>NC_133164.1:122644801-123244801 GCF_040802235.1 Manis javanica
AAATGAGATCTGCAGATTACCTAATAGTGTAATACCAGCATTAAATTTTTTGATTCATATATTTCTACCACAGTTTTGTAAAAGAGAATGGCTTTGCTTTTAGTACATGGCCACTGAAGTATTTAAGGATAAAAGGTAAAAAGGTTTATATATATGTAAAGATTGAGGAGTCTGGTTGGAGAGTATACAAGTATTCTTTAAATCATTTGTGCAGTTTTCATGCAAATTTAAAATTACATCAAAATTAAAAGTAAAAAATACGTATAAATTAGAATGTGCCCCTTCCATGTTAAAGAGTCCAGTCTAGTAATTTCCCATTAAAAGAAAATCTGTGAGATCATGTCTAAAGTTTGCACAGGATATACTCTAAAACATGCCATTTATACGTAAAGTTGCACATATTAAAATCACATCTCATTGCCGTGGTGTTTCAGAGCAGAACCAGATTCCCTGCCACTCCCTGCTTGCACTTCCTGTTACTGCCACTTCCAAAATTTCTTCAGTGTATTTTCCTAACAAGCAATAGTTTGACTCTCATTTCATTTGGGTTTTTTTGTTTTACTGTTTTCTAAATCATTTCCAACAGCTTGAAAGGAAATAGAATGCTTACCAGTCTATTTGGATTAGTAATACCTCTTAATTAAATACCACCTGTAAACTTCATAAATTATTTTATCTCCTCTACTGGATTGTTAGTTAAGAGATAAATTAAAGTAAGTCCAAACAGCAAATGCAGAGGTGGGCCAGCAGCTTTCCCCACTGCTGGACGCAAGACCACTTTGGTTGCCCCACGGTCATAGCCTCTTTGAGCTTTTGCTCTAATTACTTCTGCAGGACCGTCCGAGTCAGGACGGGCCGTATGTGCACCTTCCACAAGAACGTATCGGGTGCTCCCCCAGGGTACTGCATGCAGAATCACACCAAGTCCTTGATATCCTTGCTTTATTGTCTGATACACACAAAACAAAAACAAAATAAAGCTTTTCGTTGGTGCTTCACAATCAGCTTTTAAATTAATCAGACTGCTCATCAGCTCCCATTTTCTGGGAATGTTATTACAAGTTCTATCTCCACAACATTCGCTCCAACTATTTTACTCATCACACATATTTACGAGGTACCTACCATGTTCAAGCCATCTTGCCTGATACCAGAACTGAAAACAAATGCATGGGACGTCCTGTCTCCTGCCATGGAGCTTTCTCTGGCTCCAGGGCAGTATATATCACTTTCACAGTGCTTATCACATTCATTTGGAAGAGTTTGCTTCCGTTCCGGACTTCCCATTGGATAGATAAGTGCTGACTTTTGTCTTTTTTCTCTAGATAAACGCTGTTCTTTATTTCTAGCCAATGCATAATACTGGCACAAACACTTCGAAAAATGAGTTGAAAATTAAATGAAGTAAATGCATGAGGTTTCTTAACTTGGCTAGATGGCAGGGACGAGATCAAGTAAGCCTGGAACGAAGAGTCTGTTTGATGAGGAGAACGCAGAGATTCTACAAGAGTGTGAGTATTTGTGGCTTGGCGGGGTGACACCCCTAACTCCCGTGGCCCGGCCTGTTGACCCCACCCTTCAGCGGGGAACAGCCCTAGCCTCTGTGCAATGCGCAGGGCAAACCCCCGCATCATGGGAGAGGTGGGTGCCAGGACTCACAACAATTAAGGGGCTGAGCAAAGACGCATCATTTTCAGTATCTCTGTTTGGCTGAGCTGCAAGTATCAGAGCTGCGAGTGGCTGGTGGGGGCTGTTTGGGGAGGGGACCCAACAGTGAAAAACAGATCATCTAATTCACCCACAGCTCCTCCCGCCCTCCGCCACCCACTTAGAATAAACAGAAGAGGCAGAGATCCCCTAGGGAGGTGAAACACAACCTAAAGAAGACGATCAGAGCCATGATTTCTGTTCTATGAATTACAGGAATGGTGGAGACAGTACAAGGGGTGGGCCTGCGAGAGAACGAGGATGCCCTGACCTCGTTCTCTCGATTTGCAGGCTAACACCAGGAAAGTCCCGGGCAGATGGTGAGTCGTGCACCCCAATGGTAAGGGAACTGAGAGAAGAGAGGCGTCACTGTACTGTGGGATGCTCGGGAGAAAGTCTTCATGTGAAGCAGGACATGTGCTAAATGGAGCCTTAAAGAATTATTTATATCAAACATATATTAGAGTACTTTTGAGAGTTGCTTTTGGGGCTCTGCCTTTCTGCACAATGAGCCCTGGGCATACAGCCAGGCATCTGAACCCAGGCCCAGGCCCAGCCGCTGCTTCGTGCTCAGTGGGGTCTCTTAGACTGTAGGAGACATGAGGGTGAGGGGTCCCTACAACTCTACTTCCAGCCTAAATTCATATGCCTGCAATAATATTGCTTTAAAGTTTATAAGGCAAAGTCTGACAGCACTACAAGGATATATTTCTAAATCTACCACCATACTGGTGGTTTTAATACACCTCTTAATATATCCATCAGGCAAACAATTATAAGATATATCTGAACAACAAAGTTAACAAATTAAATCTAATGGTTATATGTCAAAATACTATAGCCATCACCAGGAGACTTGATTTTATTATTTTCAACAACAAATGAAACATTCAGAAAAATGAACTATGTATTGATTTACAGGATTTGGAATACAAGGGCACTTCCTTCGCCTTGAATTAAGGGTATATGAACTCAAGAATTAGATACGTGGTAATATATCTTCTGTTTAACTTTATTTTGGAGACCCTGGCTTCCACAATATTTTCATAAAAAGAAACTAAAAGGAAAAAGAAAGAGAGAAAGAAAACAGCTATTATTCTTAGGTGATATTATTGCCCACATAAAGTACTATCAAGCTCTACAGATTAACCTTTTGAATTGATAAGATGATTTAGTTAAGCAGTTGGAAAAATATGTATACAAAAGTAAATTGCATTTCTATACATGGGCAAACCTCCAAATGTGCAGTTTAGAAAGAAATGTTGTACAACACAAGAATATAAGAATTCCAGAAACAAATTGAACAAAAATGATTCAAGAGTTGATGGAGAAAATTATAAAACCTTATTGAAAGGTATTAACAAGTACTTAAATAAATAGACATACCATATTGATGAGTAGAAAAACTGAACACAGGCCATTCTCATCTTTAACGTTTCTCACATGCACACATTTTAGTTATGATGGTTTAGTTCCCTAACTACCAACCTCCAGCGGCCCTGTCTGCACAGCCATTTTCACAGAACCTTTACTGTGACTAACTGAACAGAGTGCAAACTCCACTGCCAGCTCTTCGGTCCACAGATCATGACACAGGTACCAGATGCACCTCACGGGCAGTGACCAATCGCATCGCTGCTCAGTCACTGCACGTCTGTTGTTCGCTTCCCGCACAGAGAGCAAAGCTTGAGGTTGTGTTGTCTCCTTGGCTTCCAGTAATAAACCCACACACCACTTTACAAAAATGGATAACTGAGAGCGGAAATCATCCAACAAAGAGGAAAGGGCAGTATATTCGTTTCCTGTTGCTGCTGAAACAAATCACTGCACACTTAGCTGCTTAAAACAACATGAACGTCTTCTCTCAGAGTTCTGGAGGTCAAGTCTGGAATGAATCTCGTTGGGCTGCAATCAGAAGGTTAGCATTGCTGCCTTTCCTGGAAGCCCCAGGAGAATCCATCCTGCGCCCCTTCCGGCTTCGGGAGGCTGCCTCGCACAGCTTGGCTCACGCCTCACCACTTCAGTCTCTTCTGTCTTACATCACCTTCTCTCTCTGACCTCCTGCCTCCCGTGATCCCATCAGGTCCTCTGGACAACACACTACAATCTCCCCATCCACGACCCTTAACATAATCTCATCTGCAGAGCCCTTTTGTCATGTAAGGTAATATTCACAAGGGCTGGGGATTAGGACCTGGTGCCCAGCACCCTGTGCAGCAAAAGGCAGTAACACCAGATATGAAAGTAGGTGAGCAGAGGACGGCTGACATGGGAATGTTGGCACTGTCACTCTTGGGAGCCTCCAGAGAGACAGGCAGAGGGACTTAGAGAAGATGACGATGTCCCAGAGGAAGCGGAGGGCGCCCAGATGCACTCACTGCCCAGGCGGCGCAGAGAGGCCATGCTGGCAGCCTCCCAAACTCAGGAGTGCAGCGTCTCCGAGGCTTGGGAAAGACGCTCGCTCCACGTCACACGTTGTGTACAGAGAAATGAAACTCACGCATTCTCAGAGTTTCTCACGTTTTAAATTACAGTGTACTAAGTAAACATTCATTTTACTATTTTTTCACTTCCTATACATTTATAAGGGATGGGAAAAGCAGCTTTAAAGTTTTGGCAAAAAGTTTTAAAGGTCACAGAACCATTGGAATTATCAAACAGCTTTGCACCGTTTGGGCCTGCACGGACGTTTCCCAGCTCACAGCCCTGCAAAGGGGGCACTGCCCACCACATGAAGGCCACGTGGGCATAGACTAGAGAGGCAGGCCCGGCAGAACCAGCCCTACAGAAGGCACAGGGAACGGGCGCTGTGGTTTGGGACAGCAATGGCTACATCTCTTGAACAGAACAGACCACACACATGTGGAAATCCGCTATCGCCTACCCAGTAGGAAGGAGGAATTATTCCAGATACACTTGAAAGGCAAGTCTTAGACTTTCTCAACAAAAAGTATAAAAGAAATCACTCTAACGGGGACAGGAAATGATTTCTTCATGAAGCCCAAAGGGAAAAGATTGCTAATATTGGACTTAATTAAAATTAAGAATGTCTATTCATCAAAAATCATAATAAGGCAAGTGAAAGCACAAGCCACAGGATGGAAGATGCAGTAGTTAAACCTGCGGAGTCTTATCACTCAGAATATAGAAAGAGCGGCCATCAAACAGAAAAAGAATAATCACTCAAAAGAAATTGACCAAAAGGCACCAGCTGACAGTTCACAGAAAAGGAAAACTAAATGGACAGTAGATACATAAAATTTTCAACCTTATCAGCAATCAAGAAGATGCACATTAATACCACAATATCCAGAGTGGCAAGAATTGTAAGTGCTGATAACAGCTGCCAAGGAGTTGAAGCAGTGAGAACTCTCCTGCACTGCTGATGAGTGTGAATGTATCAAAGAACTTTGGAAAAACTTGGCACACGTTACAAAATTTTACTATGTCCCTACTCCACGACACTGCAATTCCACTTGTAGTTGTATGCCCTAGAGAGTGTCACCCCAGTGTCTGCCAGGGGACAAGCAGAATAACCACGGCTGGTGTGCAAAAGGGAGGGGAGACCCAGGGCCCCCGCAGAGAGATGGAACGAGCACAGATGCGCACACACCCGGCAAAGGGAGGGGGTGGTGTGTCAGCCTAGGCGCTCGTTCGGATGGCCCTCGGAACCAAAGGCGAATGAAAATGGCAAGTCAAAAGAATACCTCTGTGAACCCATCTACACAAAGTCCAAAACTAGGCAAAGCTAAAGTAAAGTTGCACAGAGGGTAAAACTCAAAAAAAAAAAAAAAAAGAGGGAAAAACTAGCATAAAATTCAGCATGGTGGCCCCTTGTACAGACTGTAAGAATGAGAGAATTCAGAAGAGATATTCAGTGGGCTCGGAGGTATTGGTAATTTTTTGTTTTATATCAGGTATATAGAGGTGTGTTTCTTTTATGATACATAAATGACAGTCTTAATACCAGCATATATATGCATATAGGTAGATAGATTATGTGAACTTTTTCGAACCAAAGTTTTAAAGCTTTGAATGCTTAATAGATCATTCTGCTTGGAAATTCCCTAAATATACTAAAACAAGGAACAACGACACAAGATTTTGTGGAAACTGAAAAACCATGCCATTGCTATGACAGAAAGACTGACAGACCTCCCAGCAAATCTAGAATTCTCTGCAGGCCTTTGTAGATTTTTCTGTCATTAGCTAAAAGCGAGTTACAGTTCTCTTTCTAGATAGATAATTCTAGAGAAACACTTCCTGCAAAGGCTTCTGGGTACTGTATGTGCTTGCTTGCTTTCGAAGCACAATTCCATGTTAAACTGTATGGCTCCATTAATCCCACCCCAAGTAAATCTTGCCCATTGAAATTATAAATTCCTACAGGAGCCAAACAAAAAACACTCCCAGGCCAAATGTGGGACAAACTGCACAACTGTACAGATGATAGAAAAAGGACTGTAACCCACAGAAGGAGATAAATATCTGTAAGCTCATAGTGACACAAATGACTGAGTAAATACTTAAGTAGGGTGAGGGTCTAACCCTCCCTTAGAGTAGAATTCCAATTAATAATGAGAAAGGATGTAGGCAAACACCACACTGCCGGCACCCACTGCTGAATGCTAAAATTCCTGGGTGAAAGTTTGATGATAGATTGGACAGTGGCAGAACTCCAAAATCTCTCTCCATGAGATACTTACCTGGCAGACACCACTTCAGCCAAGCGATCAGAGTTCACACCTTCAATGAAGAGGGACACCAGCATTGTGTCCCCCTGTGGCAACACACGAGGACATGTCACTTCGCTGGCTTCTGCTCCAGCCACAGATGAGGGACATTCAGGGAACCCAAGTGGAGGGACATTCTACAAAATAACCGGCCAGCGCCCTTCCAGTGTCAAGGTCATGCACCGAACGAAGCCACACTGAGGACCTCTCACAGACGAGAGGACCCGAGGGAGATGAGAACGCTAGACGCTAAGCACAAAGTCAGATCCTGGACCAGAAATAGGAAATCAGTGGGAAACTGGTAAAATTCCAATAAGGTCTGAAGCGCGTGTGTGTGTGTGTGTGTGTGTGTGTGTGTGTGTGTGTGTGTCCATACACATGTGTGCACACCTGTGTGTGCATATTGGCTGTGCTGTCACTTTCCGCCTTTACCTACTCGTCTCCTTGAAATTCATGCCTGTGCTCAAACATCTGACCTATCTGAACATCCATGCTTCGGGCAAAGCAACTGGATTAATGCTCTTCTTTAATACATTCTTGACAGTTTTCCTCGCGCCTAGTACAGTGATTGACAGATAGGAGTCCCTCAATGAATGTGTTTGACTGAAAGGATATCTTTATGTACAAATGGTATGAAACACACATACACACACACATTCCACCATTCTAGAGATTTGATCGATGGAAGATGTTATTCAAGAAACTGGCAAAATAAATAGCACAGAACAGTTTAAATTCTCCATGAAGGGACTGTGCAAGGCTGCTGGCAAACGCTTCTACTCCACGTTGACGTATGTAGATTTCCATGGCATTTCCCACTTCAAAACTTATGAACACCAATCAGAAAAGCTGATCTGTTCTTGCTTCTGAGCAGCAGCCGTCATTCTAGCAGCATCAATGAACACATTCTATGCCTTACCGTTTCACTTCCCGAAGCTGTCTTGTGTATCAGATACTTATTTTGGCTGCCATGCACACAGGCCAGACCCCCTTTTTGTGCGTCCTTCTTCCCTTTACAGTTTTGTGCTGCTTTTTAATTAAAAGAAAAGTTTAAGATGTAATTCAGTGTGTCAGGCAAGAAAAAAAAGGAGAAAGGACCCATGAGCTGGAAAAAGAAAGTCACACATTTGCAGATTTTTAATGAAGAGGTTTTTAAAATATTTTCTTACATAGACAAAGTTAATGCTTTGGTAGGTGAGTTGTAAAAGCTTCTTTTCGTTCCATAATTATAAGTGAAATGTTCTTTAATGCGCAATAATAATGTTCAAGCTGGGCTATTTTGCAGCTAATAATTATACACAACAGCGTGGGGCATGATAGCTAACAGAAAGTTTTCCTTCCTAATGTATTACCCACATCTTCTCTCCCTGCTACCTGCCTTATTTGCAGCGACTCTGCTTTTTAATCTGCTCTTTATTCTGGGAATAGAAGCACCACTTAGTCACTTTCTTAAACAAAGAATGTGAGGCAAGACTGCTGACTGGCTGAAATCACTCCCACACAAAGCAAAGTCTATAATAGACTTGCTTTTTTAAAAAAGAGAAATACACACTCAAACTACAGCTTAGCTTCAAATGCGTTTGCTTGAAGCCTCAGTATTAAAAGGTCAGAAGTCTGCTGTACAGTTTAACACTGTGTTTCTGAAACAGGACAAGTTGGCAATAAAGCAGAAGCTGTCGAGTCCTGGCACCAGATATCAATTTCTTTGCAGATGGAGAAATAAATTTATCATTGAACGGCCACATTTGTTATTATGGCATGCACCATTTCCGAGATTTCTTGAGGTTAGCCAGCTGTGTACTCGAGTCAGCATCTCCATTAGCTTCTCAACCAGTGTTTCCTTGGAATTGCTGAATATATTACGTGATTTTCTTTGAAAAAAGAAAGCAAGAAATAAGATGCCACATGTAGTAAGAAAAGCCATGCCAGATAAAGTTAAGATTTGGTTGGAGACATTTGAGGAAGTCAACTTACCTCAGACTGAGTGTTCTGAAGAGTTTAAATGAATCAGCTTCTGTTTAAATTTGAAGAACCATAAAAGGAATGTAACCCGGATGCAGCGGTTGATTCCGCAGAGATCAGCGGTCCTGACTTGCAGTATACCTAATGCTCATTTGGACAGTTGCCTGGACTTCTTCAGCTAACATTTAGCTCATTTCCAGCTGCTCTAAACATACCTCCTTCTTAATGGCTCGCAATAAACTGACCATATGGGTTAATACCGAGTCAATCCTTTATTTTCCCTTGCTATTATGAACCATGAAAAACTATCCTTTGGTAGAAATTTGCAGTATATATTCAGCCATATCCTGAACATATTATTTGGAAAAGTATAAATTTTACTTAGTACTACAGGGCAGTTAGGATGCAGGTTTCAGAAGCCTCGCTGTGCTGCACAATTCAGGACATGGGTCACTACAAAACTAGGCAGCATTCCATAACATACTTGAGAGGCTGTAAACACATACCTTGCTACGTTACAGAATCTAGAAATTACTCCTGTTTCTTATCCATAGATATATCCAGGATTTTCCAAAAGCTTCCATAAGTTTATAGCACAATTGAAATATTTCATAACTTTAAATAGTAGAGTAATGTAACATTAGAACTTGATGGGAGCTTAGGTATGGTGTCCTCTCCTCTCATTTCACAGATGAAGAAGTCTATATTTCAGAGGGTATTTTACCCAAGGCTTATAAAAGGCCAATTTTTTTGTGACATCACCCCACGAATCATCAAAATAGATTCCAATGGCGACATGTTCCATCCCAGTGGCTTCTCTGTGTGCGTGCTTACATAGGTGTGTGTTTCACTGAAGAGCGAGACTTGGCTTCCACTTCTGGGAGTGGATGAGGTTGTTTGGAACAACATACACAACAGAACACAAAATGGTGGACGATGTATGCAAGCCTCAGATGGCTAACAAAACAAGGAAACCAGATACCTTTGAGATAACAGAAAAGTGGGTCTCCTTTTTCTCTAGGAGTAGATGCCGAAGTGGGAGACACATATGAGAGTCTGAGCTGTTTCTGGTTCCTATGTGGTAGCCACAGTACAAAACTTAAGAGTCCAGAGCGTGCCCTTGGCGGGGACCTTGCTATACACCGTACCCGCATCTTGGCTCCAAAGAACTACTCCCTGAGAATCAGAAGACACCAGAAGTAAGACCATCCCATTCACAGACTACAGGTCAGATTCTAATTGTCTGGGTTGCCCAAAGTACTTAAAATAAGAGGATCCCACATAGTTAGTGGCCCTCAAAACTTGCCAGAAGTAGAAAGAAAAATCGTCTCCAGAGGAAAATAACATTGTCCTATACATTATATTAGTTCTATCAATAATTGCTAAACAGAATGTATAGCCTAAAATTACAGATAAGTAGACATATGAGGAGATGATCCATCCTGAGGTGGAGCCAATAGAAACCACATCTGACAGAACCAGACCTGTGAGAACTGCAGACACTGGAACCACCAAAGGCCCTACCGTGACTCCGCTTGCTCTGTTCGAGCAGGTGAGCTCTGAATTCTCTAAATTAATATTTGGGATATGAACCTGGAAACTATAAAACATAAAAACCAGATTTTAAAATGGACCAACGTATATTTTAGACATGAAAAATTCAATAGATGAATTTAACAGCAAATTAGACAGAGCTGAAAGGTGGTTGGAAAAAAAAATGTCCATAACAACCATGGAACAGAAAAGAGAAGTTTCAACAAATCACTCATAAGTATTTTTAAAAGGAACTTAAGGTAGGGAACTGGCTACATCACAAGGAAAAGCTCAGAGTCCAAACAGGACAGGGCGAGACCGCCTGGAGATGCGCCCCAGCAAGAGGGCACCAACATCTCCCACGAAAGATCGAAGGGGACGCGTGAGCGTGCTTGCGCCACAGTGCACTTCTCAGCAAGAGCTAGGATGCGGCAAAACGGTCGTTGCTCTGAGCAAGGTGGGAAACGACCGAGCTCACCCACGCTTTTTCCTTCATTTGCTAAAGCCAGCAAACCTATCCAGAATTTACCTGTCATAGAACTCTGGTCTCTGCAGCCTGCAGTGGTCAGTGACCCTGTGAGACAGAGCAGAGCAAGGAAAAGTCAAGGAATGGCTCAGACGGCAAAGAGACCAACAGCTGGGAGAGAAAAAAATTAGAGGCATAGAGGATTGGAAAAAATTGGGATGGTCTAATCTATTTCATTCACCACAGAAGAGGAGAGAGAAAATGTGATAGAGGCAATATTTAAGGAGAAGGACTCATGACAGTGTATGGTATTTTCACTTTACTAGTTTAAGTGAAGTGTGGAAATGTATCTCTTTATGTTCCTTTACTCTTTCTCTCTCTCATTTATAATTATCTTAAACATTTCCTCTACATACATTGAGAACCACAATGGACCATGTTATAATTTATGCCTCATCCAAACAATTTGAAAACTAAAAAGAAGAGGGAACTCTATGGTATTTACCTATGTTTTTTGTTCTTTTTATATTTCTTGTATTTCAAGATTATTTTTTTAATTATTTTCTTTCTATTCTAAGATTTTATTCATCCATTTTTATAGTAGCTATGATGGTGAACAATTCTTTTAGTTTTCCTTCATCTTAAAATGTTTTGATTTCTTCTTCATTCTTGAAGGATATTTTTGTTGGATATAGAATTCTGGGTTGAACATTCTTTTCTTCCAGCATAAATTAATGTTATTCCATTATCTTCTGGCTTCCATATTTTCCTTTTTCTTTTTTTTTTTTTTTACAACTTTTGAACTATAATTGATCTTTTAAAACAGCACATTTTTAATATATACAATTTGGTGAGTTTAGATAAATGCATATACCTGTGAAACTATCATTACAGTGAATAATAAACATACCATCACCTCCAAGGGTTTCCTTCCTTTCTCGTTTGTGCGTATGTGTGGTAGTGATACTTAACATGAGATCGACCATCTCAACAAGTTTTTAAGCATATAGTACAGCACTGTTAACTACAGGCATGAGGCTGTACAACAAATCTCTGGAACTTATTCATCTTGTATAACCAGAACTTTATAATCATTGAACAGCATTACCCTATTTCCTCCTTGTCCCAATTCCTGGCAACACCCCCCTATTTTCTGCTTCTGTAAGTTTTACTATGTTGCAGGATTGCAAGAAGGTGCACAATCTTGGCCTCTTGGTTTCTGATGAGAAATCTACTGTGGTTTTGAATTGTTTTCACCTGTCAGTAAGTTGGTATTAAACTCTTGATGGTACAAGAATTTTTTGTTTAGCCTTCAGAAACTGATCTTTCCTTGTTGTGCTGTACATCTCTTAGTTTATTCTGTTCAGGGTTCACTATGTTTCTTCAGCCTGTAGTTTTACACCTTTGCCAAATTTGGGGAAATGTAACCATTTTTTTTTTTCAAATACTTTTTTAGGCCCACTGACTCCCTCCTCTCCTTGGAGCCTGTTGACACAAAGTCAGAACTTGTTGCGGCCCATGTACCCTAATGATTCTGTTCCTTTATTTTTCCCCTGTTGTTCAGATTGGGTTGGATCTATTTTATTTTCAAGTCCCCTGATTCTTTCCTCTATTTCAGTAATTGTATTTATCAGATCTAAAATATTCCTCATATCTTTCCTTGCCAAGGCTTTCTGTTTCACTTAGGAGACTTAATTTTTTTACTTATTTCAAGTGTGTTTGTGACTGTTCACTGAAGCACTTCCGTGCCTGCTTTGAGTCCCCTTAGACACCCCTGCAGCTCTGTCCTCTCAGTGTCAGCATCTACCTCTTCTCATTCAGTCTGATTTTCTTTGTCCTCAGTATGATGAGAAATGTCTGTTGCAACGTGGACATATTGGGTATTGTGTTCTGAGACCCTCCATCTTATTTAAGTGTTCCATTTTAGCAAGTCTGCTCTCACACCAATCAGAGGGAGGGAGTGCCACCCCGTGCTGCCAGGGGAGATGGGAGTCCAGGTTCCCCTGGAGGTAGGAGTTCCCCTCTGCACATCAGCCTGGCTGGGAGGGGCACAAGCTACGTTCTCCACGTGGCCTTCACTGAGGGCAATGGGAGCACATCACGGTAGGTGGTGGTGATACCCTGACTCTCCATTCGGCCTCCTGCACTGACACCAACAGCCAGCAGCGGGGTGGGAGCCTCGTTACAGCCTGGCAAGGAGAAAGGCAAGGGCTCCCACTTGGCCTTTGCCGAAGATGTGTGTGGGGTAGAGCCACAGCTTTTTCTACATGTTTAGACGGAGTAGAGCATGATTATCTGAAAGTTATCCTCCTAGGCTGCCCTTTTCCTGGTCCTGTGGCTGGAGAGACGGTTTTGTTGAGGCTTTTTGTCTATGCCCGTTGGCATCTCTGGGTTTCCACCTTTTCCGGCCCCCAGTCTGGGATACACACACCAAAGAAAAAACCCAGGGACTCTGTGCCCTATGGTTCCTTGGGCTCTGAGGTCCTGAGCTGCTCTGATCTATTTGCCAAATTATGGAGTCTTGGCTTGTTTGTTCTGTGTATCGTGTCTGGGGTTTTTAACTGTACTTAGTGGGAAAATTGTATCTACTCCATTTTTGTAGACCTGGAGAGCTTTCAATAAATGCCAAGAGATTTCATTGAATTAACTGATTGGGGCTCAAATCATGTGAGTCTCATCTACCACAAAGATTAGAACCACTAATGTGCCTTAAAACCTCAATCAACTGAAAAGTTAAGAAAAATGAATAAATTAGTCACAGGGATGAAAGTATAGCATAGCTAATATAGTCAATGATATTGTAACATCTTTGTAGTTGACAGGTGATAACTGTACTTACCTGTGGTGAGCATTTAATAGTGTACATAACTGTTGATCCCTATGTTGTATACTTGAAGTGAATATGATACTGTATATAAACATTTCAATTTAAAAACTATATTGAAAGAGAAGAAAATCAACAATTCTAGTTAAGTGAATGTATCCATTAACTTAAATTTTCCTGAAGAGTTTTTCTTTTAACCTACATTGAAAGTCTTACTTAAATGTAAATGGACCTTTGTACCTTTTAAAATTGGTTAGCATAACTGAATTCTATCATTACTAAGGATTCTGCATAAACAATGTTATTTAGATTTGAACAGTCCGTTAAGAAAAAAACCCAGATATAAGAGGCAGCTAAATGTAATTTCAAAAATCTCTGGAAGTTTGGTATTGTTTTTATACAAATACATTAGTTGTTTCCTTTCTTTTGATATGTGTTACCCTATAATTCAGATATGAAATCCAGTTAGTTCAGGATTTTGATTTCCTTGATTCAAATTAATTGTGGTGTTAATCTCAGAACAATGATATGGGAAATTTTTAATAACAAAAGATTAGATAGTATCTATTTGCTGAAAATTAGAGTTGGGGAGTACCTATAACATATTTTTCACTCTTGATTGAGATAGTGAAAAGCTTTATAAATAATTAGCCCTGTTTTTTTTATTAATATCGCCTAGGGGGGAAAAATGGAGTAGGTAGAGAACAGGAAAGGGAGATTTTAAAATGTGGGAGGTCATGTCGAAATGAGGCAATCAATGGAAGCCACACAGTATAGTACAAGGAATATTTTGAAATAGTTATATAAACTAGACAAGCATGTTATTAAGAAAGAGTTTCCCCATTTCTTATTATTCTGTGATCAAAACTTCATGTGAAGATTTATCTGGAGAAAATTTAAATTCTACAATCAAATCACTCATTGGCTGAGAAGTAGATGGGGTTAGGGAAAGCTGACCTCACGTGGCAAGGCCCACATAAAAGAACTCTGAATTCTGATGACCCACGGCATGATGGTAAATAGGAAATCCAGCCATCTGTCTGTATGCCTGGCAATTGACACCACAGACATTTTCTACACCAATCAGTGTTTTTCCTGGGTTAACAAAATAGGCTCTATTTCATTCAATATTTTTAAAACTTAAGTACTAGATTCCAGAATGTTCCCTAGAAGATGGCCTATGCCATTATAGATGCTCTGGCACTAAATTGTTTATGATGAAATCCCTAGAATGATAAGTGAATTCTGTGTGTTCCTGGGCAGAGCTCTTTGAGATTCACCATCCACATACATGAACAAGGAACTTTGGTATCTACTATCCTCGTTCTTAGGATATTGTGAAGGATGAATCAGAATGCCGGTGAAAGCACTCGTTCAGTTTACTACTGAGGCTTAATGGACCACGCCCCAGCCCACAACTGATTTGTCATCGTCTCTCACGGGTCAGCTGGGAAGGGCTCGCTTGGGGTCTCTCGCATGGGTGCGTCAGACAGTGGCTCGGTCATTTGAAGGCTCCGCCAGACAAGATGTCAGGTGCCTCTTGGTTCACATGTCTGTCTGGCGTGACAGCTGGCGTTGTCTGTCTGGCTACAACGGCAGGGCCTGGCCAGTGGGAAATGTAGTCAGTCGTCACAAGAACAAGCTACAGGTTACATGATAGAAAATGGAATCGGAAGGCAGCCTGAAACGGAAATACTCAAGGTGAGCCTGAGGCGGCAGGAGGCACTGAGGTCTGCACCTCGGAGAGTGAGGGGCCTGAAGCACCAAAGGATGGGCTGAAGGAAGACTGGACAAGGGGGCAGATGCCAGCCTGGACCGCTATGGCTGGTCGTTTTTGTCTGTAACCGCCATCCTTTGGCCCTCTCAGCACCGTTCCCCGTCGCAGTGACTTTCAGCTCGGAGATACGACATGCTTCGAACTATGGAGTGTGAGCAAATATGTTTCCAAAGCCAAGCAGAAGCCTTAAATTTGAGGGCACTTTTTTGACTGCCGCTCTCTTGTCCCTACTCTCTGCCATGAGAACGTAAGATTGAAGAGCTCCAGGGCACTCATTCAGTCTGCTTCCTGGAAAAAGGGCAGATCCACAATCTCTCCACAGCCTTGAACACAGCTGCAGAAGCACAGAGCCACAGGCAGAGTGAGCAGCCCTCAGGTGTGTAACACAGGCAGCAAACCCTTGCTGTTAAAAGCCATTAAGATTTGGGGGGCGGGGTGGTTTCTTATGCAGTGTTACCACAGCAAAACTGACAGATACATGTACTTCACCATTTGTCTAAGGACACTCCCCTCACAATCTTACTCTTTAAAACCGTTCAAACTGAAGTCACCTTAAAAGTTGCATGTGTTTTCCACATATGTACTAGTAATATTTTTATTATCTTACAGCCTTCAAAACTAAGACAGTTTTAAGTTTGAGCAAACAAGAGAGTTCCTCATGTAAGAACAGCTGTGTTAACATGTTGGCCAAATTCTTCTCAAGAAATAAGATAAATGTAGCATTAATATTTCACATTGGTCCTGCTGAAAGGTTAGTCTTCTAACACCCTTCCAACTTCCCAATATCCTGCAGGGAAATTAAAGGAAGGTTAGACTTAACAGAACTTGGACTGAATGAAATATCTTTAAAATATTTTTTAAAAGATGTCACAGACAATATGCAGCTGAGCAGTTAGAACAATAACAGAATCATAACACAATAAAGGATGGGGAAACAAGACTTTTTCACAAAGGGTTCATGGCAAGAATTTTATGATTAAAAGAGTCATTTGATCCTATCCTCATGGCTTTGAATAACCCCAGTTTGATTTTTGAAACTAAAAGCTCAAATTCAACCCCATTTGTACTGTCAAGATGAGTAAATGAAAGAACAGATGTCTGGGGAAATAGAGTAAATCTAAGTGCTCTCTGCTGACTCAAGAGGTACAGAGAATGCTTGTGCAGAATATCATTTTTTAATGTTGATATAAGGAATAAAATAGTTAAATTAGTTTTTAATTTTATTTTGGTATGATTTTAAACTTACATTCCTAGATAGACAGGGAGGCAGGTAACTTTTTTTCTGTACCAACTGAGAATAAATTGGAGACGCTTTGCTTCTTTAGGCTTAAATACTTAAGTGTATATTTCTAATAACAAAGACACTTTTTACATAAGCACAGTAAAATTATTAGAATTATGACATTTAAAATTGACATATCCTATAATCTGATCCACAGTCCTCATTCAGACTTTGATAAACCCCAACCGTGTCTTTTAAGCAATTACTTTCTCTCCAGGATCCATTACAGGGTCATGCACTGCATTTTGTTGTCATGTCTCTTCAGTTCCCTTTAAATTGGAAGTGTCTGTCTTTGTTTTTTATTTTTGACCTCAATGTTTTAGAAGATTATAGGCTAGTTATTTTGTATAAAGATCCCCAGTTTGAGTTTATCTGCTACTTCCTCAAGATGAAGCTCACATTATGCATTATTGGCAGGAAGAACATGGAAGGAATGTTGTGTCCCTCCAAGTACAGGCAGTCCCTGACTTACCCTACCTTGACATGATTTTTTAACCTTACGATGGTGCAACAGCGATACGTATTCAGTAGAAAAGTAGAAATCATGCTCAAAGTTTTGAATTTGGATCTTTTCCCCACCTAGTGCCATGTGGTACAATTCTCTCTTGCGATTCAGGGCAGCAGCAGTGAGGGCAGCTCCCAGGCAGCCATGCAGTCATGAGGGTCAGCAACCAAAACCCATGCAACCGTCTGTACCCACACAGCCATTCTACTCACTCTCAGTACAGTCCTCAATAAATTACATGAGATATTCAACACTTTAGTATGAAATAGGCTTTGTGTTAGATAATTTTGCCCAATTGCAGGTTAGTGTTCTGAGCTTGATTAAGGTAGGTTAGTCTAAGCTATGACACTCACTGGGGTTAGCTGTATTAAATGCACTTCGACATATGATGTTTTCAACTTATGATGGGTTTATCAGGATGTAAACCCCTTAAGACAAGAAAGATCTCCGTATCACATCAGGCACCAAGATCTTGCTTTATTTCAACATAAGTGATGGCAGTTCAATCCCTTGCTGTCTGCTAGGTTTCAGCACTGTAATGTCATCATTCCCCCGACATACAGCTTTGGCGTCGTGAAATCCACCACAATACAGAGAGCGCTTCAGTCCTTGTCAGTGGTTGAAATGTGGAGAGAGACGTGGCTTCCTTCACTCTCTTGACTTTTATTCTCTTGCACCATCGGCGGGTAAGTTGGAGCGCCACCTCTCGGGCAGTTGAGCTCACTGTCAGGTTGGTGTTCCTCCAAGTTCAAGGACCAAAATCACATGTTTTTAGAGAAGGATCTTTGCTTATTTTAAATGTCAATAACCATTGGAAATGTTCTCTAAATATGTGAAGAGGGCTGTGTTTTACAATATTTTTATGTGTTCCTGCCTAATGAACAATCTCTTCCATTGCATCCTTACCTCATCAACTTGGAAGATGTGGGAAAAGAGGCTCCCCCCTCATCCTCCTGTATGATTTGATGCCCTTAAATTTCATCTCTAGAAGCTGATAAAATTTAAAAGATGCTGAAGAGAGAAATCACTGTTGACGACACATTTTACCTAGCAGTCCAACACTGTTCACCAGCCTCATAAAATGTGCCGATACTCACCACCACTCTAAAATATGCACTAATAACAAATGGAAATATGGAGCATAATATGGTCAATGATGAGCTATGAATTTATGGCTTCTAGGGAGAGAAAATGATGCTACCTCCAAAAGGGCACGGTTGGCTCTGGGTAAAACTGAGGGCTTTTCTCCTTTGGTAAGCATCACATAAAAATAGCATTGATTTTTTTTTTGTTATTATAAAATAATTTTGTACGACCAAGAAACAGAAACAAATTTCCAGGATATACCTTTGGCTTCCATATTTTCCAGATTCATTTTTTATGCATCCTACAGATGGTGAAAACTAATGATTTTCTACAGGGGACAGAGCCAAGTATCGTACATGCTAATCACTGATCTATAAGCCATCAACCACAGTACGTTCTTCCCTCCATTCCTTAAAGGCAAAACAGCAAAGAAAAATACCCAAAGTCAGTTCTCCACTGTAGTTTCTGTAACACCTGGATTCTCTGCAGTTATTCGCAACTAAATAGTCACTCTGATCTAAAAAGACCATAATTTAAAGGTTGCTTATCAGCTATTGAGGGCAAAGCCATGAGTCCTAATTGCCCTTTCCAATAACTGTGCCAAGATGGAGCCCCTATGTAAATTAAATAGATGGCCTGACCACAGCTGATTTATATGTAAGCATTTGAGTTTGATATTGAGGTTCTTTCAGGGTCCCTGTTGGAACTTAATATGTAAATATTATTGTCACATCATCCTTTGTTCTTAACAATCTTTAAACTCAATTTTGAACTTTTTAGAATACTGTGGCCTCTAGTTCTTTTTCTGATCATTTGGAATTTTATAAATTTTATATCTTGTTTGCTTTCCCATGACAGGTGAGTTACCTTGCACCTGTATCCACTTGCTATTTTTAGTTGATTTGCCTGTACATGCCATTTTGGAACTCATTTTTTTATGTCGCCTGATCCTAATATGGTACAAAATGCTAGATAGACAGATAAATTTATTAGTCCAACTGGCATCTTTGCATTTTGGTAGTCTCAGCATCCAAATTAATTATCACTGGTGAAGAGATAAAATTGTTCCTGAACCACAGCCAATCATGGTAGAGCTAACTGCTGCCTAATGCAAATATATATTCATCACCTTAACTTTATTCCTCCCAGAACTAAAATGATGCTTTTTACAGTGGAAAGTAATAGCAAACAAGAGTAATGGCTAATCTTTATTGAGCACTGACTGTCAGGTACTCTGCTATGCATTACATGCACTTTCCTCTTCAAGCCTCACAGCAAACCTGGGGGATAAATACTCAATAAATTCTTGCTCAATTAGATTGCACCAGTGACAATCTGTCAGTCACGAAGATGTATGCTCACAGGGCACGGAGCTTCAAGCTTGTCTAACTGAATGGGACTCTTACCCTCAGAAGGACGCCCCGACACACCATCAAAAACAAAGCCCAAAATGTTGATGGAAGCAGTGCCCCCAAAGGGCTTAAGTGCCATCCTCTAGAAAGAAAGGGGCAAGAGGCACACACTAGGATCCCCCCCACCCTCCTGCACTGGAAAGTGGCACCGGCGCCCTTGCATGGCCCGCGGGGTGACGTTGACCAGTACCACCATGATCTCCCCACTCCCAGGGCTGGCGACGCCCCTGGAAGGGGTGGAGGTGCCCCGCAGAACGTGCCTCTTTTTCTGCCGCAACGGTGTGACTTCCGCCACCACGTTTGGGAGGGTCAGGAGCCAGGCAAAGGTCTGCCTGGCCTGGGGCTCTCGGGGAGGTCCTGCGCGGTGCCAGCGCGTGGTGGCACCCGGCCTCTCGTCGCCTGCTGGCCGGGCTCAGCCGGGGCCTGCTGAGCGGTTGCGGTGATGACGACAGGGCAGTGCGCCAGGTCCACACCGGGAGCCCAGGCGCCCAGCTGAGCACACCGAGCAGGAGCGGAGCTCGGGCCTGGGGACCAAGGAGGCCGAGCAGCCCAGAGAAGCCGCAGGCCAGGTCCCCCACCCCGGGAGCTGCAGGCAGGGTGCCAGCTTTGGGCGAATTCACCGAGCATTTCAGATATGGGGGTTCTGAGGATGCGGCCCCTGGCTTCGGGTGGCCATTTGGAGGAAGGGCAGGTGACCCCTGCACACTGTGGCCACCTGCAAGGGTGGGCAAGGGCTTCTCCGCTCAGCGCCACAGAACTCTGCAGAAACATGCTTCATGGCTAAGAAAACTGAGGGGAACTGGGGCCAAGAAGTCTTCTCTAAGGAGGCAAAGGTGACACAGATCATGACTTGGTAGCAGAACCAGTAGGGAGTGTGGAAAACGAGGCAGCCACTCCCACGTGATGTGTCCCTGCCGAGGTGACAGGACACACCCCAAGGGAGTGAAATGAATCGGGACGAGGGGGTTTTGACTTCAGTCCAAAACACTAAGAATGAAACGGACGTGACCGACTGAGGACACCTGACTCTGCATTACGGCTACTTCTCCCAAAAGGGCTGCTGATCCTTTGCTCCAATATTGGAAAATCCTAACAGTCCAGTTGTATTTAACTTCTGCAAAGACATGCACACTACAGAGCCTTCAGCAGCAATCCTGAGGGGAACGCTCGGCCAACACACCCCTGACGGGACCTCGCTCATCTGAGTTGGCAGGAGAGCAGATTCCAGAGGATATTTGCCCCTTGTGTTACCCCAAAAGAATTGAATGTCACTTCTGTCTCTGTAGGAAAGGCTCATATTGCAAAGAAGGGGCGCTTTTTCAGGGGCCCACGAACTCCAGGCAGGCTTCCAGTCCCACTAAATTAAACACCAAATTCTAGGTGTCTGTGGATATGCCCACTATTTGAGTATAAGGTCTGCAGCTGCCTATTTTTTCAGTGGGATAATGTAACAAAAAAAAAAGTTTTCTCAACCACTCCCCAAAAGATTTGAGTCATAACCCCCACCGTGCTTGTTTTCATTTATTTACAAAAGGGATATCATTCCTCACTTGTAAATTTCTACCATTTACACTATTACATTAATTGTTTAAAAGACCTGCACCAACTAAAGGTGTGAAAAAAAGCATTTTTAATATAAAAATGAAGGCTACTCCTAGGGCTGGGAAGGAAGGTGCCAGTTTAAAAACAGCGTAAGAAGTGACAAAGCTGTGCATCACCCCTTCAGGTGAGGGCACTGCAGGAGTGGTATGACCGCTGTCCCTGGGCCCTGGGTCGGGACAAGGGAAGTCCGCCCGGCGCAGGGTGAGGAGGCACGTGAACGCTTTCCTGTAGATGGACACAGACTGTAAAACGTGTTAAGAATCACCGGGTCATCTGAGAGAGGATTATTCTTTACATAGGCCTCTGGGCCCATTTAAATGATTAAGTTATCTTGGTGACCGCAGGGGCTGAGATGTCTTCTGTCTGCTCTTTATCTTTCAGTCCTGCCAACACGGGCTTAGCAAAAGGGGGTCGGAAATGATAGGGAAAAATTACAGATGATGCCAAGTCCCTGCTTGGGCTTTTAGATGGTTCATGGCTGAGTCACAAGGCATCAACCTAGCTGTGTCAGGGGCATTTTCTTGCTGAATAGCTTTTCGAGGTGCTTCTTATTTTTACTTTGATGTTGACCCACCACAGGTGCTGTTGTTGCCCACAAGCAGTACATGCAGGAGGGGCAGGGCGACACACAGGCATTTGTGGGGTGCCGCCTGTGCTCCCTCACTTCTGGGGAGTTTTCCCAAGCTCATGTGTGGAGGTCGGCATGGCCCTATTGAAGGGTTTACTTAAAACTGTTCTGATGCCTTGTGTCCCTGGACTGGATGCTTTTCAACATAAATCCTTGTGCCCTGGGCCCCTTGGGCTTCAGTATGTCTTTTGGGGAACAGTGTGTGCTGGGCGCCGACACCCCCACTGTATGCCCCTCCCGGGGGAAACCAGGCTGAGGCTTTGCATGCCCCTCAGTGCTGTGGGAGCTTCGAGTGGGAGGAGACCGTGACCTACTGTATTCAAAAAGCTTAGACATTATGACATCTACCCTTTTACTAAAGGACCGACCCATTCCCAGCCCACAAGGTCTCCCCGAATCTGCCCTTCTCCTCTGGGGGCAGCACGGCCATAGGGCATCACGTCTATGTCGCCGTGGCCAGCTCACCCTGGGCCATCTCCACATCACCAGGCTTCCACACCCCTAGAGAGGCAGCCATACGTCCAAGATCCGGAGTCCCTCTCCTTTCATGCTAACAGAGAAGCACCGGTTTGCCCGAAGCCCGTGTTTGGCACTCACTCCTGAGAACCTCCTGCGGTGCCGCCTCTGTCTTTCTTTCTCAGTTTCTTTTTCCAAAAGGTGTGTCAGGGCTCCTGTCACACCCAAGGCCTGTGATGTGTACTCTGGGTGTTCCTTCCCATTTTTCCTTACAGCCACCCTGCAAATTAGGGAGTTAGCACCCGCTCGTCCTGCAGGTGAGGAACCCTAGGCTGGTGATGGCAAGCCAGGTGTGGAAGGTCAGAAAGCCCACAGGGCCCCCAAATCCTGGCCTCAGAACTGCAGGGGAACAGCTGGGGCTGCCTGCTGTGCCCCTGTCTGTACCCAGGTGACAGCTCACTTCCTGGACACACAGCTCACCACCATCCAGAGACCTCCAGCCCCAGAAACAGACCAGCTTGTGGACCCACACCTGGCTTTTATTTCTGACAAAGCAGGCAGCTCAAATCAGAGTCAGAAGCCACATGGCTCTCAGATCCCCAGGGAGGTTTGGAACGAAAAATGTATTAACTTGCGACACTTTATTGCTATCATAACATTCATTAAAGTATGGCAGAACGCTGGCCCTGTTTTGATTCTCTTCAAATAAGTAAACATTCTTAAAGATTTGGAAATCCTAAGACTGAATTGTCATTTCTACCCCAGGTAAATCCACCCACTTCTGGGGCTATGAGAACCATCTTTATATCACCTCTACCAAGGGTTCACCTTCAGCATAAACCTCTCAGATGTGCAGGTCCCAGGGGACACTCAGCACTCCACCATGATGCGCCGGCACCCACCTGACTGAATGGCACTAGTCTCCTGAACTCAGCCCAGCTCCAGTATCCCAGCTCCACACATCCCAGTGCCACCATCCTCATAAAAGCCAGGAGTCAGCCTTGAAACTGCCCTCGCCCTCTGTGGTGGGATGAACAATGTCCCCCAAAAGTTCACGTCCATCCAGGACCTCAGAAGGTGATCTTATTCGGAAACAGGGTCCTTGCAGATGCGATTAGCTAAGGATGGAGATGAAGCCAGACTGGATTAGGGCGGACCCTAAATCAATGACTGGTGTCCTTATAAGAAGAGGAAAAATAAAAGACACGCCAGGAGGTGGCCAGGTGAAGACGGAGGGGGAGACTGGAGGGATGCGGCCACAGCCGAGGGACACCTGGGGCCACTGGAAGCTGCAGAGGCAAAGAAGCTCCTCCCCAGAGCTCTCAGAGGAACTAACCCTGCCGGCATCTGGATCTGGGACTTCTGCCTCCAGGATCGTGAGGGCTTGTCTGTTGTTTTCAGCCCCCCGGTTTCTGGTGCTTGGCTACAGCAACCCAAGGACCCTGAAACACCCTCATACTCACGTCCAATTATATGCAAGTCCTCTTCTTCCCACTTTAAAATGCATTTCAGAAACAGTCCCTCTCAACACTGCGATGACCACTGCACCACTCAAGCCCCAGGCAATCCCTCTTACTTCCTGCTGCTTGCGTCCTGCACCATCTCACCTTGTGTGACCCTGGGGAACCACAGCCGGACTGCACTCCTCTTTGCATTTCCCCTACAACGAACTCAGGATCCTCAGCATGGCCTCTGACTCTATATTGTGGTTCATGCCTGCCTGGCCTGTCTCATCTCCCCCTGCATAAAGCCATGGCCACACTGGCCTCCTCCTGACCCTACCTGAAAGTCTGTTTCCACTCTTCTCTCTAAGGGAGACACATGCTCCATTCCTCATCTGATTAACCTCCACATCCCCCAAGTCTCAGGATGATGGTTACTCCCTCTAACAGGCCTTTCTTTACTGCTCCACAGGGACAAAAATGGCATTCCCTGTTGTGTTTTCATAATCCTCTGTAGTTTTCCTTTTTACAGTTTTTTAGAGTTATGCTCGTATATTCATCTCTACACTGACTTGGCTGGTGTCTCTGCCCAAACCGGGCTGTAGGCTCCAAGACGACAGTGCCTGGAAAGCACATGGTGATCACCACAGGTATTTTCAAAGAGAAAGAACTACCAACAAGACGATCTGGTGGTGTGATTTCACGCAGGGTGAAGAGCAACGTCCTGGGGGTAGAGGCAGTTTTGTCAACCAAGAAGCACAGGAGGCCCCTATGCCTGAGAAGAAGGAGTGAGAACAGAGAAGCATTCAGGAACATATCACCAAGGCCCCTGGTGCTGTGAAGAGAACTGGGATTTCCAACACAAGTGGGACGACAAGCAGCTGGGAAGAGTGAAAGGACCTGCCTCGTGTGTTTAAAGGATCTCTCATGCTGCTGCACAGAGAACAGGCTGCAGGGAGCAATTGTGAAGCAGGGGCTAGCTGGCAAGCTATTGCAAAAGTCCAGATCAAGGGAGGGAAGAGGGTAACAGCAGTAGACATTATGAAAGGCAATTTGATTTTAAGTCTTTCTATGTTATTATAATAGATGATTTACTGTTTGTCTAGTAAGTCCAATATCTGGGACCTCTCAGAGGTATTTGCTACTGGCAGCTTTTTTCTTACATATGAGCCATACTTCCTTGTTTCTCTGTGTTTCCCATGATATTTTGTTGAATACTGGACATTTTAGGTGACAGAACATGGTGACTCTGGAAATCTGATCCTGTCCCCTCCCCAGGCTGTGTTGTTTAACTTCATAAAATCTTAATTTTATGTCATAGATGACTACTGAAGTCTCTACATTGTTAGCTTAGCAGGCAGCTAATGACTAGAGATTTCCTGAAATGCCTGAGCCAATAATCCTCCAGGACCCCTTGAACACCTGTATGTGTTGGGGCACAATTTCAATGCCCAGGCCATTTACAAATCTTCCTTAGTCTTGCTGCCTGCCTGTGCAGTATCTCAAGGTCAACCGGGGAACTCAAAGGTGAGCCGGGGAACCTCCTCAGGTATTTCCTGAGCAGGTGCACAGCTCTATGCATGCATATGGTCTTCTAAGCCCCCAGGAATATTCCAGAGCTTTTCAAAACCCGCTATGAACATGTTGTTCCCAGATATTCCTTTTAAGAATTTTAGCTGGGCTCTTATTTGCCCCAACTGGTATTCCAACTTTAGTAGGTGTGATATATTTTTTTTAATTACAGATAATTATTTTGCAAATGCCAAGAGATGGGATTTTTCCCATGGAGCTGTGAGTGAGGTCAAATAATGGCAATGCCCTGTGAGTGGGGGCTTTTCCAAGTAGCTCTGAGACAGATGGAATAGTAGCAATGCTTTGGGGACAATTCATTTTGGGTTCTGGAGCTTCAAACCTGCTGTGCTCCCTTCAGTTAGAAAGAGGGACAGGCAAAGAGGAGTAATAATAAAGCCTGTCGAAGGGACTTGAGCGTACGGATCGGTGAACCTGCCATGGAGGGCAACCGCTGCAGACCAAGCCTTAAGTGATCATCAGGTGAACTGTGTGAGGAGAGACTTGGTACAATCCAAAAATAGTGATAAGGGCTCTGACAAAGAGTATTAAGCACCCGGTCTGCCAAGAGTTACAGATGAGGGGCAGCAGTAAACGATGGAAAAGATTCAGGTGGAACCAGAAGAGAAACAGCTCTCAACAGTTCTTTCAAATTGCCCATGAAGAGTTTTGGGAATTTCTTTGTTGGATTTTGTTTGCTTATTGTTTGTTTTATATGCATTTATTGATTATTTACTCATTTATTTTGGGGTCCAACGCCTAGGTGGAAAAGAACGAAATTTATATCAGAGTTCATGGCTCACTCATCAGAGTTGCAGGCATGGGTGATTACTAAGCATTTGTAAATAATGAAGTAAAGATAATCCTCATTGGAGAGTCACACTTGGTCCTTCTGCCAAATACGGATTATGCTTTAAAAAACCTCTGAAAAAAATGCTAAAAAAGAAAAAAAGAATGTGGAGTTTGAATATACTATAGGTCCACCCCTCAATAACAGTCAAATTCGGGCTCTTAAATGATGCAAACCAGGAAACGGTCACCCTCAAGTCACAGTCTTAGCTCTGCTCTCTTCCTTCGGGATATGACATATTACAAATCCCTCCTCGTATCAGTCTTCCAGAAAACAAATTGCTAAGCCTTTGCAATTTAGCATTGCCAAAATGTGTGTGATATAATGAGTTTTCAGATTTTTTTTTAACCTCAGATATTCTTAAGAGTATTTTTGTTTCTCTTTTCTCAGAAATTGAGTATCCAACCTTGTGCAAAAGTTTCAGATTGCCTGCCCTCCTCTCCCATAAATGGAAGTGAAGCTTATAAATGTACTAGCGCAGGTAACAGCTGATGCACGTCCCCAGGTTCCAGTCCCCAAATACACCTCATTTACTGCCCAGTCAGACTCCGTGGCTGTGGCAGTTACCTAGGCAGCCTTACCCCGGAGTTTAAAATTCCCTTCCTACAATATATATAGTTAGTCTTAATAAATAAATGACTTGGACCATGCATTATATATCACTCAAATCCACGAGGACACAAATTATGTATAATACATCGGCTGTGTAATTTATTTATTAAGCAAAACGTGAATTTTCCATGCTTGTGTTTGGAGGCACAGTTTGTCACACGCAGCTAAATGATGTATTCTTATTAGTCCCACTCAATTACCAAGTCATCCCTCTGTGCACGGTGTATTTGTTAATGATAGTGCCACAACGCTGCGTCTACAATACCTGTGATTTTAGTGATTCATAACCGCTCACTAAAACTGTGAAAATGATAAATTGACTGCTGTTGATTAAATGCCGCCAACAGTATGTTTCATATGTGTTTGTCGCAGTTACGAGTTAAAGAAACAGCATTGCTCAAAATCATTTAAATATCTAATTAAGCCAAGCCCTCACCAGACATAAAGAACTCATCACAATACAAGAATGAAACACAGCAGAAAGCTCAGAGGGAGGACAGCCCTCCCCCTCACAGCCGTGTTGACTATAAGGAGACACACAATCACAGGCAGACAGGGGCAGTCCCCAAATTTACAAGGGCATGGATTAGTCCCTTCTGCTCACCAGCACAGCTCACTGTCTGTGCCCTGTCTCACCTTTGGGATTAGGTGTGGACGGCAGTGTATTTCAATCTCGTGTGAGAAAGCATTGGGCGATGGCCTCTGAGATGGGAGCGGATTCCAGGAGGCCCGGCTGGGGTGTGCAGAGGGGAGAGGGGGAGGGAATATTTTCAAGCAGTTTCAACAGCACCCGTCTGGCTTCCACTGAAGGAACAGGTTTTTTAATGCTTCCGCATTAAATGCTTCCGCGTGAAAAATGGCAGCAGAAAGGAAAATATCATTTCAAACAAAGATTAATTATCTTTATGGCTTCGGCTAACTTTTTCTCCTGATAGCTGAATTCATACAGAGGTCTTACAGCTAATATTCAGAGCAGGCAGAACACACTGGAGCCCCAAGGATGTCCCCCTGCCAGCACACGGGCTGCTGATTCAGGCCGCTGCAGCGGGCACACTGGGTAAGAGAAACAGATACCCAGTGAAGCTTAGTAATCATATTAAAGCCAGCCAGGAAGTGTTTATATTCTTCTTTTGCAATTTTGAAATCAATTGAGAAATGTAAGCAGAAAGTGTGTGATTTCTTTTGGAAATCAATCTTCCTAAATTAGAGCACATATCCAGAATATTTGAAGCAGAGAGCAAAACAGAAGGGGAGAAAAAGTGGATAATTTTGAATTTCAGAATTTGCTTGCCTTCCATTTGTGCTGAAAACACCTTTTTATTTTCCTTTTATAAAGAAAATTTTGCACAGTGTCCTCCCTATGGTGGCTTTGTCCTCAAGTGTTGCTTTAAAATTAAGATGGAACATTGATCATCGGCAGCGCAGATCTATGACTGACCATGGAAAGCGCCGTGTTTTGCATTGCCTTGAAAAGCCGATTTCACTCTTAAAACTTAAAACTCAACAGAGGGCGATATGCTGAAATCTTAGCCCTCTGAATGGCTTGTGATAGCAGAAATGGCATAAAATTTTTAGGCAAAGCAGAGGTCATTTTCAAGTTCTAGACCAGAACCCAAACCATGACACATATGTATCAATTTAAACACACTCAGTCTTGAAAGTTGGGATGACTTCCTTTATGTCAAAAATCCCTAGTGTAGTTTTAATGACATTTAAGAATTTTACTCCCACATCTGAAAGCAATTACACTGTGTCCTGACAACTGGGATCTCAGGAATCTGTTTGAACCCTCACTAGTTACTTGATCCTTCACTAAATGCCTCCCGCAGTCGTCAGACAGTCCTTCCCCAGTTTGTCCTTCACAGGGTTTGGTGTGTTTACTTGCTTTGTGGTCGCTCTGCACCACCCAGTAGATGATGAATTTGTGCTCTGGGAAAAGGAACCAAGGGACATGCTCATCGCGGAGGGCGCAGGACGACACCCCGATGGAGAAGGGCTTCTCCAAGCGGGCGCTCCTCTTGTCCTGCTGTAGTGAGTGCGGGGGGCGGGGGGTGCATCTCCTCGTGGGTCTTCCTGATTCTACATGAACTGGGGCAAGGAATTGACTCTCCGCACCTTCAATCAACATTTCAAAGATGACAACCCTGGGCATCAAGACAGGCTTGATCTTGGTCCTTTTCCGCCTGAGATGCCAGATCTTCCCCCTGCCACAGCAGGTCTGGCACCACAGTTTGCACTTGGCATCCCTGCGCGTCTCTGCATGGGGCCGAGCTGGCCACCAGCAGTCTGTCCACATGTGCTGTCCATGTGTGGGACACACTTAAGGGGCATCCTAAGAATCTCCTCCCCACTCCAACACAGCTAATTCCACACCCAACAGAACACACAGGTAAGTCCTAAGCCGGGACCTGGACCCATTCCACTTGGGAGTGCCTGGCTCACACGTTTGCCCTGGCCCTTGGATGGCTGCTGGTTGTTAGCGTGATTTCTTCAACCAACCCCCCTAACATTTACAGGAATGTTATTATGACCAAGAACATAGATGTAGCACGCTAACAACATCAAAGGCAAGGGACGATAAAAACACAAAGTTTCATGGTATTTTCTCTCAACACCTTTCAAAGAAAACCTTAGCCATGTAGGCATTTTCTAGAAGTTTCTTCTCCTTCACCAGCAATGTCATGGGCCAATCCTTCTGAGGGCTCTTGCTTTCTTTACCAAACTTGTAGAAAAACTTTTAAATATAAAGTAGATTAAGGGGGAAAGCCCCTGAAGTCTAGTAAAACCTCAAAAGCACAAAATGATGACAAAGTGTGCTGCCATTTTCCCCAAATAAAGTTGTGAAGTAGCCCTACCGTGAGACAATTTCTATGGTGAAGTGGAAACAGAAAATGTCTTAGAGGACTGTTCAGCTGTAAAGAGAAAATCTGTAAAGAAAATCCCTTTTTTACCACCAGTGAAAACTACAATTAGAAGATGTCTGTCTTCCCTACCAGCTGTGCAGATAAGCAAATGAACAGATAGGAAGCTCCTAGAATTGCAAGTGGGTTTTACAATAAATGTAATATTTTGTAAAGCCCTTTGGAACAATCCTTTTGTTAGTCCTGCAGTGAAGTCTTCAGGCATAAATTCTGAGATAAGTTTTTGCTGGAACCTGGGGTTTCCGAAGGGCAGGGTGCTGGAATGCTTCATCATGTCACAGTGACCTGGGGCAGCAGGAAAGGGGTGGGATTTCCCTCCTGAGGGTCCTCTCAGGCTGCTGGAAGGGGCTCTGATGAAGCCTCCAACGTCTCACAGGTGCACTCAAGGTCCAGGCACTGCCTGAGGTGGCCTTGGCCCCACCACACAGGGCTCGGCTCCTTCCATCGGCCAAGGTAGGACTGATGCCACCTGTAGGGTAGAGGAGCTCCAGGAAAGCTACCAGTTTTATTTTTTCCTTATTGCTAAGTAAAGCAATACAATATTATGCATCATAGATGTAAGGGAGAAAACACAGCAGATATGAAAAAGAAGTGGGTCCCTGCCTCGGAACCCTACAGCACCAGCCAACACAGCAGGGCTTCTTTGACTTCTTTGTGAACTGATGCTAGAGCACACGGTGCTTCCAGGGCCCTTGCAGGTCGGCTACACTGAAGGTAATAATACTTTCCAGATGGAGTGATACAGACCAGCAAGTGATACGACTGGGTCATGGGGCAGAGGAATTAAAGGGAGGCTATGGAGCAGGGCCTAGGTTACTGCAGAGCTGACGTGGGCATCTTCTTCTCTTCAGGATTTGAAATGCCACATGTAACTGGCTGAGGGAAATATTAAAGTTATAACAAAGAGAAACAATAAGAAAACTTTAAAAATACAAAGAGGAAGGAGAAAGAAAAGGGAAAGACACGAAGGACAGAAAGTGAAAGAAAGAACCATTTTGCAAAAGTCGCTCCTGTGACCACCAGCAGGGGGATGGGATACTGTCCCCGCTGAGGACACCGGGAGAGGCCCAGGCAGTTGCAGAATCCTGACGGCTGGGATGGGTTTAGACCAGGCCGGGCAGGAAGCTCAGAAAAACTGACCAAAATGCCTGAAAAGTTCTCGGTGAGGAAGCGAGTTGGAGGGGCTCCGGGTGCTCTGCTTCCGAGGCCCCGCGACATCTGCTCAGCGTGGAAACAAACTGCTGGTGGTAAAATAAGAAGGAGCACAAGATCCCTCACTAGGGAGGGAGGATCGTTTTTAGGTGCCTGTAGACATGTCACACCAGGAGGCACCTTGAGGCTAAGTGAAGAGGTGGAAACCCCACCGAGCGTCCCCTGGGCCCGCGGCTCCGCGGCTCAGCACCAGTTCCAGTGAGCAGAGCCCAAGGGACGGGAGACCCTCCGCCTCCCAGGAGCCCTGTCCCGGGCGGTGGGCACCGAGAAGAGGTCAGAGGGTGAGGACCCAGCCAGCGGACAAAGGGTGGGAACTGAGGACCTCGGGAGCAGAGGGAGGGCTTTCGAGCCCCGGGGGCCAGATCAGAAACAGAAAGGTGGTGACGGCCTGCAAGCCACTGCGGAAGGAGCGTCACGGGCGGAAACTCAGGCTGGAAAGGAGGGAAGCGGTGAGCTGATCACTGATCGAAGGCGGCGAAGGGGCGGGAGCAGAGGGGCTCAGGCACTTCCCTGCCGGCCTCCGATGCACGTCCCCGTGGAAACCGGAGGCCACACAGGTGCAGGGCTGAGAGCCCGTGTGGCATCAAGGAAAGGAGAAAGGGCTGGACGCAGCATCAGTGGCTCCTTCTAACAAGCCACAGGCCACGGCCTGGCTGGCATGGTCAACTACCCTCTGCCATGCACGGCCACATGGGTCAGGTCCACCCCACTGCAGACTGTGCACTGACCCCTCCGTATCATGTCTGGAGGGACACTGCCCAGCGGAAGCATCCCCTTCACAGTCTGGGAGCCTCCTGTCGCATGTGCCCCTTGTAACTCTCCCGCCCCACATGTGGGAAGGGAACAGGGCCGCACCAGTTTGGAGAGTCACAAACCACAGGTGCTGCAGGGCCTCTGGGCTGGGTGGCTGTAGATCCTGTCATCTGGACAGTGTGAATAGCTAGGAAGCTGTGTTTACTGCTGAAGGAGGCACAGAGCATAGTGGCACAGAGGCCATCAGGAAAATGGCCCAGGCTGGGTTCTTAGCTCCCATCTCGAGGGTAGTGGATTCTCTCAAACAATACCTGACTTCCAGGCAGACTTTTCAAGGCGATTTCATGCCAGGATCCTCATACAACATCAATGGGCCTTTGTGTTAGGAAAGGGCTATGAAGGAGGCCTGACACTCTCAGATGAGTGGGACGTGGGGCAGGAGGACGAGGCCCTGCTGGCACAGGCCAGCGGCATGCAAAGAGGGCGAGCTGCTGACACCGCTCAGGGGCCTGGTGCTTTGGCTGCTGCGTCCTGAAGCTCAAGGCGCTGGAAGAACGTTGACAAGCCCAACACAGAATAAGTCACCCCTGGCCATGCTGGGGCTTCCCACAGATCTTTGCAGGAATGATCAACTAGAAGGCAGTGGTAGCTCTCTTTCTCATAGCGACGTGGGGGTTCAGTGAAGTGAGAGAGAGGGGAACACGTGGAAACAAGAAAGGCACCTGGGGAGGATGGTGACCACCTGACCACCCAAGGATAGGATCAGCAGAGACGCTTGGCACCCCAAGTGGTTGGCCAAGGCATGTGCTGGAAAAGCCCAGCACTGGGCCTCCTGCACAGGGAACCTGCCCACACCTCCTGGGGCCGTTCTCCATAACGCACATCATGGCTCTGCCGTGACTTCAGGGATTTCACTGTTTGTCAGACTCAGGTACTGATATAAAACTTATCAACATCAACAATCCACGGGGCTGAAAAACATGGTAAACAGGCCATAAAGACATGTCAGGGAGGTGACAGGCTCCTTGTTAGTGTCAGACCAAGTGCCAGATGCACATCAGGCACAATGGCCACAGCCAGGAACTAGACATCACAGCGTCCTGGAAGTCACTTCATGGGGCCTTCTGAGGATGAACTAAATGAAGAACAAGTGAGTCAAATCACCTGGGAATTTAACCCGCTGCAGTGCCAGGCCATACCCAGTGGCAGAAATACGACTCCTGGGAATGTAACTGCCCTGCACACACCCACACACAACACTCCAGTGGTGTGAAGTGCATTATTATCAAGACTAATACTCTCCATGCAGCACATCACACGGTGGGAGGGGGGTCTGCCGGAGAAGACGGAGACCTAAAGCACTTAGGCCAGGATATGGCTGACGGCTGTCACACTTGGCCACCATCACTAGAGGTAAGGACAGTGTCTGTGCTAACACTTACTGCGCATTCATGACACACAGCCAGGGTGCTAAATCTTGCATGTGCACGTCTAGTTTAATCCTCAGAGCGAGCCTGCCACTAGGTACACTAGACATCACACATGGAGAAACTGAGGTTTACTGAAGTTTGTAAAATGTGTCCATGGTCACATGGCTCGTAGGCGGCACAGCGCTGATATTTATCAAGGTCTGTCTGACTCCAGCGCCTGAGCTTTTAGTCACTATTTTAAATGACCTGCTATTCAAATAATGTTTAATATTAAAACAAAGCCTGTGCGAAGTCAAGTGTGAAAGCCTGGCCTTCAGAAGAATATACCTCATCACGCCCTCTATTCTCGCCCGTCTGGCTGTGGGTGACACATCTTACAGAAGCGGAATCAGGAGAGGTGTGGATGAGGCAAGACGGGGACAGGACAAGCACCACGTCAGCCGGGGAGTCAGGCAGGAAGACCTATGTCCACGCCAACCCCTCGGACACCTGGGAAGGACTCTCTAGAGGTTCCCCAGCTCAAGGTCAGCCACAGAGACTCAGGTCTGCCCTGGGCGCTGGGGTGGGCCCACGCACCAGGGAGGACAGAGAGCTGGAGATTTGAGTCACAGAGCATGCAATCCTGCATTACACTTTTTTACTCATTTAAACATTTTTTAATGTTCTTCCTCCGATAACTGGCCTCTTCAATATATGACCTTGGGTCTTTGAGTGGTAATGGACATGGAGCTGCTGTGGAGACAAATTGCTCATAAGCATTGTCAGAAACATGTCTGACCAAGAGAGCCTCCTCACGTGCCCAGACTTTGACCAGCCACCGCAGGTAGGGGTTTTCTGCTTCTCCTACAATCACCAGTTGCCATACGTGGGTAACACGAACCTATGAGAACCATTTATAAGACAGCCATTCACTTTCCCTGTGCTTTCTGTAAAATGGCTCAGTGTAACCCGAGCACCCGGCAGATGTCAAGAAAGAGGAGCCCTCAGTGTGGCCGCATGGGGACGAGATGGAGACAACGGCAGCCCCCAAGGATGGGCCGTTCCCTCCGGTTCTGGGCCTGGAGCAGGAGCTCCGGGGCTCCGGGCCGTGCGGACCGCCCTCCCTTCGGATGAGGTGGCCACGTGGTAGGACCAGCAAGCTGCCTGCCTGCCTGCCTGCCTTTTCCTTCTCTGTTTCCAGCCTTCTAAGAAGAGACTGAAAAGAAAGAAAAAGGAGGGCACCCTCCATGCCCGGCCGCCCGCGTGGCCTGTCCTCTCAGTGTCCTTCCCCGGCCCCGAGTCGCGCATCACTCATGTTGTCACATTGAACTCCAGATGCTCCTACCCCAGAGAATGCTCTGACTCCGGCCATTTTTCTTCATTCTCACTAACAATTTGGTAATGAAATATTGATTTTTAGTTAGATTCATATTGATGCTATTAGGTTTGCATTGATAAATCATGCCGGCCTCCTGTCTGGGCGGCTGGAGAGAGCTACACTGAGCCCTGGAGATTACAATCAACTCATTGATGTGTTAATTTGATGGATTTTTTCGTTCTGTTAGAAGGAGTAGGAAGGTAGAGGAAGATTTTTCAGTGTTGCCGTTGTGAAGTTTTCACAGTGAGAGCAGGGGCAGTGATTGCGGGCTTCACGGTGCACATTCACCTCCAAAGATTCCTTGGGCTCACTCGGCCCAGACATCCGAAGCAGGAAGGGGCGGGGCCTGCGGGCAGGGCAGCGGGGGAGGGTGGGGCGAGGGACTGGAGGACACAACACACCTTGTAAACACTGTCCCAGAGTCCCACACGGGGAAGGAAATCATTTCTCTTAAACCCTAATTCGGCCATTTACAGGCCGTCGTGGAAAAAGGATTTCCTGTCTCCAGAGCAGTTCTGTGCACCGAGAATTCCCCCAGGGAAGTGGAGGTGGGCAGCAGTGCCTGCTCCGGACCCAGAGAGGGGGCTCGGCTGCCCCGCCTGGCCGGCTGGCAGCCGTGGGGCATTGGCATTTTCCCTGCTTTCTCTCCCTTGCAAAGGGCCGCTTAGCAAGCCGGTGCCCTCAGTGTCTGCAGCCTATTTAAAACAGCCTCTAGACTTGATTTACTGCCCTGTGCAAACGTAATGCCTGTCATTAGGGGACGAGGCTTGGCTGCACTGAAGGATCCTATTGAGATTTCTTTCAAAGACCGGGGGTTGGGGGGGGTGCTGGGGGTGCTGCCAGTGGCTCTGAAAAGGGCTCTGAAAGCACTTAGGCAGGAATTCATTTTGTTTTGTTTTGTTATGTTTTTTTAGGGCAAAACTATTCCACATTCAAGTCTGATACACTTCACCTCTGGAGCTTTCCAGCCCTTCCCTCTGATGCACACAAAAGGGCAACTTCACGCCCACCCATTCAGTTAAATTCCTGTGTGTGTGCAAAGGCAGCTGAAGGCCTGCTTTCAGAGATACATATGCACACGCGTGCTCACGTACAGGTGCACGCACAGGAAGGACGGGAATGCTCGTGCATGCTGCAGTGGGGGGCGGAGTCGCCGGGTCGGCCCAGGCTGACGGGTAACGCAGGGACGTGAGTGCCAGCCTCTGCCCCCTCACCATTTTAAGAGCTCTGATGACCTGCCAGTCCCACAGATGTGCTGAACCTTAACACACACGCTGTTTGAGAAACAGCCCAGCCCAGGGAGTCTGCCCGCACGTCCTCATCAGAGGACGGTGTGAGGGGCCTGTTGGTTCACACGGTGCAGGGGCTCCCCAGGCATGTGTCACTGTCTCCGACCCGGCCACGCTGTGGGTTCACAGGGGACCTTCTCTAAGGTTAAAACACATACACGAATATGTCTGTTCATTTGTGTGTGCAGAGCAACAGAGGGAGGGGAGAGAGAGAGAGGCAGCTGGGTCTAAACACCTCCTGGTCACCCCAAGGGTATTTTGGGGAGCAGTCAGTAAGGCCTGGGAGAACAAGAATGTTGTAAACCACAAATCCTATCAAACTCTCAGTAATAAACAACTTATGTACGTTTCTAACTCCTGTCATCCACTCCTAAGCTGTCAAGGTCCACATTTTTAATGCTTCCCTTCCCTTTGGAAGGTTCATTTCACGTCACTCTGAGAGGAACCAACTCCAGCCACTGGGACAAATCCCTGGACCCACACCTCACAACCTCAGAGTCCAAGCTTTGACCCCAGCCCCGGGCCCGGAGCAGAGGAAGGGAGGGAGGCATATCTGCACAAGCACCAGGTCATCCATGAGATGCTGGACGGGTCAGAGGCCACCTTGCTGCCAGGGAAACCCAGGACACAGGGCAGACAGGAACCCTTCTGCTGCACCACCCCAACTAGACCAGATGTGCAGCTCTTGGTACAAGGGAGCAAGACATCACGGAGGTCACTTGGCCACATGGGGATCAGCAGCTCAAGTCTCAGGTGGATGTGTAGCCAGGGAGAGCAGGTTCATTCTCCCCAAGGGGACCCTGCGTATCTCCCCAGGGCTGCCCTGGGCTGTCAACCTCAGGACTTCCCCATCGGGTGACAGCCCAGTCTCAGCATGTTTTCCCTTGAACCTGCAGGTGGTCACACCTGGTTCTCACCCATGCCTGGTCCAAAGCCCAGCCAGCCCACATGAACACAGGGTTCACCCTTGGAGGGGCTGCCACTCAGTCCCACTCACATCTGGATGCTGCACGTCCAGTTGCAAGGAAACTACAAAAACCCCAACAGGCAATCGCATCAGATTCTCTCCGTGATTCACAGAGCTGGAGAACTCTAGTCAGTGCAGTGAAAGCCACCTCCATCCCAGGTCTTCTGTCAATCTTAGCAGTTACACTCAACACACACACACACACTCACATACACACACACACTAAATTAGTCTATAGGGAGGATGCAGCATCTACATAAGCAGCTCTAATTCAAAGATCACAGTTGCCCTCTGCAGTCTGGGGATGCACTGCCACCCCCACATTCTTCCCTGCCTTCTACCTGCTGTCCTGTAGGATCTGAGATCACTCAAGACCCAGCTTACTAACAGTCAATGCTTTCCATGACCTCCTCCTTTCCATCAGCATTCCGCACCCCAAACCTCTTCCCTGACCATAGCGATTTCCTCCTTGCTGTGTTCCCAGATGTCCACGCCGATACCACTGGCACATCAACCTTTCTTAAATAGAAGCTTCATGTCTGTCCCCTCAGAAATATACCATAGCTCCCTCTTGCCTACAGTTTCACTTTCAAATCCCTGCACCTGGCTTTAAAATCCACCCTGAGTCGGGTTCCGCCAGGACAGCCTTTCTCTCTGCACAGCATCCTTCCTCCAGCAGAACAGGCACCTCCTGAGAAGCCCGGATGCTCGTCCGTGTCTCGGATCACCTCTGCCCGGGTGGCGGATCTTGACTTGGCTACTCATTCTGCCAGGTGGCCTTGTATACGTGCATTAAGGACACTCAGATTCAAAGCCCGTATCTGCCAAACGAGCGTCCGTTGCTGTGTTGTTGAAAGCCTGGCATGAGGCTCTGTGTGTAAAGCGCCTGCAGAGTCTCCTGATGGGCTGCAGGCGTGGAAGAAGCCCCAGCCCCTTATGGCAACTCAATCACTCCCACCGGTAAGACCCTCTTCCCTCAACCCCATCCCCTCCAAGAATCTCCTCTTCCTATTGCACTCGAGCGCCCCTGGACCTCGGGCATCCCCGGGTTCTGGTTTCCTGAGCAAAGGCCCGGGAGCTCCCTGCAGAGCAGCTGCAGCACAGGGCCAGCCCCTGCCCTGCACACGTGGTGCTGACGCCGGCAGATGCAGTGACCCGCCTGCGGACAAATGCTGACCGTTCAGGACTGAGGTGGCTCCAGGGCTCATGGGCTCAGCATGGTCTGCCATGTTCTGCTTTGTTCTATCTTTTGAATTATAAACGATTTTCAATATCAGGCAGATTTCTCATAAATATTCACAGCTGACTTCACTTAAAAAGCTTGGAGTAGAGAAGGGCTTAGGAACCCATGCTCTGGAGCCAGATGCTCGGGCTCAGATCCCGCTGCCACCCTGTGCTCTGCGCTGTCCTTCAGGACAACATGAGAGTCATGAAAGTATGAACTTCATACTGTTGCCATGAGCATTGAGTTAATATATGTAAAGGACACAGAACGGTCCATAGAACATAGAAGTCATTATGGGCTGTGTTTCTGTCTGGCAAGTTGAACTCCCATTCTTGGAAGAAAATTCGTGGAGCTGCAGATTCTACCCCCTTTCAGCCCTTGTGCCCACTCCTGCTACATCCAGCCAGGCTCATTCATCAGCTCTGCTCGTCTGGCCATCGAGGGCAACAGGTTGCTGCCCTGGACATCGCAGTGGGGCTGGAGACAGCGCGGGGCTAACTCTGGCTGGGGACATCTCACCAGGTGTTGATCAGCAGTCAAAGGGCTAAGGAAGGATGGGGGCTTAGGATTGGGGCACACGGCAGGTGCTGCGACGTCAGCCTAGTGCAGAGACAGGCTGATGGGCAGGCAAGTCCCACAGAGGAAGCGGCAGGCAAGCAGCAGGGGTCCAGGGAGAAAGCCTCCGCTCGGGGGTATAGTCAGGGAAGGGATGAGGAAGGCAGGCAACAGAAACGTAGGCAGCCAAGCCAAGTTAGACATATGGGAACCAGTTAGATGACGCATCAGGAGAAAGAAGGGCCAGCACACAGCCCATGTGAGCACTGGGGAGCAGACCTGCTCAGCCCACAGCCCAGCCAACAATGCTGAGAGTAAATCACAGGAAGAGGGGTGCCTGGTGTTCTGCCCGCTGATCACAGAGCGAAAGTGACCTGCCCTGCCCCGGGCTTCATGGTCCCTGCTCCCAGGATAAGCTGGCCCAGAGCCCAGGCCAGGGGAGGCCACCGCCCTGGGTAAGAGCTGTGCCCGGGGTCTGCAGCGACAGGACCAGTATTCATGAAGATTTACAAAAGCCCGAGTCTGTAATGGACATCACACAGATTAATTTGGGCACCTAAGCAATTTCTTCATCAGCCACAAACAATTCCCAGGTCTGGAACACCAGCTGCCTCTGACCACAGAAACAGTTCCAGTCGATGTGTTGCATTTTTGAAAATCTAACAATGAGCATCAGAGAGAATGCAAATTGCTACTCAAGTCTTCTGGCTAAATAATAGTGACCCAACTATTTTACCCACTTATAGAGAACGTGGAATTCCAAGTTCTGGAAAGTCACACACATGGCAGATTAATTTCCTTCCAGTGGGCAGGCAGGTTTCCTGTTCTCCTTACTTTTGGCTTACCCATAGCTCATGAAGTGTTTAACTGGGTGAAGAAGGATAAAGTATGTCTAACAAAACTTTTTAAATTAAAGATCATTACCAATGTCCTTCTCCTAAGACAGCAGGCTTCAGCGCTTGGACCCCATGCCCTTCTGCGACTGTGACTTTTGTAGCATTTACTGGCAGGGGCAGGTCGAGACGACCAACAATGGTGGGCTTGACTTCAAGGACCAGCTTACGATTCCCCATCTGACAAAAATAACTTCTTTCACAGAGAACCGGAAAATCTAAAGCTTGGCGGGCGAGCCTTCTCTGTGGGAGAGCAGCACAAAGTCGGGCAGGCTGGGAGGGCACCTTCTCCGGGAACCATGAACCTGAAGATACCCTTTGGATGTGTCCGACCCCACTTCGGCGCCATTCTTCAGACAATCACAATAAAAGGGCTTTGTCATCAAGAACAAGGCATCTTCCTGGCAGCCCCTTCCTGTATTCAGCCAGGGTGCACACCTGTCGGCACATAGGCACCATTTCCAGTTCGGCTTTTTCCCTTCGGCCCGCCCACCTCTGGAGGGGACCCTTCCCTTAACGTTGCTGACGGCCCCTCAGGGGCATCATTTTGTGAAACCAGGCATTCCATGTGAAGCTTTGTCTCTGATGCCAACCCCTTTTGCTGCATCCATCTCCAATGCCTCAGCTACCCTGGCACCACAGGGCACGTGGAGTCCCCATGGGCATTCCAGGGCAGCAGGTTATTTCACAAGCTGTATACATTCAGCAGGTTTCTTTGCCCCTTAGGAACTGAGTTCAAGAGGGTGGTGAGCAGTTCCAAATCTCATGCGGTTAGGACCCAGCACCTCTGCAGTGAGTTCTTTTCCTGTTAATTCGAATCAGTGATGCACTCTATCCTTTGGAACATGCCACGCGTTGAGATTTGAAGGCCACGTTGGGCTCTGTAATGCAGCAACCCCAGAGGAGAAGCAGAGGCACATGGGTCAGGCCGTGTGCGGAGCGCCACCCCTGGCCATCCCACTCAGCCCCAGGTGTGCCCTGCTGTCTGCAGGTGACACCTCGCCCTTCATCACCACATCGTCCCTCAGCCACTGTCCTGCCCAAACGCGTTTCTTCCTGTCTGCCTGATATCCTGCACCCTGTCCTGGTGCCTGGACCAAGGCCGCCCTGCGTCTCATTTCCAGGGCCACAGGTCGTTTGTGCTGCAGGCTCCCACACGGCTCTGCAAACATGGTCCGTGTCTCGCATCCTGCTTCCTTCTCCCCGTCCTCTCTTCATCACTCCAATCGAGCCTTACAAGGACCACAGTGCCCGCCCCGGATGAGGGCGGTGGTCTACCCTAGTTCACAACACTCCTGACCTTGAGCAGCAGCAGGCACCGCGGCCCCTGCCTATGACGGCGTCCTCCCTCAGCCCCCGGCCCGCACGGCCTCCCATCCCTGCCCTCACTGCCCCTCCGCTGCCGGCAGCTGTCCCTCGACTCATGGAATTCCTGATGTCGGAACTCACCGGCGCTCAGACCTGGGTCCTATGCACGGACGCTATGCCCTTGGCCGTCTGTCCTCATTCACAGCTGTACATACCATCCCAATGCCAGGGACACCCGGACCCACATCTCTGACGTGGCTCCTCAGCTCTAGGTGCTCAGAAAGGACGCCAGCACCCGTCCTCAGCCGTCACCCAGCCAAGCATGCAAACGGAGCCCACTCCTCACACACACATTCCTCTCTGGGCTGAAATTCCGTTATCTAAGGAGCGTAACTCTGGCTCCTGTCTTCCTCAGCCCTCCCCAGGTCCAGATCTTCAAAGGCTGTCCATTCACTCCTTCCAAGCTCCACCATCACCCCCTGGATGTGCCCTCCCCCGTCTCTCCTGCATGAACACAGCTGCCCCCTCACTGGCTTCCCGGCTGCCCCCGCCCCTGCCTAATCTACACCCAGCTCAGTAGGTAAACAGATTCCTTAAACACGTCAGCCGGACGGTATCTCTACTCTGCTCAAAACCTTCCACTGGCTCCAATCTCACTCAGGAAAAATGCTAAAATTCTTCTAATGGCCAGCAAGACCCTCTTGATACAGACCCACACTACCTCCTGGTCCCCCTCCCTCTACCTGCCTCACCCACAGGGGCCCCTCGGGGCATCTGTGCATGTCGGGCACACTCCCACGGGGCCTTGCACGGGCTGTCCCTGCTGCTGGCAGTGCCCTGCCCAGCCTTCCTCTGCCCCAGCCAGATGTCCACATGGTCTGCTTCCCCCCTGCCGTCTCTGGGCAGAGGCCACCGTTTAGGAGACCTCCCACCCACAGACCACGGCCAGCCCCCACCAGCACTCCAGAACCCCGTACCCTGCTCTAGTTCTTTCCTCCATGGACTTGACACCTTCTGCTACCAGGCAGGAGGTTTGGGGAATTCCTCGGTCCTTGTCTTCCGGAAGGAAAGAACGCAGTCGAGGGGCCCGACAGAGTCACAGCCCAGGGGGCTTTCACTGAGCAGAGCGAGAGGAAAGCCGCTCCCCAGACAGGAGCGGGCAGACGCCGAGGGCGGCTCTGCTCCCTGGTTTCTCGCCGGGTCTTCTCACGGGGGGCCTCCTCCTCCCGCTCTCCGTCCGTCATGCTCACACCACCCTCTGGCTCTGTGCTGGCTCCTCCACAAGGAGCCCATGGCAGGACCAGAACCACAGTGTGAATGACGACATGACGGCTTCAGGGTCGCCAGCGACAAGGTCTTCCTTGAGTGCACGTGCTCTAAAGCCGGGAAGGTCCCAGTGACCTTGGTTTCCCAGTTTGCGCTGAACCACAGAAGGAGCTGGTCGAGGGGAGACAGAGCCGCATCCGGGTGGGGACGGAGGGGCCTTCCCCACTCCTTTCTCCCCTTCTGCTCATCTAAACACCTCCAACACCCTATAACCCACCTTATTATTTACATACCCCTCCCGTGGCCGGAAATGAAGTGCCCTCCAGAGACAAGGGGCTTTGTCCCTTCCATGCACAGACTCGCCCCATGCACCCCGAAGAGGCTCACACGTGCTCGGCGGTCAACAGACACTTGTTGAATGAGTGAATAACTTTCATTCTTTACACGTTTGCCTCTTCTCCTCGGTTGCTTAGCCCTTGAGGACAGAGTGGGGCTCACGTTACGTTGCGTCCCTTGCCTTGCGTGCGGTTCCCGGTTTGGAGCAGGCAGGCAGTGTGTGAGAAATGAGGTCATGAACAACCCACCCATATGCCCACCACCAGCCCTGGCAAGGCTCTCTCCTCTCAGACGGGGAAACTGTCCCAAAGCCCATTCCTCACTGTGAATAAACACCAGAAGTCACGCATTTTTGCTCCTACTGAGTGTAGTAGTATTTTTATTAGGTTTTGGATACAAACATGCAGTGCCTTCTTACTGCCATGGAGGAAATAAAATGGTCCACTGTAGTGGAGAGCTGTATCGGTCTTAACTTTCTGATGGTTTGCAATGTGTTTGGGGCTACATTTTATAGCCCTAAAATTCCTATGTTGAAATCCTCATCCCAAATATGACCTTATTTGGATAGTATCTTTAAAGAGGTAATTAAAATGAGGTAATTAGGTGAGTCTTAATCCAGTATGAACGGTACCCTTATAAAAAAGGGAGATTAGGACTCAGACCTGCACAGAGAGACAAGCAGGTAAGAACACGGGGGGAAGACCGCCGTCCGGAGCCCAGGATGCAGCCTCAGAGAGGACAGCCCTGCAGCGCCTCCGTCCAGGCCTCCGGCCCCAAGAGCTCTGGGGAGACAGACACCTTTCTGAGGTTCGAGCCACCGAGTCAGGAGTTTGTCCTCACAGCACCAGCACACCCATCCCCAGAGACAGCCGCCTAACCACCCCAGCTCGGGAGTCCAGAAATCACAGGGCTGTCCTACCTTTCTGGTGAGACTGTCATGACAGAGACAGATTCATGCCAACAAAGGGAATATGATCACTCAAAACCCAGATCAAACCCCAGCCACAGCCGCGAGCTCCGTCCTACAGCAGACCTCGGCTTCCCTCATCACTCCTACCTGCAAATGGCTTTATCCTAAATGGCAACTTCTCATCATCATCAGTTAATCGTCAGGCAACATTTGGCACTGTCCTAACTTCCAAAATTTAGGTACTTATTCTTTTCTGCCCTTCATTACCTATTTACTTTCATAGAAAAGACTGGGACATTTCTTGAGTTAAATTCCTGGCCTTTATATGACCCTGGCCAACTATTCAAACACAAAAGCCATAAAAAAATTATTATGGGTCAATTTAACAGAAATCCAAAATTCTCCCTCCCTTTTTTTTCTTAGCTACTGAAGAAATATCAGAAATGACATATATAAATTGGAAATCATTTCCCGCTTGCCAGCATATCTTAAATTGATGTGGCCAAGAATATTCCTTGTAATTGTTAAATTAATTTAGATATTCTTGATGTATTGTTCTTCGTGTGAAAATCACTCATCATTCTTGCTTGGCTATTTGCCTTTTTTTTCTAAGAATAGAGAATGTTTCACAGAACACACCAAAAAATGTCTACTGCACATAGGACATCCAGCTGAGACTGCTTTTAACACCCACTCCCAACACAGGTGAGCTTTTATTGCAAAGACCACATCATACTCAAAGCACAACATTGAGATTTGCTATTGGCATCTAAAGTACAGGAGAGAGACTGAATCTTCCTTAAAGGAAAATAAAGATAAATAATTATGCCTTTTGGAGGCAGGCCTCCTACAAAGCTTCATATGGGCTCAGTGTCTGCAGTTTCCCTGACTAGCAAGCACATAGATATGGGAAGCGTATTAACTAAATGTCAAGGCAACCTACAGATATTTTAAAAACCTAATAAATCATCTCCGGATTAGTTTTAGCTGAGAAAGTGGGCTCATACAGGGCTTGCCTTAAATATTATAAGAAAACCAGAATACTTTCAAAAAAATCCAGCACTATAAATTACCCCCAGTTCAAACAACTACATAGTCAAGGACTGTGTTCTGAAAGATCCAGTTCCCTCACTGCTCCACAGAGCAACCGATGCAAACTGATTTCAAGTGACCTGTTGCCCTACTCAGTGCCATAAGGATTAAAACAGGGAAGGTAAAGCTTCATAATCCTGTATCTGTTATGTTTATTTAAAGAAAATCTATTATTTGTTAAAACAGCATATGGGTTTACATTTACATTTTTAAGCAACTTGTGACAGATTTTTATTTTTCAAACAAAATGGAGTTTCTCTTAAAGCCTTCATGGAAATCAAATAAACTTCGGTTTCTCTTTTGCCCGCCAACGCTCCTGTGCGTGAGCAGGTTCTTTCCTGGCGGTGCGACTCCGCGGGGGACAATTAGTCTGCAGGCTGCGTGGGGCCACGCCAGCAGTTCACAGGTCAGCCAGGAACCCACCGCCTGTCTCGACCACACCGACCTACGGGTGTGTAGCATTTCATCCCTCTGTGTGCACATGTGATACCCAGAGCATACGTGGTCTCCCTTATGAGAAGTTTACTTCACTACGCGTCCTTATCATCTCCCTCAATCAGCGTATTTGCATCTTCTGACTTCATTTCCTCCCAGGACCAGACTTCCCAGTGAAGATCTAGCCATTTCCTGGCTACTGGGGTGCCAGGTGTACAACCACCTCCAGAGAAGGGGGCTGGGATTAAGCAGAAGTCCGTTAGCTCTAGGTGTTGGGGTGGACTCTGCCTTCTGGCCATCGGATGCAGGTGTGCACAGCTGCTCTCCTGAAGAGAGAACCCCACAGGAGAGAGCAGAGTTACCAAGAAAACCAGAAAAAATGAGGGGCAGTATTGTTACCTCAAGCCAGGGGGCTATCAACAGAGGCCCTGATAACAAATGGACAAAACTTCATTATGGAATAAAGATGGACAAGAATCCTGGGAAAGCCTCTTGAAGTTAAGGAACTGGGTGAGGAATGGGCAACGAATCTCAACATCTCGTTTCTCGGGCTTCAGGGCTCACTGCTAACCCCATACTCTACACCTTATGGAAAGGGAGTTCATTTCCCCGAAGTGGTAAGTTTACGGTTTCCTGCAGGTTTCTAATGGGCCCAACTGACTAAATGCTCATGGTCACTTTAAGAATTAATAATGCTGCCCTATCCCTTTTCCTTTTACCTTTCCTTTTTACAATATAGTATATATACACTTACTCATGATCCAAGAAGAAATGTAAACACTTTTTCATTAAACACATATTTAATGATATTCACCTAAAATTAGCAAAGCCCTGGCTAGTCTTTTAATTCTTCTTTTAAATTGGATTTCACTGATAATGTGCCTCTTCTTTAATTCAAATCCCATTTCTTTTCTGTATCCAATCACATAGGTTCCAACATTACCGCATCAATGTTAGGCATTTTCCTTACGCGTAGCTTTAAAGGGCTGCCATGTATGCCATGTACTCATACCAAGCAGACTGTGTAGTGCTAGCGGTCAAAGCTCACTTCCAGAAAGGAAGAGGTTGACTTCTGTTTTCTTATTCTGCACGTAAGGAGCTTGGAAGTTGCCATTCCATCCTAAGAACAAGTAAAGCTTGCACAGACTGAAACACCAAACAGTTCTTCTTGCACGTACAAGGAGGGGCAGGACCCAGGGCAGACCACTGCCCCAGGCCCGGAGGCACCGAAGGGGAGCCAGAGCTTCTCAAGAGGAAAGACTCAGAGCGGAAACCGCCGCAGGACCCAGGGGGTCCTGAGTTAGTTGTCTGGTTGCTGCAGACTCCGTGTGGACAAGTCTGAGAGCTGAAGCTCCAGGGAACCCAGTCATGGGGTCCCCCTCAATACTGTGAGATTTACCATTAGGAGCTTGCCCAGGTTCCCACATTACATGCCAGAGAAAAGTCCCTTGTGCTCCCTGAAGGGAGACTTTACCATATGATGCCATATGCACACCTGGTATTTACACGAAGGTGTCAAAATATATGTCCACACAAAAGCCTGCACACACATTTATAGGAGCTTTAATTCATACTTGCCAAAACCTGGAAGCAATAGAGATTTACTTTAGTAGGTGAATGGATAAACAAATTGTGGTAAATCCAGACAATGGAATATTATTTGGTGCCAAAAATAATGAGCTATCAAACCAGGGGGGGCATAGAGAAAACTGAAATGCATATTATTAAGGGAAGAGGCCAATCTGCGCCCCACTCCCCTTATTCTCAGGGCATAGGTTCTAAGACCTCCACTGGATGCTTGAAACCACATAGTACTGAGCCTGGTATTTACATGTTTTGTCCTGTACATACACACCTATAACAAAGTCTCATTTATAAATTAGGCACAGTAAGAGATCAGCAACAACAATAATAAAAAAACAGAACAGTTATAACAATATAGTATAATAGAAGTTATGTGAACGAGGTCTCTCTCAAAATATCCTATTCAAAATACTGACCTTTCTTGTGATAATGTAAGATGATAAAATGTCTGTGTGACGAGATGGAGAAAGGTAGATGACATAGGTATTGTGATGTAACGATAGGCTGCTATTGACCTTTTGACAAAAGGTCACAGGCGCTTCAGGACTTCTCCCAGCTTTTCCCTGGGAGTGTCCCAGGCTACAGTACAGAGCGAATGTTTTCAGCACTCCCCAGTCCCCAGGAGCCCCAGCTATGAAGCTTGTGAAGGGGTCTGGCCATGGCACCCAATACCTATCATAAACCTGTCTCCCATGAGCACCAGAATTTCCGCTGTGACACAGCCATGCCCGCCTGCAGCTCTGCCCTCTCTGGGCCCCACGGGCCCCACGGGGGCTCCAAGCTGCCACAGGAATGCAGAATCTCCCTGGGTTAGAAACTGGTAAAGCCATGCCGCATTCCACTGAGGAGTCAGGAGAACACCTCTCCCCAAATGTAATAAGTATCAAAGAATCCTTTCCCTCAGGCAATTCTCCACATTCTAGTACCTAAAGGGTGTTTCAAAGTAAGTCGCTTCTTTTGAATTTTATTAGAGAAACTTAATCCCCACTGAAAGCTCAAAAACTAGCGTGCAAGTTGCAGACACTCTTCTGCTCTCACATAATCTCTTCCATCTGATGACATGCACCCAAGGTGTCCTGACCCTCTCTTTCCCTGAATAGGGTTGGGGTGGGCCATCAAGCCAGCCTCCTGGCAGGGAGCCATACTGGAACCCAGCGTCCAAGAGCTTGTGCTTCCCCCCCTACAAGAGAAAGGTTCCAATACCTTGAATCTTAGGACTGTTAGAATCATAGGCCGAACGCTGGATTTCAGAATCAGTGTTAATCAGGTAAAGCGCACGGCACTATCTAGAAAAGGTCACCCCTGAATCAGTCAAACGTGACACTGCAGGAACAAAGAGAAAATGCAAACCTTACGGACAAACCCCATCAGAAAGAGTCTCTCTATTTAAGACAATAACAATACCTATGCACATTATGAGGTGAAATCACTTTTATCAGTTGGCAGGAGAAATACGGCTTAGGGCACAGCTCCTGCTGAGCACACCTCGGGGGAGGGTCCTCGCTTCTCTGTGTCCTCCCTCCCTTCACAGGCACCCACTCTGCACACGACACAGCAAATAGCTCACATGAGTCATTTATCTCCAGGGGTCTTGATGGTTTTTGCTGACTTAAGTTTTAGCTTTATTCCCTGCTTTAAGTTGCTCACTACTTTAATTTGTGTCCTTTTATTTCTGGGGATGAAGGATTCTCATCAATAAAAGGTCTAGGAATCTGTCAATAAGTGGAGAAACAGATGTCAGGGAAGAAATTCCTGCAATAACACTAGGTTTCTTTCAGAGTAGCACATGGTGTCGGGGAGAAACATGGGTTTATGGCCAGGCTGGGTGCCGTCCCCACTCTATGTCTAATCAGCTGCATGTCCTTCATCAAATCATGGGACTCCTGGGTCTGTGTCCTTCATATAAAATGTGGATTAACCCAATTTACACGATTGCCTGGTGCTTAGCTTTAGTGCCGTTTGCCTCCCTGACCAAACTCCCAGGCACCCATCCTGAATAACCAGTTTAAGGCGACTCGGGGGGGAGGGGTGGAGAAAGGTGCAGCTCAATGAGGCAGATGGCGGCACGCCCACAGGGGGCCTGTGCAGGGGGCTGGGGGGTGGCAGCAAGCAGCTGCATTTGTGACGCCTTCCACGTGAGTCCCACCTGCACCCCTGAGAACTAGTGTGCCCCACATCGCTCACTTTCATCAAATCAAATGGGGTGTCATATTCTGTCTCAGGTAAACTCAAAATGCCAACTCAAGCTTCACTCCCTTCAGGAGTGTTGTTAGTTCTCTTCCAGACGTGGGCCCAGCTACTGGCTCATGGGTCTGCCAATGAAAATACAAACCACAGAGATTTCACTGACAGAGGGTAAGACTCGGGCAAACTGAATTCAGCTGCCTTTGAGCACACACGCATTCAGCGTGTCAAAATAATAGAAGTGTGCAGTGTATTCCTTTTCTCTCTGCCATTTAACCTTGCCTATTATTTATAAATCTGGCTTCCTGAGAAGATTATCAAGAACCACAGTGGATTCGTAGGAAAACTCATACTGGACGGACACAGACTCTGCTCCCCTCGTCCTGGGCCTCAGGCCTCACTCCTGACCCCAGCCAAGTGCACGCCTCAAGGACACCGTCTTCATTATGATTCAAGCACAACGACTATGAATTTCAAACCTCAGCTTCTTCAACAACGTAACTCAGCCAATAAGCATCACATACAAGTGAATCCTAATAAGCAGACAAATAAATGCCGCTTAGTAGTATACAGATGTGGAGGACGTATGGTCTCATAAAATGACCAGCTGCCTGTCCCGTGCATGTTTCCCATGGCAGAGAATGACCCCTGCGTAAGTCTCGATGCAGCACCTCAGGGCTCACATCACGATCCCGCTGCCCAGTCCCAGGCAGGCTCCCCTCAGACACGTGGGGACAGCACACAATTTACCAGCTCCATGGCTGTTTAACCTGGAGAGCAATTTCCAATCTGTAAAATGGAACTAATCCTTCATCACAGAATCAAAGGGATGAAAGGAGGTGATCCACATCAAACGCTGACATTGGGCTTTAAAATGGCAGCTGAAATTCCCTCCTTACTACATGTCCTGTGAAGGTGGATCCTATTTCACACCTCCTTCTCTTTTTGGCACTCGCCCTGCCTCTAACCAAAGAGACACTCAATAAATCTTCATTGCACTGAAGTAGCACTGAATTTTTAAAGAAGTCTAGAGATTATTCTTTTCAATAATATATCACTTTTTCCCTGAGAGACTCAAATGCTATCTTTTCATTACAGCTTAATCTAGTTCCCTAAAAATTTTTGTCCACTCTAATGTAAAACATTACTAATGACACAGCATGAAAAGGGTTAGCTCACATCATCACTTACTTTTCAGAGAGAATATTTTGGTTTGATAAATAGTGGGAAAAAATTAAGTCTGCAGCATTACAGCCACTGTGCCATCAAAAAAGTCTTAATTGTGCAACTGTTGCCTTCTCGACATTCAGATAAGGGAGAGGATAGATGAATCCCTGGAATCAAGATGTTAAGGAAAAGTAAATCAGGAAGTGTGAAGAGAAGGGGGAGAGAGAGAGAGACTTTACTGCTTATGGAAACAAACAATGCCTAAAAAATAAATTAAAGCTTGTTGTCAGCCGTTCTTCTCCCCAGGGACGGATATGTGTATAATAAAAGTCTCCAGAAGCACCAGCCCATACGGCTTGGCAAGCATGTTCTGAATAGACTACTTTAAATTCTACTAGGAATAGACAACAGTGATTTAAACTTTACATTCCTGTTGTAAATGGGCATTTCATTTGCTGCGTAAGGTCGTCTGATTTTCCTGGATTTACAGTTACACCCAAAGACAACAGTGAAAAGTTATTAGCCAGATTTCTGGGGTGAACTTTAAAATATTAAGAATGTTAGCAGTGTTAAAGTGTCAGGCGTATGCCTTTGAGTAGAGTCATTTCTCTTGCAACATGAGCTTTCACCACACAAATTGGGTATAATTGATCTAATAATGAGAGAATACAATTTGAATTATTGCAGACCTCTATTGATTACGAGGGACCCCTATCTAGTGCCCGGAAGAGGAAAACGAGGCTGCAGTCATACACAGAGCTTTGTAGGGGGGAGGGGGGAGCGTGTGTGCTAGCATTCTGTTTGAGAAGAGAAGAGACTGGATTAATAAAACGAGGAAAACGTCACAAAGTCAGAATGAGAGTTAGTACCAGAGATGTAACAAACATTTGTTAACCAAGAATTTGGAGAAACAAGTGCATTCATTTTGTGTGATGATTTTACTGTGAATCTAGTGATTCACTGATATTTATGTTTTACAGTTTTACACTTTATAACTATGAAAAAATCTCTTTTGTTGAAATTCATGCAGAATAAGCCATTTGGTTGTCTAGGATTTTAAATGCCAACCCCTTTTCCGATAGGAATTTCACTGCATAGGGATTTTTACAGAGTTTTCTGAGGAAAGTAACTAATCAGCTACAAAAGTAAAAATTAAAATACAATAGATTTTTACCACTTCCCATTGAAGTAGATGTCCCCGTCTGATTCCATGGGGGAAACACATCCACCGAAGTCTATGTTTATGCTCTTTCAGAGCATTCAGCTACAGGATCTTTATGTGCCTTGTCAGTCAAAAGCTTTATTCTGCAGAGTTGCATGCCTCCCACCAAAAAATAACAGCCATTCTGTCTGATAAAAGGCAACCCAAAGGCATGCCCTGTATGAGTTTTCTATCAGGATCAATGAGACCAAGGAGCTCCCTCCATGTACTTGGCACACACCGACTCTGACAGGCGGCTCTCAGAACTGGTCCCAAGTATCCAGTATGCAGGTCAGGGAGAAAGAACAATTATGGGAAGGGCCTTGGCAGAAGATAGGATACACTTTCCAAACATGGGGAGCAGCCACCTCCCTCCATGATTTTCGCCAGCTGGAGATGTCACAATCTGCTCTCGGATTTGCCACGTTGGAGATAGACCTGCCTTTTCCTGCCTTCAATGGTTCCTGTACACTCGGCATTCCGGTGGTCCCTCATTTCCACTGACTCCAGCTCCAGGACCCCCTTCTACTCTGTCGGGAAGGTTGTCACAACAATGTCCCCAGAGAACTGTCTGATAACATGAGCAGCAAGAAAGCATGTCCCCCCTTTTTATTTCTAGGTAAAGAGTGAATTCTAGAAAAAATCCAACCAGGAAGAAAAGAAAATGTAGGTTTAGATTGTCGATGTCCATAATGAATACCAAGTGTCATGTCTGACGACCTTCAAAGGAAATGGTGCCATGACACGGTTTGGCAGATAGAAGCACGACATACAATCTAAACAAGTCACAAAATCTCAGTAACTTTTGTCCCTGTTGCCTGAAGTTAGTTAGTGTCTATAATCATAAGAGGTGGGTGCAAACTATCTGAAATACAATTATTTTGGGTTTCACTGTGCATTTACCCGAATTTTGCTGGAGGAAACATGTCTGCCATCATCTCTTCTAGGTCCCTGTCATATGTCGGAAACTAGAATGAATGATCAGCAGTTCAGACTTGAAATCACACAGACCCAGCCTGTTCTTTTGTTTCTTCTTCATCCCCAAACAATTACTGAATTATGGAATAATGATGGGATATGCCCCTTGGCCAGTTCTGCCACCATTTCGCTCTTTGATTTGGGAAAAGCCATTTAACTTTTTTTGAATCTCACTTTTCTCGATTGTAAGACTGAGGAAATAAAACAATCTCCCAAGATTGTGGTAAGAATACAGTGAGATAATGAATGTAAGTGTTTCACATTAGCAGCACTCAGAAAATGGTATTGTTTTAAATCTGTTCCTAATAAGCATTTCATAAAGAAAACATATTTCCCTCCCATATTGGCACAAGTGTGACTCCCTGGTTAATGTTAAAAGTACTTGGTCCACCACCCTCCTTTCTAAGCCCTGTGTCCACCAGCTTTAAATGAATCACTGCTTCATCTAGATTGAGTTGACAGGTAGACTTTAATTTCAAGCCAAAGAATTAAATGCATAATTTTCTGAAATTATTCCTCAGTGTTTCTGGGTCTGGTATTAGAAACACTGGCACATGTATGTCTAGCTTCTCTGGTCCTGAGTTTCGTATAAGAAATACTTGCAAGTATTTGTCCTCCAAGAACAAACGGACCAATGAATGGGTGTTGGTGGCAGCTTAAGTCACTAGCTGTATAGAGCGCTCCAGTGCAAATAAGCAGGGGACAGCATGAATCCAGGACACAGAAGACATAATTCTATCCCACATGTCAACTTATCAGATTACTAGGGGAAAAAAGCCAAAAAGGGCAAGGGGGGGAAATAAATTGCTATTCTCCTCTTTTCCTGCCATACACATAGAAAGAGGCAATATCAACTAAATTAATCAGCAAAGTGTTTCTGAAATTGCTGACATAAAACTGGAAGTTTCTGAAAGCCAAGGATTGCATAGCCTTCGGTCTGTGTTCATCCACAATAACACTATAACAACAAACAATAACACACTTACTGATGAGCAGAATAGCATGAATGTAATAAACTGCCTCACGGACCCGTGGACACAGGGCTGGCAAGGGCCCGCAGGACCATCAGCCCAACGCACGGCATTCCTTCTGGCCTTGGCTCTTCTGCTGGGCCCCCCTTACAACAGGCTGAAACTTCTCCACCTCTAGCGCTTATTGAGCACTACTGGATGCCAGGAATTGTTCTAAGTAATTTTCATAGATGAATTCATTTATGCTTCCCCAAACTCTTCTAAGATGCTGCTCTTATCCCCATTTCACAGATGGGTAAACTGAAGAGTTAAGGATGTAGAGCCACTCAGGTTCCACGTGACAGTGCAGGGGCTGGGGTCCCCTGGGTTGATGAGAAGTCACCTAGAAGGGAGACATGGTGCAGCTTTTGGACAGACTGCCCACGGCTCTGGCTGGGGCAGGTACGCGAGAGGTCATGCGGCCCCAGGACCAAGCAAAACATCCACATAGTAAGAGAAGGGTTCCCAGCAAGGGCGGGCTCTGCCTTGGGCCTAGACAGACTCAGGGCCCTGGGCTGAGGGCCTGGTCTCCTCCAAAACACTCCTAGAAGGGGAGACACGGGACACCAGAGACAGGGATGGGCGTGCCGCAGAGTCAGGCCTGCCGGGGGTCATGACGGCCTGGTAAAGAACACTCTGTCTTGGACACACAGAGCGGGGAGATAGAGAAAGTGCTTTAGTGCCCATCTGAAGAGCTTTTAAAGGTATTCTCTAGGCTTAAAATCTATGTGGTAATCTTGCTTATCCACATTTCCCAAAGCATTAATAAGGAATATTACTAACCGCATATAGTGTTAGCTCTGATGTGATTTTAAACTTTGTATTATAAACACACACAGTGTTAACAGGACCATTCCCCCCAGCAATGTTATGTTTCATACTCAGCAGTTTTCCTAAAATGCTCTTCATTCACAACACCTGGTCACAGCTCTTCAAACAGTTGTAAATTGAACAGTATTATCTCCTCCATTTCACCAGCTTCCCTAACACAGCCACCTGCTATAAAGCAGGAAATCAGAGCATTCTTATACACGCCATCACAACCATTATTAGACTCCTTTATCTACAGTCCACAACACTGTTATTGTAAGTAAAAGAAAGGCAAATGAAGATTAGATTTTATACCATGTCTAATCAGGATTCTGTTTAGTTGCTCTCTCAGTCTGCAGGACACCATGCCAATCTTATCCACTTGCAGACCTACTATGTGCCCAGTTTCTTCTCTCTCTCATATGGGTGGGTGTATATGCACATGCATTTATGTACAAGTATGTGTGTTGTGTGTGTATATGTTTTGTGTATACATGTGTATTTGTGTATATGTATGTCCGTGTGTGTATATGTGTTCTTATGTACATATGTATGCATTTGTGTGTGTGATATATGGCTGGGTGAATATATGTATGCATGTGCATGCATGTGTGTGTGTATATATATATGTTGTGTGTCCACATGTGTATGGAGACATATATCCTGACATCAGTCCTAGGAGATTACATTTTTCACCCACACTATTGCAACTTTGACAGTTCAGGGGACTACCTCACCCTTAGTAAGCGACAAGACCATTTGAGTCGGTGCCCGTTTGAAGCAAAGCCCATGGTCCAGTTCCAAAGAGCAGTTGGGTTGATGTGCACGTGAGTGGGGTCAGGTACAGAGTACAGCCAGGGATCCAGTCAGTACAGCATAGCTCTGGAAAGCATTAGCCGCTGCCCCGAGACAGGGAGCCCCGACATCCTGGCGAGGCAGGAAAGGCGGTTCACCCAGACCCAGACCGCTCTTATCTCCACAGCACTTCTAAGTGTCCCTATAGCCAAGCTTATCATGGCCAATGAACCACACTCGGCACATTTACAGATTTAGCTTTTTCAAACTAATGCTTTTGCTATTTTAAAAAGTCTAAAAGTAATCTAATCACTTGAGGCCAACAGGAAGTGTCCTGGATGTTGTGTGCGCACATATGCAACACACGACAAGCCAAGAGAAATGCTTAGTATTTGAAGCTATCACAGGACAATAACATAAATGCAAATACAAAAGGCAAGAGAAAACCATGTCAACAGACCGTTCTCACACATCTGTGCAAAATAAACATAGTTAAGCTTTGAAAAAAAACAACCCCCAGATCACCAGAGAAGGAAAAAACAATGAAATACCACTTTTCATTTAACAAGCTGGAGTATGTGTGACTTAGTTCTCCACCATATATTTCTGCATATTTCAAAGTTCCTACAATGACCGTATTACTATGGCCGCCATCAGAAGGCAGCACTGCTATCTGAGGGGAGCTTGGAAGACGTGGCCCTTGACATACTACAAGACAGACCTCAAAAAACTCGGGAGGCCAGCGCGACGTCCCCGAGTGCCCGTGCCCAGGTGAGAGGGGAGCAGGTGGGCCGCCTTCCTCTGCAGGCACCTGCGGGGCCACCCCAACAAGCTCCTCCACACTTTCAGAATTAAAGCTGAAGTAAAATCAGCGTCAAAGACTGCGCTGCATACAGGGTCTGGGGCTCAGTGCAGTCGGCGCAGCTCCAAGTCTCTCACCATCTTGCCTCAAGGGGTTTAACTTACAGTTTCCAGAAGCGACGGAGGTCAGAGCCGAGGTCACAGGATCCGGAAGCGCGCCGGCCTGAGCTCCACGCGGCGCCGCCTCTTCCCGCCCCGAGCCGCGAGCACGGCCGCAGCTCTCGCGGGATTTCCTGCCTGCACCCAGAATCTCGACGCTCTTTTGAGATGAACTCAGGTATTGCAGCTTTTTCCTTAACCGTCATTTGATGCAGGTGAGTGGAGTCAGCAGCCTACTTTCAGGGGGATTTAAAAAAAAAGACATAAAAGCCATGAGACAGAGAGAAACCTCCACAAGCAGCCGAGGTCGGCCCAAAATCTATCCACCCACGCCTAGAAAGCATAAACACATTGCTCCTTTTTTCAGACAAAAGCTTCCAAGAGCTAATATCAATTTTGAGCATTCTCTGAAGAACTCAGCCTTCTGAAAGATCGTTGTGTCTTTGTCTTGCCAAGGGGTTTCAGCCCCGGGCAAGTTCACTATGGATTCACTGTGACCAAAGAAATGATGGTAGAACGTTCTTGGGGTGGAAGAGTTTATGCCCAACTTTATTCCCACAGTGGAAGGTCAGTCACTAAAATCCTGTCCACTCAGAGCCAGTCTGCAGGCAGCAAGCCGGTCTCTTGTCTCCTGGCCTCTCTACCCGCACAGCCATGCTCTGAGACTCTGTCCTCGGCACTGCCAGCCCTCCAGCCTCTGCTCTCCTGCAGACTTGCAGCTGTGCCCCCGTGGCCCCCAGAGCACTGGGCGGAGCTCTTTTTATAGAGTCAATAGTAACGTATTGCCCACACGTGTGTAGGGAGCTAGCCGACCAGGGCCAGGTGGGAATCCTGGGCACAGGAACCTTCACTTTATCCACACTCCACCCCTCCAGGATTCTCTCCTCTCAATCTATGGCCCTCAGTCCTCTGCAGTGGTCCCTGTGTGAGAAAGCTGGAGCATTGTAACCAAATTCCATAACAACAACAGAGACTATGACAATATACAAATAACAAAAGTACAACAAATCACAATAACCCTCAAGCCTGAGGAGACCCATTGCCACCAAGTGGTCATCCAGGCTGTATTTAAACCACTTCTGCTCAAAGGAGTTGACCAAAAGGACCACAGGTGGGCCTCACAGTACCCACCTTCCCCAGCCTCTCCAGCAGAAAGTCCTGCAGACACACAGGCCCATCTTGTTCTCTCTCTGCCTCTGCTTCGTCCTCAGCAGCCGGAACCACGGCTCTGGTCTCAGTTGCCACAACTCCAGTCATCCAATTTATTTCTGTCTGCTCCTGCCTTTTCAAGCCAGCCCACACCTGGGTCCTCGTGACCTTCACGGGGCCCTTTAAATTCCTCCTTCGAGAAGCAGACCGTATTTCCTTTTGTGCTTTCCTTGCTTGAGCCTGAGGACAGGAGCAGAGCAAAGGGGGCTCCACGCCCTGGGGAGGAGGCGCACCCCTCCTGGAGGAGCCCGCAGTGGCCGAGTCCTTCCGGCTCTCCACCAGCTTTCAACCAGGCGGGGTTTCAACCGAGGAGGGGCTGATGCCTGCAGCACCCACAGGGCCTCCACCCCCACCTGTTTGTCAAACCTCTGCTCCTCCACTTCTGGGGGTGACGGCTCCACTGCACCTCCCACCTGCCCCATGGCACCTGGTGGCCTGCGTGCTGCTGCTTCTCGGGCTGCTCCTTCTCGGGCCACAGCACTTCACAGTGACTCCATTTCAGTCAGCTTTCTCTTGTGGTGGACTCCAGTCCTACACCCCTTCCCAGCACCACATGTCCGCAGGGGACCCTCGAATATCTCCCCATCCATAGGTGCAGCCGCTGAAACACTCCTTCCACAAGGGCAGCCTGTTCTTTTTCCCTGGTCACCAATGAACCCTGCCAACTGTTGCCAGTTGCCTTGCCAATGGGTTTCAGCCTCTGGCAAGTTCACTGTGGATTCAGTGTGACCAAAGAAATGACAGCAGAACGTTCTTGAGTAAAAGGGTTATACCCAACCTAATTCCCACGGTGGCAGGTCAATCACTAGAATCCCGTCCATTTAGAGCGAGTCTGCAGGCAGCAAGCAGTCTCTGCGTCTGGGCCTCTCTGCCTGCACAACCATCTCAGTCTCTGTCCTCGGCGCTGCCAGCACTCCAGCCTCCATGCTCTGCTCTCCAGCAGCCCTGCAGCTGTGCCACCAGAGCACTGGGCGGGGCTCTTAATGTAGAGTCAACGACGTATTGCCCACAGGTGTGTAGTGAGCTAGCCACCAGGGCCAGGTGAGAATCCTGACCACAGGAACCTTCACTTTATCCACAGTCTTCAAGCAAATAATGGGCAAGTCTGTAACTTTTCTAATCCAGGGGGCATTTAATAGCTAATGCATTTCCTCAGGCATGTGGCCCACTGAACCCAGCATATATACTTCTTTCCTAAAACGCTCAGCATGGAGTAAGCATGAGGGATGTCTTGTGCTAAGGCTGTGGCTTACCCAGGTTTAAACCCTCCTTCATTCAAATCCCTGTAAGTGTGAAAATGTGCACCTATGGTATTAAGGACTCTTAAAATAAGACCTAATTAATTATGACCACTAGTTCACCTCCACTTCTCAAAATCAACAAGTATTAAATTTTTATTCTTCCCAGGTGTGAAACCATTTAGAAAGAAGGAACTAAATGTGAAAGAAATGCAGAGGAAGAGAAGGAGAGACATGGAGGTGCCCCCAAGTGCGGGCAGCCAGCTTCCCGAGGAGCCCTCTGCCCGGCGCTTGCTCTCCCCACCAAGCACATTGATGCCTTCTCTGCTGACTTCATGTTTTCTAAGATGGTGAGTCAGAGATTGTAATATAAATGAAGGAATCGATCCTCTCCACTGAATTCAAGATCATTTCCAGAGAAACCTATGGACAGAGTTTCCAAACTGTCAAATGAATTACCTGTAATTTTTTCTAAGATAATCTCTGAATCTTGCCCTAGAATAAGATCTTAGAAATAGTACAATGAGGAAAAGCATATGAATATTTTTAAGGCTATTTCATGTTGACATATTGAAATACATATATCTACTTATAGTCCTACCACAAACCCATTGTGTTTCACCTTTGCCAATGCTGACATAAACAGTATTGTAACTTTGAGCCTTAGGTCATTATATTTAGAAGCAATTTTATGTGTATTTTTTTTTAAAGAGTCATTGTTCTTTTTCAAGTCTTAAATTTTTTGTGATTGAATTTAATCCAAAGACATTTCCAGGAGAATTAATGTTGTGGCTCCCAATCTTCTGATGAGGATGAATGTAAAAATAAGATACACTGAAATGAAATATGCTCTAGAAAGAATTGACTATGAGCTCAGTTCAAGGAAATCATACCTAAAAGAGATCTGAACAGTTTCATGTACTTAACATTCATGATCTGCAGATGGAGTGGGGTTAATAAAGCTTCTATAAATACAGCACATAATCCTGGCATTGTTGAAAACAATCTACCATATATTTAATCACATGAAAATTTTGTTTTATCTTGAACATATCCAAATATTTTAAATATTCCTGCATCCCATTACTCACCCCCTTACTTAGTAAGTCAATCTCAATGAATCAAATTTATTTGTTATTGATGATTCAGTGCTATTTATAGTTGGTGTGCCTCTTCAGTTTTAATTCACCCCTAAGTTGACTGGCTCAGAATTTAGAATCGTGAGTTCTCAGCCTCTCCTCTCTGGTGCTATTTCTCTGCTCACTCCATGACAACATGGCACATGTCCACCCAAACTTGAGGTAGCTATTAAGAATTCTTAACTTCAAGAAATTCAAGAAAAATATCCTAAAAATCTGTAAGTTAGTTTGTCCAGTTCTGGACTGACCATTTTATATCTGGCTCCCCACCATCTGCTATTTTATTTCTTCAGTGCTGACCAGTCTAGATGATGGAGCCCCAACAACTCGCCTTCCTCTGTCCTTGTCTCTCGGTTCATGTTCATTACCTGTTTTCCGACTTACCTTCTCCATCATAACTACATTGCCTTGATTTCTTTCTTTCTCCCATTACTTTAGGAAGGGCGCCCTCATTCACTTCATTTACCCTCATGGAGAGATACAGGGCAGCAGGTGTAAGGGGCATCCCACCATACCAGGCAGCCAGACATGGGAAACCTCTTTATCCCTGCAAGTCTGGAGAGTCTCCTCCCCTACCTAGAAAGGCCAGTTGGCCCAGCCTGGGGCATCTCCTCCTGACCCCTCAGGCAGCATCAGTAGGAACCAATCAGAACCCCAGCAACACAGATAAACCAAGCAGACCAGAATGGCACCACAAAGGGTCTGAACATTAAATACTATCATTGGAGCCACACCGTACAAAAGTAGGCTAAGACTACATTCAAAGCCTAATTAGGGTGACTTCCTTCTAAAATAAAATATTTAAAAGGACTCAGAGACTCCTAACAAAAAACTCTAAATGTCTAGGATACAACAAAAGTATTCCCCATCATACCAAAAATCACAAAAATCACAGGTTGAATGAAAAAAGCCAATCAACTGTTGCTAACACCAAAATGAACCAGATGGTAGAATTATCTGACAAGGATTTTATAGTATCCACCATAAAAGTGCTTCAGTAAGGAATTACAACATATCTTGAAACAAATGAAAAAGCAGAGGAATATCAGCAAAGAAATAGAAGTCATGAAAAAGAACCAAATGGCAATAATAGAACTAAAAAATACAATAACAAAAATTTTAAAAACAGAACAGTGTTAAATAGTCAAATGGAGAAGATAGAGAATGGAATCTTCTGAACAGGACAGATCGATAAGATGTATCCAGTCTGAACAACAGAGAGGAGATAGACTACAGAAAAATAAACCAGGGCCAGAGACTTGGGCTCAATTAAAAAGACCATTCATATAATGTCTTCTCAGAAGGTAAGGAGAAAAACTGCAGGGCTGAAACAGTAGTCAAGGAAATAATGGACAAAAATTTCTCAAATTTGCTGAACACCCTAAAACTGCAAATTCAAGAAACTGAATAAAACCCAAACAGGATAACCCCGAAAAAAATTCACACCAAATCACATCATAATTACTGAAAACTAAGGACAAAGAAAAACTCTTGAAAGCAGCCAAAGAGAAACAATACATTACCTAAAGGGGAACATTAATTAATGCAGCATCATTACTCAGTGGAAATCAGGTAGGCCAGAAGCAAGTAGCACAACATTTTTCAAGTGCTTAAAGCAAAGAATTGTCAACTTGTAAAACTATTCTTCAGGGATGAAAGAGAAATAAAAACATTATTAAATGAAAGGGGATAAAAAAGAATTCTCGAATAAATGATCAACTCTTAAAGCATGTCTAAAGTTAATCCTTCAAACATAAGGAAAATTTTTAAAAAGCAGGAGTTTTGGAAAATCAGAAAGGGAAAAAGAATGATGGAAAGAGTAGAAGTATGAGAACATATAATAGACTATACTCAAGAAATATTATGGAAATGTGGAGAAGGTGACCTAAATGGAAGTAAGGTGTCCACATTTCACTGAAAGTAGGAAAATGTTGATACCAGTTGACTGTGATAAGTCACATATGTATATTATAGTGCCTAGAACAAACACCAAGAAAATATACAAAGAGATATGCTCAAAAACACTATAAATAGATCAAGATGGAATCCTAAGCAACGCACAGGAAGGCAAGAAATAGGAAAAGAGGAGCAAAACTCAAAGGAAACAAACAGAAAATAAATAATAAAATGGCAGACCTAACCCTTACACATCAATAATTACTTTAAATGTAAAAGGTCTAAATACACAAAATAATAGGCTGAGATTGACAGAGTGGACTAAAATATATATATATATAGCACCCAGCTATATGCTGCTTGAAATAAATTTATTTCAATTCACATAGATGTATTGAAAGTAAAAGGTGGAAAAAATATATATCATGCAAACAAATAGGAGTAGCAACATTAGTGTTGGATAAAATAGATTTCAGAGCAAAGAAAATTATTAGAAAAGAAAGAACATGACATAATGATAAAAGGATCCATCCACCAGAAAGATTTGTAATCTTAAATATGTATGTACCAAACAACAGAGACTCAAAAATATATGACACCTAAGCCTGATAGAGCTGAAAGGAGAAATAGACAGATCCACAATTATGGTTAAGGACTTCAATACCACATTCTATGCAAATGATAAAACTACTAGACAGAAAATCAGCACGGCTATAGATCTAAACAACACAATCAACCAAGAACATCTAGAGAACACTCCACCCAAGAACAGCAGGTATTCATTTGAGGAGGGGTACTCTCCGAGCCCCGTGGAACAGTTACCAAGAATAAAAGACCATTATCTTGATAGGCTGGGCCATAAAACAAACCTTAAAAAATTGAAATAATACAGAGCATATTATCTGCCTGTATGGAATCCATACTTTATTTTTAAAAACACTCAGAAAAGTAGGAATACAAGGTTGCTTCCCCAACTTGATAAAGAGCACCCCCAAAAAGCCTACATCTATGATTATACGTAATAATGAAGGACTCAGTGATATTTTCCTAAAATCAGAGACAAGGGAAGGATGCCATTCTCACCACTTTCATTCAACATACTACAATAAATTCTAGTAACTGTAGTAAGGCAAGAAAAAATTAATAAAAAGCATATAAACAGAAAGGAAAAAATAAAACAATCCCTATTTGCAGATGACATTATTTTCTATAGAATTTCTACAGAATCCAAAAGAACCCACAAGAAGGCACAAGTGAGTTCAGCAAATTTGCAGGAACAAGAACATGTGCAAGTCAACCAGTCTGATTATACTAACCATGAACTATGGAAATCAAAGTTAAAAACACAATACCATTTGGAAACAATCCAAAGAAAATTAAATATATAAGTGTACCCTTAGCAAAACATATATAGATTCCATATACTGAAAGTTTTAAAACACCGATGAAAGAAATTAAAGTAGACCTAAGCAATGGGGCCATCATGATTAGAAGACTCAGCATAGCCCCCCATCTAAGCTGGGTTATAGGTACCTCTCTTCCCATTACATACAGTCATCATCTCCATCATAACCACATGAGACTGTGTTATAATTTCTCACTGTCTTGCCAAAGTCCACCTGCCAAACAATAAATTCCTTGAGGGTAGGGACTGTGGATGACTTAGTATGGCTTTCCCAGGCTCTAGCCCAGTGCCTGGCGCACAGAAAGCCATCAGTAGACGCTGGCTAGATAAACTGAGTGCAGAAGAGAAGCGGCAGGTTGGTCCTGATGGGAATGTCCTAGAGGCACTGGGGTAGGAACTTCTGAGCTTCAGAGGAGTGCTCAGGGTTGGAAATTCAGATTAAGGAGTCATCAGGAGTGTGACAGATAATACGACTAGTTGCAAAGAAATGTTGAGGGAATATAGAAGGACAGGGTGCAGAGGGAGCAAAGAACAAGTAAAGCCATGGAGAATAACACTATATGAAGAACAGAGGTGGGAAAAAAGACCTAGAGAAATGGACAGGGAGTAGCAGAAGGCCAGGGTAAGGCTGTCAGCAGAGTGGACCCTGCAGAGATGGTGTGGCCAAGAATACTGGGTTCAGCTGTGAGGAAGCTCCTGCCTGGGCAGACCTGGTCGGGGGGTGGGTGGCGAGGACGGACAGGCAGTGGCGGAGGAGTGAGGGCAGCAGTAAGGAGAGAGAAACAGGGCAAAGACTGGGCGCAGCGATGGGCTGATGCAGTGAAAGCAGGGAGGAAACCCGAATGCTGGGAAGGAGGAGCCAGTGGAGACTAAGAGATGGGGAAAATAGCAGCAAGGAGAGTGGGGCAGGGTTGTCGCCCAAGGAGCAAAAGCCCCCGGAGCCAGGAGACCCGGATTACAGCCCACACGGGAAGGGAGCGCAGGGAGGCAGGAGGCCAGACGGACGGGCGCCAGGATTCAAGGGTGCGGGACCACACCGCTGAGGAGCGCCCGCAGCACCCAGCCGGGCACCACAATTTTCTCCTTGTGATCAGTTCCTTGTTGAAAGAGCTGCCCGGGGAAGGTGTGACCCTCAGTAGACTGACGAGGTTTTAAAGTTGCTGATGCCACTGACGGCTGAGAAGGGACATCTCTTGGGGAGGTCAGAGGTCCAAGTGCAGGCAGGAGGTGGGGGTGGACTCCGAGGCTGCAGGACCAGCAGCCCCAGGACCATCCGTGTCCCCCCACAGCTCCTGCGGCGCTTGTACCTCTGGGCTCTGGATGCCCGCCAAAGTCGCCAGACTCCATTTTGCTTTATTTCTGCTGCTACACTATCACTGTTTCCTACAGTGTTTCTATAGTCTACCAACAAAGCTTATTCATTGTTCTAGCAGCAGAAAAGATTCCAAAATTCATCTTCCCCATAATTCAGACTCAAGTCAGCCCCACGGCAGCCTTGGGTAATTTGGCCAACTCGCTGGCCACGAGTCCTCACGTTGTAATCCATCATCATTATGAGCTGCATTCACACCATTTCTTTCTTTGGCATAAAGTCTGAAATGCAAAGGATTGTTAGGACAGAGAGAGATGAACCACTGAGATAGTGACACCCAAATGTGTGCTTTGTTAGAAATGAAAATGGAAGTATGATTCCAGGGAAAAGGACTTCGCCGCGACATGGTCTCACACTCCTTTCAAAACATGAAAAATAAATTCGCTCTCAAGAAAAAGAAGAAAAATGGATCTGACGGATGCATTCTCTCCCGTCTTGAGGTTTCTCCTCGGAGCCTATGCATCAAGGATCTTTCTGAACCAGGAGGGCCTTGCCTTCAGGAAGATCATTGTGCTGAGTGGGTCCTTCCCCACTGGTTGGTGATTTTTAACCCAAATGTGATTAAGTGGCTTGTCCCAGAAACAAAAGAGTCAGCTTCCAGTCCAAAAGCAAGCAGACCATGTACTCTGTGAGTATTGCCATCATTCCCAACATCTACTGTAAATTTGCATGTTCACACCTTTTATTGTATTTTGAATCCAGAAGGGAAATAATATCCTTCAGTTGCTCATTAATTACAAAATCTTTCTGGAAGTCTTTTAATGTAGGGCACAGTGACGCACAAGGGCAGCTCAGCATCACGGAACACAGAAATCGAAAGATTGCCGATACACGCCTGACATTACAGATGGGGGCCTGCAGGTCAGAAAGGAAGGGCTGACCCGGGCCCCCCAGCCAGGTTTCTCCAGACTGGGGCAGGTGCCACCGCATCCCACCGCCCATCAGCTGTAATGCATAAAAATACAAGCTCTTCAGCTTAGCTGGCCCCTCCCTGTCTGCGCTTACATGAGGTAGATTTTTCACATACCTAAACCTACATGTGGATAAATTGCCTGGACACAGTAGACAATAAATATTTGTTAAATGCTTCCTAAAATTGATGCGAGTGTGAACCCTCTCTGATCTCATTGAAAGTCCCAATCTAAATGATTCTCTGACATTAATGGAATCTTGACAACTTCCCCAACTGCATATGATACAGTTTGACAATTTGTTATAGAATTAACATGGCCATTTCTGAACTAAATTTTGGAATACTAAGTCTAGCTAGGGACCTTTTTTCTGATTTATGAGCTAATTTATATAAATATTCATCTCATTATAGCATTAGTGAATAGCTTTACCGGAAATTTTTTTAATTACTTGAATTCAAATCTGTCTCAGAAAATCCAAAATAACTATATGGCAAAATCTAAGATCTTGTCCCATAAACAAGTTGAACTTTGTGTTGCTCATTTTGGGTAATTCTCATCTCCAAAGGGATATAATTTGGTAAATTTCCCAGACCCCAAATTTAGATAAGTTTATGTTTCCTGCCTGATTAATTAAGGGAGAGATCAGTAATATAACATTATTATGGTCCACTATTACACTAGTAACATCTTTCTCTTACACGTTGTGGGGAAGTAAGTTCATTCACAATAGAGTTAACATTGCTTCATCTCTTCTTCTTGGAAGTTTGTAGACTATGAATCCATTTTTGAGTGTTTATCTTGCAATCTGCCTGACTGCACAGAGGTGAAGTTTTCCTGATGGACATTCCTGCCACCGTCTTCCGTACTAAGATCAAGTGTCAAGTTCAGCTGTTAATACTGAAATGGAACACGTCATGGCCAGATAACACTTTAGCAATTTTAGATAGATTCCAAGTCAAGTCTGTATCAAGATGACATTAAAAGTTTCAAGATACCTAAAGAAACGATGACATCGCAACATTCTGCTTACTTCCAGGTACTCAAATCAGCCAATTGTTACTGTGTTATATTAGCCACCCAGAAAGCATAGATATCAAAAATATATAAACCAGTCACCATTGTGTGTTAGAGAAGTTAAAATTAGAGAAACAGCATGACTAATTGGGCAGAGGAGCAGAAATGACCATTTCAAGCCTATTTCCCAAAAGAAAGTCAAGAGGAAGCATTTGGAAGAATTGAGTCTCACCCAGCTTTGCTACGCCCTTGTTATCAACCAGCTGCCTGAGTCAGACCACCTCACAGGTTTTCTTATGATGTAGGGTGATGGGCCCAGAAAAAGGAAATTTTTTGAATTTGCTACATTTAGAATTTAATGTGCAATGTGAAAACACCTTTTAAAACATATTTTGGTAAATTAAGAATAGTGACTGGCAAAAGGCGGCTCTCGATAAATACTGCTGGAGGAAGGAGCGAGTGTCTGCAGATGGGGAACTGCTGATGAGGGCACGCGGCTGCCCGGAGTCACCGGGCACCTTCCTTACGTGGTCAGAGAAGACACCACGTGCCTCCTTCTGCGGGCTAACCCGACATGACGTTGGTGAGCATTAACATATGTTTTCAATCTTTATTAGAAATGCATTAGCCTGAACACCATGGAGGCTTTCTATAGGATCCCTAGTTTTGCTATTGAGATACACACTTTCTGTTTCAAATTTTCTCTTCCTCCTTCTTCTGCCCCCCACCCCACCCCACCCCACCCATTTTTTTTTTTAACCTAACTAAAGAGAATGACATGTTAATTTTGGTCCCACCTCTGCTGGGTTACTCTCAGGTCAGCAGATTAGAGACAGGGACAGAAGAAAGAAGACAGTGCGGCTCCGACTGCGGGGCAGGCTGACCCAGCCATCAATCCTGCTGACTGACGCTACGTTTGAACAATGACAGTCATCTGTCAGAAAGCAGGACGTGGCGCCTCATTAACACACCGCTCACCTGCCCTGAGCTACACCTCGCTTATAATAATATCGATCATTCACCTCCAAGGCATTGCTCGCTTCTGCTCCGTGAAATAACAGGCACCCTGTCTCCTCTCTTCTCTCCCCTCCAAGGCCACACGGCTAAGCTGCGCGGAGAGGGGGAGAAGGACCGGCTGGTTGGCGGAAGGCAGGCGAGGCCGGGGAAAGATGCCATCAGGAGCCGAAACACTCATCGCATTGGCTTCCTCTTCGGATGCATGGGTCACCTGGAAGCTGAGCCATCCACGTGCAGACCAGGGATGGGAGCGTGTGGCCGACGGCTGGGGAGTTTGGTGGGGACTTCAGGAGACCTTCCCCACTGTCCTGTGAACACCTAGGGACTGTAAATACCTAAGACCTCAAGCTGGTTGTCCACTTTGTTTCTTGTAAGTAACAGATAACTTGAAAATAGAGTAACCAAAACTTGGTATAATAGGCATTAGACCCAACCACAGCTAATCTCTACTAAATACCTGCTCTTTTCCCTTTACGGAGTCGGCCTCTTGCACACAGTTTAGCTGATTCAGCCCAAGGAAACCTGAAACACTGCCGGCAAAGGGAACTCCTTTAGAGGAAATTTTGTGAAACTATATTTAATTATGTTTCCAAAAGGAGACTGTCAAGTGTGGCCCATGTGGTCCCAGAATCTGGGACAGATGGGTTCGCTTGAGGGGCCATCAAAAGACGCTTTTACAAAGTTTAAGTCAGCCCAGAATTTAAACTTGGGCTGCCATTCAAAACTGTCCATAAATTACCAGCAATTGTTAGCCTTTCACTGTCAGGGAATTAAACACACACACACCACACACACACACACACACACACACACACACACACACACACACACACACAATTAGCCTTTTTCAGCTCTTGAGGAAGTAAAATAATAACCTGCTTTTTACTTTCCTGGTTGGGAAAGCAGCGAAGGACCCCTGGAGCTCCCTGGGTGTTAGGGATGGATGAGGTTGAGGCCCTCTGAGCCGCCAGCTGCTCCCGAAGGCATTGCAGACCCCCGTGGAGATCCCACTTCGGGCAGCAGAGAGTAACAGCAAAGCGAGCCAGTGGCCAGGGTGAGCTCACACCACCCATGTTGTCAGGAGCGTCGGCGCGGGAGTCCCACATGCGTGAGGGGCTGGGCAGGCCTTGGAGGCCGGGGCAGAGGATGAATGCTTTTCCCGGCTTTGTAAAGCGGAGGGCCAGGCACAATGGAAGCAGCGCTAGAAACACACCCTCTTCAGAGACCTTCCTTTAGGGTGTCACAGGCGTGCCACCAGGCAACACCTTCTCACAGCCTGTCCTCTGATGAGGTCAGCATGGTTGCACGCGTGCTGTGAGAGACAATGTCCCAATGACAGAAGGGACTCTGCTCCGCCGAGGCCCCACCCTACGAGGGGAGCCCGCTGCAGGTTTTGGGCAGACACCTCTGCAGGAGGCCACATCTCTTTAGCCACATCAGCGTGGTTCCTTCTGGTAAGGAGTACAGGTGTACAATCCCTTATCTGCAATCACAAAATCCGAAAAGATTTGAAAACTGAAAACAAAATCTGATGCCACCTTAACTGGCGTGAGACCATCTATGGCTTGTCTACATCCTGTTTGGAGCGAGCGTGCCTATGTTGGGCTGCACCTATGTTCACGTATGGGATTCTGGACACTGTCCCCCACCCCCCACAGGAAGTGTTATTTGGTGTATGACACATACATGCCATATCACCTTCCTAAAATCAAGAAGCTTCTTGAATGTAAAACATCTCTGGCCTGGTGGCCTTCGATCAGGTGTGGAATTATTCTCTATCTCAGTCATGAAGGGCTCTGCCAACGTCTGCCAGACACCCGCCCACGTTTTTCCCAGCGCTCGGCCTCGTGGTCTGTTACTGATGTCGTTTCCAGAGAAGACAACAGCTACAAAAAAACACATGGTTCATTTCGTTGATTCTGGTAACCCTGTGTTGAAATTGCCCATCAGTTACTATTTTCCCTTCTTTTCTGGATAACAGGTGAAGGCCTAGGTTAATAACAGTTCTGCCAGGAACACTGTTAATACAAACTCAGGTGGAGAACAGTGCCCTCCGTGAGGGAGTTAGTGCCGAACGACCCAGCCGCAGTCACTCCCTGGAAGCTGTGGATGAGCCGCCAGGACCCCTCGGGGCCACCTGCCCAGGACAAGGCAGGAAACCCAGGGACATTCGCTCAGCCAAGCCTTCCTGCCTCCTCCTCCGAACTGCAAAAGTCATTATCACAGTTGCTCTAAGGGGAAAAAGTAAAATATAGGCCTGCCCAATTCTAATTCCCAAGAACTTAATCTATATCACACAGGATTAAAATATTGATTTTCCAGTAGGCGCCTGGCAGATAAGAGGTGGATTTTGATGCCAGAGTCTTACATGTACAAGAAACCAAATTTCATGCCGGCGCCCATGGCTCTGCCGTCGCGGAGCCGTTCTGACTCTGGCCCTCTCCTTCTGTTTCACAGAAATCCTTTGCAAAACTTCACGTTTTAAATCACCACCCAGATGTCTGAGTACGATTTTTCCCAATCATGATCCTTTATAAAACACAATCCAGATGTATTATGCAGTTTCTTGTGTTTTCTTTATTAATTAAAGGCATTGAAAATGCACACAGAACACACATTTAATTTTTTTTGAATAAATCCTTCTCCCGCCCTCCCTACCTCTCACGCTTTCTCTCTGTCCCTCTTCCTCCCGCCACCCCCACCCCGCCCTCTCCCTCTCTCTCTCTCTCTCCTTAATTGCCCAGCCTTTAGAAACCATGCCTGCGAAAGAAACAGCCGTCTATTGCTCTGTCAAATGTGCCTGGCTGGGAAAGCCATTGGGTTTATAGAAGAGACAAACATTTCAGGCATGCCATTCTGGGGTAATGAAGCATGGCAACAAAATATACCTGTGCAACATTTGATAAAGATGAGCTGACACGCCAGTCCAAATAGGTTCTTTTGTGTGTCTGCACGTGTCTGCCATCATTGCTTTCATCCTAAAACAGGAAGGCAGCAATAACAGCAGCAGCTGGCAGGGACTGCAAGGGAGAACCACTCGCACAATTAAACGTCGTTTACCTCTGGCCTTGATTTCACTCCCACTACCCTTAATTTACTATGTTTTCTCCCTTTCTATGCAGAAAAAAAGTGGCTCAATCTTTCTTTCTTTCTCTGGCTATCTAATTCCCTTTCCAGGGGCACTGCAGGAGACAATAGCCAAGTCCCTGGGTGTTCAGCGCTGGGTCTTAAGTTAAAATGCTACTTAGTGGGGGTTTTTATGGTTCCTATTGTTGTTTGATTCATGTTAAGCAAAATTAAACCCTCCAGTTACACGTGGGCACATCCACCGGAGAGCAGGCCAACTGTGCTCCCCCCTTCGGTTTACAGAAAAGCTCTTTTGTGGCTTAGGCTTCAGACAGAGAGAGAGCCCAGCAGACCAGCTACCAGGTAAGGCCATGGGCCGCAGGAATCTGGTGACTCAGAGATAAACCAGAGAGCGGTTTCTGACACCATCTTATCTGAGTGGGGTTCTTCATGTTCCCCTCCAGGTTTCTGGTCTGGTCGTTCTCCATCGGTCCCCTGTCTCTGGGACAGCCACGGCGGCCGCCTCAGGTGTCCCTGCCTGTTGCCTCGGGCTGGGGTGACTCCGTGACACGTGAGGGCATCTGCCTCTCCTCCGCACTGCTCTCAACAAACCTGGCTTCACAAAGGCCCATGTAGCATATGGCCTTTCTGCTACGTATAGAGAAGCACATCCTATTTATAAAAGCAACACAGTGACCCAGAAAGGGAATAATACCGCTCTGTATTACAAAGCTCTTCTGTGGAAAGAGCTGGACAAAGTGCCTTGGGCTATCTGATTTCTTTCTCCTTCTGACGGCAGTAACAGTTTTTGGTGCTCCGCGTGATGACAATGAACACTTTGTGGTCCTATGACCTCCGCAAGAACCAGACACATCCAGGCTTCGCTTTTATTCAACCATCTCATTACCAGCCCTTCATTATATGTCTGCCCAGACACATAAACTCCAGTTAACCTCCACATCCCAACAGGATGGGGCTTCAGTGTTTACATCAGAGTAACACTGCTCTGAATCATCATTCCCATGCAAAATAATCTGGGGTGAGCGTCATTTTTATTAATTCCCCTCAGACTTTGTGCAATAACGGTCTGCACTCCACAAAAAGCTGGACCCCAGAGAAGGGACAAGCACATGGGGTTCGGGAAGAAAGGGCCTGCATTCAAGCATTTGCCCTGCCACTTGGGAATTGGGAAAAGTCTTCACGTCTTTGAACTTCTACTTTTCTATAAAATTATAATGGGAAGATTGCAGACCTACCGCGGGAGAAGTTGGATAAAATCAAATAAATGGACGGTGCATATGAAATCACTCTGTAAACTGCAAAACATTTATACAGGTTCATTTCTTTTTTAAAAATTTGAAAGTAGTTTTATACTGATAAAAACAAAGCCCAGAAATAATAACAGAATAAAGTTGCATAAAATCTCAAAAACTCAGTGATAAAAAGAAAGAAACCAATAAAGTCACAAATTATAATGTTCCTGGCCTTACAAAATCTACGTTTTATAAAATTCCAAGTTATTTAAGGCTTCTGTCTTGTCAAAACCATTACATTTACTTCATTCTTTTAATTTGCAAAGTAATGGCGCAAATACCCCTTGAGACTCACAGCGCTGAGCTGCTGAGCGGAGCCACTCAGAAAGCTGGCTCCTGTCTCACTGGTAATAGGTAACACGCCTGACTAGACGAGATGTATTCTGGGGGAAACAGCATAAACTTATCACAAAATCAGCCATTTCTTAACCACACAAAAATAGTAGAGCTCACAAAACTCCTAAGGTAAATTAAAAGGTTCCATTATTTCCTCATTCCATGTTTTACATCAGACTTATCCAGGTATCCATGACAGTTATCAGTTTTGACAAATGCCTGCAGTCATGTACCCATGCCCCGAATGAAGATCAGAGCGTTTCCATGGCCCTTGCCCCCTTTGCAGCTGTGCCCCCACCCCCACCAGCCCACCCTGTCCTCAGCACCGCTGGCCTGCTTTATGTCTCTATAGCTCTGCCTTTGCAGACATTCCTAACATGGAATCATAGGGCAGGCAGCCTTTTGAGTTGGGCTTCCTTCATCTAGAATTTTCCACCTGAGAGCCTTCCACGGGTTGTTGTATCAGTACTTCACTCCTTCTATTGTTGAGTGGTATTGTGTAGCTATTCCAGTTGGTTTATTTGATGAATATTTGGTGTATCTTGAGAGTTCGGCAGTTACGACAAAACCAACGTGCACGTGCATAAGATCCCTACATTCTCAGAGAGCTCCAGGTGGAACCCACCCACCACCCTGCACCCCCTTTGCAATTTTGCATGGATGTATATTTTCATTTCTTTTAGATAAATACCCAGCAGTGTGATGGTGGGTAATGTAAATGTATGTCTCATTGCATAAGAATCTGTTAAACGGTTTTCCAATGCGGCTGAACCATTCTGTACTCCTACCAGCCTGTACGAGAGCCCCTTATGCTCACGGCGCTCGGTGTTACCACGGTGGTGGTAGCCACTCTTACAGGCATATGTTAGTGTCTCGCCGTGGTCTGAACTTGAATTTCCCCAGTGACTGGTGATGCAGAGCGTCCTTTCACAAGCTAACTTGACACCTGACATCTTGTTTGAGGAAGGCCATTTCAGAGCTTCTGCTGATGGTTTTTGTTGCGATTTTCCCTTATCATTGAGCTACAAGAGATTCTATCTCGTCTAGATACCAGGACTTCATCACCTATGTGTGTAAAAATACACTCCTCTGGTTTAGGGCTTGACTTCATGAAGAGCAGAAGTTTTAAATTTCGATGAAATTCAATGTAATAATTTTTGTGTTATGACTCATGCTTGTGAAGACTCCCAGTGTGTAAATGAACTAGAAAGATTCATTTACTAATTAGACGATCCTCCTCAAGAAAACAAAATTGATCGTGGGAACTCGACGTAACATTTTCCCCTCATTTTAATGAATGTGTGACCTTCAAAAACCCACCCTAAGAACATGGCCTATTTTGGCTCCAGGCAGATAATGGATGGTTAGGGTCTCTGATTACTGAGGCTGATGAGGCTAACTCTTATCTAATTATTAAGTCAAATGTTAGGAATTTGGTGAATTCAACAGTTACATAACTGTAGACAATGTAGTCTTTCTGCTTTCTCACATCCTGTGATTCTGTAATGGACTTAGAAGTGAAGAAATTGATGATGAAGTTTTTTTAAACTCTAGAAATGACCGATAGACATACCTAAAGAACAATTCACTTACACATGTATACAACTCCTTAATATATACAACAAGCATTTCCTTCTACTTGTTTAACTGCTCTTTTCCTTGGGAAGGGCGAGGGTTACTAGATTCTGATTAATTAAAGGGTTGATAGCCTCCTTGAAACATGGACAAGCAGATCCCCATCTTAGCGTGGAATCATCCCAGGGATGTTCTCTTTGGCATCCTGTCTGTCTCAGGTTCCCCCTGCCCTATTGGTCTGATCACCAGCTCCTATTACTGGAATTCTCTGGAACTGTGTGGTTGAAAGAGGTTGCTGTCTTTTAGCTTCAGACTCCGCCTTCACTTCTGTTCTTCCTCTTAGCATTTTCCTCTTGTTTCTGCTTTTCCAGACACCTCCGCCGAGCTATTCAGAAAACAGATGAGGTTTTATTTTAATCCACTAGCTCTTCTGCCTTCTCAGCACTGCCCGAGTCCTTGCTCAACTCAGGCTCCTCAAGCCCCAGGGGCCGCTGCGCTCTGCGCCGCTCGTACCCCCAAGTGCTCCCTAAGCTTCTCTAGGCAAGCCAGCCAGCTGATGGTTCTCAGCAAAGACAGGCCCTCGCCTCGGGTGACCTGGCCCCAGGTATTGCTGTCACACCCTCGAGTCTTGGGCCTGACTGTGCCTCTTGCTTCTCCTGGCTCATTACTCAGGAGCTCACCTGCTCTCTGCAATCCAGCAGAATGCCATGGGAGTCAAAACCTCCAGAAACACCTGTCTCTGGTCTGCTAAGGCCCCATCCCCTTCATCCCATTTGTCAATGCCATGCAGCCGGGGGCCAAGATGCTTTTCCTTGGCAGGCCTGCACTTCTCACCCAGACCCCCGTGGTTCCAGAGACCAGCCCACCTGGCTCCCTGCTCCACTGTGTGTGGTGTGAAACCAACTACTTGGGAAGTCAAGGCTGATGGTAGAGGAAGGGGATCGAGGCTGCTGGCCTGTGGCAGCAAGCTAGGAGCGACGCAGGCCAGGCTGGCATAAGCGCAGGATTAACCAGGCGATCAGTCACCCCCAGCCCAATGGGACTGGGCTCAGCTACTACAGTAAAGAGGGCGGGGACAACTGGAAAGGCAGTGATTGAACAAATGGTTTAACAATCTCTAGACCAAGGGCCATTAATTTGAAAATGGTTCTGAGTCTATTTGATTTCAATAGAAAGAAAAGACTCCTTCTGAAATGGATAGTGACAGCCAAGTTCAGAGATAAAAGACTGGTGAGACAAGGCTGTACTTCTTAAAAGAAAAAAATAACCAAAACCTTTTTCTGACTGTGTTTAGATGGTTTCACTCAGCTGGTTTTAAGGCCATCAAGAGAGCTGCTCATACGCTCCTTCCGCGCCTGCCCTCCCACCATCTGAACTCACACAGACATGCAACATCGCTTCTGGGAAAGGTGAGCCAGGCTGGTGGGACAGGACAGAGGGCGTGGACCAGGAGAGCCAGAAGCGAGGGAGTGTGGACACGGCAGGGCGGGAGGGGTGGCCTCCACCTGCCACCCCTCCTTCACCCACAACATGCAATGGGAAGAAAGCATTTCATGAGCAACGGGCGACTAGATGAAGCCAAATGAGAAAGCGTGATGTGCTGACCCCAACAGGAAAAGGAACCTGTGTGTGCACGTGTGCGCATGTGCGTGTTCTTAGCGACAATGCCTGGGCTACCACTAGGACAATGGGACAAGGTCATGGGAAAACACTCCTTTGAATCACTCTTAAGCAGGCAGAGGAATTAGGACTGATTTATGAATGTACTCCCACAATTTACTCGAAAATTTGTAATGTCTGTGCAGCAGGGCAAGAAAAAAAAAAGGTGAGGGTCCGTGAAGGAGTGCTTCTGTGCGGCTTTATTGTGAAATTATCCCATGCTACCTGCTCTAATCCCGTGGAAACAAATTAAATCCTCACTAAGCTGACTTTAAATCAATAGTTTCATTTAAGAATAGTGTGACTTAATAAAAATAAAAAACTAACTGGTCCAGCCAATTTAAGAGGAAAATAAATCATTGCCCGAGGAAAAATAGCAGATTTGACTTGTATATGGGCCCCAGCTCTGTGCAAGGGGTGTGAGTGTGTATCTAAATTAACTCCAACCTCAGATGGAGCTCATCGGCCCCGCTCAGGAACCAGTTTATTTTGCACACCCTAGGAGCAAGGATGCTGGCCACCCCCAAAATGAGAAGCACATTTCGATCTGTATTTTGAAAAAAATAATCACTAAAAACGCAAAACTCCGTGGAATCCCCCTTCAGCAACCCTGAGCTAACAGTCTAGGGAGCACATGCGTGGACCAAGAAACATATTTTGATTATGGCAGAAGCAAAGAGCATCCTTGTGAGGATGTTTTGGTAAATGTTTTCCTCAACAAACAGGACAAAGGTAAATCGGGTGTGGATGATTAACACCAGTAATTATAATAAATGCATGATTTATTTGCAAATCTTTTAAAAAAAAAAATCTAAGGGTTGGGTAGACATTTTTTGTAGTATGAAAGAGGTATGTTGCCTTGTTATGAAAAAAGAAAGTCATCTAAAAATAGACCAAAAATTTATACAAGATGTCCTTGCAAATGGTTAGGAAACAACTTTGCAATACCATAATTCTGAACTAGTACTTTATTCCATTTAATGGAGTACTTGTTTATTAATCATATAAATTAGAAAAATGCTTAGATCCAATGCTTGCCTACCTAATTTATTATTATGTATTGGGGATACACAAACATTAAAGTGAGTGCCTTCAGACCCTCACACATCAATATCATCGGTGTCACCATTACCACCAGAACATTTTTAAATTTTCATAATTATAAACTGTCGATTCCAGTTACTTGCTGGTGCTCACAGCCAATACAGTGCTTTTATTTATCATGTTGACACTAACAAATAAGAAAGCAAATCCCTTCCGATGTGAGATTTAACCCAAAAAAGAAGGCAGAAAGGCAAGACCACTTGTTGCCTTCTACAGTCCTTCTCTTGGGGGATGAAATTTAACTTAATTTGTTGACCAGAAACACACCTGGCCAAATACCCGGGGAAATCAGTGTCTAAGGTGGCACGATTGGCTGGGGAATGCCTCCGCGCAGATTCAGGCTCAGGTCACTCCTACCTTTCTAACCCCATGTCGTCTCTCCAGCTATTCGACATTCTGGCCCCGATTTTACCATCCATAAAATGGGCATGATAACCCCTGCCTAGTTCACAGAGTTGTTAAGAGGTCCTGATGAAGCGATAGTCCTCAAAAGTGAGGAATGACTGGGCCTCTTTCTGTCCAAGACGAGGATAGTAATGAATTCCAACACAGAAAACATGGGCTTTTTAGGGCATTTAAGCACATCTGTCCAGGGTGGTGGAATAATCAGATAAACATCTGGAGATGACAGCTCTAGGAAGGTCAAAAGCACAGTGACTAATGAGCTAGTTACCCCAAGGTTAACTAAGGGGTTCACAGCTGGGCCCCCTCGGAGCCAAGCCCACGGCTGAGAATATAGAGTCATGGTCTCAACAGATTTGGAAAGGATTTTTCCAAACTTGTTCAAACTTGAACAGTTGGTGAGATGAATTAGTGGCTATTTTATGGTGTCAGTCACAGCCGTGATGTGACAGCTACAAACTAACAATGTATTTGTTTTTATTTGTAGTAAATTGGGAGTGTTTTCCTCTTCCGGAAGGTCAATCCTTTGTTTTCAATACCCACTCAAGTGAAAACTTTGACAAATATGCAATTCCACAGCAGTGTTACCTTGAAAAGTGCTTTAAAATCATTTTGTGAATGACTCTCCTCAATTACCCTGGGAGGTAGGTGGGCATTTTACAAATGGAGCAAGAAGGTGGGCCAGATCACAGGTAAGTGGCATCATGGCAGGAAGAAGAGCTGTTTGCAATTCCCAAATACCCAGCCTGCTGGTGCAGCCTCTGCAGTGTTCACACAGCGCCCGTCAGCCCCGAACAGACCGGGCCAACTGGACAAGAACTGCCATCAGAAAATGTGTCACCTGGTGCTCAGTTAGGATGTTATGAAGCTTCGTGCAAAGGGCTGCGCAATGGCTACAGCAAAGTCCAATCTCATTGGCCCCATTTTCCCTTCCGGAAGTCCTCACCCTGTTCTGAGCCTGTTACCAGAGCTGAAGGACTAAGAAAATGCCAAATGACACAGACAGTCGCCCTCCTTTTCCTGCCAATCAAACTGAGCCTTCAGCTGTAGTTGTGCAGACAGCCTACAGCCTTGCACCATAAAGGACAGCTCCATCGGTCGGTTCTGGGACCAGCCAGATCTTAACCCCGGCTCAGCCATCTCCAAGGCAGAGGCCATTAGAAACATGCCCCCTCTCCTGCTCTGCCCACGAATTGAAGCGCCTGGTCCCACACAAGCTCAGCCCATGTTCCCTAACTTCCCAGGTGACAATTCCCGGGCTTCCTGTTGATCACCTGGCTCCTGGTGCCTCCCCAGAAAATCCCATTTGTCGTCCTAGGGCAGGGCCCAGGGCTCAGGCACCCCGGTGATTCTTTTCATCAGATACATGTAGGAAGTGGTAACCAATACACCTGACTCACGGACACTTCACGACCTTGTGGAAGGAACCTGCCATCCACACCTCTTGCACATGCAGCACGATTTCTGTATCATTTAGTGCAGTGCAGGGTGGCTGTTCACACAGGTCCTTGGTGTGTCAGGACCTGAGTGAAGATCACTACGCACAACACAAAAATGTCCCTGGGCCCAGGATTTCCAGGCCCCCTGGCCTCGTTCCCAGCTTGGTGCACGCCGACTCCAGGAGGTTCCTCCATGCCGGGAGCCTCTGGGGGACCTGCATCGGGTAGAGATGAGACCGAATGTTCCCTGCCAAACACCCAGGTGTGGCGGCTCAAAGCAAAACAACAGGGCCACCCACCTGAGCTCTGCCCCTGCCAGCAAAGCACCCAGAATCGGGTGAAGCATCAGCGCATCTCTGAAAGGGCTTCAGTGAGACGCTTCCAGCCGCGCCAGTGCACACTGACTCACTATCCCCGCGGGTGCACTGTGCGGCCTTTGCTGTTAATTCCAGGGTAAAGGGACAAGGTTGGGGACCACCAGAGAAGTTTTCTTTCCTTCAAGTTCATCTGCTGGGAAAATTGCTTTCCAGCCAATACAAATTTCAGAGACAACTGGCAGCAGCCTCAGGAGCCTAGGGAAACCACCCTTGAGTTTTTCCTTGCTCCTTCCCAGCAGGAGGGGAGAGGAGAGAAGACGAGGAGGGCGGGGGAGAGAGGAGAAGGGACAGTAGGTAAAGAATGGCCGTGGGGTGGTGGAGGGAACATGGAAGTTCCTAGGCCAGTATCCTCCCCTGACCCTCGACCTGATGATGCGATTGGCCTGCCGCTAGGCTACTGCTCCCAGCCCGCAGGCCATGAGCTAGCATTGCTGAGCCACTGTGTAAGGAGCTCTGCCCAGTGCTCTGGGTGGGGGCAGATGGAGGGGGAGTACCGACCTGCAGACTGGGCTGCTGGGTGCCAACATGATCCCAGTGCTCGGCCCGCTGCCGGGATAATACAGCCGGGTATACAGAATGTTCTGCAAGAAGGTGCCATTGCCATTTCTTGGTCTCACTGAATCCATAGTGAACTTACCAGGGGCTAAAACCCTCAGGCGAGACAGACAGACGGGAGAGAGGAGGGGTGAGGAGGGGAGAAGGGTGGGGGCAGGAGGGGAGAGGGGGAGGAGGCGGCAGGAGGGGAGAGCAGCTGCTGGGCTCCACTCACAGCCTGGAGAGAGCAGAGAGCCGCGTGTTGCTCTCGCCTTCCCGATGTGGTCAGCGTACATTTGGCAAATGTGTTTCACGTTCAGAGTTACACACGAGCTTTGCAAAATAATTTTAAAAGCCTCAGGATACATTGCATAAAGAAACAACGATTACAATATTTTTATGAAACACAAACAACAGCCGAAAGCCATAAAGCCAGCATCTGGGCGTTCATGCCTCCTTCAGGGCCCCTAAAATGGCCCAGCTCTCAGCGGTCCCGAGCTGTGAGATCTAGGCGGCTGGCTCCGCAAGCTGCAGCCTGGCCAGGAGCCCCACGCCTCCCCAGAGGCACGTTCCTATGGGAGCAGAGGCCTGGCAGCGTGGCCCCTGCCCCTGTTCAGCCAGACAGGCTGGCCCTCAGCTTCCAGACCGGCAACTTGAAGGGACGTTTGTGAGGAAAGCAGGCAGACACAGCAGAGGGGCCACTGACCACCGCGCCCCTGGGAAGCCGAAGGCAGTCAGACCGGTTCAGCCACTTCTCTCCCGTGACTGTCTGGCCTCGGCACTGGCAAGGCACCCTCAGGCACCAGCTGCCCTGCACTTGGTGGGGGCTGGCTTTGCAAAGCTGTGCCCTGAAGGAAGGTTTCCTGCTACCTTCTGCTCATTGTGAGATGCTGCTGGATCCCGAGGGGAAAGGTTTCCTAGACTCCCAGCCCCCCAGAGAGGGCCATGTGCCAGCCTGAGGTCCCCAGGGCCACCAGTGTCCCCTCAGCTCATGGAAACTTCAACACTAAGGACACCTTCAGAAAATGGCCAAAATCAGGACCAGGAAATGGAAGAAACCCAGCACGCCTCCCCTGGGGGCCCTTTGCTATGGTGCGGGCAGCCCTCCGATGGGGCCCCTGTTCCCCTCACCCACTCTGGGCTCCTTGCAGGTCAGAAGCGTACCGGAGGGCCACGCTGTGTTCTTGGGGCCATCACAGCAGCGGCGTCTCCTGGGTGTCCTGTGAATAAATGCTTGTGTTTTATGCAACACCTGTGTTTCTTCTAGTAGAGAAAGTCTTTGAGGACAGAGATGGCACCCTACTGTAGCGTTGCCACTTTTGCCTTTTCATTCCTGGCACACCATGGACACCCAAACGGGTGTTGATTGTTTTTTAACAGATGAAGAGTTACGTGTCCCATTGGCTTAAGTCTTTCCCACTTTATGAAATCGTTGTACTGTTTACACCACGGGCGGAAAGAGAGCTGACCTCGCCCCAGGCCCCGGGCCACACATGCACACACATGTACCACCCAGGGTCATGGGGAGATCGGGGGCTCAAAGGCTTTTACATGAAATACTCCAACATAACCAAAGCAATAGAAACACACAGGTCAAGGAAGTCTTGCCTTCGAGGAAACGGAGCCCTCGTGCTGAGCACAGGCCCTGGCACTTTGCTGAGCCATGTGCCTAAGCGTGACACCCCTGGTCAGCATGCCTGCATATGCGCCCCACAGACAAGAGGAATTATGGGGGAGCATCAGGGGGAACAGCATTCATTTCTTGAACAAAGAGTACATTACACCCTAGAATCTGCTGATTCTTAGTTTCTGGAATTTGTTGGGTTTCCAAATGATCCCACCAAAGCTAAGCAAATATTTGTTTTTATGAGTAACGAAAAGCGCACATATGAAAAGAGCACAGATGATGACATTCTGAGAATTTATGGGTAATTCTGAAAAGAATATATAATGTGTCATTATGACACATACTTGGTTTACTTCCCAAAATATTTTCAGGGAGCTTACAATTGGAAAACATATATACACATAAAAATTTTGAAAAAAGCATTTAAGAAAGAAGTCAGGTAACTGAAAAATATAAAGTAAATAATAAATAATCCTAAAAGTAGCCCAAGGATTGGATACTTACATAACTAAGTTCTGAACTTGAGCTTCCTGGCAGTCAACTCAAAAAGTGAAACCTATTATTTTCTGAAGCCACTAGAGTTGTCAAGAAAGACAAATGATTTTCCTAATGTAAAGTTCTGTGCTTAATTTATGAATCAGACACTTAACATAAAAGACACTGAATAAGATCATTAAGAGTCTTTAATAACATTTTTAGAACACAGAAAAATGCTGATTATTTGAGCATCTCTTTTAAGATAAAATCAAAAGCCTAATTTCATTTGCTTTTGTAAATTCTAGAATGAATATGTTATTGTAAAAGATTCTTACACTGCAGAAGTGAATAAAAAGTAATTATTTTCTCTTCTAAGAATTTTGTTTTAGCTCATTAAAAATATTTTCATTGGTTCATTGCATGTCAACAAGCCTAGAGAATTAGAAGAGGTATATTGCCAATCCTTTAACCCATTTCCCAATGCATCCACCACCTGCATGGGGTTTTGATGACTTCTGAGCAGGAATCAGTCTAGGATAAGCTGGGTGCGCACATTACCCACAGGCTCCTCGCGCTGTCCAGACAGCAGCCATGTGCGGTTCTTGGGCACTTGAGGTGTGTCCAGTGCAGCCAAGGAAGTAAATGCCACTGAATTATTCACTTTAAAGTGGTTAAAATGGTAAATTGTAGGTTGTGTATATTTTATCACAACTTGAAAATACACTGAGTGGATATAGCAAGTGGTAGAGGGTTCACAGAGAATCTGAAAAGGAACACAAAATTGTGTCACAATGTTACCGAATCTGGCTCCCTTTGTATGGGTTTATGCATAAGATTTTCAAAAGGAGCTGTGGTTCCTTTAAAATCAGTTGTAACAATGATGCAAGCCTAACGCTGGGCTTCCTGTCTGGAAAAGGACCCCGTTACTTAAAACCTTGGCTCCTTGCCCTACAGGAAAGTCTTGCCAGCAGGTGGACACGGCCTCTCACCAGAGCAGCTCCTGCACTTATGCCTGACTGTCATATCTTTGATTATTCTCCTTAATGTAAAAGAAACAAATGTAAAAAATACTCACGTACATACACATGTATATATGCACTTGAGTGTGTATATGCATATATGCGTGCATGTGTATAATTAAACCTAATTTATAATCCTGATCAAACATGCAGCTCGCCTTCTGCATGGAAACATATGCAAATTTCTACAAACCCATTATGACAGACACACAAGCCTAAAAGAGTTCAGATAACCAGATGTTTTAGTAAAAACCTAAAGTTAAAATCCAGAGCTTCCTGTTGGCATTGCTTTGAAACAAGTTCCTAGGTACCAGTGAACACATGTTTGCTCTGGGTACACTTTCTGAAACCATCCCTTCCAGGATCAAGCCAGTCAGCACTGTGTCAGTCCCCTGCTGGCTCGAAGTCCCCAGAGCTTGACCTCGTTTTCCACTGACTCAAACGTCACACGCACCAGTACCACACCTGGCCGAGGCTGGGCACTGTCACCCAAAAGACTGCCCTCCTTCCTGTTCTTCCTTCTGGAGCCCCCTTTCCTTCCTGTGCCCCCACCCCATCCAAGCACCTCTGCTGTTCTGTGTTTATCGCCTCAGGAGAATATTTGTTAAAGGAGGAAGCAAGGAGTCTCTGCGTGTCTTGGGCTGTGTGTTCGGAAAGCGTAGCCCGTTGGAGGAACAAACAAGCAGGCCAAGACATGACGGAGGTTGCACTTTCCCCAGTCGTCCACCCCAGCCACCCTCGAACGACATCAGGATCTACTGTCTGGCAGGGACAGAAGAGGAAGATGGGCAGACAGTTGCAGACAGGTTCCTGGGAGGCAGCCCAACCTGACAGAAGTTTGTAAGGTCCAGAGTTCATCAACGCCTCTGGCAGAGTGACCGGCAGGCCTCCTGGGGTCCCATCTGTAGAGCGGCTTTGGGTCAGCAAGCCCAGGATGAGCCTATGGAGATTTCCATCATCTGGTACAAGGCAAGGCAAAAAAGAAGGTTCCTCTGTCCCATGAAGTGCCATGGAGGTAAGAGCAGAGCCCCCAGGGAGCGTGTGTGGGGAACAACACCCCTCTGAGGTTCCCTGTAGGGTTCTGTGTGAGCCCCGGATGGGACAGTGGCCAGCACAGAGGACAAGCGGACCACTGGCTTCCCCCAGCGTCCCAGCAATGCTGGGCGGGCACTACCCAGGCACGGGAGGGGCCAACTGCCTCTTATTAAGTTTCTGCCACTCTCAGAGAAAGGGCAGCTTGAACTGAAAATTTAATCAAGAATTGAAAACCAAAGACTTTTATACCTCTTGCACAAGAGTTTGGGAAACAAGAGTTGTATGTCCCATGAGTAAGTCAACAGCATTGAAGCTGATGGTGTCCACTCGCTGTCACAAGTGAGTTTTACGTCTTCATCTCTGGGCAGGACAACCCACAAATTAAAGCCCCTGATAGAGCCAGGGCTCAGGACCAGAACATCGTGTCCCACACACTGTAACCGCCAGACTGACGTGCACTTTGCTATTTGTGTACATTGTGGTGGAGAGAAGGGGCGGGAAGTGCAGGCGCGGGGCAGGGGTCACACCTGCATCAGGACGCCAGCTTCCCTCCAGTCCTGTTGGAATCCTTTTGCATTATCTTTCCTTTGCAAATAGTTTTAGTAGTTACCTCTAGGACTTCCCTGGAGAATTTAAACAATGTCATCGACAGATGTCTCAGGAAGGAAACCTTCCCAATGATTTCCTTTCAAGTCAAGAATTCTTGGAGCCCAAAAGAGCAGCACACCCTCCGTTCCAGCTGGGAAGCAGGCCTCCTTGGGGTGGGCTGCGCAGGTGACGGGTGGCGAGACCCCCTGCCAAGGGAGGGTGTGAGAGCTGGAGGCAAATGGGATCCCTGAAACATTAGGCTGGAAGCCTCACCTCCATTTTGAAAATGACACCCAATGTATCCCAAGAAATCATGGAAATCTCCAGGGGAATCATCACTGACAGCCAGCTGCAGAAGGCTGGTCCTCACGCATGCATTCTTAGACTCGGGCAAGTCATGAAGCCAGAGCATTTGGATGGATTCTATGGGTTGTTTTATTTTTCTTTGCATGTTCGTTTTTATCTTTCAAGTAATCACTACCTGTTCATTTCCTCTTACAGTGACAACTCCTGCACTGGATTGCTAGGAAGGGGGCACAGTCCCCTCCAGTCAGCCATCTGTGGCCAGTGGGCACTGGCCCTCTTGCCTGGGGCACCTGCCCTCGCCTCCGTTCTCATCACCGTCAGCTGTCCAAGTGGCCATCAGCTCCAACTTAGGTGCCAGCAGGAACTCACTTGCCTGCCTCCAGCCCCACCTGAGTCCAGTCTGCTCTGCTTTTGACCACCAGGTCACCCTTCTCAAATCACAGCCAGTGGCTCACTACTCATGCTTGCATGCCATACGTAAATCAGGAGACCTCGTGCGTTCGTTCATAAACTCTGTTCCCCAGCCAGACAGGTCAGCATGCCCTCCTCTCTCTGGTCACACGGAAAGCACTGGCTGTCCCAGGACAGCTCTAGGCCTGAGGCAAGCAGGTGTCTCCATGGGCCTCTGTGTCATTGAGCCTGGATGCTGTCGAAGACCCCTTTCTGTTCCCAAGCTGCTTCTGCTTCTGTTTATGCAAACCCTCCTTCTGAATGTTCCCCGGCCAGTTCCTCTGCCTGTTTCCTCATCCAAAATGTATTGGCACAGCACCCACCTCGACAAATGGCAAGGCTTAAACAAACCTATTCAGACGACACATTTAGAAGAATAGGATCTTAACGAATGGTAGCTTATTATCACTATTATCTCATTCTTGGCCCGCATCCACCACCTCCAGGAAGCCTTCCGTGACAACTGTCACTAAAGCAACCTCTCCCACTTACGAGCTGACAGCATCCATCATTCTTCCCTTCTCTTGAGACGCAATTGCAATTACATACACTCTTCCAATGTCACTGATGGTGCCCTTATGCCACCTGGCCTGTGATGCCAGCCCTCTGACCAGACCGTGGGGACCACCCCGTGCTGGATTTCTCTGTAAGCGCTGTGGTGCCTTCCCCACAGGGTTCTGTCAGTTGCTGAACAGCTGAAGTTACAATGCTGCAAACTCCCAAGGGAATGCCCAGTGTCCCAGAAAAGGGCAGCTCGGGTGAGTCGTGGGTCAGGCAGCTCCAGGGACAAGAAATTCACTTCAGAGAATGTGAAATAGTCCTTGGTGCATCCACTCCCCACAGACTGGTCTCGGTGGAGTGGGTCCACGAGTGGGAGGATCCCTCGGCTGCTGGATCCACTCGCTATGGTAAGAAAGCTGGGGGAACTTCAGGTTGGGAGCCTTCTTTAAGGGGCATGCTATTCGTGTTTACCATCTCTAATCCCTGAATGCTGCATCATTTGCCAATAACTACCCACCACAACATAGAATATGACTGAAGGAAAAAAGCAGGGACAGAGAGGAAGGGTGATGGTGATTCACCGAGTTTAACACGACTCAGACACCCAGTGCTCAGTGTGTCACAAGGAAACATCAATCTTAAAGGAACAACACGAGTCTCAGAAAACACCACCACCAGGAAGAACGCTGAGCCACAAGAGCCAGTCTGCCAGGCTGGTCCCACTTGGCTCAGAAGATCGAATGCACAGCAGCACCTGAGTCACCCACAGACTGCATTTCATGAGCCGAGTCTTGTGTGAGGATGGACACGGCTGAATCCCAAGCTCTTTGTCAATGAAAGTCGAACGTGATCAGACAGCTCCTGCTTCCTCGGCCTCAATTCTGCTTTAGCAGAAACAGCCTAACAGAAACACACCTGACACTAATATTTTTCCATAAGAAGCCATAAACCATTTGTAAAACTGCAGCACAAAATAGGAGGAGCCGTTGGCCTCCTGAGATGTCCATGGACTGGACGGTGTGATGATAACCATGCTGGAAGCATACAGGTGAGCTCCAGGGTCACGGCAGGAGAGAGGCCACAGCAGTGCGCTCTTTGTGTTGGTAGATTTCCTGGCACATCTGCCCAGAATATCATGTCTCTACTTTACAGTGATCTTAGAAGTTAGAAGCCTTAATATTATAAAATACGAAGAAATGATCATCCCCACAAGGATACAGTGTCAGAATAAGAGGCCAATATTAGTAATAAGCCCTTGCACTTGGGGTAAAAAGATGGCTCTGCTTTTCCACTATGGTGACGGATTTTCTGAAGCCCTGTCAGGAAAAACAGGATAAACTTGTGGTGGTGCTTCTGGGGGAAACGTTTTCAGTCATGGAACAAAAGTCATTTTATGCTAAAACAACTCCTGTGAGTTCTTCTTAACCACCAGAGCTCATCAGAAACTTTCCAAAAGCCAACACAGATATTCTGAAGACAGAATGTTCTCAGTGTTCCTGCAAGATTAAGTCCTTGACGGTAAGATCAATGACCTGCAAGGGAGCCCCTAAATCAGGATTTATCAACCTCGGTGCTACTGAGGCTCTGAGCTGGGCGATTCCTTGTCCTGGGGGCTGTTCTGCATCTTGTAGGAGGTTTATCAGCGTCCCAGGCTTGTACGCACTAGACACAAGTAGCACCCCCAGGTGTGATTGCCAGAACTGTTCACAGTGACTCAAATGTCTGGGGGAGGGCAACGTGCACCCCTTGTTGGGACCTGCTGCCCTAAATACACAAGAATGTCTGCATATGTGACACCAGATCCCAGCCAATGCCTGCCACCTGACTGAACTGGCACATCTCACCTTGTCAGACCTCAGTTTTGGGTAAACGGGATGGAAAGGTCCCCTTGGGTTCTTCCAGGATATTTTCCAATAGGAGAGCTTCTGAATGAACCAGGTGACCCCTGTGGGTCCACAGCCCTCCTGTTTCACACACAGGACGTGGACCCATGGTGCTCCAAGCCCACCTCACGAGTAATTGTCGCATTCGCCCGGGAATGCGTCCTCTGGCTTTCAGAGGACACCCAGGCAGGCTGCTTAAAGATCATTGGCACAATGTGGTGCCGATTTTTTAAGTGAAACTCACATAAATATCCCGGGCCTTGGGGTTATTTCTCTGTAAACTTGATGGTCTTTCTCATCTTAAAATAATTTACAGGAACTCTGCGTGGAGAGCAGGGCCAGGTCGCTCTCCCTTGCCGAACGTTGCAGAGATTCTGATCAGAAGCCCGAGCAAGGCCCCCACGGTGGCGCTCACCACCCTGCAGGCTCCGCGGGTCCCGAGCCCCACGCAGTCCTGCAAAGGGTCCCCTGGCGGGAGGCCAAGCCACCAACCCTCTGCCCTCGTTGCTTTTTTAATTTCCCCTCTCCCGTCCCTTATTCTCAGAGACAGTACATCTTTAAATAAAAAGCAATGGACTTGATGGAGAATTTCCTTTTAAATTAAGTGTTCTTGAATTTAAAAAAGAAGAAAGAGAGACCGGGGAAGAGCAAATAAAAGGCTTGTCTTGGTAACTGGCCGGGGGCTCCTGGCGGGGGCACTGGCCTGCCTCCCGCTCTGTCCCAGGCAGGGCACCGTCGGTCACTGGCCAGGCAGCAAAGCCAAGGAAGGAGGGACCGGCTCGTTGGCTGCTCCGTGGGCGACGCCTCCTCCCGGAGAGGCCTGCGCACCGGGCTTGTTTGGGCCGGGTCCAACCTCCCCGCCCCGGGGCGTCCCGCCGCCTCCTCCGAGGGGCCCTCCCGCGGGCTCCAGACCAGACCCGCAGGGGCCCGGCTGCCGGGGCGCTGGAGACACTCTTCTTTCACCACTGGCACCCACAGCCCCGCAGTTGACAAGAACCGGAGCACCCTGCCTTGCAGGCACAAAGGTCTGAATTTTGTCTTCTTTTTCTGATTCATGAAAAATCATGCATCTCATGGCGTAACATGAAAGCAACCAGAAGAAAGGACTGTTTCCCTTCGGACAAGTGTCGCTGCCACAGGAGCTCTGTGCCACAGGTGCCCTCACCTCTGTGCTCTTCGACGTTGCCAACTGGGTGGATGGACGAATCCATGAAAGGGTGCGATGTGATGTGGAAGGAGAACTCGCTGTTTTTAAACGCACTGATCGTGCGTGTGTGCCTTGGCTTGGTTTACCGCAGACCAGTGGCCCCGGGGGCAGGTACTAGCGGGAGCTCTGTGACCCCCATATGGATGTCACTGCAGCACCATTCCTATTCTCCCCCATAAACGGGGGTGCAGATGAGAACACCCTCCGCTCAGAGTCTGGATTAGGGTCACAACGAGCAATCACCCCTGTGGGGGTTGCCTTCCATACGGGCTCTGACCGAGTATAAGGGCGGGGTCCCACACACAGGAGAGAACAATCTGTGTCCAACTCATGGCTGCGCCATGACATGGCTGGGGTGAGGAACGAATTTCTGTCCAAAAAGAATATAGACATTTCCCCACCTGCTTGCTACACACCTTAAGTAGCATACACACTTTGGGCAGAGAGAACAAACAGGTATGCCCGAATTAGAACTCAAGAAAGCATTTGTGAAGTGACAGAGCAGCTGAAACGGTGAAAAGATGTGCTTCAAAGGTGGGCACAAGCAGAGGGCACCTTATCCAAAAGCCACCTGTCTCACCTTCCTGACGGCCACTGATAAATTCAGTAGCAGAGCAACTGCCCATTGTGCTCCGCCGATCTGATCTTAGGGAGGAGACACATGTGGATTCTCTGTCTGGAAGCTGCCCCCTCACTCCAAGGAGGGGGTCTCAGCACCGTGAGAGTGATGTGAATGGGGGATAATAACAAAAAATGCTGGACATGAAAGCCACGTGGATCGTTCACACAAAAACAGGCAATCAGTCATCCCCATCACCGAAAACCACAGGAGAGTCCCTGATTTTGAAGGTGATCGTTTCTTCAAACCTTACAGCTCTACAGCTTCACACTAACGGGGTATATTGTACATTCAGATTCTCCTGAACTGTGGGAAGTAGCCAGGGTAAGAACTTTCTTGGGATTTAGAAAAATGCAAACATTTTTAACTTCCAAAAAAATTTTAACAGCTTTATGAGTGTCTTTTGTTATTGCCTGTTCTAAATTCCTTTTGAAGAGAAAACACAAAGGAAATTGAAGAACGGTGAGGAAGAAGTTAACAAAGGGAAGGGGGACACAGGGGATGAGGGAGGGAATGTCTTGCTGGAGCCCACAGGGGCGGCGCGGAGATCTGAAAGCACAAACACAGTCAGGGGCAATGCGATCGCACGCATTACTCTCCTGAAAATTATTCTAGAGACCTACATTGCTAAAAAGATAATGTGGGCATCCTCTCCTGTTCCTCCTGCCAAGGACAGCTATCATCTCTGCACATTACCTGCAAGACAAACCTCAGGAGACTAAACACTGGAGACAAGAACGCAGACAACAGGACGTTAGACCCAAGGAGACCCACATGGCATCATTGTCTGCTGCCCTGCGTCCTCTGGATTGGAGACCAGAGCAGAGGAGCCAGGGACCTTGAGGTGCCACCAGACACAGGCAGACACAGCCTGGTCTTGCCAGACAACAGGGTGTTTAGTAAGAGTGAAGACTTGACAAAACTCATTTTACTCCAGCCAAACATCACAGGAAAATGGTAGCCTGCCCTCAGCCCTGCTGGCCAACAGAGAGTTCAGGTTCCATGGTAACTGAGCTATAAGGAGTCTCCCAGACCGTCTTCTGCAGAGTTGTCAACGAAAGCCATTTGGGGAGACCCCAGCCCACCCAGAGTAACAGGCAGCCTGCCCCTCCCCATCGGGGAGGCATCAGAGGCGAATAAGAGGAATAAGTCCGCTCACCCATGGTGTCAGCACAAGACACATGGGGACAATGGCAAGGCACCTGCCCTCCCACCAGAGGGTATCAGCTGAGGCCGATGGGGAGACCAAGCTCCCCACCCTCTTTCGGCAGTGACAAGGGGCCCTTCCATCCCTGTCTTCCCATATCAATGCGGGCAGGTGCGGAGCATGGAATCCCACCCCCCAGGGTAACCAGAGGCACCCCCACCCTTCCTCGGCCTGACAGAGCGGTGTCACACGAGGCCTGACAAACTGAAGAGTGACATGTAATCCAGATGCTCATAACGTGATACCAAAAATACCCATGTTTCACTCAATAATCATTCATTATGGCAAAAACTCATGTCAGTGAGAAAATTCAACATAGAGATGACAGAAGTATGAGAATTATCTAGCAAAGATTTTAAAGTGGTCATCATAATACCTCAACAAGAAGCCACAAACATGCTTTAAAAAGATGAAGAGTACAAAGTCTCAGCAAAGCATTAGAACATATAAAGAAGGACAAAATAAATTCAGAATTAAAAAAAAATACCGACAGAAATAAAACTGCATGGATAGGCTCAACAGAAGAATGGAGGACCCAGAGGAAAGAAGCAGTGAACTTGCAGACAGAACAGAAATCATCCGATCTGAACAACACAGAGAAGACAAGGCAGGAGGGCACCCCAGCGACAGGGGCTGCTGGCCGCAGCGGAGCGGCCGCCATTCAGGGCCGCAGAGTCTGAGAAAGACGGAAGGCATAGTTCAAGGTGTATTCGAAGATTGATGACTGAAAATATCCCAACTTGGAAAAATGCACGAACCTACATAGTCAAGAAACAGAGGAAACCCCAAACAAGATAAACTAAAGAATTCCATAGAAAGGTGTGTCACATTCAAACTCTGAAAACTAGAGAAAAAAGCTCTTGAAGCTGCAATAATGAAATGGCATCCCACCTAAAGGAGAAAGACAATCAGAATGACGCCAGGTTTCTGACTGGAAGCCCTGGGGGCCAGAAGGATTTCCCACTGCGTGTTTCAAGCTCTGAAGGAACAGAACGGTCAACGGGTGTTTCTATGACCAGGAATAAAGGAGAAACCACAGATTTTCAGATGAAGGAAGACTGAGAGGTGTGTTTCCAGCAGACCTGCCCTAAGAGCCAAAGAAGCCCTCTGCACACAGAGCACTACGGGGATGGGTCCTGGGACATTAGGGAATAAGACAAGGCAATTGAAGGAGGAAAACTATGGATAAACACAATAGACTTTCCTTCTCCTTTTGAGTTTTTTTAAATTGTATGTGACTGTTGGAACAAAAATAATAGTATTGTATAATGTGGTTCTCAATGTATGTTGAGAGGAGGTATTTAAGAGAATGGTATTATAAGTCAGGGAGAGCAAAGGACATAAACGGAGCCATAGTGTCTATATTTCACTCAGGTTGATAAAGCGACACCACCAATAGATCCTCAATTATGAACATAGTGGAATAACTAGAGGGAACACTAGAAAAGCAGTACAAAGAAATACACTTAAAACACCTATAAAGAAATTAAAAAGGAATTCTAGAAAGTGCTCAAGTTACCCATGGAAAGGTAGGAAAAAGGAGTTAGAGAAGACAAATAGAAAACAAAAAATGAAATGACAGATGTACGCCCCAACACACTGAAGATTACATCAAGTATTAATGGTCTAAGTATACCAAGTAAGACTGAGATTTATAGAATGGATTAAAACGTATCTTTTAACTCTATTATATCAACAAACTCACATCAAATATAAGAATGTAAGCAGGTTAAAAGTAAAAGAATGAAAAAGATATGCCTGGGAAACCTGGATCAAAAGAAAGCAGAAGAGTCTATGATATACATAAAGAAGACTTCAGAATGAAAGAAAATGGCACTGTATGATTATAAAGTGTCAATACACCAAGAAAGGACAAAATCCTAAATGTGCATGCAACAAATAACAGAGCTGCAAAACATGTGAAGCTAAAGCCAATAGAATTGAAAGTAGAAACAGACAAATCTAAAATTATAATAGAAGACTTCATTATTTCACTCTCAACAAATGATAAAAAAACTAGACAGGAAATCAGTGAAGATAAAGATAAGCTTAGCAAATCGCGAACCAGCGGCATCTACTTGACATTTACAGAACACTCCCTCTAACAAGAGCAGAATACACATGATTTTCAAGTAGCCATTACTGAGATGGACTGTATCCTGAGCCATAAAGGAAACTGTGCCAAATTTAAAAGAATTGGAATCATATGGTGAATGTTCTCTGACCATAGTCAAATTAAGAATAAAATCGAATTAGAAATCAGCAACAGAAATAACAAGAAGACTCCAAACTTTTGGAAACCAATCAAAAAACTTCTAAATAAGCCATGGATCAAAAGAAATTCTCAATGGAAGTTTTTTAAAAACACTGACTGACTGAAAACAGAACTATATAAAAAGAGGTGAGATGCAGCTAAAGCTGTGCAGTAAGGGGGATGCATAGCACTAAACGCCTGCATTAGAAAAGAGGGAAATTTTCAAATCCATGATCCAAGAGCCCATGTCAAGAAACTAGAAAACCAAAGGGCAAAATAACCTAAACCAAGCAAAAGGAAATGGCTAAAATAAAATCAACAGAAATAATAAAGATCAGAGCAGAAATCAGTGAGATTAAAAATAGAAAAACAATAGAGAAAAATCAATGGAGCACTGAGGTAGTTCCTTGAAATGATCAAGAAAGATGACAAACTTCTAGCAAAATCGAAAAAAAAAAGACAGAAATTATTTATAATAAATTACTAATATCAGGAATGGAAGAAGGGTTATCACTACAAACCTTACAGGCATCAAATGAATGAGACAATACCACAAACAACTCTACAACATAAATTTGACAACTCAGATGAAATGACCAATTCCTCAAAAAGTATAAACTATCACAGCTCATCCAATACAAAATAGAGTATCTGAGCAGCCCAGTGTTAAAGAAATTGAATTTCTTATTTGAAACTACTGGAAATATATCTCCAAGCCCAGACAATTTCACTAGAGGTACCATACAGGCAAAAGATAGTAAGAGGCACAGCAGCAAATAGGATACACAGATAATAACCAGCATGTGCAAAATGTTCCATGTCACCAGCCAATAAAGAGTCCAGATCAAAACATGATGAGATAATACTGTAAACCTACTACAATGGCTGAAAGAAAACTAGTGACAATATGAAATGCTGGGAGGGTGGTGAAAACCTGGGTCTCACACCTGGTTGGTGGGAATTTAAAATGGTCCAGTTACTCAGGAAAAGAGTTTGTGAGAAGAGTTTCTTATTCACTGAAATAAATTTTCATTTCGGGATTGCTTGGTCTGCTTTGTAATGAGAAAGGAAAACACCTTTCAAGAAGCTCCATACACTGGTATACATGCTCAGAGTTGTGGCCAATAGTAGGGTACTGACAGACAGGTGTTCGTGTTGGTGCCCCACCGCAGAAACAGCCTGCAACACACCCACCTCAAAATTGAAATACAAGTCAACATGGAGCCTGCCTTGCTGGACAAGTGAGTCACTCAGTCTTACGTAACCGCTTCCTCTTTCCTGCAAAGGAGATTCTCACCACGACCATCTCATTAGCCCTGCCAACAACACGGTCATAAGGCCCAGTAGGGACCTGCAGGCAGCACCTGGGGTGCGGGAGGAGAAACCATTCCTTGCAGACCAGCATGGAGGTGTCTGCGGCCCAGACCCCTGGACACACCCGCAGGAGGAGCTGGTGGTGGGGAGGCATATTCATCAGCAAACGCCACATGCCTTTTGCATCTTACCCACCATGCTCCAAATTACAGTATTTCTCACTGTAGTTGAATAAGTTTTCCTACTGTTGTGACAGTGACAGGCACTGCTTGGGCTGGTGGCTGATCCACAACGTGAGCACTTCATTGTTGATGGTAACAAATACCTGTCAGTTTTAGACTGACAATTTCCACTTATGTTAAATTGCAGGAAAAAGATAAAACACCCTCTCCTATGATACTATGAAAAGAAATAAGGAAATATTTCATATGTGCTTTTACAGGTTGGAACAAAACCTAAAGCTTTAGCATTCATAGATCCCAAAAATAAAAAGGAGGAGGATGGATTGAAGGAGCCCGAAATGGTACCAGGCCAATGGCTCCCTCACCAGGCTGCCTCGTCCACAGCCACACGGTGGCTGCACATTGCAGCATCTGAGGGGAGACGCCATCACATCAAAACGGCAAAGTGAGATCTCGTTACCAATGAAGTGAATTAAGAAAACGTTTCTGGCTCCAAAAGTCTCTACTCCTTAAAAGGAACATAATTAGAAGAGCTATAAACATTTTAATCATTTGCTTGCATGTACAGGGTGTAGCTGGCGAGTCTCTTCCATAGGAAATGTTGCCCTTTCCCTAATGGCACATTTTCCTAATGGCTTTTCTGCTCCTGCTTCATTTCATTGCAGTTATAGCCGACGTGAGTTAATATTGCACTTAAAAATATCGAAAGGCATTTCTCCACCACCCCAAATCTCTCCCCCTGCAGAGGAAGGGAGAGAGAGTGAGACCAATAAGGAGGAGACCCCCTGGTTCCAAATCTCCCGGGGGCACATCTAACATGCAGACTGGAGGAGGAAGATGAGAAGCAGCAGGTGCTAGAATAAACACCTCTCAGAACGTAGATTACAAACAGCCCCCTAAAAGAGCACCCCAAAGGTAAATAGGGAAATTAGGTATCCACAGTGCTGGATGGAAAGATAACTGCTACAGGCCCCTCTGTGTGCAGCACCAGGCTGCTGGGAGCCACGTGGTAACCATCTCCCCCAAACAGAAGCCCATATGAGAAGCGCGTCCTGACAACTGGGGGCAAACTCCTAAACTGACACCTAGTTTTGCATTAATAATCCAGCCACGCTGCCAAGGACAAATGCACTAAGGACGGACCCTCTCACGTAAATGTTGCCAGTGGATACCTGGCGTTAGAAAAGTCCCATAAAACTAACGGTCACCATGGGAGGCATCCTTAGGGGTCATCAAGCCCAACACTCAGTCTGCCCCAAATAGATGAAAAGGTCAAGGCCCAAAGAGTGACTTCTCACAGTCACACGGTCAGTTCCTGACAAAGCCAACACTACAGCCAAGGTCCCTAAAGCCACTGGATCCTCGTTCCAGGATTCTCGTCCCAGTATAGCTGATGGGAATTCTTGTTCAATGGAAAACAGAAATATGTAGAAGGTCCTGGGAGGGTCTTATTTCTTGAACGGAAAGTGAGGACTTGACATCCTTTAAGACTGCTGGTCAACTCCCGACAAGCTGTATTAAATGATGACGAGGGAACAGAGTCTGGGAAAAATCATAGAAAAAAAGAAGCTTTTTTCTAAAAACAACTTGCTGTAGATTTCGAAGTACTTAGAATTATTATTTTCCTTTCATATTCTTGGCTCCTTCTTGAATTCTGGGTCCTGTTCAAATGTTAGTTTTATTAAAGTGCTTTATTGAGGCCAAGTTAACATCCACTCTGGAATTAATGCTCACCTTTGTTCCGCACACTCAGACTCCCAGATGTCTCTTAGGTGTTAAACACATTTTACCATGCAAGAACACGTCACACAAGAAAAACACAACCACTTACAAAGAGGCGGGACCCTCAGACTTTTCAACCCTCATCCATACTGACTGCTAGAAAAGGACCTCCCTCCACCCGTCCCAGCCCCGGCCCTGCTGGGGTATTTCTGGCGCTCTGCATTATCCAGCCTTAGCCTGCACTTTCGAGACTGCTGGAGGACTGGACTCTTTCCAACAAAACTCTGATTTCTCTAACAGGGCTGCCTTCTTTATGTGTAGCATCAGGGCAGGAAGAGGGAGGTAAATCTTGTTCCCTGTGGGCTGTCACATCGCCCGGCATGCTGGGGCCTGCCACTCAAGGTCTCTGGGTGCTGGAGGGCCCAGGCCCTACATGGTTGAATACAGGGCTGGATTTCCTCTTGGCAGAGGCATGGACTTTCTGCAAATTAACATTGTTTCATCTCATTCTGACACCATAATGTCTTTTCCATACACCTGCTCTGACATTTCCATGATATCACTGAGTCCCCACCGACCGAGTAGGGAACTCGCATTTTTACCCCGAACATTCTGAAAAGTGTGGGTTATTTTTCATATCTAAATCTCATTCCCATAGGCTGCTTTTGGAGAGATAAGTTCGAGACCCAACACCCTGCAGATTTAAAAGTCTACCAACGTATGCCACGTAAAACTATAGTCATACTTGGGTAACTAGATAACTTTTATGAAGTAAGTCGCATCTAGGAGTTTCACTGAAAATGAATTTTCCCGTGCCTCAGCATTTTTAAATGAAGAAACACTTCTAGATTGACATTCCTGAAATTTCAAATAATAGTAATTATTATTGTTGTGATTAATGTTAATGATAATACTCTTTGTTTTTGAAATGACTTCCCATACCTCCTACCATGTACAGCACAATAAACTCCAGTACAATTAGTTTATTAATGGTTTAAATTCACAGATTCACAGGTGGAAAACTGACATTCAGAGAGATGTTGCATGTGGTGTCTAAGGTACCAAATCTAATTCATGTGAAGGGCAGGATAAAACATCAGTCTTTTGACTTCCAAACCCCTTCATAAAGGCTCCAGTGAGAGGTCATTCTTGGTGAGTTTGATTGCTACTGTTTCTAATTGTTGCTAAAGTGAACTTCTAAATCCTTGAGTTTTTGCTTTGTTTTTTAATCAGTGTCATTTGTGAGCCAGGAAATAACCTAAATTATCCGTGTAGCAGGGGGCAGCTATGTGCAGCTAACTGACGGCTTAGAAGGACTCACATTGGATAGCTGGTGTTACGCAGTGTTGCCATGGAATTGTAGGACGGTGGGGAAAGGCTTGTGAGTGAGTCTCATACAGTAACGGCCCTGCGCGTGGCGGGCAGAAACTCTATGGTCTGCTTACAGAGAGAACAGTAAAGCAACATAGGGGAAATTGCTCTCATCAGAGTAAATTGGCAGAAACGGCTCCTTAAGTTTGCCAGTGTAAAAAGGCACATTTAACGTATTTGAAACTAGTGTTCCTCTGTCTAAAACACCTGATTACTTCCCATGTTCTCCTCATCCACTTCAGATACTTTTACTCATCCTCTAAGACTCTGGAAAAATGCCATTTTTTTTATTAACTCTCCCAGATAAAACTAATAATGATTAACTTCTTCTGCACCCATTTTCACCAAACACATTAAACTACTATGTTTAATTCAATTCACTGAGGTCTGTGCTCATGTCAATTTCCCATCTTCTCCACTTCCAAAATTTGGCCTACAAAATCCTCCAGGGCAGGGAAGATATGTTATAATTTTCAAATCTCCAGTCATTACCACAAAGAAAGCTTGTTAAATGAACACATTTTATAACAGCCTTCCAAAACAAAACATTACCCCCTCCCAAATGATCTCCTTGGCTATATACCATGCAGGTAGAAAAATTATTAAATCAATATATATTCAAATCAATTCAACAAATATTGATTTCTACATGTACTTTAGAGATGCAGTGTGATACACAGCCCTGCCATTAACCACCATGCTTTTCCTAGTAATATGATCACTGTTATGCAATTTACAGACTATTTTAAGATATTTATCCTTTTTGAAAACAAGTTTCTATGAATGCATCTGCAATTTAAACACAAGAAATTCTGTAATGCATCCAGAAGCAAGAGGTAAATTCATTCTTCGAAGATCATTCCAACTGTAGTTTCTTCTCCAAGCCCAATTAGCAGCATTTTCTGGAGTTTAAGGTATTAACACCCATGAGGACAATGTGCATATAACCCCATACAGATCTATTTGCTCTTCTGAGCTGTTAATTCCTCACACCTCTGGCAATTCTAATGGGTATAAACTTGATAGAATTAATGATATATTTGTGGTGACTGTATATGGCTTAGCTTCCTCAGAGTTTGCCATAAATAGCAAAGGGCTGAAGAAAGGGTGATTTTTTTTTCTCCCTTTAAGTGCTAGACTTTTTTGAATTGAGGATATTCAAAGCAGAGTGTGTAAGTCAGTGAGCACCGTGCAAAGTTCTACCTACTTGCAGTGAGATCATTAGCGTGAGCACTGGGTTTGGGGTTTCAGAAGGCACTGAGGGACCTATTTCTGGGCACGTGGTAAGAAGAATAACCTTTAGCTGAGTCCACACGTCATCTGGTGACATCATGTGTCACGTCTTCAGTGAACGTCCTAGTTTGGGCCCAGTGCACCCTAGGCCCCGGCATGAACGGACTCCCCAGCCCCGGCCTCCACCAGCGTACGGCCGGGAGGGGACCGGTGCCTCCAGGGAGCACTCGGCGAGGCATAGCGACCCCTCACGGCGGCCCCAGTCGTCATCAAAGCCCCTTTTCAAGCTTAATTCCCTTTTCTGGAGCCCCTCGAGGGGCCGTTTCACCAGAAGCAAGCCTCCTGCCGAGCACAGGTGCAGCCTCTTCCCCACGTGGTCGGGGGAGCTGGAGCACCCGGGCGCCGTCCCCCCTGGAGACCAACAGCAGGCCAACCCCACACAAGACCGCACCCAATCTCCGGGTTACCAGCCAAGGTCGTGCGTCGGTGTCTGTTTTCAGGGGTTGGACAGTAATTCCGGTTTTCAGATTCCAAAGCGTTGGCAGCGGCTGAGCCATGTGAGCGCCTCTCGTGCGCGCCCGTCAAATACTGAATGAGAAACACACGTGCAGGGAGGGACGCGTTAGAACGTCCCGGGGGACCTTTCCCAGGGCGACCCCGAGGGAGGCGTCCGTCGGGTCCTGGCTCTTCTCCGCCCAGGCGCCCAGCCCCGGGCACCCGCCCCCACCCGCCCCTCTGCCCGGGGCACAGGCTGGCTTTCATCAGTTCATGTTGAATGGAAAGAGGCAGTGAGAGCGGGATGCACTGCGGCCGGTCCTAACCGCCGGTACTTTGCCTGTCGCAGGAGGGGGTGCCTTCCAACTCCCATCGGGCTGGACGGTGCGCCGGCGCCCTATCAGCCACTCCCGAGGGCATACTGTGCCCTCCTGCCTGGCTGCTGTTCAGCCCAAATCTTGTCAGTCCCTTCAAGGGGAATTCCAAGCATTGCACAGGCTCAAAGGCAGACGAACAGTGGCTTGGAGTCAACCTGCTTGTGCTGAATTCCTCATAAACAGAGGTGGTGTTTATCTCTAAGGACCCCCTGAGACCGCAGCTTCCCCCAGGGAGCGGGTGGAGAGCCCGGAAATGCACACAGCTGCCAGGCCCTGGCCGTGCTGTGCCCACGCTGATGCCTGAGCCAAGAGCCGTGCGGCCATCAGAGCCCCCCGAAGATTATTAAGGAGGAAGCTGCTTAGAACAATGCTGTCCACAGTTACCAGTACTTCGTCTTGAACACTAACAACACGAGGTCTCCACACAGGAATAACGCCTCTGAAAATTGGCACTTGTCTGTCCTTCAGATTCTTTGTTTGTTATTGTCCCTCAGCCAAGACCCTAGTCATATAGAGAACAAGAAAAAGAGAGAGACAAGATTTGGGAACCATCTCACACCCTAAGTATGGACATGTTTGCAGGGAGATAGCTTGGAACTATATGAGGTAAACATGGTCTAAACCCCCTGCTTTGGGAAGATAAGTGCTCGGGGTCCTGTAAGCTAAATGCACACCGCTGAAATTTGATTGAACACTTTGTGACATGAAGACCAAAAATCACACGGAAGAGGCAGGCAGCATTTGATCTTCTGTCGGATGACAATTCAAGATAGACTGATAGATACCTGCTTCCTGATAAACCGGTCAATATTGTAGATGGTAGATACGCACAGGAAATAGACGCTGCTGCAGAGGGAGGGGAGGGGGCGGCCAAGGCGTTTCTGTGTTGTCAACCTGCACTCCGTGTCTTGCCAAGTAAGGTGAGCCCTGATATTGGCTGTATTGTGTTTTCATACTACAGACCCCAAATGACCCAAATCCTTGCAGGCCGACCCTTCTAATCATACACACGTGCATTCCCTGGCCATGTCATTAGTCTGTTACAGATGCTTCATGTTAACCCATCTTAAAAATGCAAATGAGAGTGGTCTTTGAAAGAAATCTCTCTGCCTCAAGAAAAAACAAATTTCCAGACACAGAATTTTTTCTAGTTAGGGTGTGCTTTAAATTCTTGTGTGTGTGTGTGTGTGTGTGTGTGTGTGTGTGTGTGTGTGTGTGCGCGCGTGATGCATAGGCAGGAATGTACACACATTCACCAAAGAACCAGAGAAATCACTGCTTTAGCCAAAGGACTAGAGTACACACACACCTGCAGTGAGTAAAACACGGTTAAGTGTGCATGTAGAGATTTTTCATCATGCATGTGTGCATGTGTGAGTATGTAAGTGTGCATGTGTGTGCATGCATGCGTGTGTGCGCACACATCAGAAAGCCTGTATAGCTGACATGTCTGTGCCAACTGCTGGTAGCTCATTTATTGCTGCACTTATTTGGAGGAAATTTGAGAGGCTATCTTTGAACATGGTTGACTTAAAGGATGTTATTTATTAAATAATTCACTAGGCTTTTCTTCTGGAAAATTTTCCAACTGTAACAGACAGAAAGCCAAGAGAGAAAAATGTTTATAGCAAGGGGCTCTGAAATATCTTTGCTCTGGACTCTTTATTTGGCAAAACTATGTCACACCACCATTCCTGTTAGAAACTATTCATTTAATTTCCCTCTTTTGTAGATATTTTGTTTTTCCCTAAATGTCAGTCTTTGCTGGGGAAAAAATATTTGGGGTTGTTTCTCTTAGAGCTTCTTGCAGTATGCCTCCACCTGCTGGAAAAACTCGGGCATCTTTATTATGTGCAGCCGCAGCACTGAATATTCAGGAATCTCTATTTTTATATCCCAGAAGAAAAAATAAATGATAAATATATGGAATAGATGTTTACTTATAGACATTATGTGTAAATTAAATATTATGCATCAACCCACCACGAAATTGTATAACCAAGGTATTTTAAATATAGTTTGGATTGAAAATAACTTCTCTTAGGGAAAACAGAGTTTATGTTGATGCAAATAACCCAGAATATTTATCAAGCTATAATCAATTAAAGGTGAAATATAAATCGTGGCGTTAAACTTCTGAATGTTAACAAATATTTCCATTTCCCGAGCTGCAGTATATCATTTTTATCAGGGACTGGAAGGGAAGCCACACACTGGCCTACGTGGAATGTCTGTTTTAAACAGCAGTACATTCTGATAGGTATCCATGCTCTACGGCACGTATATACATTCTAAGAATTCATATAATTTACCTGATAGATCAGGAGCCATTACAGTCGGCTGTGTAAATTCATATTTTTGGCACTCTTTAAAAAGTGGATTATTATTGACCCAATAGACCATAACAGTTCCAAAGAAGCCATTACTGTCTGTTGTGTAAATCCTTCATGGTGTGTGTTTTATTGACCCTTTGGAGCCATCGGGCTGTCTTGTCACTCTAGCTGCCCCATATGGGTACCAAATGCATGTGCTAAAAATGCCTCAGAAATTGAAGCTGTAGTGAGATTACCCGGTTCTTGTCCAATAAGCCACAGTATAAAACTGGTTATTTCTAGGGCAGTTTCTTCCTCCACCTCCAGAATTCCATTTCCCTGTGTTTATAAACAGGTTGGAAATTTGAAATATGTTTAAGGAAGTAGTCATTTAATTTCAAAATTCAAAACAAGAAAGCATGGAGAAACCTGAAGAAAATTTCTGCCTTGCATGAAAAGACACATTAAACACTTCATGCATTTACCAGTTTCCGGGAGCTCAGCAAAGACACACTGAGATTTCTCTCTGCTGGGCTTTTTGGAATCCAAATGAGATCTTTATTTAATTGTCTACATGCTTATTTGGTGTTTCTCTACCTGCCTGTCCTTATCTTACATTAAAAATGGGCACTGGAATATTTTGTCAGGATAAACTCTCAGTTATTTGCACCTTCAATAAAAATGAAATGAGATACTTTGAGGCTGCGGGCTGTAGAGTTGGGGCACTGACGGGCTGGCGACAAGCCTGAGTTAAGCCATCCTTACACACACACACAGACCGCCGTGTTTGAGATGATAATGCTGTTGATTATTTCTCTTCCAGATACTGCTGAAGCTGTGCAAATCAGTGGGATTCCCTGTCATCAAGGACAGGATACATTCTAGAAATCAAACTATAAAAAAAATGTACAAGCTGATATTACCCACAGGAGATCGAGACTTGATGTCATTAGCTACACATCCTTACTTTCTGGCTTGGAACAAACGGTACATTTTTGAAGCCAGGGAGAAAATGCTTATGGAATGATAGCTTCAAACCATACAGTCAGCAAAACATTATCTATTAAAAAGGCCAATATTCCTTCAAGGTATAAAAGAAAAAAGGAAAAGGAAGGGTGAAATTAAGTGCTGTAAAACTTTATTCTTTGCCCTAAGAAACGGAAAACACAGGCATTTTATACCATGTTATTTCAATCTGTAATTGTTATAATTGATAGCTTAAAATCCTGACGTCCATTGTAACCAGACAAATGGAAGTCAGTGCAAGAGCGGCCTCAACCACCCAGCCTTTGAGTTCTACACCAAGTCAGATGAGTGGGTAGAGTTGGGAACAGCTAACGGGTGAGGAATCTCCAGGGTGCTTCTCCTGGGGAAAATCCCATGTATTTTCAGGTTGCAAATATCCACTGGCCATGGCATCGTGCCCTTACGTGTGCAGGGGGAGGGAGCAAAGCTCGTCTTCCTGAAGCTGGGGGAGGAAACACAAGGGGACTCTTCCCAGAGCCTCGGCCTAAGGACTCTCAGCTGGCCCCCTGCCTCCCCTGAGGAGATTCACCTGAACTCACCCGCAGGAGCTGGCTTTGTACCCTGGAGGTCTCGAGGGCCACCGTGAGGACACAGTCATGTCACACATGTCACACAGCCTCCTGACCAGGCTGGCAGACACCAGACAGACACTGGACATGGAGACTGTGCATCTGGTGAAGGAATCCCCACCTTCCTGGACCCGCAGGGTCTGTCCACAGCCTGCAGTTGGGCAGTCGGGCAGGAGAGAGTTAATGCTCGGCCGCTGCCTGGCTGGACCAGCTGGGAAGCCTCTGTCGCCTCCGCATTAACCCTCGGACCTGATCCAGAGAGCCAGGACAGAGGACAGCCAGCCTCACCACGCCTCTCATTCATTCATTCAGGACACACACACACACACACACACACACACACACCTCATTTTGTCTCATGATTCCTTTGCCTCTTGTCCTGACTTGAATAGGATGTTCTCTTTCCAAACAGTGTTTTCTACCAGGGCTATTTTTGTCATACAGGATGCCACGTTGCTGCCTTTTAAAAAATATTTGCACACACACACACACTCACTCACTCACTGAGCACGGAGACCTCACATGCTCATTAATGATCCTGTTTCCTCGCCAGGGGAATCCCTGGGTGGACGCTGCCCTCAAAGTGAAAATTCCCTCCGGTTGGGAGCGCCTGGCTGGCCTTGGCCGTGGAGGTCACAGTCAGGCTGAGTGGCGAGTTGTCAGCCGGCCGCCTGTGTGCATCTGTCACCTGTGCTCACACCAGCCTTGTGGGCACAGTGCCCAATGGGTGTACTGTGTCCAAGAGGGTAAGTATTTACCCACCTATTTACCAACAGAAACAAAGTTCCACTGCTTTCATTTCTAAAGAAGGGGTTAGAAATGAGAAATTCATTGTTTGGCATAAAATGGAACTCAAGGGGAATTACTAATTTGTTAAGATCACTTTTTTTTCCCCTGGTTTTTACTTGGATTCTGGTATAGCCAAGATACAAGGAAGTTGGCACCCTCTGTCACCAACAAGCCTGGGAGAGTTTGCCAAGTGACCCAGTCAGGTCCTCCCCAACCACTGAGCAAGAGCTACTGACCCAGGAGAAGGTGAAGCTCCTACAGGCCCCACTGCTGCACGTCTAGGGGCCTCTGTGCTCTGGGCCCCGGACAGCCCACACCCACCCTCAGAACGTTACAAAATGGGTTTGCTCCTCAATGAATCACGTTTCAAACACTGTATTAATTATAGGGGCAACAATGCATATCGTAAAATGTTTATGCCCATGGCTGCTCAGCAGACCACCCCTCTGGGATCCCGGGAAGCCCAGTCATGGGCTCTGGCTGTGAAGACACCCTCAAAGCCCTCCATTTCAGAGTCAGACCCCAGAGCACAGCCTCCAGAAGTCAGGGAGACTGCATCCTCTCAAGTCAGTTCTGCTTAGACCCAACTTCTTTCTCCCAGTTGTGTTAGTCGTTGTATTTCAGGCCCAAAAGGCAAATCTTATAACCAGGGAAACTGAAATTGGGATGGAGAAAAGCGTTTGGAGCAGCCCCTCTCTTCCAGAGGAAGGAGGGAGCATTTCAGAGATGTTTCCCGGGGAAGCATGTGGCTCACAACGCATAGCCTTGTGTGAGGCAGAGACAGCCTGCTGCACACGGGCACTAGTCGCCAACTTAGCACGGCGTTGCCAGCCCCACCCAGCCGGTGGCACAGGGCCTGTTAAAACCAAGCAGGATGGGGCGGCCCGGAACCCCACTCTGCAGCAGCCCACAGTCAGCACAGGCTGGCTTCCTCTGCTCTCGGGCTTGCATTCTCAGGCTTATGTTTAAAAGGTGGCCTGTGAGTGACAGCCATGGGGACCTAGGACTTTTGTGTAGGAGGAATTTAAAAACAGAAAATACTTGAGACCTGGGAATCAAAGAATATGATTTTTCTCTCGTATCCATATCTGTAAGTCTACTAAAGGCTGTCACGGCATGCCGCATTTCCTGCCGGAGCAGAGGACGCCCAAGAAGCCAAAGCAGAAACAAGGCCCGTCCTTATGGCCCACCGTCACGCCTGTGCGGGAGGAAGGCAACCAAGCAGACAGGGCGTGAGATGCCCTGTCTCCCTCAGGTGGGGACCTACCTCTCCAGGAGCATGGCTTTCTGAGCTCCAAGCCTACAAAGAAGGAAGAAGCCCTCAGAGCAGGGCAGCGACCTGAGCACAGAGCAGGTGCCCCCACAGGACGCTGCAAGGGCACACCCCTGGGAAGAAGGAAGGGAAAGCAGCTCTGCTTCTGGAATTCTGGGCATTTTGTAGGGGATGGATGGAACAAGAGGACAGAGACAGAGACGCTCTGAGCCTCGACCCGGCAGACAGCTCCCCCACATGTACACTCTCACCTGCCCCACTAGGACCTAGAGGGACCCTGGGAGCCCCGACCCCACAGTCAGTGCAGTGGTGGGAATGGGCAGGGGTCCCCAAGAGGGCTCCTTATTTGGCAAGAGGTGTGGGATGGGCCAGCAGTGCTCACAAACAGGGAGCCGTGAGGTCTGACGCAGGGCTCCCGATTATCTGTGCATCTTTAACACTTGGTGTTCATCGTGCTAGATTCGAAAAAGGCCCAAGTCCTGGGCATCCACATTGCTTTGCTGGAATAAAAAGTGTAGGGGAGGGACTCTAAAACCAGTTTGCCCTGATCAAGACAAAAGTCTTGACCTGCTCTGGGCCGACTGGGCTTCTAGCCCTTAAAGTAGACACTCAACCTGGGGAGCTCCGTGGAGGTGGGGGTCCCAGTGCGGCACCCACCCCCCGGCCCAGACAGAGGCCTGTGTGGGAGCACATGTTGGCGGATGACTTTCTGTTCCTCCAGGACAGGCAACATCATTTATGACCTATTATGTAATGACGCAGGCGTTATAAATTGAAACAATGTCTCATAGGATGTTGTAAATAAACATTTCTCAAGAGCAAACCGAGTCCAGGAACCGCTGGGAGCAGGAGGATTACTCTGCCTGGGTCTGAGGTCCTGTCTCTGCACGTGGTACTAACAACCCACCCTGGTTCTGAGGCCAAGGAGGATGCACGCAGGAGACAGATGCGGGCGGCCTGGGTGAACCTGCCCTCAGCCAGGACAGCGTCCGCCAGACTTGGGGGGCAAACTGCAACTACTCCCCGCAGGTTTATCTCAACCTCTCAAAACCGTAATTATCTACTTTATCGCTTCCCTACACGAGGGCTCCAAACTCCACCTCTGTGATGGGAGCACTGCTCGGGGGAGTCAGCCATCCCACCGCCGGACGTGCCATGTCTGCTCCTGTTCTGTGCGACTTCTGCTCTAGCCTGACTCTGACCCACTGTAGACACGCCGGTTCCCCATATCAAGGGAAGGGATCCTTTTCTCTTTCTGTCTCCTTCCCTAGCACAGGAACTTTCAGTGGGTAGAGCGGGCACCCCTGTGGACCCCTGCCGGGAGCAATTGTCTAGAGGAGAATAGGGGAATCGGAGTGCCTTTGTGGAGGGAACAGAGAAGACAGACAGTATTATGATTTTGAATCCGAAGCTCTCCCCTTTTCTTTCTTTCCTTTTATTTTTTTCCCGGATCTAACAGCTGTTTCCCATCACAACTTGTGTTTGAAAGACATTTTTGCAGAATTAGAGTCTCAGTCTCACAATTAGTTTCACAGGCAGCTAATAACTTACTTGCCATCCATGCCTGATTTCACCGAGAGGGCCCTGATTTATGGTTGTTTGTCCCAGGGCCCCTCCTCCGGCCAGTTCCACTGGGAGGGGCCCTGCCAGTGGCATTCCCCTTGGGGTCCTGGGGGAGAGAAGCACCCCAGGGGCTCTGCTGGCTGAGCAGGGGGCAGGGGCCAGGGCTCCTACGGCGGGAGCACTGCATCCCCCGGAACCAGCCACAGCCCAGCAGGCACCCTCCCACCCTCCCACTTTAAGGTCAGATACTTCCGAGGTTCACATCAGTTCAGACATGAAAACGCTGAGCTTTGATGGGGAGGCTGCCGTCAATGGTGCCAAATTATGTATGTCCAGTTTTTGTGATGTGATCTACTACCGTCCATCAGAGACTGAGCTGAGGCCATCAGCTCATTTTTCTTAGGGCCGCGAGCTGGTCTGTGGGGAGTCCTGGCGCTGAGAGGCCGTCCGTCCTTGGCTCACTCAGCAACTTGGCCCTGGATTTTTGTTAATTTTGTAATGAAAAGTTTTCATGCAAAATCGCAGAACCTGGCCTCTGACACAAAAATGTATGGACCAGATCTTGCACAAATCAAGTCGAGGGATCTAGTGGGAACAGTAACAACTCTGAAGCATTTAAAATGCCTCCATATCCAGGTTCAAAGGCTGGGCCTCCTGACATACAGAACAGGAAGGCCGAGGGCCGCGTCTCACTTGGGAATTTTGGAGATCATGTTGAACTGCACAGAAAACCTCCAAAAGGCCACGCAGGCCACTCTGATACACCAGGGCTGCTCTCTCTTTGGCAAACACACAAAAGACCCCTGCTAAGAGTTACCAAAGTTTGTGCACCACTAACAGGCCAGACCACTAACAGGAACACGTTCTGTTTCTGAGCCACCGGGACTGGGCTAAGGAGACCCCGGGAATCCAGGGAAACATCCTGGTAATGGCAGCAAAGGAATGGGGAGCCCATGTCCATTCCAACTCTCCAGCGGCCACATCCAGTCTTGGCAATTTCCGGTGGCAGAGAAGTGAGCATCAGTGCAGAGGCTATGCAGGGGTCCTGGAGAAAGTGGCCATGGGCACCTGCTTCCAAAATCTTTCACTTCTAGGGAGCAAAGGTCCTGGCCCAGGATTGAGGGGGCAGAGAACACAAAATTGCCAGTTAGGCCTGGACCGTAACAAGCAGGGCTTCACAGGGGCCCTGGAGAGAAGGAAATGAAAATCACCTTCCAGAAGGCCTTGTGATCACCACATCCTTGCTTGACCCACACAAGGCCCCACTGCAGCAAAAATGGAAGCTGGTGTGGGCGCCTCATGCCCCAAATGGCTGAAATAACCACTCCACCAAAACGGAGGGAAGCTGCCTGCTCTTCTGCAGATTTAAAAGAAAAGAGAAAACCCCTGAAACTATGCGCTCAGGTGGCGACCGCATGGACAGCTGCTGGCGTTTGCAGGGAGACCCTGCCCCGTACGCAAGCATCGTGCTGCTCATGGGCTCAGCAGCCCCAGTGTGGAAGTAAAACCTTGCTTACCAGCAGTAATCAAAATCTGGTTGCAATTACTGAAAAATGATTGGAAAGGTCTGTCCTCGTGGTGTTTAGCAGTGCTGTTCGGTTTGACATTTATGCTGCTGACTGTCCTGTATTTCTGGAGAAACCAGAAACCCACAGAGATTCCAATTCCCTTTTTATTCTGTCGGTGTTTGTTACACGTTTTCCTTTGCGGAGAGAGTTCAGGACGTTTGTGCCCGTTCGTCAGCAGGGGCACAGAGCAGGAAGTTTCCTTCAGTCCTTACCTTACCAGATTATGAAAGAGAAAAAACCAAGACTGCCGTCAAACACCCAAGAAGATGGGAGTCTGGGTGGCACTGGGCGGCGTTAAGTCTTACATTCTTCCATGAATTTTTTCTTGCATGTGCATCCGACAGACCAAATGAGACGGCATCAGGGGAGCACGGAGATTGGACTTTTACTGCACACTTACTGAAGTCAAAGAGGAGAAAATGAAAGAGAAAAGTGACAGTCTATCCATCTCACTCGGCATGTTTATGTGTTCTTTTAACCAAAAAAAAAAATTTTTTTTAACTGTTTACAAAATGGAGTGTCAGGAACATTGTGTAAAAGAACACTTATCTGGGAGACTTTGATCTTTCTCTGAAGCACCATTAGCACAGCCTGAAAAGATGATGGCTCTGCAGCGGGGGCAGAGCGGGGAGAGAGTTCTCCAGGAAGAAAAGCTTACTGCACGACCTCCCGGGTGCATTTAAAGCAAAAACCCTGAGCAATTCGGGGGCACAAGCTGGCAGGCAAGCCCACCACCCAGCCCACAGCCTGGGCAACATGCAAGCAGCCCAGTCAGTGGCCCAGGGATGTGCTCGTGCCCAGAGGGAAACGGTGGAGGAGCTACAGCCTGGCCACACTGCAACCCTCCATCCCGGCTCCGTGGTCGCCCCTGTAGGAGGTCAGGAAATTAGAGCCTTGTGAAATTTCCAGTGTTTTTCTGTTTTATCTAGACCTGACCAAAGCAGCACAAAAAGGGAGAAGAGAAGAAACGGGAGGAGCCCTCTCATTATTAGGACTTCCATATGCAGCTTTAGTGTACATAATGTATCAATGAGGCAGAAACGAAACTGCACCTAGAAAGGACACTTCCGTTTGTAGCGTATGTGCTCCTGCTGGACAGGCGCAAGGAGGAGTCCGGGAGCTGGAGGGCGGCGGTCCCAGGAGGGGGTGTGGCCAGCTGGGTGCCCCTCAGCTCGCGCAGAGGGCTGCAGAGCCACCCACCCACAAAGCCATGCCAGGGACGCTGGCTGGCATGAGCAGGATCTACCTACCAGTGGCTTGCCCGATGGGGAGTTCACTTGGATCTAAGTTCTTCAAGTGGTGCTGGTACATTTCCTGTTGAGACCAGCTGGATTTTGACCTTTGGGAAAATGTGGCCGCTGTGAAATGTCTCCTGAGGTCCTTGCTCGCCAGCCTGCCTCACCGAGCATCCGAGTCCCTCGTGAAACCCCCTCCCTCCCTGGAGGGTCCCAGCACCCTGGGAGAGGGCAGAGCCCAGGAGGAGTGCCACGTCCGAGTTGAAAGCGTTCCCTAAGCAGCCATTGGAGGCCAAAGGGTCCTTCCCACAGAGCTACAGAAAGACAGGGGGTTCGTCTCTGCCCCTAAAACAAAGCCACAAACATCTGGACAGAGAGAGACAAATGGACGCTCCTGAGCGGTTGTGGATGGAGGAAATCGCACTGTAAAATAAACCATCCAAACTGTGGCATTTACAGTTAAAAATGGGAGCCATGGGGGCCAGTCGGGAGTGCTGACCAGGGAGAGGCCCAGGAAGCCCAGCCCCCCCGGACTCTCAAGGAGCGTTATGCTCCCCAGGGATCTAAAGGCCTGGGGAGCATAAACCGAGGAAGCTAAGGGGCCTATGGCTGAAACAAACTCAGAAAACTGCGTGATGCAGTCAAAGGATGACCACTCGGACCTGTTAGGAAATTTGGGGAAAAAAGATGAATTTCTCTGAGCTTCTGTTATCAACTGCCTTGGGAAGTCTGGCATTTTCCCCATATATATCAAAGAGATGCTATGCAAAGCTGTGGTGTCAACAGAAAGTGACAGTTTCTATTTTAGTTGGTCTCTTTGAGGTCTACTAAGAGCCGGGCCCTGACCCATCCAAGCGCCTCCAAGCAACCCAGGCGGCAAGCATTTCCAGCCTGCACCTCAGGAAGCGACTCAGCCACTCAAGGTCACCAGTCAAGGAGGGCTGGACTAGATCTGGGCTTGTGCCCAAATTCTCTCTTCTCTTCACTGCCTTCTTTAATAAGCACTTCTAAGCTAGACTTGAGCGAGAGTTCGAACAATCCCAGGTCCTAGGTTGCTGCATTGACTCTGGTGCTCTGAGCCCCTGCCCAGAGCAGCCTCCGGCGGATGCCTCATCATGTCACTCCTTCCGTCTCTGCAGCAAGCCTGCGGGGGGCAGAACTGTCCTCCCCTTCAAAGGATGCAATCAAGGTGCAGAAGTGTAAGCTAATCACCCCAAACTGCACACCCAGAAATGAGCCAGAATTCAAGAGCAGGTCTACGGGCCCCAGGGCCCAGTGTCTCCCCTCTGCCCTGAAGCTACCATGGCCCTTGAGGACATCTGAGCTTTGCCCCGTCGGGAGCAGGATCGGGGCTGCCCTGCACGAGCTGCACGGCCTGGGATGAGGGGTGCATCTGCCTCTGATGCCTCATCTATGAAATGGGGGTGCAGATTCTACCTACCTAAAGCTGTGTGTGAATTAAATTAAAACGTTAGAATTTAATTTTTCAACACAAATAAAATTAAAGTTGATTTCGTTAATTAAATTAAAAATTTTAGATTAGATTTAAATCAAATGAACCTAAAATTAAAACACTACCTAAAGCTTTGTGTGAATTAAAGGAAATAACATAGTAAGTGCTTAAAACAGTGCCTGGCATGTCCCCATACTTTGTACAGGCTTGCAGCTGGTGACAAAGGTGTCACTACAACTGTCAGCAGCAGCATCTTGCTTGTGTCCAGGAGAGGTGACTCGGGTTCACACTTCAGGTCTGAAGAATAATCTGTGCAGGTTTTATGCTGCAGTCAACAAGAATATGATTTTGAAGTCATTTCTTACAATGTCCTATAAACTAACCTGTATTTTATTTATGTATGTGAGTGTCCAGCAGAAGGGTGAGTCCCTCACCTGCCCTCAGAACTGCTGCAAGCGTCTCATCTCCAAGGGCTCCGCCCATCTCCAGGGCTGCCGTGACTTGGGTACATGCTCGCCTGTGGCTTTGACCCACTTAGCCCCACTTCCTATAAAAGCTGACCACGCTCAGGGTCTGATAAACCAATCGATCAACTTAAATGAATGCCCAAGAATTGTTAACTGTTGTCTCAGGTTAGAAGCTACGTTGGGAAGCGCCCGCACATGTGTTGGGAGTGTCATTCCTCCGTCCTGTGCATGCCAGTCTCCTCACTGCCCGCTGACTGAAGTCCTTGCTCTCCCATGACTCAGCTTGAGAATTGGCTGGGAAGCCTGCTGGCATCCCACAGGGCTCAGTCAAGGCTTTCCTCTGTGCTACCAAGACACCAGGCACACGTTTATCCTCACACTTGCCACACTCGACTTAAATATCTGGTTACTTATTCCCTACCAGACAATGACTCTTTCAGGGTGGGAAAGACAATTTCATCGTATTAGCATAAAAGGAGTCATACATTCAACAATCATCAGCTTGGCACCTGCCACATGCCAGGGCTCAGCCAGATAAGCCATCCCTAAGGTTGGCTTAACGAGCCAGCCAGAGAGGAGACAACTAGACAGATCGAGCTCAGTAAATCTTGAAAGAATCTTAGAAATCAGCAGTTCTAAAGAGCCTTCTTAATCTATAATTTCAACCTAACAGTATTTGGATCCTGCCTGCAAGCTGGGTTACAGGCTCCAGGGAATGCAAAATAGAATGTGTACCTGTGCTGCCCTCAAAGAGCTTTAAACATAGTAGAGATAAAATTGAGGGGTGGGCCAATGAGATAGCACCTCAAACCTGTTACAATGGTCACCATCCAAAAGACAAGAAATGTCGGTGAGGTTGAGGGGAAAGGGAGCCTCCTGCACTGCCGGCGGGAGTGTACTGGTGCAGCCACTGCGGGGGGCAGTGTGGACGTGCCCCAAGACACTAAAAACAGAAATGCCATACGACCCAGTAATCCCACTACTAGTGATTTACCTGAAGAAAACAAAATCCCTGATTTGTAAAGACATATGCACCCCTATGTTTATTGCTGTATTATTTACAATAGCCAAGATATGGAAGCAACCAAGGTGTCTATCAATAGATGAATAACTAAACATGTGGTATATGTACACAGTGGAATATTATTCAGCCACAAAAAAGAAAAGAAATCCTGCCCTTTGTGACAACATGGATGGATCTAGAGGATATTAGGCTCCGTGAAATAAGCCACGCAGAGAAAGACAAACACCATATGATTTCACTTATTTGTGGAATCTAAAAACAAAACAAAACAAAACAAAATGAACAAAACAGCAATAGACTCAGAGACACAGAGAAGTGACTGGAGGTTTCCATGGGGGAAGGGAGAGGGTGTGTGGGTGGGGAGGGTGAGGAGGATAAAAAGGCACAAAAATTCTCAACCACAATATAAGTTGGTCACAGGGATGGTAGTAGAGCTTGGAGAACATAGTCAATGATTCTGTAACATCTTCCTGTGTGGACAGATAGTAACCACACTAGTTGGAGTGAGGATTCAATAATATGGGTGACTGTTGAACCCCTGTGTTGTATACTTGAAACCAATATAAGATGGCATGATGATACTTCAGTTAAAAAAAATACTGGAAAAGGAAGTCAAAAACTACGAAACAAAAAATTGAGGTGTGGGTAAGTTCATGCTCCCTCCAGCCCTAGGGGAGGAAGCTTTTTCCAGCTTCCAGTGTTTCTGGCAACCTTCAAAGTCCCCTGGCGTGGGCTGCATCCCCCCATCCCTGCCTCTGTTCATCTTTCTCTAAAGTCCCCTCTTCCTATAGGGACACCAGGCCTCAAATCAGGACCCACCCTCAAGTATGACCTCTTCTTAACGTTTTTTAATCAAAGAAAATCTAGAATAATAAAGGGATACAATATATTCATGAATTTTTTTACTTATATTTTACTTTTTAATTGGAATATATTAGAGGTACTTAATTGACAAACTGATCATTTCCCAACATATACAAATATGGGATCATTACGTTATAAACCTAAAACTAATCCAATGTTTTATGCCAATTATGTCATCTTAATTTGGTTACATCTGCAAAGACATTTATTTCTGAACGAGGCCACATGCAGGAGTACCGGGAGTCAGGATTTCAACACATCTTTATGGGAGACACAATTCAACCCAGGGCAAGGGCTAGGAGGAAATGGGGATAAAAAGGAATTTGGGGGCATGCTCTGCAAGGCTGTCAGCGCCATACAGGGAGATCACCATTTGCATGACCTGCCCAGATTGAGACCCCCAACCAGGACAAGAGGCCAAACCCTTACCGACCTTACCCTGCTGCCCTTGGGGAAGGGCCTGGAAAAGCACCCATTCTCCTGGCACTCTGACTACCTTCTGGGTGCCTCAGGGACTTTAGGAAGGGGTTTGAGGCCACTGGAGTGCACTCCGGCTCAGCCAGCTGGCTACTGATGTTGGCTCAGCCTAAACATACCTCTAGAGATTTGAAAAAGTTATATAACTTCGTGCAAAATGAATCCCAATCAGTTTCTAATTAGGGTTGAACCACTCATAATGGTAATGTAGGGGCCTTAATCATTCAGTCCAAGATGCACTAAAATCTCCAGAAGAGGAATAATTATGCCCTGATTGTTTGGTAAATTTTTATAAGAATACACTGCTTATAAAGAAGATGTGGTACATATACACAATGGAATATTATTCAGCCATGAGAAGAAAACAAATCCTACCATTTGCACCACCATGGATGGAGCTAGAGGGTATTATGCTCAGTGAAATAAGCCAGGTGGAGAAAGACAGGTACCAAATGATTTCACTTATTTATGGAGTGTAACAACAAAGCAAAACTGAGGGAACAAAACAGCAGCAGCTCACAGACTCCAAGAAGGGACTAGCGGTTACCAAAGGGGAGGGATGGGGGAGGGCTGGAGGAGGGGATTAAGGAGCATTACGATTGGCACACATAACGTAGGGGGGCAAGGGGCAGGCAGTGTAGCACGAAGAAGACAAGTAGTGACTCTATAGCATCTTAGTACGCTGATGGACAGTGACTGCAACAGGGTGTGGGGTGACTTCATAATATGGGTTAATGTAGTGACCACAATGTTGCCCATGAGAAACCTTCATAAGATTGCATATCAATGATACCTTAATAAAAAAATAAAAAATAGAAAAATATAAAAGAATACACTGCTTAAAGATTTAACCCTGAAAATATATAACCTTCCCTGAGCTAACACTATTTTTGCTGTGCGGTATTTTTCGTAGCTCCTCTGCCCACCCCTCCCTGGCCCACCCTGCTTTGGAGAGACATTATTTTGCACCCCGACACTCTATCTTGCCATATAAATATGTAAGCCTTACACCCCTTTCCAACAGAGATTCACAGATCGGTGTGCAGCCATTTTTTTCAAAAGTCTCTCTGTTTTGTCAAGGTGATCCATTTAACAGACAGTCTTGGAAGTGTGGGTTGGCTGTAAGTATGGAGGAAGATCCTGCCACTCTGGGGAGTGCGACTCACGGGGGGGGGAGTGGAATGGGGAGACGCTTCAGCAGCCCGTGGCTTCCCCAGGCAGCGGCCGGCCACTCGCGGCCCCCAGCCCACACAGCTGGTCACCACAAAACCCAGGAAGACTGGGCATGAAGCACCGCACTGCCAGGGCAGGATAAATGCAAACGTCTTCTAGTGCTGGAGGCAGCTCCCGCGGAGGCTGGCGTGGGGCTGCAGGAGCCGGGGCTGGGACAGGGAGGACGGGCAGGAAGCTCACTCACGTGGTGCTGGCGGCCCAATCGGAGCACAGGTTCTCTTCAGCACTCAGGACCCTCCCAGTGGGGTTCGGTTGGGTTTAGTGGAGATCCGGTATATATGTAACAACAACACAGAATGTGTGTGTCCCTCTGATGGGACGAAACACCCAATAAACACTCTAACTGCTACTGCCCATACCATGTGATCTCACCAGGGAAGACAAACTTGTGTAGATTTTATTAACCAAAATATGAGATGTTGAAGAGTACTCTTGTGAGCAGCAGCCACACACACGCGTGAATTTATCTGCTCACCTTGGTGTGGGTCCCTGCTTGCTGACCCCCACTGACACAGCTCTGCTCCCCTTCCCCAGCTGCATTTCCAGGGCATGGAGCATCCCTAAGTCATACGGTGATTTACACGAATTCAGACAAGAAAGGGGCCTCTGCACCCTTGTGCTGTCGCTTCAGTGAAGATGCTACGAACTGCACATAAAGAATCAGAGGCCTCCCAGCCAGTGGGACAGCACCGAGCTGCCAATGCCTGCGGTCAGGAGCAGTGCTACTGACACCTGGTGGTGGAGCGGAGACAGCCCGCCTCACACCTGGGGGATGGCACAGGCTGTCCACCTGCCCAGGGCGTGTCATGGCTCAGACAGCAGCAGAGAGACATCTGGGGCCTGGATAACCGCTGCCAGCAGCCCCCGCTGTGCCCACTCAATCCTTCACCCTTTCCCACTCGGATGAGCGTTCCAAATCCCGGACCCACTAGCTTGTCTCCCACCAAAAGCCCTTGAATTGGGGGAGGACTTGTTTGCTGGGCCCTTTGGTTAAATTCTAATTCACACAAAAAACTCTTTTGAGTGTAGCTGTAGTCCAAGCTGTGAGCTCTAAACCCTGTGATGAGAACATTACAGGCAAAACCCACAAGCCAGTTCTGAAGGGACGTCCTCAGAGCTCTGTGGAAGTCAGATTTTTCCCAGGCACAGGGGGACAGTGGGACGTAAGACATGAAAGATGCTGCTGGGTACACTCACGTTCCCCTCAGGCATCTTCTCAGCCCTTACATTTTAATTCAATCATTTTAAGAAATGTTTAAAGCATAAGTAGTGAGCTCTGGGTCTCGATACTTTTTAAGTCATTGAGGCCCAGAAAGAAGGAACACCATCCAATCAAAGCAAACGGCATAATGTATTTCTATTTAAGAAACTGCACTTCATGTTTTCAGGCCACCAAGACACTGAGTACAAATGAGCTTGTTTACTTGGCGTGCACACTATCTTTTTAATCTGCTTTACTAAACAATTCGCACTGGCGTTCACTCCTTCCAAGGTGATTGTATCAGAACTGCGTCCTGGCTGCACCATTTCACCACCTAGGTGTTTTCCTAATTACTGCCCAATGCACCTTCAGGACAGTCTTTCAGGGCAGGAAATGAATATTTTACCATATCCATATTTTTTCAATAGAGTAAATTGAAAAATAATTTTTATCCAAAATCATGCAATTCTTGAAAATCATGCAAAATAAATATTAAGAACGAGGAGACCCACCTCCCTTCTTGCTGAGGGTGGCACCCCTTCCATAAATTTAAATTCTCTCTCTCGACAAGCTGGGGGTGATCCTGTCCCCACCATTTGGCAGGAATGGACTGCTTTAGATGCCAAGGCTGGGCTGATGCTTCTCAAGAGGAGGCTTCTCCACAAGGAGGGGCCGTGCCTGCCTGCCCGCCACATGTGGTGGTTCAGGTTGCACACTGCACACAGCAGGTGTCACACCCTGGCCTGTGCAGACAGCCCCTCCTGGTGTGACACAGTGCATAACCCGCACAGCGGTCAGCAGTAGCTCTTCAGTGTGTCTGCCTCTGTACCTCCACCTGATGGCCTGGGAGAGAGGCCAGCGTGGGTCAGGCTGAGGCTTCTTCCTATACCTGTTGGCACATTCCCTTCATGACTGGCCTTGGGTGCCAGCTCCCAACTGGAAGATGAAAGGAAATTTGACAGCCAATGCCTCAAGGAAACCTCTTTCCTATTCAAGTTGCAAAACACAGTGAAAAACCAAAAGCCAGGGATGCAGAAGAAGCTTGGCTTCCTGGCTCTAGAAAACATTCAGGTAATGCCCTGGAACCTGGCAGCTACACAAACAGCAAGCTGTTGGGTGCTGCAGCACAGCCTGCCCGCCTGCGCCACACACAGGCAAGATGTATGCTGGTCACCCCCACTGGGCACTGCGTGTTTCTACAGTTAGGATTGGACGTCCCATGGGGAGGAAAAGCTGGGTGCTTAACTGAGGGGTCTGCTTTATGCTACAATCACAGTATCCAGATAAATTCTAATCCATATCCACAAAAGAAACTCCCCAAATATTCAAATATGTTGGTGGTTTGTCCCCGCATTCTAGTCCCACAGCCTGCTGTCCCAGGGTCTTCACACCCAAGCTGCACCAAACGAGGGAGGTTTGCAGCAGCATATTTAGGACCATCTCCAGACTAGTGTTTAGCTCTGACTTTAGTTGCCTGGCACGTTTACAACAGACCATGAAGTGTGGTGGTTTGATTTCTTCTACTCCCTGGTTATAAATTTACTAACAAGCTGGAACTGCTCCCTTGGAGAAAGGGGCTTTGAGAGTCCTTGTGTGGCTTGGCCAGTGTGGTACTCCTGTGGCATCTGTCCAGCTGCAGAGATCCCCCCAGGCATTAAACCTGAAGTCCAGGGACACTGGACAGGCAGCGACCCCTCTTGCAAACAGTCAGAATATTCATTTTTCTAACTAAAAGGATTCCGTGCAGGAGGAATTTGCTTATGGGTAACTAATCAAACATCACAAGGAACATTCAGTATGTGATTTGAATGTCTGCTGAACCATCACTTCCAGCAACAATGGCAACTCAGAGGAATGATGCTGAATTCTCAGCCGCCAGTTCTCATGCACATGCGGCCGCTGCACACGGGGAGCACCGCCCTGGGAGCTGAGCCACTGATGGAAGTTGAGAGCACAGTCATTGCGCCTACAAAGCTTAAAATCCAGGGAAGACAATAAACACCTAGGCATTCTAACCAGGACTGACAGTGAGAAGTGGGCATCGCCATGAAGCACAGCAGCGGAGCACATCACAGGACCACATAGGGAAAACACAGCCCTTCAGAGAACCGAAGGCCTGAGCGCCCCGGCGGCACCGGCTCCCTGGCCCCGCAGGACGCTGATGCTTATTTGCACTTTTTCCGTAAAGGACTAAGCTGTTCTCTTCCTACAAATCAAGGTGAATAGAGAAAGAAGTGATTTCTAAGTTGAATGCTGAACCCCCTCCCCTCGTTTCCGCTGCTTCGTTCCATAAAGCACAGCTCACTGAATGATAGATGGTGAAGCCCCCTGGGCTGGAGCCAGGAGCTATCTCCTTCTGTTCTGGGACCTGCATCCGAATTTGAGCCTGTAAAACGGCTTGGGCGATCTTAATTTGACAGTTGTCAACATTTCAAAATCATTGCCAAGTTCAACCAAATGGAAGTCTTTGATCAGGCCTGGCTTTCTGTGTATGCGTGCAGGCGTGTGCACACACGCCTGTGTTGTGTGTGTCAGAGAGTTGCCAATCTGAGCCGGCACGGTACACCTGTGCCGCCTCCCCAGTCATGTCTCATTAGCATCCCTCCACATGACAAATTCCAGGGGAGGAGGAGAGAAAATGGCACTCAGCCTCAGGAAGTTCTGCCCAAAGAGGAGTAAAATGTGCAGATGAAAAATTTTGGATGGTGGATTAAATTAATTAAACATTAAAATCTGAAAATAAGAAAATCATTGCACAGGATACAAACTTTGTGCATAAGAAAGAAAGAGGACAGAACTGGACAAAACAGTTCATAGTACATATTCCTGATCTAGTGCATATATTTTTCAGCACAAACATCTCAGTCTAAGCTGGATGTGAGGACCACTTAATTGATTCAATATCAGTTAGAAGCAATCATAAAAGAATGAGTAAAAGGATGAAAACTACAAGACTCTGCTGCGATTCACCATGTACAAGATACTCTACTTGAAAATGAGACAGTTGGCACAGAAAATACAGCCTCACCATCAGGAAGTGATTGAAATAAAAATGCAAAAATACCTAAATCCTGCATGTAGAGTGCACACCTCTGAGTTTAAATATCTTTTTCCTTTATGCCATAATGTGCACTCACACAGAACCTAATGGTCATTTTTATTAGCACTAAGTATCACAAAATTATGAACGGAAGATAAAAGATACATTTTGAAGACTTTCTTTCCTTTTTTTGTTGTTTCAGTATGTTGGAATGACTGTTTCCCAAAAACTGAAGTCTTACATGTTAAAGTGTAGATGCATAAATACAAGGCCTTTTTGATAACTATGGATCAGAATAGCATGGTATAAGTATCTATTAAATATATGTGGAATAAATAAATGTATGACCAATGGACATAAACATACCCATATCATTCCATAAAGTGAGAAAAATATTGTTTCGGAAAGCTAAAATGTGATTTATGGTTGATACCTTGAGTATTTCCAAAAGTGTCACCAGTTAAAGTGTGCGAAGTCCATAGGCATGAAGCCCTTGCCCATTGACTAATATCCTATCATCAGCTCATTGGAACAGAAACTAAGCAAAAGGCTTTGAATGGTTCCTGATCTTGTGAAACAATCATACTCGGAGCCTTGAGGAGCTCAGTGTGTCTGGTCACACCCGTCGTTGCACAGATGTGTTAATGACACTGGGGTCCATCTGTCAAGACAGCTTTGAGTTTCCCTGGAGCCTTTCCTACATGGCCTCGCCCAGGTGAACGCGGGGGGACCAGGTGCATTTAGCATCCCTCCATGAAGGGCCACTTAGGGTTTGTGGAGGAAAGGGATGGTTTCAATGGCTTAGAGAAACACAGGGGTCTCTGCACAGCCTTCATGGCACATTTCCCACTGATGATGAATGTCCACTGGCGGGCCTGCAGTGATGGCAGGGCTTTGGGATGTCCATCAGCAATAAGAAAGGATTGCACCCAAACAGTCAAAGAACTCAGGGCACACACAGACCCCTGTCCCATCGCCGGAAGCACTGTGTGTGAGAAGTAGAAGAGCCCTCTACTACCCACCCCACAAATTCATACCCCAATATTTGTGGTGTTGTTTTAAACTCTCTGTTTTGAGGTAATTACAGATTTGCATCCAGTTGCAAAAAATAACACAGAGATCCTCAAACCCTTTACCCCATCCCCCCAATGCTAACACCTTAGAAAACAATAGCACAAACAGGATATTGACTTTGAGTCAGTCATGACACAGAACATGTCCCTCCCCACTGATGTGGTCCTGCACCCTCATCCCTCTAGCCCCCATCCCCTCCTTTGCCCCTGGTAACCTCTGTTCTCCATTTGTATAATTGGATCAGACCAAGAAGGTGATGAAAATGAAATCAAATTCCTTTTCAGTGCTGAATAGTGTTCCGTGGTATGGATGGACCACGGCTTGTTAACCGTTGACTCACTGACAGACACCTTATCATGAATAAAGCTACAGGGAACAGCCATGTACAGTGTTTGTGTGAAAACAAATTTCATCTCTCTGAGGTAAATTTGAGGGGTGTGATTTTGGGATTATAGGGTACATGTATGTTTATTTTTTAAGCAACTGTCAAATTCCTTTCTGGAGTGGCTGCTACCACTGTACATTGTCATCAACAAAGTAGGAATGACCCAGTTTCTCCACATCTTCACCAGAATTTGATGCCAGCACTATTTCTCATTTTCGTCGTGATGTAAAGGTGCCCATTTCATTACTGTCTCCTTGCATTCCCCTAAAGGAAATCTTTTCAGGTATTTATCTGCCGTCTGTATATCCTTGTGGACAAAATGTCTGTTCATGACTTTCACCCATTTTCTAACTGGATTGTTTCTTTACTGTTCTGTTTGCTTCCAATTCACTGATTCTTACTGACATTAAGCCCATCCATCCAGTTTTATATCTCACTTATTGTATTCCTCGGTTTTAACATTTCCATTTGCTTCTTGATACCTTCTATTATTTTGCTGAGACTTACTATTTCTTGGTTGAAATTATCTCTTTTCTCAGACTCTATTTTTTTCATTTGTTTCAAGTGTCTTTATCCTAGCTCACTGACACATTTTTGCGGAGATTTCTTTAAAATCTTTTCAGAAAATTCTAACATCTCAGTCACTTGGCATCAGCATCTATTGATTGCTTTTTCATTCCGTTTGAGATCTCCCTGATTCTTAGTATGACAAGTGATTTTCCACTGAAGCCCAGATATTTCGGGCATAATGTGATGAGACTGGAATCTCATCTAAGGCCTCTGTGCTAGCAGCTTCCATCGCCATTGCTGCACCACTTCATCACTGCCCACGAGGGACTGAAAGCCCACGTTGCTCGGCTGTACACCACTGACACCCACGGGGGGTTGGTCACTTCCACTGGGTGGGGGTGGGGGCTCCGGGTCCCCTCTACTGGGTCCTTCCCAGCTAGGAGGGGCTAGAGTGCCTGCTTGCTACATGGCCCCAACCGGGACCATGGGGAGAGGGTGGCCTTGTCACCACCTCCCCTGACGCTCCACTAAGCCGCTCTGACATGGAACCGGGGGGCTTCAAGGGTACCTCGCCACCACCTGGCGCCTAAGAGGCTCATCTTAGTCAGCCTGGACACCAAACCAAAGTGCAGACCGGCGCTTAAACCACACACACCCATTCCCCACGGTTCTGGAGACTGGAAGTCGCAGGTCAGGTGCCGGGGCCCTCGGTTCCCAGCGAGAACGCTTCCTTCTGTGCACACAGCCACGTCCCACATGGTCCCCACAGGCCCTTCTCAGCATGCGCTCAGGGCACAGAGAGATCTCGGCCTCCTCCTCTTTCTACAGGGCCGGCAGTCCTATCGGATCAGGACTCCACCTCATGACCCCGTTTAACCTTAACTGCCTCCTTACAGGCCCCGCCTCCAAGACAAGCACACTGTGGGGTCAAGGCTTCAGCGCAGGAATCTGGGGGGACACAGTCCAGGCCATCGCAGCCCGACCCTGGCAGGGCCTGGGAGGCCTTCCCCACAGCCTGGCAGTGTAGCCCTCTGGGATCCCCACCAGGCCCTTCCTGGGGGGCCTGGCAGGGCGAGGGACGCAGTTTTCTGTGCTGTTTGGCTGGAGTAGAGCAGTCATTGTCCAACAGTCTTCTGTCTTACTTTGGCCAAAGAGAACAGTTCTCCGGGGCTTTCCTGTCTGCGACGTGGGCTTTCTGGGTTGTGGGCTTCCCTGCTCCCATCTGGGGCACATGAGGCAGAAGGAAACCAGGCGCTGCCCCAGGGTGCCACTCTCTGCCCCCTCCCTTCTGCCTTTCAGCCTCCTTGTGCGTGTTCTACAGATAATGTTTTAATTATACTTAATGACGGGAGAGGAGGTTTATCTCATCTTCCCAGGTAAGGTCTCAACCAGCGCGTTTAAAGAGTTCCGATCAGTCGTCAGCATTAAAAAATTACCTATTAGTCTGTTTCTATATTTTCTTGAGAAATCATAAACTCCCCTCCCGAGAACAGGGGCTGGAAGACCTGCATTCGGTCCAGCACGACTGTGTTTGCTTCAGCGCCCACCTGAGACGTTCACGCCTTCACATCACCTGCCTGGCCCCGATGCAAGGGGCTTAGCTGAGCTGTCAGGCAGCATCTGAGCTGCTGTGCAGTATCAGTTTTAGGATTCGGCCAGAAAAACATAACCAGGAGAAGGGATGGATGGGTAGATAGATGGATGGATAGATAGGTAGGTAGGTAGATAGACAGACATAGAGAAAGACATGACAAGAATGTATGACAAGAGCTGGATAAACAGGACCTAAATCTGGAGGGCAGGCAGTCAGCAGAGGAACTGCAGGTGGACATGTAGCTGTGATTTGGATTCTGCCCCAAGGGAGCCTGAGCATTCCTGACATGACTTCCGCTGATAAGCCAGGCCCACCAGGAGAATCTCCTTCACTTAAAGTTGGCTGATGAGGCACTTCACTTACATCTGCGAAATCTCTTCAAAGAAGGCCTGGATTAATGACTGATGGACTATGTGGACAAAGGCATATATATGTCATAAAAAGGTGGCTGCCACCTCCCATCTGTCTGTGTTTAGCCAACATTAGGGAACACATCAAAAAACTGTCTCTATGGCCGAAGGGGTGGGCAAATGGGAAGGAGACTCCTTGACCTACAAATTTGCTTGCACGTGTCATTTCTTTTCATCACAGACATAAGACGCATCAGACCAACCTATTCTCAATCAAGATCAGGCCACTGTTCAAAAGGTAACACCTGACCCTCTGCTAGGTCTAGGCCTGAAAGAACTGAAAACAGGTACTCAGCAAACCCACGTGCACACATGTCCACAGCGTCACTATTTGCAGCAGCCGAAAGGTGCAAATATCCATGGATAGATGGACAAACAAGTATAGGAGAGCCATACAATGGAATACTATTTGTCCATAGAAGAAAATGAAATAGTGATACATGCTAAAATCAAACAGGATAAATGAAGAAAGTCAGGCACAAGATACCACGTATTATATGATATCATTTATAAAAAATATCCAGAACAGGTAAATCCATAGGGATGAAAAACAGATCCGTGGCTCCAGACCTTCGGGTGGGCAAGGAGAGGGAGGGCCTTCCTAATGGGTATGGGGTCTCCTTTTGAGGATAAGAAGTTGTTTTCAGACTAGAAAGAGATGGTGGCTGTACAACATCATGAATGTACCAAATGCCTCTGAATTGTTCACTTTAAAGCAGTTAATTTCATGCTACATGAACTTGACCTCTGTAAGAAAAGACAGTCCTGGGTAAGAGTGTGCTCAGAGGACCAATGCTCCGCTGTGCTCCCCGTCTGTGAGGCTGAAATGCCTAAGACCTGTTGGGGGGTCCCTGCGTCTCCTGCTCTGGGTGAACAGGCATTTAGAGAGGCGGGGGCTGGGGGGTCTCTAAAACACAGTATCCTTTTAAAGACTAAAACTGCTTCTCTCTCGATATGATGAGCTTATTGATGTTCATATTATTTCTGGAATTCCCCCAAATCTTGCCTAGCCAACTTTCTGCTCACAACAACTTGATACACAATCAGAAAAATCCAGCGATGCCTCAGTATACACAGAAAGGGCGGAAGTCAGAGTGACCCACAGGAGAGAGACAACGCGTGCACGTGCACGGAGAGAGACAGAGTCCTCACAGCCTCCGGCTGCACCTGAAACCCCTCTCAGGCAGCTCTGAGCAGCGAGCACCATGCTCAGCAGCAAGTCGTGGCCACCTAGGATAGTCCTGTCCCAGACAAGCTCTCCCAGATATACAAGAACTTTATAATATTTTCAAAAGATTCATGGATAGGGGAATTTAATAATTTCTCTTGGTAGCTCAGTCCTAATCTTACTAACACTCAGGATTTCCACAATTATCTTCCTGTTTCTACTTTTTTACTAATAGTTTTCATTTCTTTATTTGTTTCATTTCTCAGGATTTTTTATCATTATGGTAAAACTTTGTAACTACCCCCAGCCAGTTACCAAAGTAAAAAGAGGTTATCTCAGGTTATTCTCAAAACTACTTACCCAACTGTCCCTCATAAAGAGTGTTCATGTCAATAGCCCAGGATCCTTTGAAGTAGGTAGAGTGAACACATTTTTCTTCACTCTGAGAGGGGAATTTCAGGAAATCAGTGTTGTATTAATCAAGATTTCCTTTTTCTACAAATAACTGTTTGTGTAGACATCCTTTAAATAGCAGAACCAGATATGTAAATAATTGCACCTGTAAGAGGTTATTTACAGAAAAACATCTGCTCTATCTGGGGTCAAGATACAGAAGAAAAGTTAATTCACTTCCTAGTGTTTATACACAGCAAAAAATATTCTCAGAGCCTCTTCTGGCCCAGCTGCTTTACTTGGCATCATTAATTCTCACAATAACCTTACAAATTAGTCAGTTTTGATCCCATTTTACAGAAGAACGGAGACTGAATACCTACTCAAGGTCACACAACTGGTAATTCTTTCTTTCCCGAGCTGTGGACCAGGCGGCACCATACCTTTTGATTAACAAGCAAATATACCAATCAGCTATACCCCAGGGAGGACAGACACATTGGCATAATATGGGTTACTGTATTTGACTCTGAAAATTTTAACTTTATTTCTGATATGAGGCTTCTCCTTTCACTTAGTTACCTTGACCTTTCCAGATAAAGTGTGTGTGTGCATGGGGTGGGAGTTTGTGGGGCAGGGCTTTCTTTCATTTCCTCTGATTACTCATACTAAATATTTGTTCAAAAACAGAAAAAAAAACAAGCAACGTGGAGTAAGCTGTTATCTGGTTCAATTTTACTTCTCTTTGTTTTGATTCTCAGACTAACTCTGTGTTAGAATCTCTTAAGGGTGCTCCTGAGAAACACATTTCCTGGGCACCATCCCCAGAAGTTTTAATTCAGTATAAAACAGTGTAGAAGTACAGAGCATAAAAAAGCAAATGTCCCCATTTAACACCCGCAAACACCATTATCCATTAAAATCAGAACAAGACAGACACTGCCATTACCATGACTGGTCAGTATTACTTCCAGTCCGAGTGGCTAAATATTAAAAAAAAGGGAGATACAGGGAAGAAAATACAAACCTGCAGTTGCCTTCCAAGTAAACAAAAAGGATAAATCAAAATAGTCATTTACTTTCATCCTGCTATATAATACAAATGCATATATACAAAATAAAAACAAAATTTTAAAAGGGAGTAGATTCATTTCTTAATGCAACAGAAACTATAAATTTATAGGAATGGTACTAATAAGAAATGCATAATACCAATATTAAAGAAAATATAAACTACTGATACAATACATAAATGGAAAATCACTTTTTATGAGATGACTCAAAATATGTTATTTTTCCAAAAATTAATCAATGAATTCCTAAAATCCCAGTCGATAGCCTTTTAAATAAAATCTGGTTAGCTGATGCCAAAGCACATCTAACAGAGGAAATGCACAAAACAGCTGTTGGATTTAAAGTGGCCAGTAAGGGAAGATTGGTCCCAACGGATAATGAAAACATAACATAAAGCTACAGTAACTGAAAAACATTGCATTGTGGGAAGAACTAACAATGGGAAAAATAGAATACAGAAATAAAAGTTTTATCTGAAGCAATGAAATATATAACAAGTTTTGTTTGAAATTAATGGTGAAAGATGAACTACTTAAGAAACTCTACTGGAATAATTGTCTATCTTGTGGGAAAAAAATAAGTTATGACTCAATCTCACAGTACTTCCCATAGTAAATTCAAGATGTCTTTCTTATGTAAATGTGAAAAGTAAAATATAAAGCAGCCAAAGAAAATACATCATGATATTTTTATAACCCCAGCTGGGGACATTTTCATTAACCAAACATTAATACCAGAGGCCATGAAGGCAAGGATTAAAGATGTTCTCCATTTCTATAATTTCATTAAGGAAAACATCATAAATAAAAATAGAATGAGAAAAATAGTTACAATAGTCAAAAGAAACAAAATAATTAATATCCATAAAATACAAGGAGCTCCATCAAATCAGTGAGAAAATAAGCAAGTGAGTAGGTCATGGATATAAGTAAGTTTACCACAAAAGAGAAAATTTCTGAGATGGCACAAAATTTCTGAGAATATGCTAACTCTTATTAATAATCAGGAAAATGTAAAACAAAATGAGATAATGAATTCCACTTCTGATAATGATAGATGTATTAGACTAACATCCTACAGTTAAAAACTGTAAACTCTGGAAAGAAATAAAAATTAACTAATTAAGGAGTGATCAAAAGAAGGCATAGGCTAGAGAGACCTCAACAGAGTGATGTGTGTGACTATGTGGCTTGTTACTGAGGGCACATGCCCAGCTGAGTGGAATGACGCGACTGAGTCTCCAGCAGAAAGTCAAGCACCACTGGCCTGAGAGGTCAAAGCACAAAATGTGGGGTCGCCAGAGTGCTGGGAAATGAAGGGAGAAACCACAGGAAGGAGGACGTGCAGATGGAAAGCTCTGAATCCAAATATTGAACCTGCCGAGACTCTCAGCTGAGTCCTGATTTACGTATGCAAGGGGAACTTCAGGAGAATCAGTAGAAAACAAGAGTTCATAGGGGAGATTTTCACTGATGCTCATCACAGATAAGGCAGCGTTTGGAATTTGAGTTTAGCCAGCTTAGGTGACTGCTAGAATACTCTTCAAAGGAATATAATAAAATCCATAGTCTCTGCAATGTAATATCCATACTCTCAAGTACACAAAAATTAGCAGAAAAGAAAAAAAAATACAAAAGAAAAGGAAAAAAAAAGACCTTTGTCAAGAGAAAAAGCAGTCAATAAAAAACAACTCCAAGATGACATAGATGTTGGAATTTTCAGAGAATGATTTTAAATCACGTATTACAAATATGTTCAAAACCTTGAGGGAAAATACAGTCATAATGACTGGAGAAAAAATGGGGAAACAGCAGAGAAAGGGGTACTATTAAACAACCAAATGGAAATTGCAAAAATGAAAACTATATTAAGTGATAGAAAAGTTGGCAGAATAGGGTTAAAGAGCAGAAGAAAGTTTCAGTAAGCTGAAAATAGATTTTTGCAGTGATGCAATCTGAAAAGGGAAAAGAAAGAGAAAGATAGAAAGAAAGAGAGAAGAAGGAAGGGAGGGGAAATAGTGTCTCAAAGACCTGAGGCAGGACAGCAAACTGTCTAACGTGTGTACCTGGAGTCCCAGAAGGGACCAGTGAAAACTGAAAAATGAAAATTCCCCAATTTAATGAGAAGTATCAACTTAAAGATCTCAGAATCTCAGTGAACTCATCTAGGAAAAATACAAGAGAAAATCTTGAAAGTCATTAGAAAAAAATATTTTACATACAAGAACACAGCAGCATAAATGCTGTTCACCTTCTCATCAGAAACAGAGGAGGTCAGAGGCAGGGACAACAGCAAAAAGGTTTGGGGGAAAATCCCCCTCAACTGAGAATTATTTTTCAGGCAAAAAATATTCTTCAAATTTTAAAATAAAAGCATGTATTTCTTTCTCTGTATGCTTGCATTACAAGAAATGCTAAATACATTTTTCAGGCTGAAGGTAAATGACACCAGATGGACCTATAAGAAGGGAAAATAAGCACTGGAAGTGGCAAGTATATGGGTTACTATAAAAAGTAATTTTATTTCTTAATGAGTTTAAGACATGTAACTGCCTAAAGCAAATGTTATAGCATGTATTGTAGGAGACTTACATACGTACTTGTAATCTATACAACAATAGCACAAAAGGGGAGAAGGTTGAAAAATTCTTCCTTATTATGTAAAACAGTATAATCATTAACGCTAAGCAAAATGTTCTTAAAAAGGCATTATCATCCCTAAAGCAACCAGTAATAAATGAAGCAAAATGCTCCAGTCAAAAAGCTAACTGAAGAGTTACACTCGATTCTAAAAGTGTATTTGGATAACTCAAAATAAGAGATAGGAATAGAGAAATATAAGGGAAAAGCCCAGAAAACCAAAAATGAAATAATAAACATAAACCATATTACATTAGTAATTACATTGAATGTAAATGGATTAACACCCTAAGTAAAAGGCAGAGATTCTGAAAGAAAATCTAAGACTCAACTATGTACTGACTACTAGAGATTCCCATAAATATAAAAAGAAATATAAAACATAACCATACAAATTGAAAGTAGAAAGATGGAATATATGTTATATATACTTATCAAAATAAGCTACAGTGGCTATTTTAATATGAGAAGAAACAGACTGTGAGACAAAGAGTATTACCAGAAATAAAAACGGAGATATTTCATAATGATAAAAAGATCAGTTTATCAGGAAGACAGAAAAACTCTAAACATCCACGCACCTAATAGAAAAGCTTAAAAATTCCTGAATCAAAAACTGCAACTAAATGGAGATACAGACACATGTACAATCAGTGTTGAAGATTTAATAGCACTCTCTCAGTAATCCACTGCACAATTAGGTAACATTACCCACCACTCAAGGACGATAAACCACACACTCTTCGAACTGCACATGGCTGGTGGGCCATAAAAGAAGTCTCAGTACATTTAAAGGGGATTGAAATAATACACACACGTTCTCTGAACACAACACTGTTAAATTAAAAGTCAAAGTATCTGAAAAGCTCTTATTTTTGGAAAGCAAGTGTGATGGTTAATTTTATGTGTCAACTCATCTGGGCCATGGATCCCAGATATTTTGTCAAACATTATTTGGGATGTTTCTGTGAGTGTGTTTTCGAACACGATTCACGTTTAAATAGGTGGACGCTGAGCACAGCAGACGGCCCTCCGGGATGCACAGGGGCCTCATGCAGTCATCTGAAGGCCTGAGCAGAACCGCAGGTGGATGGCCCCAAGCAAGAGGGGTTCTCCCCCAGGCGCCCTCCGCTCCTCCGGGTCACACAGCAGACGGCCTTGGGCTTAGCCACAGCTCTTCCTGCTCTCACCTGTAGCCCCACCCCACCAGATTCTCGACTCATCAAGCCTCCATATCATGTAAGCCAATTCCTTAAAATAAATCTCTTTATATATATATATATATATATGCATTGCTTGCTACATAGGCATAGATATACTTCAGTACATTTTAAATAACCAATAAGACTGAATATAAATGTAAAGAAAATATTTTAAAAACTGTATGATAATAAAAAATATAATTAATTTGCTAGTGGTTCCTAGAACTCAGGAAGGCAGTTTACTTACCGTTTACCAGCTTACTACAGAAGAATGTGGTAGACAGTCAGAATACAGAAGAGCGTCCAGAAGAAGATGCCTGGGGGGCGGTATACGGGAAGGGCAGGGGGCTTCCACACCTTCTCTGAGCGCTCCGCTTTCTCAACACCTCCACACAGCCACCCTCCTAGATGCTCTCCAAAGCCCACACTTTGGGGATTTTTATGGAGGCTTCATCACAGAGGCATGATCCAATCATGATTCTGTGTCAGAAATGAGGGTCAAAGACCAACTATTAGGACAAAAGATGCTCCCAGTGTTCTTAATGGTAGGAAATTATAAGCATTTCAGGACCTCTTGCCAGGAACAGGGACAGAGACTGATATGTATATTTTCTATTATCTCACAATCATCAAAACTTGTCATAAAGAAAATCCCAAGCCTAGATTTTTTCCTAGTGAATTCTATCAAACGTTTGAGAACGAATTTATACTGATTTTACATAAGCTCTTTCAAAAATAAAGGAGAGATCATTTTGCAAAGCATTTTCCAAGGCCAAGATAATTACCATAGCAAAACATGAAAAGACATTATGAGAAAAGAAAATTACAGATCAATATCTCTCATGAATTTGGACACAAAAATTGTTGACACAATATGATTAAATTCAGAAATATATATAAAGTAGATGTCAGCAATGTTCATGGGTTAGAATACTCAGTATTGTTAAGATTATCAAATTCCACAAGTTGATACATAGTTTCGGTTCATTCCTCATTGTAATCCCACGTTTTGTAATAGAAATTCACAAACTGCTCCGAAACATATGGGAGTAGGCTATGTGAGAACCCATAACCCCTCACTTTCCCCCATGCTGAGGCTCAGTAGCTTTTCTTTAGTAAACGCTTCTTAGATTACTACAAGCCTTTGATTAATTACTGGAGTCCTGAGAAAGATGATTTTGAGAGTTTGGCCCATGTTTTTCTTGCTTTTGTGAGGGAATCATGGGTTGCTTTCCTATTATTGCTGTAACAAATTACCACAAACATGGTGGTATACAACCTTGCGAATATATTATCTTAGTTCTGGAGACCATTAGTCTGAAACGAGTGTTACAGACTAAAGTCAAGATGTTAGCAGGGTTGCATTTGTTCTGAAGGCTCTGGGGGCGAATCTGCTTTCCTGCCCCTTTGAGCTTCTGGAGGCTGCCCATGTTCCCTGGCTGGCAGCCCTTGCCATGCTCAAGGCCAGCATTCCCATCTCCAACATCTGCCTCTGCCATCTCCTCTGGCTCTGATTCTCTCCTGCACACCTCTCTGCATTTAAAGGACCCCTGTGATTACACTAGACCCACCCAGAGAACTAAGAAAATCTCCCCAACTCAAGGTCTTTGACTTCGTCACATCTACAAAGTCCTGTGTGCCATGTAAGTATGGACATCTTTGGGGGCCATTATTCTACCTGCCACAAACAAACTTAAGGAGGTCTTTGCTCATCATTCCAGAAGTCTGCCCCTCCTCCTCCATTCTCAATCACACAAGCCTACAGAGTTGATCCTATCCTCTGACTCACAGGAAGAGCATGTGCCTCAAGCCGGTGCTTCGTACCTGTATCGGTCAGCTCCTGCTCGGTCATGCCCCGTAACAACCCCACAGCTCTCTGTGACCCGCAACAAGCATGGCTTGTCATTTTCCCAGTGACGTGTCTCTACAGCTCTGCACAACTCTCTTCTTTATTCTGGTTTTCCAGCTAAAAAGAATTCCTCACCTGGACATGCCACACATGTCATTCTTCCTTCATCTAAGGCTCCAGTTCTCAGAGGTTATTTTGTTACCCAGTCCAAATTTGACTAGAGGGACATGTGTGTAGGGAGGGCCTTTGCATCTCTGAATAAAATTTTAGTTTTCTTTTGGTTCTGGAGGATAATCTTAATAAACCATTAATGACCAAGACAAATTTTCTTTCCAATTGACCCATTTAACAGTTTGTTCATATGGTTGAGAACTTTTAGCACCACAGTAGGTAGATAAAATTATAGGGAAGAATTATAGGGAAGGGAAGATACAAATCTGCAACAACTATTGTCTCCAGTTATTTGCTTGGTTGTAAGAAAATAAATGTTTGAACTAAGGAGAAATAGGGGAAACAAAATAAAACAAATATGAGCATAGGAGAATAAATGGATTATTTAGATTGAACACTATAAATTTCTTACACAAAATGAATTTACCAAGCCAGTTTGATCAACTCATGGATTCTCAACACAGGAAGATCCATGTGCATAATCCCAGATCATCTGTCCTGATATTGTATTATGCTGATTATGTAACAGGTTTACCATCAAATGAAGTTTTGTACAAGCTAATGGTAAAGTTGGCTTGCATTATTCCAAACCAAAGACCCCAAATGTGCCAGATGTCAAAACCTCAGGCTGGGATAAGCATGGTGCTGTGTAGAGTCCACAGAAAAGTTATCCATGTGCAGGAACAGAATTTGATTATAATTTATTTTCTCAAAACAGAGTCTAAGACCAAAATTTTTAGCACTCTTGAATATGTAAGTTTGGAATGTACCATGTTATGCCACCAATAAATTCAAGTAAGTTTGAAAAATAGAACAAATAAAACACAAATATTAATTCACTCTGAATGTATGAAGGCAAAGCAAGGTGTCGACATTTTCCTAGGATGAGTTTGATGCTGGTTATTTTTTCTCCACCCAAAGTATCAGGATTCGGGGCTCTGGCTTCAGGAGAACAAATAGTTCATTTCTCACCCACATCAAGGCACCTGGTCTGGTGCCAGCCAGGCTAGAGTCATTCTCACTGCTTCTCAGCTTGCTTCAGGACACTGAGCACCAAACTTACACAGGGGATCCAGTGTCCACTTCTCGCCAGGGACATGGATTGGGAATGAAGCCCACATGGCTATTGAGTTTTCATCCCAATGTCTAACGGAGAAGTCCTGTCATTGAAATATGGACACAACAACATAAAAATACTTCTGCTGCTCACTGCTGATCTGACCAGAGGAAATGCCTTTCCTCTCATTCCCTACCTACATTTAGGTCAGTTGGCCCAGAAAGAGAAAACACAAGGTTTTGGCTTGGGGCTTCAAGAGGAGTAAAGTTTAGTGAACTATCTAAACAGTAAGATCTTATTATGTGTAAACTGATGTAATGGAGTCTGTCATCTTTGAGTTTGATACTTATTTTCTGTCCCATGTCTACCACTTGTGCTGAGAAATTTTGGGGGGAGCCTCAGAATCAAAGACTAAAATTCAAATATATGGGAGGGGGATGATTTATTTGTGTTTACATTTTTAGGATCTAGTTGCTGAGAAAAGTGGGCAGAAAGAAAACCCACTGAAATGTGCTCTGAAGGTGGGAATGTCACAAGCCATCTGCTAGTCACAAAAATGAAACCTAAGGTCCAAAGTGAAAAAGGAGTTGGTATAAACTGAAGGAAACATATGGCTAAACAGCAATAAAATCAGGTGGTCAGTCCTGGAAATGAAATTCAGCCTTCCATCTTACAGTTGCCTCACATTTGTTCTATTTTTAGAGTAATCTGTGTTCTTTAAAAACTTGTGACTTTGAGCATTTTATTTCAGGACACAGTTGGGTGGCCCAGTTCAGATCACAGACAAATGGGAAAGGACAGTTTCTTAAATCAGACACGTCCCCTGGAGTGGGCTCAGGCCGAGGGCACAGCCAAAGGGCAGGGCTGGGGACACTGGAAGTGCCACAACACAGCGGCGAGCACAGAGGGCACACACAGAAGGCGGCCTGCAGGATGGAGAATCTGGGAGCAGATGGTAGTCAGCCACACAGCGTGTCCAGTCCAGGAGGCCTGTACGGCGTCTTCCTGGCCGTGCCCAAGCCATGATGCCTTTAAGGCCACACAGCCCCCTCCTGCCCAGAACTTCCTGAGCTGCTCCCCACCTGCCTGAGGCTTCACCACTCTGGCGCCGCAAGGCCGCATCCCCCTCTCGGTCAGGTCTGTTCAAACTAAAGATCGGGCTGGCTTTGAGTTCCAGGTCTTTCCGAGATGCTTCCTCAGCCCATCCTCTTAGCCCCCAGCCCAGAGACCTTGCGGCCTCTGCCACCCTGCCCACATGCAGCCCTGCCTCCTGGCACAAGGCTCAGATCTGCCAGGCACACTTTTCCAGAGGATGGAGCCGCTCCAGGAAGGTGTCTGGTGTCTGGGGAGTTGACTACCACGTAGCAGAGCCCAAGCCCCCGAGTGCTGTCAGGGCAGGACAGTGTTCTGATGGCTGCTGTCCCAGGGCCCCCTGAATCTACTCCAGCGTCTTCAGGACTCCCTAGGCCACAAGCTCAAAGCTACGCTTCCTGGACTCTGACGCAGCTGGGGGTCCGGCTGCACCGAGATATTGCCTCTCAGAGCACGTTCGGGGCTCGGATTCAAACCTGCACTCGCCAGGATGGGACGCAGCACACAGCACCGGCCTCCAGGGCACCCAGCTGGCAGGCTCAGGGGTGCCAGAGGCAATGGTTCCAAGAGGGGTCGGGTGCTGGCTAGGCTGCGCTAGGGACAGGAGTCCTGGTGACTTTCTGGTCTCAGATTGTGGCAAAAAAGGTCCCGTGCTGGAGACTGAATCAGGGCGGCAGCTCCCTGACTGGGCCGAGGTTCCCATGCACGAGCTCTGCCCTGCCATCCGGGGGCCCCAGTGCCAGAGCCACCCGTGACCTCAGGTGGCAGGCTCTTGGCCATCATGGGGCCTGGAGGGGAGACGTGGGCTTCTGGGGTGTGTGGCCTCCACGGCAGCTTGGTCTGGGTCACCTAGAATGGGCGCTCAGGTTAACGTGAGCACAGATGGTTCTGGAAATGATGGGAAGCCACTTTTGAGGCAGCACAGGGCATGCTGGCCCAGGCCCATCTGGAGGTGCACAGAGTGAGGGTCCTGGCTCCCTGGGTGGCTGTGCCCAGGAGCGCCTGGCAGCCCAGCGGCCTTCCCTCCTGCACAGACGTCGTCCAGGCCCACCTGCACCAGCCTCCGGGGATCAGAAGTGACTGGAGTCCCTGGTTCCTGTGGTGCTGGGGGACACCCCAGGAGGGAGCCAGGCACTCTGGTGTCCAGAACTGCGGAATTGCCTCTGGACTCAGGCTTGAGACCAGGAGGTGGGACGAGGCGCAGTGCACAGTGACCGCCATCGGGACTGCAGCATTTACCTGGGTTTTTGAGGAGGAACGAGGCGTCGTGGGGCAGCGGAAGGCCAAACTGGCACTGGCCCGCAGAGGGCCATGTTGGGGTGCCCACACTCTGGGGTAGTCCAGGTTTCCTGGGACATCACAGGCGGTCAGCCCAGGATCGCAGGCTCTGATGCAGGTCCTGCCTGCCTTGCTTTCGGGGTTGGGGCCCAGCCCTAAAGAGACCAAGAAGGGCAGGCTATTGGCCAGAAGGCCCCAGGGTCACAGACCCACAGCTGGAAGCCTGGCCCCAGGACAGGGGCAAAGGGCACCTGCAGGTCCTGGAAGGGACACTGAGGCAGCATCGCAGGCAGAACCTGGGTGGTGGGGCCTCAGGGAACCTGACTGCAGGGCCGCAGGCTACCCACCCTCCCCTAGACCCTAGGGCACCACCTCAGCCCCAACGCAGGAGGCCCCCACAGCACCCAGTGCCAGCCTCCCTGTCACATGCAACGCCTCCCTCTGGGTGCACGGCGCCATGTCTGGAGGCAAGGTTTCAGGCAAGGAGAACTGGAATACATAAAAGAAGGCCATCTCATTTCAAGTGGCAACATTTTAAGAGGCACAAGGGCACCCCAAATTGAACCAGCAGCGTGGAAGTGGACTGCATCCAAATGAATCTCCGCATCAGGAAGAGGGCCGAGCTGGGCAAGCCCACAGACACCACGGGAAGCGGGGCTTTGGAGAGGGTGCAAACGCACAGCCAGACAGGCACCCCAAAAGATTAAAAACACAAACATTAGAAATCATGAAATAAAAATCCAGAGCAATATAATTGGTAGTAGTCCGACTTAAATTTTGCCAAGAAAATTTTAAGCCAAACACCAGGAGATAATTCCCAGGAGTCTGGACAGTGTCAATGGCTCATGGGCGCTGGCGTCCTCAGCTTTCGATGTGGTGAAAGCAAAGGCTGGTCGGACGTCCCCAGCAGCTCACGGCAAACGGAATGCCCTTTGCTGACCAGTGGAGATCAATGGGATTCAAACACTGTAACATGGACAGACTCTCACACTGTGAGGAGGAGCAGAAAGGCTCCAGTACACGAGGGGGCAGGTTGCTTTTTGATCCAGCTGGAATCCAGGAAAACAAGAGAACTTTCTGTGCATGTGAAAGCAGACACAAGGAAAATACAGTTTCTTGGCAGGGATTCTAAGCAGCTAAGACCTCCCCAGCCTCTGCGAGACACAAATCTTCAGGCTAAAGGTCATGGGCTCTGAGCAGGAAAGATTTCATCAGCATTCACAAGACTCCACGCACGTCCTCCAACGGAACGGACTCCTTAGGAATATTCCTTTAACTTTGCAGGCCTTGGTATTTCTTTCTCTGTTACAGGGAGCTCACTGGAAGGCCCAAAAATTAAAAAGAGGAAAAAATTGTCCTCTGCAGTGAATTCTCCACTCGTCCATCTTCCTGAATGGAAGCCAGCACGCAGGCAAGACTTCATGTGTTTAGGTGTAAATAACATTGGACGTGTAGAAAGCTCCCCCTTTCCCATTCATTACTGTCACAGGTTTGCAAAGAAAAAGGCAGAGGTCATTTATTAGAGGTTATTTCTCATGCAAAACACCCCATGTTCGCTGTCATTCAGAAGGATTTTGTCTACGCCCTCATTCATACATTAACAGGGCTTCGGGTCATGACCTTTTATGGCATTTGGAATCCCAGAACCTCTGATTAGTGCAGTATTTACATATCCTTCAGTAAAAGTGTTCCTCTATCGAAATGCATGAAGTGGTGTACATGTGTTTGGCCTTTAGTCTAGACTATGTATGAACTGTGAATTCAGAGCAGGGAGCATTAAACTATATTACTTTGTCTTGTGATATTGCTTCCATTAATGGGCCTCCAGTTAACCCTTTAGAGATGAGCGATTCTTTCAAACCAGGATCAATTGAGGGAGGTCTTTTCAATAAAATTAATAGTTGCCACTTACCCGAACTACCTTGACCATCTGATCCCATTTATATATTTCTGTATAAGAGAAAAATTCATGTCCAAATCAGCCTTGATTTAATGGCCTCAGTAGGATTTGAAATGGTGGAAATTTACTGGAAGTTTTAAGAATATCAGTGAATTATTGCGTCATCACCTTATAGGAAGAGATCAGCAATCGTGACTTTGTGATCTCCCATAATAAGGGAGCATCTCCTGCTTCCACTGCATGATCAAAATGTGCTTTCTTTCTTTAATTTGCCAAATTACATTGTTCCACTAGCTGAGACAGCTGTGTTGAGTCTCCACCTGGCCGAGGAGGGGACTGTTCAAGATTGCCGTAAGTCAGTATTCAAACAGTGGCCCTGCAAGTGCATCAACTCAGTGTTACTCTGCAGAGTGATCTTTTAAAAATAAAATTTACGCTAGAAGAGCTGTCCATGGCTACAGCAGAGGTCTGCCAAGAATCAGACTGACCAGTGAAAGCAAGGGATACGCTGTACTTTTTCAGACACAGTGTTCACAGTCTCTCTCAATCTGATACTCAAGCTGCACTACGGCTTTGAAAAGGCAGATGTGTCACTGTTATCTCCTTCCAAAAGCGGTCCTCCCCTCGGAAGTCGCACGCATGTATGCCTGGTGTAACTTCAGATTTCAAAAAGGGTTTTCCCTCACGAACCCTAATTCACATTGGAATCTTTGAGCATTGTTTCACGTATGTTTCACTGAGGGAGTGTTCAATGAAGCGATAGCTGAATTTTTAAATTTTGTGTTTTTAAGCGGCCCACTCTGCCCTGAATCATGAAAGTGTGAATTTCTCTCTCATATGCGAAGATGACAGGGCCGAGGGATGCCCAGTGGCAAGAAGCAGGAACGAGGCTAGAAGATCAAAACTGGGTGCAACCTGTGGGCATTTGCATCACTGCATCCCATTTATACTTCCTTCAAGACAGATGCTTAACATTGTTCTTCAAACTTTCTCCTCACGACCTGCGGATATCCCTTCTTATTCCCCCATTTTCCAGCCCTGTTCCTTGATTTTCTCAAAACCTTTTTCCATTTAATGACCGATGATCCCCTCAAAACCTTGTATAAAAATTATATGTACTCATATGTCCCTGTTTTCAATACACCTGTGACAGCCAATAACAATATATTATACTTTAATCCATCAAAACAGAAAGACTATCATTTCTGCAATTTATGACTTAAAAGAATATTTTAAAAAGTAGTCCTTTCTCCCTAGCATCTAGAAAACATGCTAATTTTTTAGCCTGGATAGAGAAACAATCATGGTTAAAATAATACACATTTTCTTGGAAATGAATCTTCACTTTAGCATAAGAAGCATTCAGACTTCTTTTTTCAACCTCTGCATATTCGTTGCGGCCTGGCAGCTGCTTTGCAGGAGTGAGGTCAGCAGCTCTCCCATGTTAAGCCCTTACTATTTGCCATTAGCAGGGACCTAACTTAGGTCCACTGTTATGACCTCGGCGGAGCCGGGAATCTCATTTGCAGTTGGGGACCCCAAAGGAATTCCCCTGAGAGAGAAATTAACTTGTCTAAAATCAATGAATGGTTAGTGATGCCAAGAAAGGGATTTGTGACTGAGTAACCCCAAGGTCTTGACCTTGAGGCTGCTAAACATGAGTATGTTCTCTCCCATCAGCTCCAGGCCCTGCATCTCAGATGTGATGGTCAGGACGAGCAGGTGACACCTCACCCGAGATTACCTTGTTCTGAAAAGACCTGCCCCAGCTTAGGGAGCCAGGAAGAGTGCCTGAGTGAGGAAATAACAAACGAAAAGGCTGATTTGCACCACTTGTGGAGAAACACGGGCCGAAGGAGCTCACGTGTGCAGCAGACTTCGTGGACCTATTAAAATGCATGTGCAAACAAGTGCCCCCCAAACAAATCCAAATGGTATGAGGCTTGTCTACCCCAAAGCGTGCTCTCGCTGCTGCGGGGAGCCGTGGAGTCAGCCAAAGCAAAATGTTCATGCAAAGAAGAACAGCAAATACCCAGCTGAAGGAGTCAGGACCGATCTGGCAACTGCGTGCTATTCTCACCCCCGCAGGTCCCACCTTGCACACAAGCCCCGGCTGAGCATCCCACAGATCTTCTCAGGACAGCACAACCATCCGAAAAATAAACAGGCTCTGGGCATATTTTCTGAGAGGACAAGAGAGGCCCCCAAATAATAGCATTCTCCATTAAAATAGGCAAGATGGGTGAACTGCAGCACCGCACAAACCACCGGGCTGCGAGGGGTCTACCTGTGATCTTGAGGGGCATAAACCCAACTTCAACACCAATTGCAAGTCCCAGCGACCTGCTGCCTGGGCATGTCTGTGCCATTGAGCTGTTCCACTTCCTTGTTCGTACAGGCGAGATTCTAACATGATTGTTACAAGAAAACATGCACTCGTTTCATTCCTATGGAAAGATTTTAGCTCCATCTCAGTCATTAAGGCCAACCGAGGCGGGGAGGGTGAAGCAGCCGACGTGTGCAGGCGGCACATGGAGGGTGTGGACTCCTGGGAAGGAGACTGAGGGGGGCTGTGTGTTCCTCCTTCACAGCTGACCTTGGGGACTCGGCTGTTCTCGGGTCTGCCACGGCTGGGGTTCAGGCCCCAGGCCCCCCGACAGCCGCTTTGGCTTGATGGCCTGGCTCCCTTCTCCTCGGGGCAAAGAGAGCAGTTCCTGGGGCCACTCAAGTCCTTCACGGTGAGTTTAATTCTTGTGAGCAATGCTCTCAGGTGGAAAGAGGCGCCTTCTGTGCGGCGCATGGTTTGATCAAGGAGCTTGTGTGCTGATGTAAGAAGGGAGGAGGGGCTCTTCACGCCACACATCAGTCAGCTCTCCGGGTAGGAACACCTCTCAAAACCAGAGGCAATTCTGTAACACAGCCATGTCTTCAACAGCCCCTTCTCAGCACAGAGAGAAGTCTGGCTGAGTTTTATGATCACATATTTTTCTCTTCCACAGAAATATTTGCTTGACGGATCCCTGACAGTTTCAGACACAGATACAAATGCATTTGCTTAAGAAAACAAAGCCACACACAACCCTTTAGCCATTAAGATGATTTAGCAGTGGCTCCATGTTGCCCTTGGCTGAGTGCACGGCAAGCTGCCCTGTGCATCCAGGCTTAAATTTACGCCAGTACTTTGTCTCCCGTTCAGAACAGTCCCCGTCAAAGACCAGGCCCCAAGACCTAAGAAAAAACCCCTACACAAAAACTACCTTGCATGGAGACCTGTGCCATGTGGATTTTGAAAATTAAGTGCAAATAAAAGAAACAGTATTTTATGGATATGGTGGCAAGAGTTAAACAACCCGGTGAAGAGGCGTCTCCCTCTTATTTCACAGGCACTCAGATATTTGCTAAGCAAATGTAACCCTGGTGATAACAAATAATTACATTTTTGTACTCAAATGGCCCTCTTTCCTCAGCGTCTATCTCCTTCCCCTTCTCAAAAATCACTCACGCCGAGACAGATGCCTCCTTGGTGCTGAAGTCCAAACTGCTGCATGAATAGTCTGATCTCTCGTGACTCCTCTGTCCCTCTTTCATTGGCTTTTTTGTGTATAGAAGATATAAATAGACCTTTGAGAATTCCGTGAAATAACTCTACTTTATGCTCACATAGCCCATAAAACGCACAATGAAAGTCATGAATATAACTTTGACGCCCCAAGTGACTTTCTAGCCTGGGACAAGTTGTACCTCTGACTGGCTGACTGAACCGGTCGCCTTGGGCAGACACAGGGCAGCTGCGGACTCCTGGGCTGGCCAGTTAACCTGTCTCCTCTGTGGCCACAAACAGCTCAGCTAATGCTGGGCAGCCTTCTCGTGCATGGACGTTGTGGGTCACAGAGCATTCGGGCAGGAAAGTGGGGAGGAAAGTGCACAGCAGCACTCGGGGACGCTGATGCCCTGAGAACTGGCCAGTGGCCCCCCATTGACAGGCGTGGAGGCAGGGGCTTCTCAGAAGCACGAATATGTGAGCTTTGAAAATAGTGAAGTCCACACACCCCCAGGCTGCAATGAGACCGAACTCAGGACCCATCAGAACAAACCAGGAAGCAGTATTTACACCTATAATGTAAACTAGGGTCATGACCGCAAACCCTTACTGAGCAGGGTGGTCTGTGATCGATTGTGAACTGAAAGGCAGCGCAGATTTAGAAATTCAGAGTCACAAGAAACTCATTTGCTTGGCCATCCAGAAAAGCAGGGCATGCAGGGAGCTGTGCCCAGGACAGGGGCAAGCAGGCTCTCCAGCCCCTCATTTCTCCACCCCACTGTGGTATCTGAGCCCTGTCCTAATTAAAAGCATGAAGACCTTTACAACATTATATTAAAAAACAGTCAAAAAATTTTAAGGACAGAGAGATGATAGGTAATCCACAGGTGTCAGTGTGTGTGTGAAATACACTTACATGCCTATAAAGACCTGCGCCTGATGAAGTGCATGTGCACTGTGACACACACATGTATATTTGCACATGCTCTGGTAGGCAGACTGATGCACCCGCTCCACTGATGTCCACGTCCCAACTCCTGGAACCTGTAAACGTGCCACCTGACCTGGCGAAAGGGACTTGCAGATGCGATGAAGCAAGGGTCTTAATGGGAAATGACCCTGGGTTGTCCTGCTGGCCCCATGTCACCACAGGGGTCCCCCTCAGGGAGAGATGGACGCAGTGTCTCCTTGGTGACACTTGTGATGGTCAGACGAGACCATGCATGCGCAGGGCTCCTAAACAGCAACTGAGTCACAGGCTAAGTGATGGGCCCCTGCCGTCCGGGAGCTCATGGAGCCTGGCCAGGTCCCTGTCTTCAGTTGGCACACTCTCTCCCTGTGGGGGCACCTCACTGCTCCCATCCCCAAGTGATATTAACTGCCACTTTCTGCAAAGACACGGGAAACACCCCAACTGTGTGGATGGTGGTGATTCCCTCTTCACCGCATCTTCCCATTTATCTCAGTGTGGCCTGAACCTGGCAGGTGCTCAGGAAACACATGTGGAGCTCACTGGCATCCTTTGGGGTCTGCAACCAGACGGTCACTTGCTCTGGGAAGGCAGGGAAAGACTGTCCTCGCCTTTGACCAGTTAGATTAACTGTCACAATTAGGCCCCCACGAGTACCGACTGCTCTGTGGCCACATGCAGCCAGCGCCCAGTCTGCTGGGGCCCAGAGGCTTTTGTTCTGCAACAAGGAAATTCTGGCCAGCAAGGCAGGGTGGCTGCCCAGACCCTCCCAAAGCCCGTAGTCTAGTTCTCTATCTCTGGGCCATAAACATTCTCAGAGAACTGCAAACTTTCAGTAAAAATTTCAAAGACACACTTAAGAGCATGCCATTCAGGTGACATGGATACATTCAAGGTATGCACAGAGGCGAACACTCAACATAAAATGCACAGTACACACGGAATTCTCCCTTTGTGCGGAGAACGTCTGTTCATTCGCCAAGCGAGCAAAGTGAGGTGAAGAGCCCGGCGCCTACAGTGAATTCACCCAAGCCCTCCACAGGGACCTCTTCCAGAGAAGCTCAGTGGACGTGGTGCAAATGACAGGAGGCCAATGCAGCTGAGTTTACCCATTGGGTTGAAAAGTTTGATGTGGTGAACGAGATTATGCCACGTAACGCATCACAGTCACTGATGCATGTGATTCCAAAGAGAAAGCCTGGCTCACTTCAAACTGTATGACTTTTAAGACCTTTTTTACTTAACGGCCCTTCAAAACCAATCACAGAGATTCTTAAAAGACATTACCCTGTTTATTAGTAAAATTTAAAAAGGCAACTTTCTACAGCTCCATTTTCTTAAGAAACGTAATGAATAAGCACACTGACACATTTTTAAACACTCCTGGGAAAATATTTTTGCTATGTAAATGTTCCAGGGGAAGGTACAGAGAGGCAGTCACTTGTGTTAAGCTATATTAACATGCTTATTTAAAAAATAACTCCAAATTTGACAGGTTACCCTGCTCTTAAAGTAAAATATTCACAGAGTTCATAAAAAACCCTGGAAAGAAAACTGAAACGTTCCAAGAGGAATATCTCAATTTCTTCCAAGCTATGTGATTTAATTCAAGCCTTTTCTAATCGCCTGCATTTATTCAAAAGTGTTCTGATGCGACGGCTCTGTAATTACTGGACCGTCTACAAAGATCCAGGCTGATTACTGCCCAGGATTTTAAATCTCAGTAATCTACTTGAAACATTGTTAAATATTAGGGACTCTGATTTGCTTTGTCACCCCTCTGTACTTGTGACTTTCTGTCAATCACTGCCAAGAGGTTATGAACAAAAGGCTGCTGCTTTAATCTCAATTTGTTACACTAAAAATGCAGAATTAAAGAAAAATGAGGAAAGTTTAATATTACCAGGGAATGTGATTGATTACATTGTGTCACGTTACGAGTCTTAATATTATAAACTCAGTTTTATGTTACTCTCTTCTAATAGTGACATATTTAACATTTTAAGAGTGGATATAATAATTTTATGGGGTAAAATGGATATTATTAGATGATTATACTGTAGTACTTTGTCAAATTCTTGTATATTAAATACAAAAAAGCTACAATAAAAACAAGGACATTCGGCCTTCAGCTGAGTGAAAGGAAGCCATCCGTCCTGGTTCTGTGCTCGCACTTGGTACTGTGCCCCCACCCGAGGGATCGGAATCGTGTCGTCTCTGTGGCACCGGATGAAAGCCGAGAATCGTATTTTATCCCCATCAATAATTTAAGATCATTTGTTGGTGCCTCTCGCGGCTGTGTCCTCGGTTACATTCCCAGGCAGCACTCCCCACAAAGATCTCGTTCCTCTCTTAGAATGCGTTTCCCAGGCAATGGGGAACCGGCCTTGCAGAACAGCTGGTAGACAGCCAGCCTCAGGGGGGCCGGGGGGCTGCAGGAGCACGCCGGGGGTGCTGGGCTTCTCGGAGGCGCCTCCGGAGTCATTGTGCAGGACGCATGCGGCCTGGGCGGGTCCTCCACGTGGAGTGGCAGCTTCTTTGGGAGCAAAGGCACCACGTACTTCACAAGGCAGGTAGGCGTGACACCTGATCAGGGGGACCCACAGAGCGCAGAGACCAGAGAAGGTGAGGAGTCAGTTCGGGGCGATTCCAGCAGATGAGACGGAGCACTGAGCCCCGGTGCCCCCGGACGGCCAGGACCCCCCCTTCAGGTCCTGCTTCGTTCCCTGCTAGGCACCGGCCTCACATCTCAATCACAGTCTCTCTCCTCTCCGCGGTATTTTTAAAGGCGGTGCGACCCGCATTCCTCTGCGGGTCAGTGTGGGACTGGCTCGCTCCCCCCCCGACGTGGCCTCCGACAGGCCCCGCGCGATGCACAGGCTCTGCTCCGCCTGAGCCAGGGCCCTTCCAGCCTTTTCCCTCCTGACTCCTTTGCAACAATAAGTACTTACAAGAGGAACAGAAAATTAAGAAGGCGAGGATGCCGTGAGTAAAACCGAAATAGACCGGGGTCTTCTCAGCCCTCGTTTCACATGACAGCTTACAATTTGGCACAAATGTGAAGGACCGACAGCAACATGCTCGCAGTAAACCCAGTGGTATTGTCACTGTCGGGGGGCCACTGGTTCCCTTGGATAAAGACACGGAGAAGTACTGGCACCCCATCACCTCAGGAGGGGGCAGGGCAGTGCCAAGGTGGGGACGTAGAGCCAGAGGTTTCTCAGCCAGCCTGCTTGCAGGTAACTCTCCACAAATCTGCCGTTTGCAATATCCAGAGGCCTCCCATTTCCCCTGAATTCACACTCACCATTTTCTGAATACAGTAATAATGAAAAGCAAAAATTTACCTTCTCTTTCAAGGCTAAACACACAATTACATCCCGAATATCTCGTGATTTTTCTCCTCTCTGCTTTCTTTGGTTCTCAAGCATACATATTCTGTATCAATGTCAAATTGCTATAAATACAAGACAGATATAGGCACAAGGTATAGACACAGCTGTAGATTTAGAGTAGATACATGTGGCCACATTCCTGTTAGCTTTGCGGTGTGAATATCTGGTCATGCAGCAAGGCTTCCCTCTTAAGACAGACAATCCAGAAGTATATGAAGTGATGAGGACCCCCAGCCGGGCATACTGGGTCCCCCTGACATTTTCTCTGGCATTTGAGGGGTTAACCAGGTCCAGGTCCATCATCACTGTCTGCCCCTAAACGCTGGCCCTGCGATCTGTAACCATCTCCCTCTGCCCTGAGACTAATGCACCCAATAGAAACGCACCCATGGTCAAGTCCATGTGGAAAAATTCACAACCCTTTATGGGCACGTTGACCTTCATTTTGGGTCCAAATCAGAGATTTTGAGTGTGATTTATTACTTCAATAATTCAAGTTCCCTGACTCACCAGACTAGAACTTAAAGGAAATCCAGGCCAGCCTACAGGACTCAAGCCCAGGGCCTCATACAGAACCAGCATTGGAATTAAAACATAGAAACGTGACCACCTCGCCTCTTTCCTGCCATACTCAGCTTCCGTGACGTCTGATGCCGGTCAACACCGTTCCCATAACCCAGGGGGCTGCTTCCTTTCAGGCTGCTGGTAAGACCCGTAGCTTTGGGATAGGAGTCATCGGGCTGGGGAAAGGCCGTTCCGCAGAGTGGGGCCAGGAGACGGCGACCTCACGCAGGGCAGCGCGGCGGCCGGGAGCTTTATCTGAAGTGACGGGGCCGGCTGTGTGCGTGCTTATGCTCCACAGTATTGCTGGGTTTGTGCTCCCACCTCTCACCTCGATGGGGAAAAAGACAGTCCACGTGGGTCCAGCACAAGGGGTCCTATATTAGCCCCAAAGTCTCGGCCACAGCACCAAGATATTTGGGCTTGAAGAAGAGTTTATTTGTAAGTTGTTTAGTTCCTTGTTAAAGCCAATCAATTTACCAAAGGAAAAAAGGTATATTGCTCAAAATTTTGCTCAAACACTTTTACTGATATTTTCTGAAGACTCAAAACTGTTAGATTACCTTCTTAGTTACACGGGTGTACTCAAACTTTACCTATTTAAGGCTTTCGAATGGCTACGTTTGCTCATGATAAGAGTAAACAACTTCACATTTGTGCCCTGGCTTACGATTCTCACAGTACGCCTCATCAGAGGCTCAGACACACTTCCAAGCGGTGGTTTTTATGGGCGGCCCCGCAGGCAGAGCAGCTGGGCAGATGGCACCCGACACACTGCTCTTGCTGCTCCGCCCATCACCGCAGTTCCCACTGGCCAGCCAAGTCCAGGACGGCTGCCAGTTAAGTCTCCTGAAGCCTCTGTAGAGAGGGAGGCTGACCCCCCTGGCCCTAGTCCCTGCCAGGGTCACATGTGCTGGCTGCGGGTCCCCTGGTCTTTCTGGACATGGGGCTCCCTGTGTCAGATACCATGGCTGTTGCCTTTGTGAATTCAGTCTCTTAGCGGATGCATGAGGCTGCCCTTCCATCACCCACATGCTCCGACACCCGGTCCCTGACACAATGCCAGGCATGTGGCATGTGGTAGATGCTCTAGAACATGCTGGCAAATGAATGGCAGCGTGGACAAGGCTTATGGTGGTTGCGTTTAATAATGACTTTGATTTACAAAAAAGCAATACTGACATCATTTGAGACCATTCCTTGTGGTCACCCAGGCACCTGCAACACTGGAGAAGACTGGAGTTGTCTAAGTTGTTGAGTATGATGTACCAGAGCACTGGATCAGCAAACTGCTGCCGTGAAGACAGTTGGACTGTAGTCAGACAGTCCCAAGTTCAAATCCTGGTCCTGCCACTTCTTAACTGGGTGACATTTGATAAGTTAATTAACCTCTCCGAGCCTCAGAGTGGTGATATTAATGTCCCTGTTTCTCCAAAGTGCAAGAAGTGATAAAATCATCCTTAAGAGGTAGATATAAATAAGACATGTATATGAAGCACACAATATGTTTTAGACAAAAATAACTCGTTAAATTGCCATGAAAAGCAAGGGTGAGTGGGAAGAGGAGAGAATGAAAAGCCAGCTTTAAACATGGTGGGAGAAAAAATTCGGAAGACATTTAGTGATTCAGCTGCACTATTATTAATGTTATTATTTATAAAGCATGTTAAGTGAGTAAGACATTTTACCAAACACACACAATGCCACAGTCTCTATTTTTACTTAACAATTGCAAAGACATTAAACAAGCTCCTAATGGTCTGACAAAGTAAGATGTTTCAATGTTGTGTTAAAGCAAACGACGAATTCATGTTATGCCTGAACATTATGTATGTTTGCAAAGTAAGTAAGTTACCACACACACCCTTGGAAACACCAAGACCTGAGAAATGTTAAAAAACAAGGGAAGGAGACATTGTTGGCTGTATCTTTATTGCATAACTTAAAAAGACAACCAGACTCTACCCAAAGCTAGAATGGCACCAGAAATGTCAAGGAATATGAAAAATAATGACTAGTGTGGAAGAAATTACTAGAAATACTAGCAGGTATATACTTTACATCTAAATCCAAGTCTGAGCCAAGATACAGAGGATGTGGGACTTGAAAGCCTTGCTGCAGGGACGTGTCTGCAGTCGGGCCTCCCCAGGCTCCTTAGGGCGTCAGAGCTCACTGACCAGAAGGGACTCTCTTGTGCGATCCCACCCTTGTTTCTGTGGACTCTCTGCCTCTTAATTCTGTGAGGGGGTGGTCCAAACATTGCCGGGTGTGGTAAAGATGACGGTGTATCTCTGCTCCTGCGTCCATCGAAACCAAAGAAGCATCCATCTCGTAAATGAGGGTGTTTATAGCAAGCACTTTGGTTGAGTTTCAAATTGTCAAAAATTATAAAGCAGCCATTTTCTAAGTCATAGTACCACTGAGCTAATTGCAGGGACTATTTTATATTATGACATGTGCATGGCTCAACATGATGGTGGCACATGGACTTGTCAAAACAAATAAACCTTTTTTTTTTTCTAATGAAATCTATTGCACAAAGAGCTAAACAAATTATGGGGTAGAGGTAAAATGTCTGGTACACCATCAGCATTTAATACCTGGAGAAAAATAGTGGAAACCTTCAGGAATCGAGCACAAATGAATGGCTCTATTAAGGAGGTAAGGGCGAGCAGCGCGACCCCGAGGCCATGGCACCCTTACAACCCAGGCACACAGGTAGTGCAGCAGCCTACACGCCACTCGCCACTGGGATTGCAGAGGCCTCTAGTCAGAGGCTCAGGGGGCTGCCAGGGGCCTGGGGTGGCAAAGAGAAGGGAAAAGGAGGCTTTTCTCGGGTTATGGGGTTAGGGTCACTCTGGGTCATTAAAATGCAGAGATTACATTAGCATCCAAATTGCTACCTTTTTGTTTATAACCAGAGAGGAGAGATTTAGTCCCAAACCAGAATGACACATAGACATTAATTGACAGATGACATGTCGATAAAAACAAATTTTAAAAGGTGGGGGGTGGGGGCCTGCTTTAAAAGGAAATGAATGGAAATGCGTAGGGAGACATTTAGCCTGGGTGCTGGGAGACAGGCCCCTCTTGCCTGGCGGAGCAGAGATGAACTGATAGAGCCTTTCTGAGGGGTCATCTGACAAGATATATCAACAGCCTTTAAAGAGGAAAGCAGTTTCCCGTCCAGGGTTCACGCCAGAGACTGGAATAGTGCAGAAATGGGCGAGCGAAGGAGGCTTGTCAGAGCTTTGTTTCTATTAACTTTTTTTAAAGTAGAAGATAATCTACAGGACTATCCAAACAGAATCGGCCGGGTGATATGCCCACAGAACGCGTCGATCTGCACCCAGTAAAAACGATACTGCAGATGAATGGGTTAGCATGGGAGATACACAATAGATTAAATAAACAGGTTTAAGGACAATATGTAAAATACAATCTCCTTTTGGAAAACATAGTATATCAGCTGTTACTACACTAGCTGTCTTGTCACGTATGAGGAGTACTTGGAGTCAATTTACCAAAATGCTAATAGCAGTTATATCTTCTTGATGGGATTTCAGACTGTTCCTGTCTTTTTTTTTTTTTTGCTTACCTGAAGTTTAAAATTTTGCATATCTCATCTAGTATCAAAGGAAAACCATGTGGAATTAAAAAGTAAAGTGAAAAAGGAGATGGCTGACACTGGGGTCACCAAAAGATAAGGAAAAAGACATGAACACCCCCAGCCCCCACCCCCAGCACACAGCAGAGAAGGCGCCCCTCCCTCCATCTGCATCAGCCCAAGCGTTTCTTTCCCCAGCGTCAGACCAAGCGTGGGCACAGCCTCCCTCTCTGCTTCTGAACACAGTAGGGGAAGTCCTGCATGCCTGGCCGCAGGTGAGGGTGGAAGACACTGGCTGTGCAAGGAGCAGCCCAGGGGCTACCAGTCCATCATTAGCTAGAGACACAGCGCACGTGATACTCTACCCATTGATTTTTTCCTTCCAATTCATTTAAGAGAATAGTGTCACTAAATTTAAAATGACACAGGGCAGCCAGGACAGCACTCACTCATTAGACAGGCCGGCACACTGCTGTGACGCACCTTTAAACTAAGCATGGTGTGAAACGTGGAGATGGCCACACAGATCCGCCATTAGACTGTTGCTGGCAGAGATGCCAGGTGTTTTATTCCCCGAGGGATGCCAAGCGACTCCAACAGCTTGCAGGGACGGGGAGGTGTGGAGGTGGCATCCCTCCTGGATGTAAAAGGCGCCCAGCCCCAGACAGCCCTGGGCAGTGCGGAGGGACTACGGCATTCAGACCTGGCCGCCCGTGACGCCACCCCACTCTGGAGACCCTGCTGGCTGGGGGAGTGCCCTTTCATCACTCCTATATGCCACCGGTATTAAGGCCATTTCAATGACATTCCCCCACGTGAGAGGTGTTTCTTTCATTGACCCCCTTTCTATAGTGAGTCCGAGTCAGTAAGTAGGCTGGGCGTCGTGTCTGTCTCCAGACCAGATCACCGGAAATGCCCAGGTTTTTCTCCAACACTTGCATGGTTTTGATGTTGCTATTAAGATAAACCATAAAAGGATAAATTTTCAGAAGAGAAAGAGTTGAATGCGTGTGACAAGGACACAAGTTGGCTTCCTGTGTAAACCGCCTCAGGACGAGCACCACCTTGGGGCCTGCAGCCATCAGCTCTGGCCCCAGCCCCCCGGGGTACACTTTCCTCATGCCAGGCTCTGCACAGCCTCGGACTCTCCTACCCATTCGCTCTGGGCACTCAAGGGCCCCTGCAAGAATCAGCCCAGCTTTGCCCTGAGCCTCATGCCACACAGATTTCCCACCACAAACGGGGCACCAAATCATGGCCGTGTGTAAGGGGCGTCCATCTTTTCAATATGAAGAACAGAAGGACTACAATAGTGGCTTTGTCTGAACTTAACTTTACATTTAGGTGAATGTGTCTCAAGGACACCCTATCTCAAAAGAATCACAGACATCACCCAAAGCTGTTTGTCAGCCTTGCCTTCCATGGGGCACTGTCTCCTCTAGGGCAAGGGCACCTACAGAGCATCCAGGCGGGGTGGCAGGCATGCCTGTTAAACAGTTCACGCCTGTACGTGTCCATTTCCTGGGTGAGGCGTGCAGATGATGTCACCCCTCGTCACTGAGTTCCGTTTGCACAGGACACAGCCTACCAGTTCATCCTTGAACCCAGGGACAATGACATGTTCGCGGCTCAGAGCAGACACGTGTGGCAAAGCAGAAAGGCCCAGAACATGCAGGAAGCGAACCTGGGGACTTGCTAGTCCAGCTCCAGTTCATCATAAGGCCTGTGTCAGCAAAGCAAACCCTCTCCATGCCTCCAGTTTTCCAAACTAAATAACAAAGATAAAAACTATCCCACTGCCATACCCCCCAGAGGCCTTGCGACAGTCCGCGTGAGGCCACCGTGGAGAGTGTGCAAGGCCACCAAGTGTCCAAAGCGATGATAATCTCATGGGGACGGTTCCCAGTTTCACTGTTTCCTCCTCTGCAATCTTACATTGTGACAATGCTTCTTTGTTTCCTAGAGTAATACTGCAATAAAAGAAATCAGGGGCAAATCCCCAATGACAAGTTTCTTCCCAGAGACCCTTTACAAACCACATAACGGATTTAAGTCTAAATGCTTTTCCTTAGTACCACAGGTTTGAATTCTAGCTCTCCAGGCATACATTTCTGGAGGGGTTCCTTCTTGGTCCTTACAAACTCCGCAGACGTCCAGCAAGGGCCTGACTTCTCTGGGACCCACTGAGGTGCAAAGGTAGCCGAGTGGCAGGCATTCTGTCACACGTGGTGCTGCGGGTGGAATTCCAGCTCCACGACTCCACAGAAACCCTGCTGCCCGTGGCGCGGACGGTCTCTCCACGGGGGCCTCAGCCTCACCGCAGGTGGATGCCGCCCTCTCTGCCTCCGCGGGGTCTGAACTGTGACTGGCCGCATCTCCTTCTCTCTTCCAGGGGCACCACCACCTGTGGGTACTTGGGCCTCTTCTTTGTTTTTACTTTTTCCTTGGGGAACTCACACATTTTCCTCGCTTCAGCCATAAGGGACTAGTCACATGCAAGTCTTTATTTGCAATTTCACCTCCTCCTTAAATCTTAAGTCTATGTTTCTAGTCATTTATTTTTATTTTAGGGTGCTGCCATTTACATGTGAGGATAATGGTAATGCTGATGGTGAGGGTGATGAGGATGTCCATGGGATAAGGATGGGGATGGTGGGATGGGGATGGTGACAGCAGTGATGGGGACAGTGACAGTGGTGATAGTGATGGTGATGGTAACAGTGACAATGGTGACGGTGATGGTGACGGTGACAGTGACGGTGACAATGATGATGGTGACTGTAACGGTGATGGTGACGGTGGGGATGGTGGATGGGGATGGTGACAGTGGTCACCTTAAATCTTAAGTCTATGTTTCTAGTTATTTTAACTTTATTTTAGGGTGCTGCCATTTACATGTGAGGATTGTGACATCATCAGGACATGAGGACCTCATCCTTGTCTGGGAAGAGTCCCTGCTCTGGAGAACGTGCTCACTCGGGAAATAATTCAGAGAGAGAGAAAGAGGAACAAATCTACTCTAATAAACCTATAGATCCCTGAACCATAAGGACACCCTGGAGCGGGAGACAAATAAACAGGAAGCGCACACACACACACACACACACACACACACACATATGTGTGACACGCAGTGGTAAATACCACGGACAGGAGGAGAGCAGGTAAGCAGGGCAGGCACAGCGAGAGGCAGCCCCGTTTCGGGCACAGCGACGGGGGGAGGCCCTCTGAGAAGCGCCTCAAGCTCAGAGCTGGAGGAAACCAGGGAACAAGCCAAGCAAAGATCTAAGGAAACAGGTTCCGGGACGCACACAAGTCTTGTCGAGGATAATATATTACCCACTAAACATGTAACCCACTTCCCAAGATGGAGATGATGTTGCATATCTGTTGACCAGAATACCAAAGAACACACAGTTTTTACAGGTTTCAGCAATATTTCTAAATGATGACCACCAATATTAGACAGGAGTCTCTCTCCAGACCAGATGTATTTCTAGCAGTAATGACACTGATTGTGCTTATAAGAGGACTCACTGTCAGGCTTTAATTTAGAAAAATGCTTAAATTTGAAAATCTAGGAAGACCCTATAAGTTTAAACAGATATCTGACTCTTCTATCAAGAGGTGTCTTTCAGACTCTTCCCATTATTTCATAATTAAATAAGTTGAAGAAAACCCACAGTCACCTGGAGTCATCCTCGATGACACCACAGGCCAACCTAGAGGAGGGGGCTGCGTCCTGCCCCGGGGACCCTGCACCAGGTGTCCTGGGCTGGTGGCCCTGGAGGTCAGCTGTGCTGCCAGCCTCGCCCTGGCCAGCTCTGCGGGCCTATTACTGGCCCACCAAGCCTGCGCTGCCCCCAGTTCCCAGGCTGTTGGCTGGGCTGAGTGGACAGGCAGGCAGGCTGGGCGTGAGTCAGTCGTGTCACACACCCTTGGCCTGGTGGGAAGAGCAGACAGTGTGGGAGCCTCGGATCTCCCGCCTGTGGCCCCCTGGGCTTTGCCATCAGTCTTACTCTTAACAGCCAATTCCCGGCTTCTACCTATAAGACTATTCATTGCCAGACCCAGCACTCAGGTACGGGGGGACACGCCCCCAGCCTCGGGCCAAGCCTGCCAGATGCCCCCACCCCAGCCCCCACTGAGTCCACATCCTCTGCTCTCAGCCCAGGGTGGGTCTGAGGCTCCCTGCAGACCTTTATTCGCATCCCTGGGATGCGAGGCCCTGGGGCAGGACTCATGTCCAGACCTGCTTGTCCAGCCTTCCCAGAGCCGGTCCTCAGGGCGCAGGGTCCAGGCAAGGGGCAGCTGCCTGTCTACCTCCATCTCCCCGGGCTGTGGCCCTGGGGCGCATCTCTGCAAAGACCCCCCTTCTCCTCCAATGTCTGCCTCTCCCCTGCCTTCCCCTGCCTCCCCTTGGGGAGATGTGCACTATTCTGGACAGGACTGTATCCCCCACAGCATCCTCAGGGGGGAGCTCTGACCCCCCCGTGTGACTGTGTGGAGACGGGGCCGCCCCTGCCTGAGCCCCCCAGCCCCGCTCTGCCTGCCGGCTGTGCGCACAGAGTGGCTTCCTTCCAGCCCTTCGTCCTCCCCCACCTTTGCACACCCTGTGCTCGTGGCCACCATCCTTCTGGGCTGCGGGAAGCACACCAGGGGCCTGGGAGTGGCCTAAAGGTCTCTTCTTTGAGCCTCTGGCCTTTGTCCACTGCACTATCTCATCAGGGATTCGGGCACATATGTGTGTGTTTGACCACCGTGTGCATCCCTAGGAGGACTTAAGGCCCTGGAGGGATGGGAGCTGTGCCCTGGCATCCAGGGTCCTCAACACCCAGGGACACACAGGGGGGGCTGGCATCCCTGCTCCCTGGGACTGTGTGGCCCTTCTGCAGGCAGCAAGACCACTTACCCACACAGTAGGTGCTCAATACAGGTTTGCTGGAAAAATAATTAAGGAAATGAATTTGAAATCAGAGCCGTACCACATTCATGTGTGACCACCATCTGCCATCTAGTGGTGGGAGAGGGAACTTCAGGAAGACCGGCTTTCGGAGAAGAAATCGTCTAAGTGCCCAAAGGGACAGAGGCCAGAGGCCAGGGGCCAGCGCGGCTGGTGGGGCCACCACTGCTGCCTCTGTGACTTCTACGGTTGCTTCAGGTCACCGCAGCCCAGAGGCTTCCACAGTGTAGCCGGATCTGGCCCAGTATGAGGAGAGGTCTAAGGGTGAAGGCGAAGAAAGAGGAACCTCAGGGCGACAAGAACGTGTGGGCTTTGGGAGGCAGTGTGCGGGGTCCTCTGCACCCCGGCCCCTGGGACGCCTCCGATGGCCAGTCAGGGCCAGGCTGCTTTGCTTCCGACTCTGCTAGGATCAGATACACAGAGACGCCTAGCCACAGAACGCGGGCACGTGGTGCTGCATTTCCTTAGTAAACCGAGCGATAGTTTTTGGGAAGTTAAGTAAATGGAGGATGGATGTCCACAGTATAAAGCCTGGAAGACAAGTAAACACATCTGATGTAATAAATGCAACAGAGCTGCAGGTGGCCACTGACTTCCTGTGGGCAGAAGCCCAGATTCAGGACCGCAAGTTTCCACGCGTGTGGCCAGGAACTGTGGACAGCGTGGGCTCCAAGGCATGTCCAGCTTCAGGCTCTGTAACTGTCTTCTTTGGAAATTAACTGGCATCAAATCTCTAACCAAAACCTGGAGGTCTCTTCCTAACGGTCCTGTGGCTTTTAGATATCTCCTTGAGGAATTGTTGTTTTTCTTACAGGGGTTTGTCTCAACTGAAGGGCAGTGATCCCGGAAAAAAACGTTACCTGACACATTAACGTGAGCCTTCCTGCAGTCCTGTGAATGCCCAGCCATGGGTGGGAAGCTAAGAGGACCTGGGGACTGCGGGGGCTGTGTTCAGAGAGGGCCCGCCCGCTGCCAGCACAGGCAAACTGGACCACGCAGGTGCCATGGCATCCCAGGCTGGCTGCTGCCTCACAAGGAGGCACGAGAAATGCTTCCGTGATGACCCACCAGCCCTAGTGTTTGAATAACCCCAGGCGTGTACTGGACTTCAGGCTACAAAGACAGAAGCCAGTTGTATGCTTTGGGAAACCAGCAGGAAGTGGCGGGGTTTCTGAAGTTGCCCCCCTTCCCTCCCACACCCGACTCCCACTCTTGGCGCCAGGTAATTGCTCACATATGTGGTGGTATAGAGGCTGCAGCACAGGCCACCTTCCCAGGGATCCCCAAACGACCCATTTTGGGTGCGCACTGCCCCTTCAGAAAACACTGCCTCATCAGAAGGCAAGGGCGGACCCCTGAGAGTCACTGGTCCATCCTCCCACCCCAGGCAGCCCGCCGGGCTTTCACAACCCATCCTGCCCCACATCCAGAGCTCTGCCCACCATCTCTCGCTGAGCAGAGGCACGTCCAGGAAACGTCCACCCCAGTGGTCCACAGTGGTGAGCAAACAGCTCCCCTGGCCTCTCTGCTGTCCTCTGGAAACCTGCCTAACTTCGTAAGATGAAGAACCTAAGCCTTTGCAGAGAGAGCCCACCTGCGTCTCAGAATGACCAGCACGTTTCAAACAGTTTTGTTAACTCAGAAGCCCTAATAAGAACAGAACTGGGTAACTTGCTCTGTGAAGTGCTCAGAAACTAGCTACATTTTCCTTTAAACAGCCCTACTAAGAGCTGGTGCCAGAGCGCATCCCAGCAGATGCATCTGCCTGTGGGCTGGCAGACCTAAGGCACAGGTCCGAGCACCTGGGGCCGTTCACTTGGTTTTATTGAGTGATTCCTGCCTGCAGAGTACAGTCAGCTCTTCCGTAATAGGTTCAAACACAGCCGCTACTGAAACGCCGCCCATTTAACCGAGAGCATCACCAGCTTGCTCTGCAGTCAGCCCAGAGCCTTCATCCTTGTGAATGCAAGAAGGAAGCCAAGGATTTTTGGTCAAAACGACTTACTGAGCAGGAAAAAATGACTCACTTTAAGTGTGTCAAGTAACAGAAATGTAACAGAAATTTCCTGATTCATAAAATGCAATACTATTTTTTTTTAAAAGGTGGTGCATAGAGACGGTGCTATTTAATGACAATTTTATGGGCCTGGGAAAACATTGTAACTCAAGTACTTTTGTTGGAAATAATTTCAACTTACATTTATGTGTCACATTAAAGTTTACAAAATGCAGCCCCTACTATCATTTGCCAGGATAATACCAGAAGAGGGAGGGAACTGACATGGTCCTTTCCGTTGCCGGGTCCTGGAGATGGAGGCCTGCACTGACTACGAATATCCATAAGACGCAAACGCTGGGGATGTCTGAGGCACCTGCTCTTAAGCAGCCCATGGACACCTCTGCCTGCACACGATTCAGAACCCAGTGGGAGGAAGAGGTTTGTTTACTTTCAACACGGTAGTGCTACGGTGGGGATCCCAGTGTGCCGGAGATCCCATGGGGAGGCATGTGCCCACCTTGCAGGTGGACAGGATGTGCAGGAGGAGACGGTAGTGCCAGCAAGCCTTCCTTTGGGGGGGTCTCCCTGACTGGGGTCTCGGAGGAAAGCAAGAATAAAGCGCCAGGAAATGCAAGCCTTCCAGGGTTGTGTGACTTGCTAGTTCTGGAAGGAATCCTGAATTTCTCTGAAGGCAATAAAAAATCAATGAAATGAAATGATTCAGGAGAATGGAAAGATCTTACACATACTCCAGAAATTTCCTGTAGTGGCACGGAGGGAGACCGAATGGGATGGGAAGTAGGCCAGGCAGGAACACCACAGTGGTCATCCCAGGGCGCAGAGGAGAGGGAGACTGAGGCTGGAGTGATGGGGAGAGGGGCGGGGCGGACTCCAGGCACAGAATGGACAGCCTGTGACAAATGGGCAAGTCAGGACAGCCCCCTTATTTGTGCTCGGAGGCCCACGGAGTAGCGGGTCAGGCCACGTACCCACACGGACTCACTGCCGCAGACTTGGGAGAATGGTGCCCAGGCTCAGGCTCAGGCTCAGCTCCTGCAGCGCGGCACTCCCACCCGGAGGGGTGGCACCTGTCCCAACCTCAGTGGCTCTAGGGAAAGTGTGTGCAGAGGAGGGTGCCACTGAGGGGGACCAGGAGACCTGGGGTGGAGAACCCACACCTGGCGGGGGGCTGGCAAACGAATGCCACTGAGAGGGTGTAGGGCATAGGGAAGGAGCATGTATGTTTTTTTAAAAATCTCTCTCAGAGACGAAGTATTTACAGTTAGAATGTCATGGTGTCTGGGTGTTACTTAAAGTATTCCAAGTCAAAATGACCACAACAAAGTGAAATGTAGCAACAAAACTTGGCAAAACTTGTGATTTTTTGAAGCCAGATGATGAAGAATGTGTGTGTGTGTGTGTGTGTGTGTGTGGTGTGATTTTCCATAGACAAGAGTTAGAATTTTAACTGTCAGGAGGCATTTCAAAGCAGCAGGTGGTGGTCTGCAGCGCCAGCATGGGCGGCGTGAAGTACCAGGACAGCTTAGGGGGCTGAGCCGTCACAGGACGGGGCACACTGGACAGGCAGGGCCGAGGACCAGGGAGGTGTGTGCCCGGTGGTGCTCTGTGGGAAGAGGTCTCGAGCGAGAGGGCAGGAAGCAGAGGTTGAACCTGGACGTGCGCGTCGGGTGCACAGCATGCCTGGAACTCACAGCCTGGTCTCCCGACATCCGCATCAGCGCTTTCATCCCTGTGTGCACAGGAGCTCGGAACCTAGCACACTCGGCTCTGATCCGGTGACGGTCCCCCACCCACCTCTGGAACAGGCCATGACGTATCCACACCCCGTAAGCAGGGCCGCTGTGGTGGCCTGGGGACAGGGATGCCTGGGCGCTTTGGAAAGCAGTCATGTCACGTGAAGGTCACGTTCCTTACTAACCTGCACCTGCTACGCTGAGGCAGGACTCCAGTGGGCGCGTGAGCCCGGCAGGTCTGGGTGCCAATGGCACCTCCCCAAGTTGGGGTCGTCACTTTGGGTAAGCTGCCCCGCTCTGAACTTCCGTTCTCCACCCGTGAGATGGAGTTAACGGCTCCTCTGACGTGTGCAGAGACTCAAGTAAGAGAAAGTAGACGGAAACCTCCACTCAGTTCCTGACGCAAGGCCGTCCTTGTGAGCATCAGCTTTTTGCGGCTCTGGGTTCACCTCCCAAGGCCGAAAGGCAGGCCACCTAGATCTGGACTGAGACAGTTTCCTGTGCAAAACCGCCTGACCAGGTCTTAACTAGAGGTCTCACCTTCTCTGCCTCTTGTCCAAGCCACCCCTTGGGCGCTGCGTCTCTGAACGGTGATGACAAGGTGTGCACAGTGGCCCCGGGACAGGCACCCGGAGCCTCTGCGGGGCCAGGCCACCTCGCCGGCACTGGTTCATCACAGCGTCCTGCCCACTAACACAGGTGGCCCATTTATGCCTAAGGCCTCACTAGGAGTCAGGGTCAGTAAGGAATAATTGAGAATGATCTTGGTCTCTTTCCTCTGTCAGATTTGACAATTCCAAATATGTTTTAAATGCACTGGGAGAATTTCCTAAAACACATTTCCTTAGGCTTTTCCTGGCTGAAATCCACCTTCCTTTCTGCTCCTACTTCAAGAGCTCCTTAGAGATTATCCCAGTCAACTGTAAGGCTGGCATCAGATGCAGACATTAATCCCAAATCATTAATTACCCCAACCATTTTATAAAATTGTTTTGAGTATTTCAGGCGGGCGCCACCTCGACCTGGTAACACGTGGGCATCTGGGTGACTCGGTCACATCCTGGGCCTCTCCCCAGGGGACCCACCTCTCTTCTCTCTACACCCGGAGAGCCTGTACCCCGCTAGTCAGAACTCGCTGTGGCATCTGCCTTCCTCACGTGCCGGGAGCACCAGGGACAGGTTCCGGTGTGTTCGTCTCTCTCTCTCTCTCCCGGGACCCGGGGCTGTACCCAGCCACGGCAGGCACCCACAATTTGTTGAATGTATTTATAATGTCAAAAAGTTTCTGTACAATGTCTGTGATTTCAAAGAAGTCCGAGATAGCCTGGCCAGATGAGGCTGTATCTGGTTCCAACTTGACCCTGTGCAAGGCCCCTGCTGAGTGCCTCAAAAAGGAGCAGCAACCTCCGGCCTGAACCCTCTAGGTTCACGATGTTTGTTGATACGGGGCAGACTGTGCCCCGGTGGGAAGGCCTTACCCTCCCTCAGGTGATCCTGTGTGTCAGGCCAAAGTCAGCCGCGCCTGCCCCCAGGCAGCTAGGCAACGACACACCCACAGGCCCCACCAGCTCTTCCACAGCGGCCCCCCGGCATCTCGTGACTGCTGCCTTGTGTAAAACCCTTCTGCTCTGAAAATTCTTGCCCCTCTCTGATTCTTGGAAATGTTCTAGCTTGTCTTCGCCATTCTCTAAGTATAATTCCCGAAACAGAGCAGAACGGGTACAGAGACAGCACAGCACAAAGCCAAGCGGGAACGGCGCTCCGCGTGGCCTGAGTCCTGCTCCTCCACCGGCAACTCTGGACACAGAACGAGGTGAGACTCCTCTTGTCTGTTAAAAACGGGAACTCTTGGCAGCCAAGCTATGGGTTTATCCTTACGCCCTTAGCAGACCCAACACCCCGTCAATGGAGGGCTTAGCCTGGCCACCGTGCAGAGAGTTTTCTTCAGCTGGAAACAGAAAAAAAGAAGAGCGTTCTCACTGCAGTCTTCATTTCCCTCTATCTGCCCTCTTTCCCCTCCCCATCAAGGAAGCTGCCGCGTGGGTGTGTGACTGTCCTGCGCTTCCAGGGCCCTGCACGATCCCCCGACCTTCAGGCCCTGCTACGGCCTCGCGCAGCGCTCAGCACGGAGGAGATGAGACAGTCCAAGGGCTTGTCACACACAGACTAAGGCTTTCCCCATTTTCTTTCAATAATTTTGCTAATCTCTTGAGTAACAACTCACCTTTTAAAAAGGAAAGATTGAGAGCATGAAGAGCGCAGATTAGAAATGCACGCAGTTTTCCAACGACAAGAAGGGGGAAGAAAGGTGTTGTCATACGCGGAGTGGTTCATTCTTGGGTCTTAAATGTGTAAGTTTCTGTGTGGGAGCGACACGGCCATGCCCAGGTCTTGCATCCCACATAGGCTGTGGCAAAGGTACAGACACTGAAAATAGTCAATTGCCGTCTTCCTCCTGATTCCCAATAGCCAAGGAGGGCCTGCAGCTCACGGCAGGACACCTTAGGCTCACTAGCTGGTGACAACTAAGTAGACAGAGAAGAATGCAAGCTGCTCTCCTGGAGGAAGGTGCACAGCCACCCGCAGAACACCTGCGGCCTGGGAGAGGGTCTTGCGGGGTTCGCGCAGGTGAGTGTCACGTGCCCCATTACCTGCAAGGAACCCTGCACATGAGGGGACACAGACAGATTTGGGCGGGGCTCTCTGCTTTGCCATACCACAGCACAGTCGGCTCCTCCATGAAATGTCATCTGCCTATTGAAGAGGCTGGAGTTGCCACGTCTTTTAGAATCAGGACCCTTCCCATAAAAACCAGCCACCCAAAAGACAGGTCGCCAATAGACTGAATCAGAGACCTCGTCGGTGGCAAGGTCTGGTTCTGTGGTCTACGAAATCGAAAGGCCTTCCGGAACCCCCCTCCAGTCGGTGTTTTCACGAGTACAGAGGCAGACGGCTGCCTGCGCCATCAGAGCACTGAGCCAACGTGGACCCAGCCGTCTGTGGCACAACTTTAAAGCCACGCTGAAGTACCAGCCTCATCCCTTCTCTTTTCTGTCAATGCAGATAGTTACATTATTAAACTTTGAAACACATTTTATCTTTTAAACTTAAAATGCTAGTAGGGCACCTGAGGGCCCTAAGTCCTGTTTTTGCCATCTGACTATAACTGGACCACAGCACCACCCACTGTGTCCCGTTCTTCGTATATTTCATCTGATCAAGGATTCCTTTTGCACCTTAATATTGTGTGTGGCTTATACTGCAGGTACAAGAAAAGTGTGTGTTTTGTGTGGACCGTAAGAGTTGGGCAGGGGAAAGATGAGAAACGCACAGCCGCTTTCGAACAACAAAAACAAAAATGCCCCAGTGGTAGGTATATGCTGGGGCCCCCAAAAGATGTGCAAAAAACAGTAGTCTGGTCATCTGGGCATCTTTCCAGATGAACTATCTTGTGAATCATCCTGAACTCTTTTGTTTATATAAATAAAGAACACTAACTCTTTGCTCTGTGTTCATCCAAAAAAATGAAAAAACAAAGATCAAGACAAGGCTGCCAAGGGATGTAAGCCACCTCCTAAAAGAGGGGAAAAAGGTCTTACAAATCTCAAGAACTCCAAGATGTTTTTATTGATTTCAAATTCCAATAGAATGAATATGTTTTATCTAAATACTTTTTATCACATAACTGAAACATTGACTTATTTTTTTCAGAAATAGAGTTAAATACATCAATCTAGTTACAAATTCTAATATAAAGAGTACAAAATATAATGTTATAAATTGTATTTTAAAAAAAGAAATACAAATTCTATGGTCTTTTGCATTTCACTGCCTCAAAGTATAATTAGCAAAGTCCACAAAGAATGAACATTTTCCCTCGGTCACTTCTCACGGGCAAGCTGCCTGGCTCTGGAGTGCCCCCAAACCATGTCCTCCCAAGTCCTGGCCTGTGGTTTCGTTTTTGCTCAGTGAATAAAATGTTCTGTGATCAGAACACACCCAAGTTAAAAGCAATAAAGCACTACTTCAGACAGGGGCATTTTGAAAATGCAAACAAAATTTCAAATGCATCCTTTTTCCATGTTATTGAAACCTCTCAAGCCTGGGGGATGGTAACCTGTCTTTTTAAAGAAGGAATGTCAGCGAGGAGAATCTGGCCACACAAATCAAGGCACTGTGCTGCCTGGGAGGTGCACAGAGGGCTGCAGCCATGCCCTGGGACCCAGAGGACACTCAGCCTGTGGGCAACGCTGCTCTTGGTGGAAAGCACGCAAAGCACCCTGAGCCAGCTCCCTGGAAAGCTAACAGAGAGGTGAGACCTGCTGCATGTTGCATCAAGCCAGACATCCTAAAGGGACTGAATTGTCAAATTCACGACAGCAAGTGCCTCTGTATGATGGGTAAGTGACCTCACATAACCTGTAGTATGGTGGCCAAGTTTGGAGATGGTTGTTGGCACACCAGACACAAATGTGTTCCTTTACAGTGCCTAGTGGCCACATGCAATTACCAGTGCAATTTCCTGGAGCACCTTCTGTCCAGGAAACCAGTGTCTTCCTTGGTTTAAAAAAATAAATAAGTAAATAGAGGGGGTGGGGGAGGACCTCTTAAAGCATTTAATACTTTTCAAAACCAAAAAGGCAAAAGGCCCACTTGGCTTGAAATTGTGTATTGTGTTTTTGTTTTGAGCAAGGTGAAACCTATCCATCTGAGATTTGCCAGGAGACCTCCCAGGAACCAGGCAGAAAGTGACAGAACCAGCAGCTGACGATCTTCCAAAGACAGCAGCTCATTTTTCAGAGGTTTTAAATGCTCATTCTTCAAATTAAGGAATATGAGTGAATAACCTGAAAGATTTCTCTAAGCTCATTATCTGTGTGTTACTTGAATTCAACAGAGAGTTAAGAGCTGAGCGAGGGGAAGCGCCAGCAGCAGGGCCGCACCGGGAGCAGCCGGCGGGCAGCGGGCGGGGCAGATACACGGAGAGGCTGCGGTGCAGACGACCAGACCCTTTATTGTCTAAGTTACATTAGACGCCAACACTGTAAAAATCCTGTTAGGAAACAAGGAAACAGCAGATTGGTGGAGGTAGTAGAAAATCTGTAACAGTCAGAAGGTGACTTAACAGGAGAGATCATGCGGAAATCATCATTCGAAAAAAAAAGCAAATCAAAACATATTAGCTAAATAAATAAGAAAACACAAATCATATTAAATACTATGGTTGAACTGACACACGCATTAAGAAACCAATACAATACTGACGATCAGTGGAAGGAAGAAACCACAGTCAGGCTGGAGAGCTGGTCTGGGAGCGAGGCACTCTCGGGGAGCCCCTCCTGTCTGTCTGCCTGGCTGAGCGAAAACCTTATTTCCGGTACTGTCCTCAGCACACGATTATTCCAACTGACTTGGGCTGCATGCTCTGCCAGCGGGACCCCGAACACAGCCCTTTCTCCACCAGGCTCCCTAGGAAGGAGGGTCCGGGAAGGTACGTCCAGCTCTGAGGGCCAGCTGGGCTCCTGGCTGTCGCTCCTTCACAGTAAGGATGTACCAACACCTCCGTGTCCCTTTGGGGACAGGATTCCTTCTAATGACTGAAACACAGAGAAACAGCCAGGACTGAATCCCTGGCCACTGTGGGTTCCTGAACTATCACCGTTCACTTCCAGCCAAGAAAACCAAAGCCAGAAAATGCAGAAATTATCACTTTGGGAAAACTATCAAAGTGGTCAAACAGAAGTCAACGGAAAGGCATTTAGATTTCTAAGGAGAACAGGAGGATGTTTCTCTGCAATTTTGCTCAAAGTAACTTTACAGAACATCAATTACAGTCACTTAATAGTATCTGCACAGACATTCCTAATGACACCAACACACGACATATCATTCTGGTACAAATCTGGTGTAAGAATCTCATGAAAAGGTAAGTAAAAAAAATTAGAAATATATATACACGCATATACAGGTATCTATATGCGTCTATATACGTATATATAGAAGCCAGCCAGTCACATTGCATTGTTTGCAAGTCAAGTAATTTAAACTCAGTAACAAGTAGAATCCAGAACCAAACATTAACTAATAACAACAATAATAATATAATTCAGCAAATCATTAGAACAGGAAAACAACACATTAGGGTTTGTGTATGTATGTGTGTGTTTAAACAAGTCTTTGTATCAGAAGCCCATTTCCTACAAAAAACTGCACTAATCCATTACTGTATTAAGTAAACTGTCGCTCTCACCAGTATTAAAGGTTAGGATAATTTCTGTACATGTAAAATTATTGCTTTTTTGAAAAATATATTTAGCATGCTCCTTTTACTCCATTTCCTGCCTTTACAAAATTTCACAATTAAAAAAAACCTAGTAAAGCTTTTGCAAAAAATTTCACAGAACATTTTCATTCAAGGCAGCAGTAACTTTTGATAATGCATAAAATGATATGTGCAAAAATCTGAAACTCTCAGAAATATTACCATCACACACAGTGTCACAGTAATAGGAAAAGAAAATATCTCTATCTGTGGAATACGATTCAAACTGCGTACACTGCATGGTTTCAGATCCTTTTTATGGGCCCTTACCCCCACTGCAAAAACCTGCATTTTGTGTGACTGAGGAAGAGGTATACAAAGCCGCCCCCACCCAGGAGCCAGGGGCCCTCCACATCCTGGGATCAAGGGTCCTTGTCTTGTGGAGGTTACCAGGCCCAAGAGGAAAACACACCGACTTGCTGGGCAGGTGCAGGTGCAGATGGAACAGGGGGCGTGGAAGGCTCCGGAGCAGTGGCCCCCTAGTGACCCAGGGTGCCCCGTCTGCTCAGGGCTCCTCCTGCTACTACTAAACGGGTCTGGGTTGGGAGGGACAGTGGCTAGAGGATCTGTTAGGATGGGCAGTCTGCCTTGTGAGCAGTTTGCAGAATGTAGCCCTGTTACAAAAAGGTCCTGAGAATAAACAAAGAAGCCTGCTTAGTGTTCAACTAGCTCTCTTTTCCGAAGCAGATATAAGCAATCCCACAGATGTGTTTCCTCCGCCGGATTCGCTGAGGACAAGTGGTGGGAAGTAGGGGACGAGCACATGGGAAATGCGACGGCCCCAAAGGGTCCCAATGCGAACCACTGAACAGGCAGGGCCCCGTCACCCGGCCCTCCTCCATGGAGCCTGGTTTTCCACAGCACCTGAACACCACCTCGTTCCTCTCTTTATTTACTGTTTTAAATACCCACTGAGACAGGGAGAGGCCGCGGTACTAACACCTGGTCCCCTCGCTCCTCCGCTGTTCTGGGGTGACCCCGACAGTGCGGCTTCGCAGCGGCTTCTCTTACAGTGCTTGGCTTTGCCATTCTGTCCGATACACACGAGAATCTTTTTCCAGTGTCTCAAACGTGTCTTGGACAATATAGATGCCTGTGCTCGTGTGCGCCCACCGATACCACTGTTTATTACAAGAAAATATGGGACTGGCCAATGAGCACACATACGCATACAGAATATCTACATGTAACTCCAGAGTACAGCATCTTCATTTATTGTTCAACGTTCAGTGAGGAGAAGCGTCTCCCTTCTGCCTCCACCCGGCACGGAGGCTCCGGGAGCTGAGGAGTCGGACTGGGGGTCCTCCGGCTGTCCTTCCGCAGCGGTCGGGGCACTGAGGGGACATCCACGAGGGGCTGCAAACGGCTGTCACAGGGCACCAGGGTACGTCGGAAACGTGTCTCTAGGTTCCCTTTCTGAGAGGCACTGTCTGGACGGGATCTGTGTTAGAATGGTCTCTCCCCTGGATGGGAAAAAGGAGACAACAGAAAATCTCATTTCTGCCTGGTGGTTTCTAAGTGCATTTTACCATTAATTTTCTTATCAACATCCAAGAATACAAGCAATGACCTTCATGGAGCAACGTGGTCAGGTCGACAAAGCCCCCTGACTTAAGCTGTAACCCATCTTCCACGAGCAGGATGCATTTTAAAAGCGCCTTCCTGCCCCACAGGGGCCGCTGCACAAACGGTCCCCAGTGATGTAGAGGCTCTCCGACTTCTCCGACTATGTGAGAATGGCAGGTAACAGTGTCTGAACGGGCTCTGGAGAAAAGGCTAAAGGCTGGCAGGACGGGACTGTGGGAGGAATCAAAACAGCAAAATTCGGTACGACAGAGTGGATTTGCACAGGCGATAGTTCCACAACAAGGCTGAATTTGCGGGTCATATGAACAAAAAGGAAAGCACAGCTCTCACGTGGGTCTGTCAGAACCTGATGGAGCTTTTGGATTCCCACAAATAATTACCACGTTGGGAAAACAGAAGGGGTATTCTACAGTCTGCACGATAAAAGGAGAATCACGTGAGCCTGAAGCTTTTAGAGAATATTCTTCAACGACATGTGCAGCGTCACTGTTTGAACAATGGAGTTCACCATCTGAGGACGAAAACAGCCGGGCAAGATGAATCTTACTTAACTGCATTAACCTTCAGTTAAAGTCTTGAGGAAGTGAAGCCAACCGCTTGAACTAACACGTATACAGAAAAGACAGGACTCACGTAAAATGCCAACTGGCTTCCAGCCAGGCCTACAGGAACCCTCGAAGCAAGCGGGGCGGGGAGAGGACCTGGTTGACACAATGAATTAAGATCGTCCCTTTCGTTAAGTTTCAGAAGACTCATTGAAAACTAGCCCTACATTCGTGACATTGAGCGCAAGTCAAAAAGACGCTTGACAAGATCTTACAGGGCTTGAGGGTGGGCACCGTGGTAGACAGCAGTTTATTTTCTGCAACGCAGCAAACAGCTGAATGAGAGATGTGATAAAACTTCGTTAAGTACATGGTGAATCCCCTGCCGTAAACTCAGGAAGATGTTTTACTTTTTGCATGGTGACATTATGCTGTGGAGAGATTCATCGGCAACAGGGCTCATTCAGAACTGGTTCTAGACACGCACGGCCGGCAAACGGCCTTTGTGTTTACAGAGAGAAAAACGGGAGCTGCCGCTGGGTGCTGGATGACCAGCCTCGGGAGCCGTCAGCAACCACACGCGGCCAACAGGCTTGCCGGTACTTCCAGGACGTGGACGCAGGATGTGGAAGCACGTGTCCTGTGTACCTAGATTTCACACACACAACACAGACCAGTCCTCACGTCCTACCTGGACTTCTCCTCCTTGGGGACACAGTCCGCAAATTTGCACTGGGCAGAGTAAAAACCACCACTAGAGCACCAACTAGAAGGCGTTTTCTCTCTCTAAAGGACTGAAGCTTAAAATGCAGGGCTCAGGAAGTCTTAAAATGTTTATTTTAGAAGGACTACAAAATCTGGATAAGTCAACTAACTCGGTTATTAGATTTACTCCATAAATCTAGACGCTCCGATGTCTAGTACTCCTTATAACTGGACATGTGAGTTCATGTAGCGCCTCATTTTTAAAGAGAGTCGTTTGCACTTAGTGATTCATGGGGACCAGCGCTTTTTCTCAAATACAGCGCTACTATGGGGTGTTTTTTTTCAAATGAATGAAATTCATCTGAGAAACTGGGCAAAGGGGAAAATGCAGCCATAGAAGGAGTCTGAGGAAGCCTTGTATGAGGTGAACACATAATATTTTGAGCACACACAAGTTGCTATCTTCCTTCTACAAAGAAAGAGTAGCCAGAAAATGAGAAGCAGCTTTTAGAAAATACGGCTTTTCTTTTTCACAGCTGTGTGAATTATGGCCTTTCCTGTAATGGTGAAGGAAATATTATCTTTAAGGCGTTTTGATGTCATAGGGATGGATATTGACGTCTGGAACTCTATGAGGTCTCCTCATTTCCCTTTTGTCTTTATAAGATAAGGGAATGCGTAGGTACTCATGGGGGTGGATGACACACAAACCCTGAATCCCCCAGGACACAGGAACCTCTCAGCCTCTAGAGGGAGGCCAGCTACTGAACAAGGCTTACATTGGACACACGTGGTGTGACACTAACTGCTTAATGACATTACACATAAAATGTTGCAGGCTCCAACCTTTACCAGACAGGCCGTAAGTAAAGAAGGGCTCAAATCTCTGCAGGTAATTTTGGATAAATCACTGGAGATGCTCATGGCATTCTGTAGTGTGTTCTATGTAGAAGAAGGTGGACAGCGTGTTTTAAGACATCTGTTTGGTTTTATGAATAAGAAGGCTGCTTAGACAAATAAGCTGAATTTTAAAACCTGATCTGTGATATGAGACCATAAAAGCGATACTAGAAAGATATTCTGCATATACTCAAATATGCCAGCCGACGTGAATTTGCCACCATTTGAATTATAATATCCACTGCTAAATATCAGACAAATTAGGTCGCCATTTATTTTCTCACTTCCTGTTATACTGATAAATGGAATTATTTCTCCAGCTTAACTATTTTAAAATAACACTTAGAATAATAAGAAATAAACTATTAATAATAGTCTTTAATTTTCGCAAGAAATCTAATCAAAACACCAGAATTTGTATTTCAGCAAAAATCAGTCTGTTCTTTGAAATCCCCAAATCAGGGAGGAGTTGGAGAGAGAGAGAGTTCATTTTTCTTGGTTTTAAACATTACTTAAATTTCTAATTTTTAATAACAATTCAATGGAAAACTATTATATTCCCACCCCCAACACTAAAAGACATCCCAGTTTTTTTCTCTATCAGTCAATGGCACCCATATTTCAGCATATTATTTTCAAAAAAGGTTCTTTCTAATGATGAATACTGATGACTAAGAAACTAAATATTAATCAGTCATGTGAAATCTATGACAGAACACCTGGAAGTCCCCCACTTAAGATTTCTGCTTGCAGTAGCAGTTACCCTCCTGATAAGAATTATCTTCATAACACAAGCACACACCCTGGGTGCCTTTATTCCCAAGGGCTGGAAGATCACCCCCCCAGCTTATAGATGCTCTCTGCCAGCCCTCCAACCCTTTGATAATAAATGCAATGAGATCCATGGAGAAGAGATACTGTGACCACGAACTACTTCCTGGAAACCCTCTCATTTAATCCAGATCTTAAACTTGTAAGAAGCCAGTAAGCCTTTCCTCTCGGCCTATCAGAGGAATGCGATGACGAGAAACGCCTGCTTTTGGGATCGTGACACAAAGTGCATGCCTGGAGCTCAGAAGCAGCTCCGCCAGCATGTGTGCAAAACAGAGACCCTCACCAAAAACAGCAAAAGGGAGTCATTTTATTTCTTCTCAATGCTTCTGCTCATTCTGACCTCACTGAATTAAATAAATGTTAACATATTGATTTGTTCTCATGCCTGCTGAACTGCTTCACTCAAATGCATGATTTGTCAGAATCACGCAACACAGAAAATTCAAATATTAATATGGCAAAGTGAAGGCGGCTGTGCATGTGTGAACTCAAGAATGGTGTCTCTGAACAGGGTAGTGCACTGAAACTGCATCAATGTTGACAACACTTTCCCCAAACTCAGTTTTCCCAGGAAACCACTACCAGCTAGTCTGTGAAATGAAACAAGACAAAATAAGAGCACGTGCAAGTGCACCGCTGGGGTGAGATGCAGAAAGTGCCCCTAGGCTCAGGCCCTGGACAGCCCGGTGCGGCCCGTCCGTGGCGGCCTCTGTGCTGGCGTCAGCAAGCGCAGCCATGTGCGTGCACCCCACACAGTCCCCGAGTCCCAGTCCCTGACACGGTGGTTCGCTCCCAGAGTAGCCGAGTCCCGCTGCTGACTCACTGAGCGTGGCTCCCTCGCCAGGCTCACGCCAGCTCCCATCTTGTGCCACAGCTGGCACACAGGTCAGTGCTGGAGTGGCGCCTCGGAGAGGGGGTGACGCACGCAGAAGCCGGGATGAGAGTGTCTACTCCACAGCCTGGGTCTCAGGAGCTGCGTCTGCCTGTTGGCCACTCCTGCGTGGACCCCCAAGAGTCACGGTGAGCTGGCCTGGAATGCGATCCGGGCCTGGCCTGCACTGCTCCCCACTCGCCGGAGGTCTGGGCTTGGCTCCTCCCCAGACCTGGAGCCTCAAGCCAGAGCTGGGGTCACCACAATGCCCCCTCTTGCACCCGCCTCTGGTCATAACATTCTGCCATAACCCGAATAGCCCCATACCCATCTGCTCTTCCCCGGCCACCCTAACAAGGGCCAACTCAGCATCCTCCAGGACTGGGCACCTCCATGTGGTGCCTGGCCATCTGTCTGGAATGGGCACTTCAGCTTAGCTTGATGCCCTTTCTGAGCCGCCATGCTGCTGGCCATGTCGGCATGCCCCTCCAGGACCCCACGGTGCCCCTGCCGCTCTTCCGCTGGGCTTCCCCTCCTCCAGCCTCGCAGAATTGCTCCCCGACCTCCTGGTGGGCTCTCGGTCTCCAGCACAGTCCTCTACACGTCCGCATCTGGATCCCAGGACCTTCACCCCATCGCAGAGCTGTACCACTTTGCCATCGTCTTGCCTAAACCACCCAGTGGACGTTAAGAACCACAAATCCAGGAGGAATATTTACCTTGTCTCCTCAGTATCCTGATCGTTGCCCAGTATTACAGAGCCTGGCACACAGTAGGTGCTCAGTAAATATTGCAAATGACTGAATAAGTGAGATTGTAAAACGGAATTCCCAGATACTACTTCAATTAGATAACTTAGCATCTGTCATGCATCTCTATAAAAGTCCATCAATGTTAAGTATCTGATCAAATAATTTCTGCATGAATACAGTGTTGTGTGATGAAAAAAAAAAGAAGGCCATGATTCACAGCCCCTAAAGCCCACAGGAAAAGAAGGGGATTTAAGTATTAATTAGTTAATGTTAGTAAAGCATGCTTAACATGAGAAGATCATTGTTGGTAAGTATGAGTCCCACCAGAGACAAATAATTCAGGATTGTTCCTTGAATCTACAACATACTCCAAATCTAACACAGCAACTGTAATTCCTGCAGATGATAAGAACTACCGTGTAAGAGAGAACAATAAGATTTAAGCCTCCACCTGCTGCTGATGCGTTTTTCAGGTACACTGGCAGGATCTCTCTGGGAATTGTTAAATTCTAGGCTGTGCTAAGGAAAATGGAATTTCCTAGAGATCCGGAACATTTAGTGATTGATCAACAAAAGCTATTTTAAATGGAATGAAGGACAAAAAGTACCATCAGTGGCCATGATCTCGAATGTGGAATCAAATAGTAGCCGTCCTCACGAGAGGGAGGTAAGTCCAGCTCAGGGTGACGCCACAGGCCTGAACCACCACTGTCACAAGGCTGGAAAGACAGACAGCTGAGCCGTGGACCTTGCCCTGAGAGTCACTGAACCCACAGGATTGAGTTGCTCTGAATGGGAAACCGTGAGGTTGGTTGTGATATGTATTAAACAGCAGAACATGCACTCACAGGGCGAAGACAAAAATATATCTTTTCTCCACCATAACCAGTAACTTAAAATACCGTTTAAGTGATTTGCTTTATTGACCTATTTCTCCTGATGATAGAAGCATTTTACAGGCTTGGGTAGAATTAATATGTGGCAAATAAACTGATGCATGCTCCTGGAGAATCTGAGTTATTCACAGAACTACCAGGTGGTTTCCACCCGTCATGCTTATCAAAAAGCCACATCTTAGTGGATCTAATGGGCCGACTGTGTGCACAGGACCCTTTGGACTTGACCACAATTGCAATCTCAGTGTGGGGTTCTCCAGTCACCGCCCAGCCTCACTGTCACCTCACTACTGACACATCACGGTGGGTCATCTCAGGGGGCGATTTCTGTTAAAACGGAGGGTGCCACCTAAATCGACTTGACTTGTCTTTGGAAATCTTTTATTCAGCATTCAGAATGATGTCATTTATTTCATAAATTGTCATAGTGTCATGAAATAATGGCTTTACATTCTAAAACTATGGTTTTATTGAGAGAGAAGTCACTAAAAACCTAACAAACAGCAAGGCATTTTACCAATGACACGTGAAAAAGAGCCTTTCAACGACAAGCAGGAATTCCGGAGATGATGAAAAGCTGAAACAAAACCCCCGGTCTGGCTGATGACATCCACTCTCAGCCCCTTCAACCACAACAAGCAGCTGGCCCTTGGAAGCTGCTCCCCACGCTGACCGCCCCTCCAGGGGACAGACCAGATGGTCCCTGAGGCGCCTGGACATTGCCGTCATCGTTGCCATGGGCTCCACACAAAGACGGTCACTGGGCGACGGTCACTGGGCGACGGCCGCTGACCACCCGACAGGGCCTCGGGGGTTTGCTCTGGGCGCAGGGAAGACCCTCTTCACTTGGGAAGGGGAGGGTCGGCACACACACACTCTATGGCCACTGGCTACAGAGCAAGAGCAGGAACAGAGAGAGCTGGGAGAATGAGGGAGGGAGAGGGTGGGGGTGACATCCCGTAGGAGGGACAGAAAGGAGGACAAGCCGCTGGGCCGGGACATCACGCGAGCCCCTGGGATGGAGCAAGCTTCGCTACCGTAGAGCTCCGACCTCCTTCGAGGTCCCGACCGACCTGACGCCTTTGTGGACGCCGGATGGTTTACAAGCTAAGGCCTGTGGACACATACACATTATGGCCATTCTGGGAGGTGCATAATGCAGAGAATCGGATGGAGACAGGGACGCAGCCATGAAACACCAGTCTCAGCACAACACAAACACTGTTTTGAAGTTGGGAATTTCGGATGAAAAGCATAAATTCCTAGTGCTGAAGTCACCTGAAGTCTCTACTGAGTCCCTCACCCCGAGACCGAAAAGCTGCTTCAACCTCACCCACGTCACTCATGGCCGAGATGACCACAGTGCCCATCGGCACTCCTGCCCTGACTGTCCCGGGGGCCGCTTCTGAGTCAGAGCCACATCAAGTTACTTACAAATTCGGGAGAAAGCCATTTGGTGATGTGATGAACCCCAGGACACACCTTTTCCCAGCTCCCACATTAAACCCAAACTCCAATTAATGGTCAGACCTACTTGTTTGGGGGCATCTGCGGACGTGGCATGGACTTCAGCGCCTCGTAGGCCGTTAGACTCAAACACCACTGTGGGAACAAGGGGGTGTGTTAGTAGATGCACATGCCAGCCCCACCACGACGCCACATTAAACCAGGCCATGACAGATTCAGCACTCCCACAAAAAAAGACACTGGCACCTCACCTACAGTTGGAAGACGCAGGTTTACCCCAACATGTGGTGGCAGGAGTCACTGCCCTCTTTAATTCAGACTTGGTTCTGACAGCATTATCAGTGCCTGTGCAGAGGACCTGCATCCCACCATACTCACCATCAAGCCTTGGCCACTCCGCACTGGACAGGCCGTGAGTACAGCCTGCGCATTCCTGAGAAGGCACCCAGGCCAGTGCGAGGGCCTCCACACACCGCCTGCAGCACCCACAGTCACAGGCAAGCTGCTTCCAGGGGGCCTGGATTCCCTCACACACGCCCTGGACCCAGCCCCGGGGGGCCCAGCCCAAAACACAGGGCCCACCACGGCCGGTGAGCACAGACCGAGCCACCCCCACTTCGCTGCCCTGTGTACTGTAGAACATCAGAGTCATTTCTGGGGGCTGCCCTCCCATTAAAATGGAGCTCTGCAAACAGGCTATTCTCAAATTAACCGCAAGGCACCTGGGTATAAAGGAAACCATCTCTGGGCTGGATGGGAAAGTCCAGCACACCGCACAGGAGAGGCCGGTCACACTCCCTCATGGCCGAGAGGACAGGCCGCCGCCCCAGTGCCCCCGGGGACGTGTGGCAGGACTGAGGGGCAGCCGGGTACCTGTGTGTGCCCGCATGTGGGCCCTGAGGTGGCTGGGCTGCTGGAAGCACTTCCCACACTCTGCACAGATGAAGTCTCCTTGGTGGGCCTGTGTCCGGAGCACCCCTGGTGGATAAGGCGGGTGGGGGAGGGAGACAAAGACACAGTTAGTCTGTCTGACGCACGGGATGTGCCTGCAGCCCCCGGGCACACCAGCCTGCCTCTGGAAGGACACATCGGGACCTCCATGGAGCATAATGACAGTGGAGTGAACCAGCTCCCATGACCCCCTCGGCGGCGGGTGGCCTGCAGGGCCCGGGCCAGCCAGCCATGCCCACCTGCCGGGGCCCCTCCTGCACGCCCCCAGCCCTCCCTTTGGGCTGGGAACAAGGCGGGCTCAGACCCCCGACATCAGATGTGTTCCCGCCAGTCCTGAAGACCCTCAGCTTTGTTAGCAAAGGGATGCAGAGCGGCGGGCCTGCCTGGGCGCCGCCTCTCACGGGGGCGCCTCTGGAGCAGAGGCTGATGTTCCCGTAATGGTGGCTCCAAAGAGGTTCCCCGGACATGATTTCTATAGTCCTGGTGATCACTCAACTCAGTGGAAACACAAGAACAGGAAAACTAACTAGAAAGCTAAATGCTATTCATTAAGCTAAATGTTTCTGGACTTCAAGTCGGATATTTGAATGTAAAAGCAAATCAATGATGGCCACGGCCCATCGGCCACACCCAGGTTCTTCTCATCCCAAGTCAGTGTCGCCAACAGACGGAAACACTATAAAATCATCTTTACGTGACAGGTAATGTTTATGGAGCCAATGATCAAATATGAACTCCACGGCAGATCTTTTCGGATTTCTCATGTGACAGTCATGAACCTGTTCGAGAACCTCAAGAACTTGTCCCCAGGGTCCTCCGTTTCCCCTGCCTCTTTCAGAAGCACAAAAAGAATATGGTTCATTTTAACCCCTACCATCTACGCATCCTGCGGTTGTTAATGAAAGACGCTCGCCGATGAGCACAGAGAGCCCCACTCGCTACGAAGCGCAGAAGTGCAGCGGCCAGAGCAGCTTGAGGGGCTGGCCACCCCATGCTTCTCCCGTGTGCACCCTCTTGCCAAGAGTTTTAGCTAAGCAAGCTGGGTGGAAGGGGAGGCTTCGGAGGGCTGTGCCCGGTGAATCTACGGGCCTCAGGACTCCCAAGGTGCCCACACCCCAAGTCCTGGGGTTCTGAGCACACTGCCTACAGAGAAACACCCCACCCCAAGGGTGCTCTGCTCAAACCCTAACTAAACACACCTTGCAGGAGTATCTTTCCTTCCTCTTTGGCCCATGAAAATACTAACTCCAAAGCAATCTTCTTCCTTGTTCCTTTTCATTCTGAGCACCCTGCAGCTGAGCTCCTGGAACACCACCTGCGGCACCTGCTTCTGTGTGTGGACTTTGCCTGCTGTTATCACACTGCACCAAATGCAGATGCTAACTATCCCTAACGGACTCCCATCGACGATGGCAACAGCAGTGTGGCATTTGCATCTAACACTCAGACATCCCAAAACAAGGTCATTATAGTACTGTCCTCTAAGTATTAGCTAGCTATGTTCTATCCAAACTGGCAGCAGAAAAAAGACAGCCTTGCCACCCATCCGTTCCTATTTCCTCGACTTCAGCATGCTTCAACACACTCGAATGAAGTGTGTGCATGCACAGGCACTTTATCAGGCATGCATGCACACACTCATACACATGCACAATTTTCCCATGATTTTACCGTATCATTTTCCCTTTACTTTTAAAGAAAAGACCCTTGGCCTTACAGTCAGTAATATTATGCCCAAGCTACACAGCTCCAACACTGTCCTAGAAATTGGAGTTGTGTATGGAAAGTGGACTCAAACGTGAAGGGAGGACGCTTCAGAGGCACACATGCCTCCCCTCTAGAGTCCTGCGTCACGCAACTTCATTAGGTGTTACATGCCCATCTGCAAGGGGAAAAGAGAGGCTGCAAAGATTCAACAAAAATTCCAAACATATTCAAAAGGAATATAAATTTGTCATCATCATCATCATATTAAGAAGTCTTTGGCATAAGCAACTTTTTTTTAAAAGTCCCAATAACAAAGACTTTAGCTATTAGTCCGTCTAGAATTATTGCATTTTATTATCTTCAATTATTTGAAGATATTGTGAAATCCATATTATCATATAAAATAAGCCAGCTGCAAAGTCTGGGAACACAGATAATTTATTACATTATTACTATTTAACAAATCATTCATGTTACAGTCACAGTGTGACCTGACAGCCTCACTGTACCTGCACAGAAAATGTTTTCATTCCTAAAGGGTTAGTCTCCCAGCTCCTAAGGGCAGTGGCGATGACCACACCCACCTAGGGGTCCTTCCTCCTGGCAGGGGTTTTGGACCATTCATTCTGCATAAATGTCACTCAGGAGAAACACATGTGGGGAAGGTCTCTGAGAATCATTTGCCCTAACTTCTGAAAAAACCTCATGTCTTAAAGGCATAGCCCAATAGTAATATTCTCTTTACACAGAGCATATCCACTGAAAAATCACAGATCACACATCCAGTGCCCACAACCATTTCATGTATGCAGCTGTGAATTACTGTTTTCCTGGAAAATTCTCATCTGCATACCTCTGCCTCCCCTACTCCAAGTGATGCTATGGCAACGTGTTTATAGTCAGTGGCCGGTATGGAGGGGTCACGACCTTCAGCCAGCAGACGACGCCCCACAAGGAGATGCCCAGCAGTGCGTCTGACAAGAAAACGGGCGTCACGTTGCCGAGAGGCCATAGAGCAACACAGGTCAGAAGGACCGTACTGGACAGAGCCAAGTAAGAGTCTAGATTTGTCACCCCCAAACCAACTGTCTAGTGCACGAGAAGGCAGGGGTGTATGGCAACAAGTGGGAAACAAAACCTCTGGAAGGTTGGTCACTGGCACATGTGCCAATAACGTAATTTTTTGGCTGCACACATTTCCTGGGCAGCAATAATACAAGTAGAGTCTCCATAACAGGAAACATTAATACTCTGTTCACCTTTCGGTCAGACCACACCAGGCAGCTGGGTCTCCTGGCTGCAGCCCTTCAAGAGTGTCATAAACACTGGGACGAGGCGGGAGCCAGTGGAGGCCCAGCGGCCAGGCAGGGCCTACAAAGGTCAGGATAGGTGAGGATGCAGATTCAGGAGAGGCAATGAGGAGTGTCTGCAGGCTTGGGGCCTGTCACGCCGAGGGGCTCTGGCCGGCTCCACATGGCCCCACAGTGGGGCCCAGGGCTGGCGGGGTCCGCCCGGAGAAGAGGCCACTCCACCCAGGACATTCAATCAAACTGTCAAAGGCTTTGGTCAAGCTGACCTCCACGCATCACTCCTCCCAAGAAGCCATGATCCAAAAAAGCACTTCGTATATTCTGGCCAAAGAGTTTAAAACACTGCCTTCAAGAAGCCCAAGTCAGAGTGAACTTAAAACACCATAAATTTGCTGCCCTATACCTAACTGTATTTCGTGTATACAGGAAAAGAGTAAATAATTCAAGAGCCCACATGCTTTATGGACAAGTGAGCATTTTTAACTTTAAAAAAATAAACATTTAACCCTTCTTTAAAAAAATAGCCTCAGAACTATTTATGTAAACAATTCTAAAGAAAAGAAAAACATTTCAGGCTATTTTGTACTTCAAATTCTGTTACCTGAAATTCTCAAAACCTTAACTTAAAATTCACTTCTACTCTTTAGGAGGAAAAAAAGCCACAACAACACAGGCCCACACAACAGCACAAGGGGCCTTTAAAGAGCAGGCAGGCTGCTCGCTAATGTAAAGGGGCAGGTTCAGAGCGGTGTGATTCCGGTAGGCATCTGACTACCACTGATTAAAGCAGAAATCCGGCTCCCTAAGTGAGGGCATTTAAACAGTGGTGCACACGTCTGGCTCGCTGAGCTGGAGGGTGGCCACGGACAACACCAGGAGGCGCACCAGGCTGCCGGGACCCTGACACCCACTGACCTGTGCCCGTCAGCTAGCATCTTAAAGCTCCTTGGCTTTAGGGTCCAAGGAAACCCAAATCTAAAGGACCGAGGTCACTATCAGATGCAAAAGGCCAACCACTATTCTGTTACCCCAATTCCTAGCAAATAATCTGTGTGACTGGAAAACATCACTGAGGTTGGGTGATGTTCACTTAACTGAAAGCAGAAAAGTGACAAGTGACAACACTCAGCCCCAGCGCAGCCAGTGTCCCCTGAGCTCCAAGACCCTTTACCAGGAGAAGGGACCTTAAAGAGCACCCATGGGTGCTCACTGCGCCTTGTGACCCCCTTGCCACAGACCCGTCAGCAGCCCTGGGGCTTCATTCCAGAAAGTCCACAGGAAGTGCTGGCTCCGGGCAAGAGCCACAGGGATCCACCCTCTTCCAAACAGGAGCAGAAACCAAGTTGGCCGAACCCGAGGCTGCAGGACACCTGGTTTCCCCCAAGGGTGAAGCTGAACCACGGGCATCCCGCCTCATACCCTGGTGGTGCCAGCGTGCTGGTGATCTGGGCAGGTTCCAAAGGCACAGGAAAAACCGGCGACTCCAAAGAGACCAGCATCTGCCCGCCAGGTGGTGTGGCCACCCAGACATCACACACAGTGAATGAGGGCCCCCCTGTTGATGCAACTTCTGCAAAACTTAAACCATGTCCCCAAAAGTGCTTCCACCTTCCTGGAACCTAAGGGTCCAGATCTCAAAGGCCATTTCAGGTGGCAACCTGCTTTAACAAATTATAGATGCATGGCACAGGGTTCCGCTGAATGAAGGGTCAGGATCACCCAGGGCCAATGAACTGAAGACAACTCTACAGGGTTTTGTTTGCCTGGCTTTTTTCATTTTTAATAGAAAATACTTGTTTCCTAGTATTCTGGATGCTAAGTGAGAGCTACCTTCAATTTACATTCAAGAACATCACACACAATATGCGCATTCAGTGGCCATGTGGACAACTACCACCAGTTCCTTATTATTACTATCAGGTATCAACACCAAGATAATGGCAGGAAAGGAACATACCATGTAAGGTTTATTTTTCTGGAATTTTAGCACAAGTTCATTCCCCAAACTTTCTAGGCGTTCATGCTCTGCAAGGCTTTGCTTTTTAATGCTGGAGTACGAATATGCATTTTAAAATTACAAGCATGTAAAAATAAAACTTAATCACTTCAAGCGAACATTGTCTTTCAAAAGACAAGGGACAAGGACATCAATGCATTGTTTGTTTAAAATGACAAAGAAAGTGAAATGCCATCCAAGCTGCCTGCTCCTATCAAACTTCAGCATGGAGATGTAACTGGGTTTCCAAATTAACAGCCAGGAGGGAAGCCCTGCAGGGGCCAGCAGGCTGACCACCCATGACACCAAGCCCATCCCAAGCGAGCAGGCTGCCCTGTGATGGACACGCAGCTCGGCTGCGCTCCGTTCGGCACCCAGACACAAAGGACGGGCAGCATCGAGGCCTCCTAGAGGAAGGCTCCCTGGAGGACCCACTGAGGACCCTCTGCTTGTGAGGGCAGGAGGGGAGGTGCTGCACGCCTTACCTCGGTGCTCTGGTACAGGCCCGCTGGCACCCCAGCTCTGGTAGAGGGAAGCGAAGTCCTTTGGAATGTACGTCTTAAAGATGCTGAGGATGTCCAGGCGCTTCTCGTGGCCCTCGGACGCGGACTCCTGCTTGGCAGCATGCAGGACGGGCTGCCCCTGCGAGGCTGCATTCCCTCTGGAGCCCCCTCCGCAGCCGGCCAGTGGCCGCAGCTCCTGGCCGGCCTTGGAGGGGGGCTCTTGGGGAGGTAGAGGGGGGCCCCCATCACCTATCCCGTGCAGCTGACCCTGAGGTTGAGGGCTGAATTTGGCTTTTAGAGGATCCGGGGCACTGTGCTTATTCAGGTGGCCAAGGCTGGTCCCCACTGCGGGGACGATGTACTTGTCCCCTGGCCTGCTGTTGGCCGGGGACTGGGAGCCTGCCCGGGTGACAGAGGTGGGCGTGGGGGTGGCGCTCCTGCTGAAGCCGCCGCCCGTCGTGGGACCCGGTCTGGGGCCGGCCTCCTGCCTGGTCTTCTGTGGGGGCAGCAGGGCTGGAGCTCCGTGCTGCTCGGAGCCGGGGCCGGGCCTGCTCTGCCAATGCCCATCGGGGCTGGCTGCCCAAAGCGCGCAGGAGCCCCCGGGGTGGCTCTCCTTGCTCCGAGGCATGCCCGCGGCTCTGGTGGTCACGTTCAGGGGCGAGGAGCTGCCCTTGGGCCCTGGCGCCCCACCCGGCACCTGCGTGCGCGTGAACCGGGCGATGGGCAGAGGCTGGCACTCCTTGCCCCCGAGGGCAGGTGGGGGGCCCGTGCGGCCGCTCCGGGCAAGGAAAACCAGGTTGTGTCTGATACTTTTGTAGCCGTTAGGCTGAATCCACTGGGGGGCTGCAGAGCTGCAGCTAACTCTGTGCCAGATGCGCTTGTGCACCCATAGGACCTCGGGGTAGTAGGTCTTGTGGTCGCAGTAAGGACACGGGTGGATGGCCAGAGCCGCCTGCGGGGAGGCCAAGCCCCTGCGGCCGGAGTGGGCCCTGGTGGACCGCTCACTGAGGTCCAGCGGGACCAGGTCTGGGGCCGGTGCTCGCCTTCCTCCCCGAGGAGGCTCCTCCGTGTGCAAACGCAAGGGCTCCCTGTGCAGGCGGCCGCCCTGGTTCTGGGACGAGAGCGGCGGGTCTGCTCCTTCCGGAGAAGTCGGATCCGGATCCAGATCCAGACGGAAGTCGGTACTGCGTGGGCCGGGGCCCTCCTGCCTGGGCTGAAGCGCTGGCGTCTTTAAGTCCATGGGAACCCTGGGCGGCCCCGGCCTCCGGGAAGCATCCCGATGACTGCTTTCAAGCAGCGACGCGGAGGCAGCGCTCCCCGCCCTGGGCTCCCGGGCGCCCCTCTCCAGCAGGGTGCCTCCCGGTCTGCGAGTCTGGCCGCCGCTGGGGCGCGCAGCTGGTGCTACCTCTCCAGAAAAGCAGCTGCGGCCTGGCTTTCCCCCTGGAGGATCAAAACGTGAAACGGGGAGTTACCATTTCTTATCAGAACAGAACAAGGTACAGAGAAGCACCCCAAAGGCACGGGGGCTCACGCGTGGAGAGGGCGCACGTGTCCTTAGGAAAACACGCGACCCTGCAGGCCGGTTTGCACTGGGCAAAGCTCTGTTAGGAGCTGACTGAACGTTAAGGGCGGTGGGATGGCACTTGGGGTGTGAATTTGATTTCCATTGACGAGATGACTCAGCAGACTGCAGGGGAAAATAAAACAGCTGCGCATCTAGTTACCTGCAAGGACATAGCTACTAGATAACAGAGGGTGACTAATTACCAAAACCGAGGAAAATCCTGCTTTACAACAGCACACTGAGGCTCTTCATGACTCCAGAAGAGCTCCCAAACGCGGGTACGCGGAGGGCCCCTGTGGACGCACAGCCGCCCCAGTTACGGCGAGAAGACTCAGGCTCATGCACGGCCAGCAGTCACACCAAGGCACACAGCTTCCTCTGCCCCAGGGACCCTGCATCTGATTCACAAACACCTGGGCTACAGGCAGAGTGCGACCTGGTCCAGAAGGGTCCCCGTGACTTTCTCGTAAGGTCCAAGGTGCAAATCCGAACCCCTGACACCAATCTTCCTTCAGAGGCATGAGAGGGGAGGGGCAAGTCCAGCAATTCACCTCTGCCCTTCCCAGGCAACATGCCAGCAAGAAACAGAGCAGCCTGGGTGGGGACCCCCTGCTCCCCACACCCGGGGGCCTGCCTGCGTGCTGGAGCAACAGATGGCCTGGTGCATGCGGTCTTGCCCCTTCAAGTCTACACTGATGACCTCGGGTTTACTTAAACCTACAAGTCAAATTTGAGAAGGTCCACAGGTGTCCTGAGATAGCTTAGCCCTTCCCACCCTATGGAGCGTGACTTCTTCACCACCAGTACATCCTTGGGGGGGGGGGTGGTGTCTTATCTTGTGACAGCCCCGTCACCATGGAAACAAGTTAAACATTAATGCAGTCTCAGAAGAAGGCCCAGTGCTGTGGGGTTTCCTTTCTTTGACATGTGCACACACTCACGTAACCATCACCCACACCAAACACTGGTTTTTAAATAATATTTTTTTTTTAGAGATTTTAACATTCCAGGGGAATGTAGGCACCTGTTAACACAGAATGCTCTTCAGAAATGTTTTAATCTGTTGTTACACCTCAAGAATCCCATCAAATGGGTTTAAAAAAAAATACCCCAAAAGAGTCTTCAGCAAAGCAGCCCAACATCCTTCGCAGGATGCATCCACCGCGGAGCCAGAGGGGTGGAGCAGGAAATGTCCATTTCCCAGCACTAGGTGGCCAGCAAGCTGCTTGTAAGCGATTTTACAAGATTATATCCACAAAATAGTTACCAGTATGCAGGGACCAGACTGGTGAAGAGGTAAGGAAAGGAGGCATGAATTTTCGGCTTCCTGACGGCTCTGAAAAGTTTGCATTTTCATTAAGTCAGGTGTGGCTGTCTGTCCGTCTGCCCATCATACATGGTGCCCAGTATCACCCAGAAGGCAAACCAGGCAGCCCAGGAAAGCTGCTCCGATAAAACCATTCAACCTGGAACAAATATGGGGGAATATCTTGGCTTCTATTTCAGACAGATGCTCAGTTCAGTCAAACTCATTTTTAGATTTTTAAAGAGAGTTAACACCAGGGCTGGGGGAACCTAATATTTCCTGTGAAAGGAATGGGATTTATGAAAAAACGTGCCAAAGACTATTACTAAAATTTGCATGTTGAAACATGGAGGCCAGCGTAACCTGACACGAACGTCCGTGGGGTTCTCAGAGCACATCTGTCCGAGGCCCTGGGCTTCATGCTGCAGAACAGATCATAAACCATGAAAGCACAAGTCCCAGTACCTCTGACCAAGACACTACATCAGAAGCTAAAAGAGGTGATGCGGTGCTAAGTGATCCGAGTCATCGGTGGGGCAGGGCAATGTGGTCTGCTGGGGACGCTGGTTGTGGGCCGGTGGCATTCTGGCTTTCCCGGGCCGCCCTGCTCCGGGGCGATGACTGGGGACAGCTCAGGACAGGGGAGCTAGAGGGCAGCTGAGGAGCAGGTGCTCCACCTGGCAGCCTTTGTGGCCCAGCTACTCAGTTAGTGGGCCTGGTGAACTTCAACATCAGAGGCAGGCTCCGGGTCCACTGCAAGAGGCGCGGGCCACCGGTCACTGCCTCCCCACCTCCCTGTGCCCGGGGCTGGCACCCCTGCCACTGGGATCAACACTGCTGAGCTGAGTGGGCAGCAAAGTGCTGTGACTAAACCCTGTCACGCTGCTGCACAGCCAAGTCAAAGCAGGTGAGAGGGGCTCCCATGGCCCCAGGGGAGAAGCACCCAGGATCCCATTCCCGGTCCGCGAGGGCCATTCTGACTTTATTCACGGAGCACTTCATAAACTCGGTGGAATCCCCCAAAGAAGTAGGGCCCACCAGGGTCATCCGGCCTCCCGTGCTCCTCCTGCAGAGGCCCGCGCCTCTGCAGGACCTCGAGGACTCGTGGCTGCAGGACGCCCCACGCGGGCGTCTCCAGGTCCCCGGCCACCAGGCGGGATGAGCCACCGCTGCCCTCGAGGAGCACGCGTTTCACATGCTTAAAGCAAAGGGGCCCAAGAGCTTCGTCTTCTGTGCTGCCTGTGGGTCACCGTAGAGCCCCTTCCCGCCAGGGGAGAGGCACCGGAGGTGAGGAAAGCAGCTCAGGGGGCCTGGCCGGCTGCCGCCCAGCACACTGCACGGAGAGCGGGCAGAGCGTGATCCCCAGGGGCGCCCGGCTTGCCCTGTGCACTGCTCTCCAGAGGCTCCCGGCAGCCCCCGGGCCCAGGGGCAGAACCCAGGCCCCCAGGCACACACCGGCCCTCGGCACACGGAAGACCCTCTCCTCCCACTCAGGCCTCGCCAGGCTTCACTCCGTAGGCACCTTCCTTTCTGTTTCTGTTTTTAAAGCACTGAATTCTTGCTGCGTATTAGCGCCCCTTCCCTTTTCCCCTTCACTGAAAACACGCTATGCGGAGCGAGCCTGGGTGCTGTTCCTCCACCCAGAGACCGAGTGGGGCTCAGGGAGGGGCCAGGGCAGGCACCCCGGGGCGGCTGCCACCCGCCGCTTCCAGCGCAGCCTTCTGCGGGGCGTTCCTCCGACTCGGCTTCAAACCCGGCAACCCACACGGGGGTTCTTCCGAGATGCCATTACCCGGGCTCCCCGGAAGGGCCTTGTCTGTGGCTCCTTCTCCTGAGTGTTTAAAACAAGGACGCTCCCACTTTCCCGCCCCCTCTATTTCCTTCATGAAGGTCATTATTTAGCCCCATAAATAATGGATATAATTGATTTATTTCCGCAAAAGTAACAGACCCTCTTGCTGCCTCGGTCACGCTGACAATCCCGCACGACTGCTGGATGGGGCCCGTTTGCTGTCTCGGTGACATCACAGAATAGGGGCCTCTCCCCTACATTACAGGGGGTGAATATGAGCCACCAGGTACTGCAAACGGGGATATTTTCAGGCTGACAAGGAAGGCGGGGGCACTGTCTTAAAGATTAGGAAAAGTAAAGTTCCAAACTTTTAAAATTATACAGGGATGAAAGCTTGAGATTCATCATTAAGATTCTTTTTTAAAAAGTCAGTGAAGTGCCCCTAATTCTGAGAAGTCTTGAATACCATTTTTCTCCTCCCAATCCCCAAAATGCTCTATCAGAACTACCACAAAGATGTCCTTTTAACTGACGACTGCATTGTAGTCTCACAAGGATGTTCTCTGGTTTTTATTTTTTCACCTCTTTATCACCTATCATCTCTTATTTCAGAGAGCTCACCGTCTTGTATTTTCCAGCAAAGCCTCTACAACTGACACCCTCACCCACACGTGACATTTTACTTAAACAGCCAAACATCTTGAGTATTTCATTACACAGTTCCGGCACGTGTAAGTAAGCTGCAGGAACTACCCGGGGACCCTCCACCTCCTCCTTCCACAGGACAAGGGAGGACGGAACCCATTGGTGGTGGGAGCCTTGCGCTGGGCATCCCGGACTCGCCTCCCCACGGCCACACCTACTTCCCCAGGGACAGAGCCTGCCGCACAGCCCGCCCCCTCAGCTGGGAAGGCCTGCAGTTCTTCCAAGGCTGGGATGTGTGTGGCAGGGGCGCCTCCAGAGCCAAAGGGGACCCAGCAAGACTGCCCAGCAGCCCTTCATCCTGCTCAGGAAGCTCGGGTCACATGCATTTGTAAATGCGTGTATTTTTCTTCCAGGCCCTGCACCACATTAACAGACTCTGGCCACTTGTTTGTGGACCACAGCAAACGGTACCTGAGCACACCTGTGCACCGATCCTTAAATACCTTACTTCACTTTCACTACATGTCCATAGGACTGAAATCGCGTTGAAGAACAAAAGAAATAGTTTGCAGAAATGTTAACACAGATCAAAACATACTTTGTAACTGACCTGCTGAGAGAGCAGATTAAATTCTACTGTCATAATGTCCTGCTTTATGAAGTAGGAATAGTTTCCAAATATTTTATCCCAGGTTTGAAATAAAAACAAAGCACTATAAAAGCCTATCAATTATATGGCATCATTCTCTCCACTGAGAGGCCTCCCATACTGGTCACTCGAGACAGAAGGATGCATATACCCAGCCTCCCCTGACAGTGTGGGGACAAGATGAAAAGTGGCTGGAACACTGCAGTGCCTGTGTCCAGGATCAACAGGGAGGAAGGCCTCCAAGGGACGCTACAGCGTCGGACCTCCCACACACCCACCACCACTCTGATCACTGGCCTATGTGAAGAAATGGGACCGGACAAGCTTACCAGAACCAGGACCGACACTCAGCTGGGACAGACAGCCAGAACCTTCACCAACAGAACAAGGGTTCTAACGTTTTCAACAAGATAGAATAAAGGCTCAAAACTAGCAAGACTGAATCCCAAGGAAACACAGAGAGTGCAGGAAATGAAAGGTCTGGTCTAACAGCTGTGCCGTGAACAAGACTCCAGGCTCCTAGTGGACCACAAGCTCGGTGTAGGTCTCCAGGACCCAGGGTTTTAGACCAAGGAGAGCTGCCTCAGCCACCGGCAGGGAAGAGAGCACACCAGCTGGAAGGGCCTGATCTTGGCCCGGAACCAAGAGCGAGGAGACACAAGATGAATGAGTATGTCCAGAAAAGGCCCACGGACGGAGGTTTCTGGAAACCAAGTGGCAGGAAGAACGGCTGCAGGATCTCGGGCTGTTCCATCTGAACAAGAGGGCCGGTGGCTGGACTCCACAGCCTGACAGCCACACGTGTATGGAGCGGACGAGGGCGGGTCAGCTCCTGGAGGGCAGCGTTGCAGAGGCGCCAGCATCACCAGCACAGCCATCATGCCCGCCGGTGCCCTGACAGGACTCAGACTCCGGGGGGCGGGCCTGCTCACAAGTGTTTTCTAGAAAACCTCCAGGTGGTTCTACCAGTGAACAAGGTCGAGGCACACTGGGGTCAATACAGCACCAACACCTGGTGAGCAGGCCTGGCGTCACCAGCCCGGCAGCCCCTCCTCGGGACAGCAGGGGCCCCAGGACGCAGCCCTTCCCACGCTCGGAGACCCAGGGGTCGCGAGGGCAGCCAAGCCTGGACCCACCGGCTTCGTGGGCTCGCCCACATCCTCCCCACGTCCCCGCTCCACTCTGAGCACCACCGGACTTTGTGCAGGTGCGTCGGGGGGTGGAGGGGGAAACACTTCTTCAAAGAGACGCTTTGTCACTACTTCATTTATAGCGTTAAAAAGAGCAAGGCATCCTTTCTCCCTGAGGAGCGGGAGGGGGCCTCCCACCCACCCAGAACCCCGAGCGCAGCGGGGGGGGGAGGTCTCGGGCTGGGGCAAGGTGGCCGGGGCGGGGAGCAGCCCTCTCCCCCAGCTGCCCCGCATGGCCCCACTCCAGGTCCCGGGCCGCCACAGGCTGGCCGGCTGCTGGGCGGAGCGCCTAGGTCATCGTCCCCCTTCACATTTCATGCGATTTCTTAGCTTCCCACTCTTCCGGTTAAAACAACAAACCAAACTTCTCACACCGACTGTCTAGGTTCTTGGAACTGAAGAGTCTTCTGCTAATGTGTGGGTCCGCGGAAAAGGCAAATTCTGGAGAATCCCTCAGGGGACACACTTGGGAGGCCAAAGTTAGGGCAGTTGTCCCCAAACACAACCCACACCAGATTTGCATGGGGGACCTTTCACAACCACAGGCTCCTGGGCAGCTCCCAGACCCCGGGGCCCGTGACAAATGAACAAAGGCAAAGAGGAGCGAGGCTCTACAGGGGGACGGGCGGGGCCGGGGGCCCCCTCCAGCAGGCCCGGCCCCAGGGCCCCAGGCCAGGGCGGCTTAGGGGAAAACGCAACAGGGGGGGACTGAGCTCCGCAGCAGCGAGAATTCTGTCTTACACAAATGTCAGCTGGGGACACAGACAGGACACCATTTCTAGAGGGAAGTGCTTCGTGGTAAAGGCCGTCCCTTTGCTCTGTGCCCCCATTACATGTGGCAGGACAGAGGAGGAGAGGAGGGGACTTAAGGTGAAGAAGTCCATTCCCAGGTGACACAAAGCCATGGGACATTTGGGGCATGTCAGCAACTCCCACATCACATCTCTGCCAGCGAGGCTCCGAGTGGGCAGACGGGGCCTGGGGTAGGCAGAGGGTTTCTCCACCTGCAAGTGGCTTAGGTATGTTCCCCGCATGCAAGGGAATGTCCGCTGGGAGGGGAGGAGGCAGGGAGAGCCTGAGGGCCAGCGCGGAAGGCGTCCTGCGCAGAGCCGCTCCGCTGAGCCGCAGGCAGTCTGGGGGACTGAGGTTCGCCCCCACACTGTGTTCCCAAACTCTGCTCCCCCTTCTTAAGCTCCTGCGCCTTAACTCAACATGTGAGTGGGCGTCTGCTCGCACGAGGCATGGCAGGACCGGTCCGCCCACTGTGGAACCACGCCCCAGAGAAAGCCTGCAGGACCCCTCCTAAGGCTGTCATGGAGCAAGTGCTTGGCTGCGAGGAAGGGAACCCTGGCCCCAGGCCACGTTTCCACCATCCATGGGAGTGTGCTTCCCCTCAGGGCTGGAATCCACAGACATCCCACCCCAGGGCCTGGCATCGCTGTTACCTCTCAGACACTCCACTGCCAGAGTCACAAGGCCCCACTCCCTGGCCAAGCAGCACCTCCCCGGCCACCCACACAAACACCCCCCATGCACACCCCACTCCCACTCACCCGTCTCATCGTCCCCCTGGTGCTTCTCTTCCCTGGCGGTGTATTATTTGTTTGTTCTCTGCCTCTCCCCAAAAGGATCTGAGCTCCAAACAGGCAGTCACTTTATCTGTTTATCACCAGTTTCTAGCGCGTGTGCACAGGGCAGATGCCCCATAAACACGCGGAACAAATAATGCATGAGCCATTTAATGGCCCAGATTCCTAGGCAAGGGGACAGTACATATGAGAGCACCCCAAAAAGTACTGCGTACAATATGAACAGTTCACTCTGCAAGTATTAAGGGCCAGTGAAGACAAAAAGTAAAGCCCATGCAGCCAGTCCCAGAGTGACAGACTCAATACTAAGCTAGTCACCAGCCTGGCGCATGTGCTGGGGGAGGGGGTAGCCCTGGACATAGAGCAGCTGCAGTACAGGACCACTCGCAGGAGCTGGAGGGAGACACCAGGGACCCAGACTCTCACACCTGGTGATCTCTTCACTATCTGTGGTTGCAGGATCCCTGAGTCACAGGATCAGAGGGTTCTAAGGTGACCCAGCCCCCAGAGTTCCTTGGTCAGTGAATGAGGTCAGACACCTGTTCAGTCTTTGTGTAGTAAGGACTGGCTGGGACATCCTGTCTAGTTCTCACTAAAAAAATAATAAACCTGAACTTTGAGTTTTTCAGGGGCCAGCCACAGCACAATTCAGGCTGTATTTAGCACGAACTCCACCAATATCATTACTCAGGCCATGAAATGATATATTGATAACTAATTGATTCAATACTTGATCTGTTAAGGCAAACAACTCGACTGACCAATATTCCAATCTCTGGCATTCCCATAGACTGTGTCTTTTAAAAAGTAAACAGGATTTTGTCATGAAGGCAGGCTGAACCTGGAAGAGAAGAACGTGGTTTTATTTTGTCATTTCCCGATTAGGACAGGGGCACTCTGCAGTCACACCAGCACCTGCCCGTGATCTGCAGATGGAAACATGCTCAGACCCAGGGGGATACATACTGATCTATGTCACCAGCATGCTGATGGGTAGCTTCTTTCCTATGTGACCCCACAGAGTAACAGCTGGAGGGGACTCAGACGCCCTGGTAGAAACCTTGGCTTGACCTTTCCTAAGACTAGATTCTGTTCAGGTTGGAGGCACTCAGAGACCCCACAGGTGCAGCAAGTTTCCAGAACATTCCCTACTGAACCCCAAGTGATCTCAGGTTGTGCAATTCTAGGAGAGGAACTTTGTCTCTGAAGTAGGATGTACGAGCAATGAAATAAAACTAAAAATGATGGCAAGATAAAGCCCTTTGCAGGTCATGGATCTAGCTGGTCACACCGTGGGAAATGGTAAGGGCCACCCAGCCTGTGTTCCAGGCCCCAAGCACTCCAGAGACGCGGCCTCAATGCTCCCCAGCTCCTGCCACCGCCATGTTCGCAGCACTGCGTCGCCAGCCGCGTGCAAGGCTGCAGAGACAGCAGGGGAGACGCTTCCCCACCGCCCTCCTGCTGACCCAGACGTGTTCCCTGTACAGCCTGCATGTGAGATTTGATTAGAGGCCCCACTCTCTTAATTAAAACCCAGAAGTAATATTTGTAGTGATGGCCTCAAATGGCAGCCAGCACTCAGGGCTGACAGCAAACTGGATATGCAGGTAATTGGCTCTCCCATCCCCAGCAGCCATAATTATGATGGGGTCTTCATGTACCTTTCTTGGTTGATCCTCTATCAAAAAGAAAACATTTACTAAACTGAGGCCACACTAGTGCCTGAGGGTGGGGGCACAGGCAGGCACATGACACAGGCAACCGCCTCTATCACAGTCACACTCGTGGCCTGAGCCTTATAGGGCACACAGTGACCTTCCCCCAGAGGTAAAACATCCCGTGCTGTGAGCCTGAAATTTTCTGATAAATAAGAATTATTGTATTAGAAATAACTTTAAGATTTCAGCAGTATATTTTAATATTTGTGCGTTTCTAGTAACTGTTATAAACAAGTATTTCCAGTTACCAAAACTCTGATGTGAGAACAAGATTTTTAAATAATGCTTCTCAGCAGATCCTGCTTTTATGATTTTTTTTATCCATCTTAAAAAGGGACAAGTGGTAACCAAAATAGACAGAGGGCAGAACAAAGGTGGAATATGTTGAGAGAAACAAGAGCAATTAGGCATCAAGATTTAGTCAAATCCTGGGAGTTACTAAGACAACTGAGATGCAAAACATTAACAAAGAGAAAACTGCACAGGTGTCCAGGAAAAGAGTGTCTCTGCAAAGATTGATACTTAAGGAATCTCAAAACAGAAACACTGATTCTCCATGAAGATGGGTCATTTAGCTTAAAATGAGGTGCAGGAACATTAGTATCCTAAGGTGTTTCAGACATGGTGTGGGGAATACTTAAGAAGTTTGAGCTGTAACATCCAATTAAAAAATGCCGTGCAGGCTTTCTGTTTAAAGTGAAGCACGGCAAGGGCTGGAAATGCCGCCAGGAGCTGGTTCTACCTGGACTGTCTCCCTCTGGGAACACAAAGGAAAATCACCAAGAGCTAGAGACAGACTTGTGTCTGTCGTACACAGAGGGTCCCAGGAGGGCATGTCAGCAAGGGACCCATTGCAGAGGCCGCATGGTTCAGAAGGGGTTTTGGCAAACCTGGAAGTCAGGACTCTCCGGTATAGTAAACCACCTCCCCCGAAATAAAGTGCCAGCGGGGTCCCACTCCACTCTTGCCTAGGAGATGGTGTCCACAGAGAATTAAAAAACACTGCTTCTAACAGTGCAGTATCTCCGAAGGACCGTTGAGACCTCAGCCCAGAAAAGTTTTTTAGAGGTGCTGTAACGTCCTCACATCATTATGCATGTAATGTGAACTGCAAAGAGAATAAAAACCTCTAAGCAATAAGGAAACTTGACTAGAATAATGTGACAACTGAATAATCATAGTTTAAAATTTTTAGAGGTAAACGTGCATTTTATTCCCTAGATTTCGTGCTTTTTCTGTATGATGGAGTACAGTACACAAGTTTCATTTTAAATAACTCACCTGTGAACATAAATAACTTGTAAAACGGTAACTGATTTGTGTTAACAGAAAACTATGTAAAATATTTTAGTACTTTGAAAGCCATATTTTGATTTCCGAAGAAAAACAGTTACAAATTAAATATGAGATGCCTGACCCAAAAAATAACCACGTTACAGAGGCAAATCTAAAGCTTAAAATCCGGGAGAGAATTTTTTCAAAAACTTCCCTATTCAGTGAATGCAAAACCAATGATAAAGGTTAACTGAATACTCGAGTTTCCACCCACAGCCTTCAGTTTCCAACCAGCGTTGGTCCCACCCTACAACACAGCCATATTCTAGAAATCTAGAACTTACGCTTCCTCACTGACTCGACCGTAACACGTGGCACTCGGGTTGCCACGTGCGTTTTTAAAATCCAATCCACGCTGCAATGGGCAGCACCCAAGTCTATTTCTACAGCGACTGTTCGTCTCACACCCTCCACTGAACAACAGCCAACTAGAACTTGTGCATTTGGAAAAACGCAAACAAATGTCAAAATAAGAAATCATTACACGTTACAAACGGTGCTCTGAAGAGCAATGAATGTTTCCATTTTGCGCAGGTAAGAGGAGAGGTTAAGTCGAACCTTGTGAAGAGCAAAGGAATTATTGAAAAGAAGGCACTTACACCACGTTTAGCATTTTAAAGGCCATGAGGCGGCAGAGACGGGAGAAGAGGGGCAGGTGTGGTGGGGACGTTGTTTTCTGCATCTCCCCGCTTTCTCAGGAGCGGGGTCCAGGGCTCAGCAAAGACCACAAGGACACCCTGAACTTAATCCATCTGTTTTTTCTTTCACAAAAAGTGTTGTTTTTTTTTCTGTGAAGAGATCAGAGTAAGGCTTTGGAAAAGAGGTGACAGTGTAAACCTTTTCACACACACACCACACAGCATTTAATGTGTTTTGAAAGGTTTTCTGTTGCTTAATTACGCAAAACTACAAACCCCCAACTCGGTGTACATACAAGCCAATTATAATGGTGTAAAAAAAAATCGGGATGACTTATTAGTACAGTCTTCAGATTGAAAACCGGGCACACGCCTGACGGGTGCAACAAAGGGCCCTTCTGGCACCCGGGGCCTGAGTCCTGGGCCTCCAGGCTGCGCCACGCGCGCGCCACCACTAGGTGGCGCCTGCTCACAGCCTGAGACCCCGTCCCTCCCGCCCTGGCGGCGTGTGTGGTCCTGGGTTTCAGAAATGGGACCGAAGAGGCTTCTACTTCAAAAAAACTACAGGTATTCATTAGCAAAAGATGTACGGAGAACTTGGGTTTACACATTCGTCAACACTCTTCCTTTGAAACGGCCTCCTCGGTCTAGCAGCACGTCACTGGGGTAACGTCGGTGGCATCCAGAAGGTCTCGAAGCAGCTTGCGTTCCGTTTCGTGTGCAAGCTCACATCTGTTTTCAGGGAGTTGAAAGGCGTTAAGCTAACAACACGCGTGTATTATTTGGCACAAATAAATGTAGGTGAAATAATATATGTTTGGGGGTAACATTACAGCCAGCATCACAGGACCTTCAAATGTCAATATTTTTTAAGACAAACTCAATTTAATGATCTGGCAATTGACTTAAAAAGCCTTGGTAATTCGGTAACTGACTTGAAAATGTTTATCCGTCGCTGTTTTTACCTTGGCATCGACAGTTTCCTTGGAGGTTAAAATAAGAGGTACGTCCTAGAGGTGTGAGCACTGTATCCAGGCTCCGGGTCCTGCCCCTCTGTACTGGAGTCTGGAGATCCGAGTAATGGCCACAGGGCCACCCAGGCCTATGGAAAGGCCCTCATCCAATGTCCCAGCTCAGGGACCACGGTGCAGTTGGCGATGATGCTCTGCACACCCACTATGCACCGCACTCTGCTCTGCACCAGGCACAAGACAGCCCTCAGGGCTTCCAGCAGGAAAACCAGGCTCTTGCCTTCAGATGGCACATAGCCAGGTGACCAAAAGGAGCTGCTCCCGCCTCCGGCAAGCCCTGCACAGAGCTGCCCTGCACACACCCCCAGCAGCCCTCAGAGAAGCCTTCACCACACCTCTGGGCCCACACGGGACAGGGTGAGGCTGACACGTTTCCGGGCCGTTCTTTGTCCACACCCGCTTCAGAATCAAGCAGGAGGGCCAAGCTCCGGAAGCACGGGGCAGCCGAGGTGGGCAGGGGCCGGAGACGGCACTCGAGGAGCCGAGGGGCGCGGGCAAACCCTGCTCGGAGCGGGGCGTGGGCACTGAGAGCTTCCGAGGGGACTCTGTCCCCCGTGTGGGTGACCTGGCATGATTTCCTAGGTCCTCTCACAAACCGAACCTTGTTTATGTCACAATGTATTTTCTTCTTGGAGGACTGTCACATGTGTCTTCTGATAAGATGGCCTGAGTAGTTCTGGGGACAGCTATTCTGAGCAGGTGCCAGGACCTGCCATCTCAATGCCCATAGCATTAAGACCTTATTATTTCATGGAGCAAAATACATCAACACCCCACCTGGCCCCCTCAAACACTTCTTTTCTTATGGCTCCAGTAGGTCCCTATAACCAAGCACAAAATACAGAGACTTCCTCTATCTCACATGAAAAGTCCCAAGTATTAGACAAAGATGAAAGCTCAAAAGCTGCACTCCACAAGATACCCTTAGTGGAAAGAATTGTTTTCTTTTTTATTTGATCATTTAAGCAACCCTTTCCCAATCACATCTCTGAACTGTCTTTGAAGGCAGACCGCCCAAGCCCAGTTACAAGCTTCAGCAATGCAGTTGTGATGACAGCATTCTTCATTAAAATGCAGGAAACAGAAAGCACGTGCAACGGTTTTCCTTCGGGAAAGTCTTCATTCCTTGGTTTACATTTTTCTGCTTTTTATAAAGAGGTGGTGACTGTATTCCCCTTTCTTGCAGATCTTTACTTTTGCTCCTAATTTATAGTTCACCTTCAGTTCATCCAGTTTCAGATGTCAAGATGGAACAATGCCGCCCAGAGAATCTCGGGAAATCCCCAATCACTACGCCTATTTTCCCAATCATTTTGGTCATATTTCTATTTTGAGAAGGCGTTTTGAGAAAACAGTCCTTCTGAAATTGTTTACTAGGAGCTCGTTGACTAAGAGCGAGACCTGAATCTGTGAACTGAAACTTCTTTAAAGCCAAGGAAAGGGTTTCCCATCAAATTCTATTAGCTAAACTCACACGACAGGCCCTAGCCCTGTGCCTCCGCCTCCCCGAGCCCGTCTCCCCGGTGGCTGTCTAAGAAGGCTCTGCAGCTGTGCAGTTGTGCCCCGGGCACCTGAAGCCACTGGGCATGGCCGGGAGCAAAGGTGAGGGGCAAGTGGGACAAGAAACACAACTGAGCCCCTGGCTTTTTGCTCAGCCTCTGCACACCTTCACTGCGCTTCCTGCTCCAGAACATGGTCAGCTCTGAAGGACGATGTGGAAAGACGGTATTTTTTGAGCACTGCCTTTGTGGAGGCCATTTCTAGGTGGTGACAACTGCCCACAGGTTTATGTGTGTGCACATGAGCAGGTATGCTCGTGTTTTCATGTGCATGCGTGCACATGTGCATGTGCATGGACACGTGGGAGGCATGGGGACGACTTCCCTGAGGACATATTTTCAGCATATGTGTCATATCCAGACCCACGTCTCCTCCTCGCTAAAGACGTTCATCTTGGCTGATACTGATGAGTTTATTGGCTCTTAAATAAATACCTTACGAGTCACTACAGTTCTGCTGTCTGAACTCAGTACAGCAAAGAGCACACAGCTGCCCTCACAGAGCTTACCCCCAAAGGGACAGGTGCTCATCAGATAGCCAGACAGCAACTGTGGGGAAGCAGCCCGCCACGCAGGTGGCCACGTACCAGAGGCCCGGAAGGTTCCACCCTGTCCCTCCGCCCTCCCCATTCTATGGAGTCCACATCCAGGGTGCTTCCTATCCCCAGGGACCTGTGTGGCCTGTGTTCTCCCCCTGAGCACACTTACGGAGAGGCCCATGCCACCCTGAAGCTCTGCAGACCCCAGTACTCCCCAAGGACTCTGCATAGTCCAGCTCTCCACCTGGACAGTGAGCAGGATTTGTGCCCACAAAATGGGAAGTAAACTGAAAGTCACACTGATCTGACTGCCTCAATTCTGTTCCCTTAACCACTTTTCAAGAACAGCAGCCACTTAGCAAGTTTGACAGCTTACACTATTTCTTCTCTCTGACCTAAAAAATACCTTTATCTGGTGACTACATTTCTATTGCCCTTAATTTCTAATCTCTTTTTCTCTCAAAATGCTGGCAGCTTACAATTTTATACAGGACTAAAAAAACTCTACTGACTGTGGTGCCCAAGTTTGAGCCACAGGGTTGGGAGACATGCACCACATTTAAAAATAGTGTGTGCACAAACGTTAATTATCCACCACGCTGCTGCGTCACCCTATCGCTACATGGGAAGCACCGAAAACAAGGCTGTGCCCTCCCGGCAACGCCAGGGCGTTTTCTCTCACCACTTCTGTCTGCATCTGTCTGCCTGATCGTTCACTCCTCACATGGACATGCATGTTTACATATGTGGTCACATGGCCACTCACATGCCATGGGCACACACACACACCAGTCACATATATGCACAGTTTTGCACACACACAATTTCCCACCGGAGAGCCACAGGGTGTTTGGGGTGGAGGACCGCAGGGGTCAGCTGCTGTCCAACCAGATAATCACACACATGACCCTGAGGCCTGAGAACTCATTCACTTTCCCACAGCCAGAAAACCACAAACTCCAGATGTAAAGCCCAGTGAATATACCATTCTTTAAAAAGGGAAAATGTGCATGTGGGCGTTGGGGGTTGTGAGGAGGTGGAAGCTGTTTTTAAAAACTGACGGCATCAATCCAAGCTCTTAAACTTAAGTGACAAATCTTATGTCCACTCTGAGCTAAGCAGCAGGAATACAAGGGTCCCGTCCTCTCTCATCCATGGACTTTAGGGTTTATATAATATGCACATCAAAACGGAAACACGTTTACTGCAAAAATTAAAATGGTTATTTTTAGAATCTGGGAAAAAATTACATTAGTCATATGCAATAGTTGCCCTGTCTTCAAGTAAGACTCCTGGCTGCCAGGGGCCCAGACGGAGCATGAGCCGGTCTCTGTGCCGGCAGTGGACAGCCACTACACGGCCGCGTGCGTAACGGCAGGTTCTCACACTCAGTGCCCCAGCCCTGCTGCAGAGCCTTGCACGTGCAAGGACGCAGGCCTCAGCCTTCCTCTCTCCTCCCCGGGAGGCACAGCCCGTAGGTGGGCATCAATTTTAGGTAACATTCCTGGAAACGCTGAGCAAAGGCAGTGAGCAGAGAGGACCCACTGAGGCGTACGTACCCCCCCAACCACCAGAGGCAGGGGCACAGGCACACGTCATGGGGCCCTGGGCCAACCATCCCTACTCACTGCACCGCAGCAAAGCCACCCCAGCTTTGATCACCACTGTGTGCATGTATGAGCACGTGTGCATGCAGCACACGGTAGCACCCAGAAGAGGGTAGAGTCTATGAACCCATAGGAGAGGGTGCAGCCACCCTCACAGTCCTCGGCAGCAAACACATGGTCTCCGTGTAGCAAGAAATTCACCTCCTGTCTCCTGCTTCTTGCAAAGGTTTCAGACCCGTGGGTCAGGCGTGCAGTGCAGGCGGCAGGACCAGCATGTTAACCATCCTGGAAAGTGCCTGACGCAACAGCCTCCCCGCGCGAGGGCAGTGACAGAACCCCCACCACGTAACAGAGGACATGGCTTCTGAGGGACAGGGATGCAAAGGCACCAGAGGCCAAAAGAGTGGGACCCCCACGCCAGAACCCCCTGCCGACACACTCACATACATGCCACAGAGTCAGCAGTGCCGTTTAAACGGAAGAGCAGGGGCCAAAAGATGCCGATTTTACCATTCGATGAGTGTGCAGCACACCTACTTGAGGTGAAACTTAAGGGTTTTGGTAGAAAGCAAAAAATTCTCAAAAGACTATAAACTGGCCAACAATACACTTTCCAAGTAAACACAGAGCCGCTTCATAAAGTGGCAGACACCACTCGGCACATGCCCCTGGAAGCCGGCCGCCGGAGGGGCTGAGAGGCGACTGAACACCATGGCGGGCGGCCACACGAGCCAGCCCAGCGGGGCCTGAAGGGACCTGGGGTCTCCCCTCTGGCCCACCCTCCTGGGGCCGGCGGCCTGCCGCAGTGGCCATTCTGAGACCCAGGCCAGGGCTTCCCCTCACCCACATACAATGGGGGAAATGACAGGATTTCTGAAGGTGGGGGATGGTGCCCCATCAGGAGGACCTGGCAGGCACCCAACACTCAGACAGGGTCAGCTAGGGGTGCGATCAGGACCCCCTCCCAAACCCAGCCCTCCGGCCATGCCTTGGGAAACGGCAAACCCAGTGTGTGTGAGCCCCTCCCTCCACTACTCCCCACTCACACATCCCAGCGTCTCACACGCACGCACGTTCATCATAAAGGGTCGTGATGCAGGCAAAGCCTGGAGACCGTCTGGGTTGTCACTGGGTTGGGGGCTTACTGGCATCTGGGGGAGGAAGCCAGAGACATGGCAGATGCCCACAGAGCCCAGGACAGCCCCCACCGCAAGCCGACAGACCTCAAGGTCACCAGACTAAGATGGCACAGATTCCACCCCATCCCACCTGGAACCGCCACAGCCCCACCTGCAGGACAGAAGACCAGGAACAGCACAAGAGATGCTCGGGGGCAGGACCGGTGACCAGAGGGGGTGGGGACACCACTTCCAAGGACACCAAGGCCTCCAAGAGCAACAAGGACACTCAAAACAGCCAGAGGGGAGGGGTTCACCTTGAGAGGGGAGGGGTCCGCACCCAGGGTAGGGGTCATCCCTGAGAGGGAAGGGGTCAGCCCTGAGAGGGGAGGGGTCACCCTGAGAGGGAGGGGTCAGCCCTGAGAGGGGAGGGGTCACCCTGAGAGGGAGGGTTCATCCCTGAGAGGGAGGGGTCATCCCTGAGAGGGAAGGGGTCAGTCCTGAGAGGGGAGGGGTCCACACCCAGGGGAGGGGTCATCCCTGAGAGGGGAGGGGTCATCCCTGAGAGGGAGGGGTCATCCCTGAGAGGGAAGGGGTCAGCCCTGAGAGGGGAGGGGTCACCCTGAGAGGGAGGGGTCAGCCCTGAGAGGGAAGGGGTCAGCCCTGAGAGGGGAGGGGTCCGCACCCAGGGGAGGAGTTAGCCCTGAGAGAGGAGGGGTCAGCCCTGAGAGGGGAGGAATCTGCACCCAGGGGAGGAGTCAGCCCTGAGAGGGGTGGGGTCTGCACCCAGGGGAGGGGTCAGCCCTGAGATAGGAGGGATCTGCACCCAGGGCAGGGGTCAGCCCTGAGAGGGGAGGGATCTGCACCCAGGGCAGGGGTCAGCCCTGAGAGGGGAAGGGTCTGCACCCAGGGGAGGAGTCCCTACCCAGGGGAGGGGTCAGCCCTGAGAGGGGAGGGATCTGCACCCAGGGGAGGAGTCAGTCTTGAGAGGGGAAGGGTCTGCACCCAGGGGAGGGGTCCCTACCCAGGGCAGGGGTCAGCCCTGAGATAGGAGGGATCTGCACCCAGGGGAGGGGTCAGCCCTGAGAAGGGAGGGGTCTGCACCCAGGGGAAGAGTCAGTCTTGAGAGAGGAAGGGTCTGCACCCAGGGGAGGAGTTCCTACCCAGGGCAGGGGTCAGCCCTGAGATGGGAGGGCTCCACACTCAGGGTGCAGCCTCCCAGCGCCCCAGCTCAGGCCCGTCTATTTTCAGGACACTCGAGTCAGCTGTGCTCCAACAGCAGCCCTGCTCACAATTGATTCCTAACCACAATGAAGCACTCATCAGTCTCAGACAGCTAGTCACACATCTTCACGCATTTTCACAAAACGTCCCATGTTCGTCTGTGACTCAATTAAAATGCCGTGATGAATGCATGTGTTGTTCTAAGTGCAGGGCCACATTATCACACTGGACAATGGCCTGTCATTCCCCCATTTCAGGCAGGGTCGAAAGGCAGCTCCCCGTGTTGGGAATTCCACATGCAGCCCATCAGGAGACAAGCACGCAGCGGCCCAGCGGCCCAGAGCCATGTCCAGTCCAACAGGCTGGAATCCACGGGTGCAAGGCCCCCTCTCCGACTGGACAGTTCACGCCGACACATTCACCACACGAATGCCACCACGCGTGGCGCCCGCAGAGCTGTGCTGAGATCTGCCTAGAGGGCCGTCTTCAGCCAAAGAATGACGGCACCCCAGGTGAAGGGCTGCTCTGGTTCACAGCTGGACCTGTGCAGGACACTCCCTCAGCACAGGGACGGCCTGGCAGGGCGGGACTCACCAAGTGCAATGCAGACTGCAGTCACCGTGAGCAGCGTCCTCGGGCACGACACGCTGATCTCAGAATAAACACAGGAAGGCATCCTGTGCACTGACACGCCGACCCCAGTAACCAGGAGGTGCCCTGCGCTGACACGCCGACCCCAGTAACCAGGAGGTGTCCTGCACTGACACGCTCGTTTCTCCGTTCATCCCCCATCTGGCCCTGCACTCAGAGGCCTCAAAACCCAGACCTGTAAGCCTGTGATGGAGCTTTCCCTACCCAGGCAGGTTCTCCGCTTCCATGCTGACCCTTCTTGGGTTTACTCCCCTGTCTGCAGCACTGGGGTTCCCAGGCTTCGGCCTGAACTTACTCCACACCCAGCAATGTACAAATCCCCAAGGGTCAGTAACATTGCCATCCTCTACTGCGGCAGGGGTCCCACCAGCTCCCTAAGATCTCAGCAAAAACGGAGAGACAGGGAAACACAGCACAGCTGTGGGTGCGCGCCTGGCAGCCCCACAGCCTTCTAGCCCCCCATTCTCACCCCTAACCTGGTGTGGTGTCAGATGCTCAGATGTGTAAGCCTCAGAGGGGCCCCACAGTCAGCAAGACCCAGGGTCTCTCTCCCAAGTGAGGATGGACAAGTTAGTTAACTCTGAGCCTTAATCTTCATGCTTTAAAATGGGGCCACACCTGCTCTGCAACGTGGCTGAGAATGCAACGCACCACAGCGTGAGACAGGGGCCTCCATCCCCTCCCGGGGGCCCTTCTGTGCTCGGCAGCCACGCTGCCTGTCCACCAAGTGCCATGGGCAGAGTGCCGCCATTCCCTCTGATGCTTTCAACCTTTTGATGTCAAAATAAAACACAAATTCAGAAAGTACACAATGCGATGCTCAGTTTAATGAATTACTCTAAGGAGAGCACTCCTGTAACCACACCCTGGTCAGGACACAGACGCTGCCAGCGCCCCCCGGAGCCCTGCCTGCTCACACACGGAACCCCACCCCCGTCTCTGCTCCGACAGCTCCCGTGTCACTTCGCCGTCTGCCTCCAAACTGCCTGGCAAATACGCGTCGCCAGGACTCACATGGAGCTAAATCTGTTTGCACGATGTGTTTTATGTCCCTTCAGCCCACAGGTCTCCCCACGCAGACCTCCTGCATTTTAATTCTAGAAGAACTTTGCTCAGGAGCGAAGCCACTTACCCCTCGCTTCCAGACGCTGGTCCGCTTCCCGAAACCGATCAGTTCACGTGGGAAAGCCAAGAACCACAGGGCTCAGACGGCAAGATGGGAGAACCACTTGTTGAAAAATGTCTGAGGACAGACAGTGCCAATCGCCAGACGTTTATTATCACAATTAGGAAACCAACAGTACGTTGTTCTCATAACACTGGGGCAGGTGGGGGGCAGCAACGAAGGAGCCGGAGAGGAGCCCCCCCCCCCCACCGGGGCAGGAGGCGTGTTCTTGGTCGGCTATTTTCTGTCCTCACTCATTCATGTGAAACGACTTCCACAAAGCTGCCCTGGGTCTCTGTTAAGGTAGAACAACGCTGGGCACAGAATTTTTCCTATGAAAGGTTTAGTGACAACATTTAGTCATTTATCTCCACACTGCGATAAAGTCGCCATGAATGTTGGGCCTGGGGACACACAAGAGCTGCCAGCTGGGCCCCGTCACCCACCAGCAGCCAAAGCAACTTATAGGGAACAGCAAATATGTCCTTATTGATCTCAGAACACGGGAGGGAGATGTAGAACATTGAACCCACAACTCATGCTTTCAGAGGCATACACAGCAGATGACTGGACACAGTCATGCATAAATTTCCAAAGGAAGTGAACACAAATGCACAGCCAGAACGGGAAGGAACCAAGAGAAAAGACTACAGGGAAATCAAGTCAAAACTTCCCATAATGCAGTGGTTCATCTGCCTCCCCTGCACGGGCATGTACTATAAATTTATAAAATCCCTACTATTTTGCAACTGGGGATACTAGAGTAGAATTCTTTGGTGACCAACTTTTCATTATCAAATTTAATGGCAAAAATTTCATTATCAAAATTAATAAAATCCTGTTTCTCAATCTCGCCCTCAAAAGACTATGGGAAAAGCTACCATGGGCACAACAATCCTGCCAACTGAAATTAAAATGAAAAAAAAAAGCTTTAAGAAGATCATTTTGAGGCCAACAGTAAAAATTGATTTTGGAAAAAAAATAGGCACTTGAATGTCATCTAAGCAGAGATTATTTTGCTGGGAGGAGCCGTGACTCTCACAGAGCACCACCCCTCACACCGAGTACCACGCCCTGCAGCCCACCTCCAAGGCGCCCCCTGGCCCACCTGCAGCTGCCCTCCTGTCCACTGGAGACCAGACACCCCGGAGCCAGTGTGATGGGAGCGCACGTCCTGAACTACGGGGAGGGGGGGTCCTGCAAAGAAGTGGGGCCACGCTGCAGGGGCGGCAGGGCAGGGAGTCCCACAGCTGGGCCCCTCCTCCTGCCCCCCCTGGCCACCCCACTCTGGGGCCACAGGCCCCCACCCACTCTCCTGCTTCCGGGTTACAAGAAGCACTTTTGGGGGCAACATCTTCCGTGCTGACAGGACTTCTTTCTTTCAGCACTGAGATGACTCTGGAATGTCCTGGGCGTCACCGCAGGAGGCCTAACCCAGACCAGGTCCCTGAGCCGCCCGAGGGCTTTGTGATTCCCCTTACTATGTGCCGCCCCACTCGGAATGCCTAGAGTGGTCCTTACGTCCCGCATTGGGTCCTGACTGGTGGGACGGCCTTGCTTTGCTGGGGGGATAAAGGACTATGACTTTGAAAGCTTCAAATTATTTTGACAGAATACAGGCTTTTCTCCTCCACATTTATTTTCGGAACTGAAGAGGCCGTTCACTCGTGGGGATCCGTGAGCCTGGGCAGAAGAGGAAGGAGAAATTCTGGACTCAGGCTTCCATCGCCCCAAGTCCGTCAGACACCAACAGCGCACGACGCACAGCCCGTGGGCAGAGGCTCCCAGAGGAAGGCTCCAGGACTGCAGGGTGCAGCCAGTTTCAGACCAAACATCTCCCAACCAGCTCTCTGGGGACCACACAACTGCGTGTTCCCTTCGCCCCTCAACCCATCAACCGGAAGAACTTGTGGAGCAACTTTCAGCATCGGAAAATAGGAACAGCTGGAAATCTAACAGAGTCTGTCTCCTGTGAAATGTTCTAGGGTTTAGAAGCTGAGTTCCTGAAAAGCATATAGAATCCCTTAGGTTAGCACCACCCACTAGAACTTTCTCCAGTGATAGAAATACCCTATCCACCTTCCCTGTCCCATACAGTAGCCTGGGGGGTCAGCACAGGGGTCGGAGCAGCCTCAGGTGTTACACGTGAGGTTCCGGATAAACACCCGCACTCTGCCGCCTTCCTGATACGCCTGAGATGAACACCTGGAGCTGACAGAGACCCTCTTCGGACACTACTTCTTTCCTTCCAGATTCCAGGCGAGTACCTTGCGAAACATGAACATCCGTAGACTACCCCCAACACCATGTATTTCAGACAAGAAATTTTCCAAATGGTTAAGCAAGCAGGGTATTGCTCAAATGAAATATTTCTTAACCAAAACAGTAGTTCTAAGCTCAACTCTTATTGAGGATCACAGGTATCAGAGTTCATGTACCAGACAATGTCCCACAGGTGTGGGGCACAGGAGCCGACGGAACGGGAGTCGGCAAAACTGTAAACAGTTTAACAGAAATCACAGAACCCTGGGCTGGCAATCCCCCGGAAGGAAACCAGAAGGAAATGCGAAATCCAGGAAATTCACAAAATACAAACAGCAAATGCAACAGACAACACAGTGTATCTTGGTTACAGAAGAGGCGCCACTGGACGCTGGTGGCCTAACACCTGGCCTTCACCTTTGTTTTCCTCCGTAAAATGAGGCTGGTCCCAACTCTAAATGATCTGTAAGCCCTAATGAGGGGAGTTGGTGGCTCTCCTGTGACACCAAGATGTCCTCTGCTCTTGGGCAAAGCGGAAAACCGCATCAGAACACCTGCCCCGTCCCTCCAGCATGAAGTATTTCCTTAAATACCACTTTTTATTATCAGATACTTAGATAAGGAAGCTACCAATGCATGTAGGTCATCTTAACCTTAAAATAACCTTAAAGGGGAAATGTCAGACCCCTGAGTAAGTCAAACTCAGGAGTTTCTGAGCAGACAAAACGCAGGAGCAAGTGGCCCACAGCTCTGCCGCAGCTGAATGTCAGCAATTACTTGTGGAGGTGGAGGAACGACAGCACAGATTCACTGTCCCCCGATGAGCCCCCATTCCTACAGGGACCAAGGCCTCAGAGGTTCCCACACTCATGGTGCCCCGCGTCTCCAGGCAGGGAGACCTCTACGCAGGGGACAAGCGAGGCCAGAGCACTGCAGGGGTGCCACCCACCCCGACAGGGCAGGCACAGGGGAAATGCAGGAGTCACAGCTCTTCCAACCAACGCGGGGCCCTGAGGGTCAGCCCTGGTGAGAGTGGCCACAGGTTTGGTCTCATCCTGCTCTGGGGGGGATGCAATATTTGGGGCTCCTATGGGGGCTGAGGATGGGACGCCGCTGCTGGAGCAGGCGGAGGCCAGGCCTGCTGCTGACGTGGGGCCCGTGCACACAGGTGAGCCGGCCACACTGGCAGGACACAGTTGTGGGCAACCCGGGACCTGAATCACATCAGCTCCTGCAGGAGACTTGTCAATCCCCAGCACCAGACCCTGCATCTGGGAAGCGCATGGATGCCCAGCTGCCACAGAAGAAGAGGGAAAGGTCCCAAGAGGTGGCCCCCAGGAGCGCAGAGGCGGGAATGCAGCACCTGTTCCCAGGGTCGGAGACTGACTTGGGGTCCTCCAAGGGCTCTGGCTACCCCCACATCTCAACCCCAACCTTGCCCCCCAAATTTAAAAAGCTGTTTCTTAAGTCTTTGACAGAATTCTGTAGCTTAACTCTTACTACTATGTGACTTTAACATATATATGCACATCCAAACATGCTTGGAACACGCAGTCTGCTGTGTGTGAGACATGTAATACTGGCAGCTGAACCCTGACCTGTCCCTCAGGTCTGGACAGAGTGAACAGAAACAGACTAAGTGTCCCCTGCACTCGTAAACTCCTGAACACAGGTACTGGGTCTCATGCACCTCTAATTCCCTGCAGGGTCATGGCCACGAAGGGCTGCTGACTGAATGAATCAATCACCAGGTAGGCAGACAGCAGGATCAAGGAAAGCAAAGCGCCCATGTTTTCTGTGCAGCCACATATGAACCATAAAGGAAACTCACTTTCCAATACTTTGAAAGTAAGATAATGGCAAGTTTCTAAAATAAGAAATGGTGTAATGGCTGGGGTTTCAAACTGCCTAGCTTTTTCCTACTATTTCCTAGTATTTTTGAGGCATTCCCAAGTTCTTTGTTTATTCCTTTAACTCGGGGCCAGTTTTATCCTCAAATAATCCAGACCACCCACATCCTCACCCTCTGCCTCTCTGCATTTTCTCCCCACATAGACTGATTTTATGCTGAGATAGAAACTCTTTCTTAATCTAACCACTTCTGCTATGGTTTCAGTGTGGCTAGATGAAACTAAAACTGAACAGGTCTTTAAAGAATGATTGTAAGCAAATACTAGTGAGCAAGTAAAAACCTTTATGAAATCCCATGAACACAAATGTCCCAATACAAGTTTTAAGTAGTTGAAGCCAGAGAACACCTGCTTAAAGGCCTTATTAAATGTTTTCTCGAGTTGACAGAATAACCAGTTTATTTAAGTACCAAATGATCTTAAAAGTTTTTTAAATGATAAGAATATATAAAAGTGCATCTGCCATTCATGTTCCCAAACATTTTTTGATATTAAATATACAGTGAGACTGGCTTTTAATACATTTTTCAAATGACATTATATATACATACATATATATGTATACACACCCGAATCACATTAACATACTCAAATACACACAAATGCGCACATACACACATACAGAGGACCTACACACGTAGGCACACTTACACACTCCTAAATGGCATGCTTCACCACAGTGGATTAACTCTGCGGTCCACTGTGGAAAACAAGTCACAGCTAGCTAGGTGCAGTTCATATAGCAAAACTGACCAAGAATCTTGAAGGATGACTCTGAAATGCAGTGGCATACGCCGGCTTATCCACGTGCTGATTCCTTAGCTCCGATGACAGTGACTGCCAGCCCGGCCCTGGCCCCCCAGCAGCTTCACCAAATGCCAGTTCCCCACCCCTAAGAGCAGTGTCTGAACCACCAGCGTGCACCGTAAGTGCACATATTTCATCACCCAGGGACAAAGCTCAGCCAGCGCTACATGGCGGCAGTGCAGGGGTCTGTCCCTCGGGAGCGTGGAACCCTCTGGACTCTGCGAGGCGGGTCCTCCAGCGGGGCTCTTGTGGCCCCTGAAGCACCCCAGGGCTGGGCTTTTGGGAGCCGTCACCACGAGAGGAACAGGCTGATGGGCCCTGGACTCAACTCCCTCCATCTGCCCAGGGAAACTGGCGGCAGAGACTATGGGAGGTATAATTCTCTTAGCTGCAGGGGAACCTGGCTGAAAGAGCCCCAGAAATGTCAGCTGCGTGTCTTGAAGACAGCACCCATTTCAGAGTTTTTGACTTAAGCGCAGTCTTCCCAAGCATAACTTCTCGGCCTTGTAAATGAACCCAGAATCCTTTAACAGAGCACCTCTTGGAAAGTTAGCACCTGTCCCCTGCCAAAAAGGTGTGGTTTTAAACAGTCACTTCAGTTCCAGCCACCGACAAGTTACATTTGTAAATGAGTCAGTACATGGGTAGCAATCTTCTTCAATAATTGGAAATTTACAAATTCGTACTAACACAAGTTGTTTCCAACACTCTCCCCTTCCACACTAAGTGCACAATTATTTTAAAGAAAAGGTCAGCTCTTAGCCCTGCACCCTACTGGAAGGGAAGGAAGGACTCCTGGGGAAGACAAATGTGATCTCGGGAAGAGGAGCCCCTGGGCAGCAGGCATGCCCGAGGGGAAGGAAGCTTCGGCGCTGGGGAGCACCTTTCTGCTCCCCTGGGGGCGCCTGCTCCACAGGAAGGACCCCTCGGACATCGCACACTAGGAAAGACTCATGCCAGCCTCTCTGTCAGGAAATGCGGGTACAGCGCCCCAAATTCCTCATGTCACCATGTGTCTTCAGCGACAGACAATTTGGGAATGTTACACACACTTTAGATAATGTCAAAAGCCAGGAATTTTCCCATTAGTGACAAAGACAAGATCTACTTACTGTTTGGGGCTTTTTAGTTTTTAGTCAAATATTTCATCCTTAAAATCACATGACTTAATCTAAGCCCAAATGCTAGATTAGGACAGTGCGATTTACATTCTCTACAGGCTCAAGAAACAGAGACCGACAGAGTCCAGAACACTTGCCATTCAGACTTAATCCAAAACAAGTCTCAATCTTGTAATAGTAAACCTAAGGCCATCTTTAATAAATAATAACCACACACCGGAACCTCCGCAGTAATTGAGACTATGGTTTAAAGTCTCACATGAGGTAAAACTTTGACACCAAGTCTTTACTGTTGGCAAAATATTTTTGAAAACTCACATTTCCCTCCTTCTTAAATACTGCCTCCTTCCTGGGTTGGTTCTAGATAAAAGAATATATACTCCCTTCATTTTCCACTGTCCTTCCTCCAAATTAAGGGAGGCGGGGGAGGGGGTGTAATCCCAAATTACAGCTGTTGTTAATAAGCAAACAGAGCGAAGAGGAAAGAAAAATGAAGGCAAGAATATTAAGCCGTGCTCATGCTGGGCGAACGCAGCCCAAAAGACCTTCATAAATAACTTGGAGAATACAGGGTCAGGACGGTCTGTGATACTGAGAAACAGGCAGACTTTCACAGCGTTTCTCAGCTTGCAACCATTTGATGGCTGTTGTAAAGTTTTGAAATGAAACTTGGCTAACGCTCTCCACAAGATGCCTTTGAACACTGGATGCTTCTGCTTTGCAACAACTGCTGAATGGTGCATCTGGCCCCTGATCCCCCACTTCAAAGAGCGGGCTCTGCGTGTCCCAGGCCAGCGCAGGCGTTTGGGAGCACATTTTAGCCCTAAATGTTTTACTCTACCTTCCTCTTTCAGCATTTTATTAACCCATGAAAACGTGGACTCCAGAGCCAAAGGGGAGACTCCAGGCATCTTGAGAAACATTTAAAATCTGAAAACTCCTCTGCCTTCACACAATTCTTAAAAACATTCCTGACTTTTCTTCTTTACCAAGGATATCTTCAAGCAATGCTTCAACTTCTCGAGCACAGACTTCTTAAGATATTTAACTAGGTGCACAACCCCATTGCAGTGTTTTATTACTTCAACACATCACACTCAGTGATCCTGCATAAAACCTGCTATCTCAGAATCTACATCTGATATTTCTTTGCTACATAAAGCCAAGAAGTAATAAAACTTGAAAGGACTTTTTCTCCCTTTCTTGATGTAATTAATTACATTAACTTTGTAGCTTTCAATTAGAGAAAATACTGCCTTGAAGATTTTATTATTCTTAAAAAAAAAAATACATAGTTCCTTTTACGGAATTATTGTTGTCCCTGAGTTTCTGCAGACATCTCAGAGATTTCAAAGTCAATACTACATCATCTCAACCCATGGAGAGGACTGGTACTTGAATATTCAAAAGGCAAAAAGAGAGGTCACTTATTAAGGGTGAAATCTCACAATTTTGCTAGTTTCCAAGCTGCAAGTTAGCCTACCAGTCAAACACAACTGTAAACTTTAAAAATCAAATTACAGGCAGTTTGTTGGTAAAAATCAATGGGTCTGTAAAGTGCAGGGTTTTTATAATTCTGTGCCAATGCTTTTGGAGTCCCCAGTACAGTTGCACATCTGGACATGACCTCTTTATGGTAACTCACCCAGATCACTGACTGAAATGGACCTAGGATGTGAAAAAATACATATAGTAGGAAGAAAACTGTTTCTTGGATGAGCCACACATGTGAGAACAGAAGTGAGGTGGACCCAGAAATCCTGTGGCAGTAGCCTCATTTCAAAGGTAGTTAATGTCTTCCTCCTTGGAAATCTACAATATAGTGCTAAGCAAGAGAAAAATGATCAACTTCAAGTATATAAAGAATTCAGCTATGAGACCAAACGTTAGCAAACACTGCTGGATCCAGTTTGGCAGGAAGTGGAGATGAAGATGCCTCCTGGCCCGTGATGACCGTGGGGGCTGTGCGGAGGGCGTCCCCCCAGCCCAGGGCCTCATGCGCAGGTGGGACGTGGGGACACAAGACACACGGCTTGGTGGGGGCCCCCTGTGTACCCTGCGAGTGGAGCCTACCCAGAGCGAGCAGACCCCGGCAGGCCCGTGCTGGCACCACGCTCTGGAGTAAGTCACATCTCCACTTGCCGAGACCCCAGCAGAGTCCACGGTCCAGGTCTGTGCAGCAGGCCCCACACAAAGGCACACAGGACGTCAAGATTAAAAACGGCCTGCAGAACCCTCCTTTCCAGATGTGTGCAGTGTCTGTGCACACATGCACACATAAGACACGAATGTGTTGAATGCACGTGAAGGCTGCAGACAGAGGAGACGCACAGAAGGCTCCAGAACAACGAGGTGTCTGAGCACAGATGTCGCTTTCTCCCTTTTTTTTTACCTGCACTTTCTGCGATGATCAAATCGTTCAAAATGTAACAATGAATATTCGTCAGAACATGCACAACAAAAATATTCATCATCTCGTAAACACTTTTTACATTTGTTTCTCCCCCAAACGCCAGGAAGCCCCTAGTAGGTGGGATCCACGAAGGGTGACCCAGCCCAGAACCCAGAATCCGACCCCGCCGCCAGCTGCAGGGGCCGCGAAGCTGCTTCATGCTTGCTTCCCACCGCACTGCTGTCACTACCATCCTGAGTCACTTATTCCTGCTCTCCCTGCTTTAGGATGGACGGTGGGCTTGACACTTACGTAAGGCCGCTGGGAATGCGGCCACAGGCCTCCCCACGGGCAGGCCCGGAAGCTCCACGCGCCGAGCCCGGCCGCCCTTCTCGGGGCCGCTTGCCTTCTGCTCTCCTGCTCAGCCTCCCACCCGTGTCTGCACAGGGCAGCTGGCCACGTGCCTGAGCTCCAGAGAGGGGACCTGCCGACCTGCCGAAATCAGGGCAACGGCAGACGTGGAGAAACCCCGCCAGCTGGCATCATGGTCACAAGCCTGTCCACTATTGTGGGACCTCTCTCGGGGTGGGAGGGCAGTGACTTCATGGGGAACAGTGGGTATGTAAAGAGAATTCTAAACCTGATCGGAACAACTCGGATGCAAAGGCCCTTGGCTCCATCTCCCGAGTGCGTGCCATCCCCGACACACAGTGTTTGTGAGCTGGTTATTCAAAAATAAAAATGCATTTTATGTCGGAAAATGTTATAGTTGGTGGTTCAGTTCCCAGACTCAGTTCCCATGGGAACTTGACCCAAAACCTTTTGAAAACACTCATAACAGACGTAAAATTCATTAGCTCACAAATCCTGGGTGTCGGTGATTCTCCGAAGGAGGCACAGGGACAGGAACGCAGGAGCAGCACGCTCCATGGGCCTGCCTGGAGCTGCCCAGAGCACCCTGTCGGGTAGCTCGTGGCCAAACGGGACAGCCCGCACCTGTCCTTCGAGGACCGGGATGTGTCAGTCGCTCTGCCTGGGTAAGGCACCCGTGGCTGGGGTTGACTCTTGACTCAGAAACTTTTAAGAAGTGAAGACACTTAGAGTGACCCTGCGTTCAGGCTGGTGCGTGGCTGGGAAAGGAGCTGGAGGCACAGCTTGAAATAAAGTACAGGGTGGGACAAACCTTGACAAACAGGCCAAATGCACCCCAATGGGGCAGCTCCGGCAGCTGCTGCTCCCCTGGCAGATGGCCTGGCCCCACAGGCTGGTTCTACAGGAGCAGCATGAGGGGTATGCTTCATGGAAGGCTGTGGGTGATGGAGACAAATAAAACCAGCACATCCTATGTCAGGGCTCCACAGGTGAAGGAGCAGGTCACATATCCCGGCATTAACCCGGCCGTCAGCTTCTGCCACGGCTCAGAGCAGAACAGAATGCAGGCCGAGCCCTGGTGAGCTCTGGGTGTGCAAACCTGCCTCCAGGCCTCTCCCTCCAGGCTCCCAGGACTGCTGGGCAGCTCAGAGGCTGGCCTGACGGACACGGCACCCGAGGGTCATATGCAGAGTCACTGGTGCCCTCTCAAAGCACTCAGGCCGACGGAGCAGGGTGGAGAGGTGAACATCTGAAGACAAATCCATGAAATTTTCCCAAGCATACTTTTCTGTTATTAGTCTAACGTCACCAAGCATTGCCTGTATTTTGTCAATGCCTCATCTTTCTTGGATTTTACTTAACAGTGAAAGAGTACACAGCGCACTGTGAGACATGTATTCTTGAAGGAAAAAAGAATTTGTGAAGAAATGTCCTTAGGTCTCAGTCTGGCACCCAGGTAGGTCATCATCGGTTTTTCTGTCTTACGCATGGGTCAAATCATGAACCTTCAGCTATTTTAAAGCAAGGATTTCTTTTTAATTGTAAAAATTAATGCACCAAACTATCAATGATTATTATTGTTATTTTAAATAAAGCTCAGGCTACTTGAGCAATCTAAATAAACCCCAGCAAACTGAGCCGAGTTATCATATTGCCAGATGGTCTTTGGTGGTGGTGATCAGAACACAGTAAGACTCCACTGTCGGTGGCAACGTAGAGGTGCAGCCCTAAGTGGGGCTCAGGCAAACGGTGCTCTGGGGGAGGCCAGGACTGGGAAACCGGAGGGCACCCCCACCCCAGCCACACCAGGAGCTGCCCCGTGGGGGGCTGCAGTGTGCACGGGGCCTCAGCTGCATCCACTGCGGGGCAAGGCTCTGAACCCTACTGGGCCCCAACGGCCCTGAATGTGGCCTGACACCATCAGCCCACGAGGAGCAGATGGGCAGGGCTGCACCCCAGAATGTGTGCTGGTGGAATGACTCTCTGGACACCCAGGATTTGGAAATGTAGGTCAGTGCAACAGCTGAAATAAGTTTGATCCCAGATCGCCTGAGTGTGAGGCGGCTCTCAGGTTACGAGAGCAGTCGGGAGGTAGAGAACAGGAGATGCCAGAAGACCCCGATGAACAGAAGAGGCACGGGGGGCAGGGGCACCATCGCCACCACACACAGGCCACGGGCCCGGATGAGGCCGAGCACAGAGACCGTGGGGCAGGAGCATGAAAGGAGCATGTCCAGTTCTGCCAAGGAAAGGCCAAGTTCACACACCGACACTGTGGGCAGTGAAGGGAGAAAGAAATCTCAGTTGATAGGAATAAACAAGAAAAACCACGCGAGGTGGTCGTCCTCTGTGCAGAGCAAAGATGATCAATTCTGCGATTGGTTCTGAGTTTTACCTAATGAAAGACAAGACGTCCTTTCCACACTGCATTCAGCTCTACAGGTCTAAATAGCTCATCATCTTGCCACCCCAAGTTTGCACGGCAGCCCTGGCTGTTCACAACAGCCTGACCTGGAATCCAGGGACCCGTCCCACGGGCAAACAGCAGGACCTCGTCAGGTCCAACCGTGTGGCAGGAGACCCACTCAGACCCCAGCAGGGACAGCGAGTCCTCACCAGCAGTGCGGGGGACGGCATGCACAGCAAGCGCTGGGTGCAGGACGTGGCCCTGGGGAGACGTGCGGCCCGGAGCCAGTCGGCGCATTCCCGTTAATACAGACGTAACGTGAGCCGAGCCGGCCTCAGACGCCATTCAGGCAACAAGACAGGACAAGACATACACTGGAAGGGATCATGCTCGTGTCTGAAATGCATTCAGGTGAAGGGAGGGCCTTCAGCTGACTCACAAAAAGGCCTGATCTCAAAGCAACACCGGGTTCCAGAACCTTCTGTTTCAATTACAGACTGAGCTGTTAAAATAAACTTGAGATATCTTTGTCCAGTCTGTTAGGTTGCAGGACACGGGAGCCCACTGTTTTTACAGCAGTTTCATTTAGACCAAGGAAGCTACAGCTAATATGTCATTTTTCAATGGTTCAATGCAGGGTAAAGAATTCCCAAGAAAATGGAGATTGGCCATGGATTTTTTTCACATATATTCCCTTAGTAGTTCTTTTAAAACAAAATGAAATCAGGAGAGACCGTGCACTGGCAGAATCAACTTAGAATGAGAGAACGCTGTGCACTGAATAAACCACCCCACAGCCAGGACGGACTCCTCGCTGCTTTTGGGGAGTCGGCAGTCAATCCCAGACACTTATTTATTATTTCTTGTGAAAATCACAGTCTACAGATCATGTGCTACGGAGCCCAGCAAACATCTCTCTCCGTTTGGGCTGTCTAGGTGTAAAGCCAACATTTTGAAGTAAGGACAGCGGCCTGTGCCTGGGATATGCCTTCAGTGGCCCGGCTGGAGTCTTCTGCTCACACCTTGACTCTCACCGATGTGCCAATGTCCTGGGGTCCGTGGGCAGCTGCAGCAGGGCAGAGCCATTCCACCTTGGCACCACGTCAACAGAGCCACAGAGGCGCAACGTTGCCTACAAAATTGCAAACAAAGCAGAACTTTCCATTCCGATGACGGATAACTGTACCAAAGGGCGGTCCTGAAGCATTATTCTCTGGGGCACATTTCAGATATGGAAACTTCCCATGTCAAGGCTCCTTCAAGTTGTACGATGCACTCAAATCTACAGATCATCCCAACTCAAGAAACTTCAAACTAAAGGTGCTCTGCTTTCCCTTGAATCTCTTTTTCCACTGACCCTCAGAAAAGCTAACACAAAGGATTAACGACTGTCAACCCCAAGCTCTGCTCTTCTTACTGACTATCCTAATAGTCAGTGGACCAGGTAACCAGTATCTCCCATTTAGTAGCAAGCAAATGGAGAGCTGTTAAACAGACTTTAACCAGTCAACTAGTAGGCCAGGAAACAATACTAGACATTTCCTGCATGCATGAAAATAACCACCTGCCAGGGGAGCTTCATCACAGAGATGGCCTCCAGATACAACACAGGACACCCCGTAATCTGAATTCCAGATAAGCAACAAATACTTTTTAGCCTAAGTATGTCTCAAATATTACCTGGGGCATACTGTTCTAATAGAAGTATTCTTTGTTTATCTGAAATCCAAACTTAACAGGCATCCTGCAGTTTCATTTACTAAACCTGGCAACTCTAACTGTTCTTATCTAAAACAAACACATTATTTGAATGAATTGCTTCAAATGAAGCTCTGTATGAGTTAGACACACAGTCCAACAAGACGTGTAACTGCTGATGTAAGAACATAAGCATTATGTATGAAGAGAAAAATCACTTTCCACCTATTTCATTAATGTCCTGAGAAGAGTAGACTATATCCACGGAAAACAGAGGAAAGAGAGGAGGAGAAGCCAGCACTGCCTTCAAAGGCCGAAGTCACAGGCACCTAACGGCCTGGCTGTGCTGGCCAAGGCCTCTTGGTGCCTATGTGACCCAGAAGGTCCCCCCCCGCCCCGGGCAAGGACCACCCGCAGCACTGGCAGTGTTCCTTCACCTCTTTGGGCTCCAAACAGCCTGCCTCTAAGCTGAGCTGAGATGTGACAGGTTCACCCTGCAGCCAGGACAGAGGTACGGGGTTCCTCAGGAGGAGGCGAGTCCCTGGGATGAGTATGGCAGGCTCGCAGCGGCCATTCCTGGAGCTCTGATGGCCACACGCTGGAACTCTGTCCTGGCCTTGTGACAGAGGAGGGGTGACAAGCACAGGCATCCTTAGCCCAGACCTACAGTTACAGGGGTCCATGGCTTCCCATGCAGGCTAAGTACTTGGGGTCACAGGGGCCTGGCTCCTTATTCCCTTTGCTGCCTGACTGGGAGACAGGCTGGGGAAAGAGCAGGGGGGCTGCCTGTGATGGGGCAGAGGACAACCAAGGGCCCCTGTGTGGCTGAGTGATGCTGGGCCAGTGACGGAAAGCAAAGGCCAGTGGCTCACCTGCATGCTGGGCACACTCGGCGGGCTCCCTGGGAGGCACAGCGCCTGAAACACTAAGGCCATCTACAGCTACACCACACTCCCAGGAAAGGATCTTAAATTCAAAGAAAAAGATCTTAACTCAGAAAGAAAAAAAAAAAAAGAAATTGACCCAAAATGGAAAAGAAATGTCCAAACAGTGGGTATTTAAAAGTACCCAAGACTCTGAGGTCTGCCAGGTGCCAACCAGCTCACAGCACAGTTGTGCATAAGCGACTGCACGGATTCATAACCAGCTCCCAAGCAGGATGCCCTTTGGTAACTCGAGTTTCAAAACATTATCGAGAATCTGCTTCTAGTGGTGTGCAGGCTTATCACCATAGCAACTGCAGAGACGGCCCACAACCTGTCCATAACCTTCATGTTCACAGTTGCCAAAATTTTCCAAGACAGGACTTTGCAACCCCTTTCTTCACACCTGAAATGCAGAACTTTGTAAGTCGTCTCTCGGGGACATACTCACCTGCATTTTGGGACTCCGACTACTAAGTCTCTGCCAGCCAAGGAGGCCTCCCACTGGCCCCAACAGCTCTGAAGGGCGTGCCTTCTGGGGGCCTCCCAGCCCCCTTCATCACTTGCGAAAGCACAGTGCCCAGTACTATGCCCTAAAAATGACAATCTTCAACCCTCCCACTACTACCAATTTCTAGTCTGATGCCAAAATAATCTGTATAAATCATACCCATGAGTCATGTGTCATCAATTTTTAAAAACTAGTAATATTATAGACAATTATGTCCAATTAAGTAACTATTCCAATAGTGCTCATATGGAATAAATTGCTAGGCCATGATACATAGGAACCTGATTTTATTATTTTGAAGGAAACATCCATTCTCCACTGGTTTCAGACACCATTATGTATTATATATATAAGTATATAATATACATCACTCAGGCATGCACAAAGTTTTCTATAGGATGGTAAACTCATCAAGCAGGTAACACTGAATTAACACTTCAGATGATGTATTGCAATAACCACCTAGGTTAATTCAATGAAATGGTACTCACAGTAAATCTGAATAGTTTATTCACAGCGCTGAAGGTGATCTTTCTGTAGTTCGAAGACGGAACGTGAGTAAGCTCCGATCTGGCTCATGTTTACAAGGACGCTTTCGGCAGCTAGCTGTCAGCCCGAATGTCTTACTAATCTGTGAAAATACTTCTCTCAAATCCACGGCTGCCTTTGTAAATAAAACAGGAGACGAAACATCCTTTAAAGGATGTGACTATGCTGACCTTGCCCAGAATCGGGTAAAATTCCAGGAAACTGTGACCATCTAGCTTCTAAACTAGAGAATATCCCTAGCTTTTTAATTCTAGTAAAATCTGGATCTGAAACTGCAATGTTTTAATATGCCAAGCTTATGCAAATACTGGATCCTCACACAGCCTACAAAGGCTTCATGAAAAGTCAGCCTCAGATGAAGCCCAGCACACAGGTAATTAAGACACAGCAAGAAAAAACACAACTTACAAATGAAAAATCAAGAACTTGTGCCAAAGATGCATACACAACACTTACCAAATAAAACCTAAAGACCTGAAAAGTTGGAGTCTACACTTACTACATGACTCAGTGTACCCACCATGAACCCACAGACCGGGGAGGATGCCAATTTAGCAGCAACCCACCGCGGGTACAGCCGGCTGGCCGCCAGGACCTCGCAGCAGCAGAGGTGACACCCTACGAGGTGAAATCCCGCAAGCTGGGCGGCTCTCTCCCCGCCTCTCGCACAGCGCGCAGGCTCGGCCACCACTGGATGGACACGCCTGCCTCCTCTGCAGAGCAACACTCCAGGCACACAGGCCACGCAGCCGAGTGGCTCTCGGGCAGTCTCTGCCCCTCCCTGCCGTGTGCAGAGCCCCTGGAGAAGAAGCCCCATACTCCTCACACTGCACACGACTCCCGGCTCCACCGCGGGCACCAGAGCTGCGCCCACTACCAGGCCGTCCACCTTTGCTGAGCAGCCCGTGACCAGCCTGCCTCGGACAGCAGCATGCAGCCGTACGTGAGGCCACTTACCCTGTCCATGAGCCCTGTGTACTGGGGGGTCCACTGTGGGCCAAGTCCAGAGCCCGCGTCCCTACTCCAGGTTTCTCCATAGCCACCAAGCCCAGGGATCCTCACGAAAGCATCTGGTGACACTGGGAAGCCTGCTGAGAACCCATCTCAGGCCTGACCGCACTGCATGCTACATGTCCTCACTGTTCAGTCCTAGAAACGGCCTGGCCCCTTCCGCCCCTTGCCCAGCAGTGAGGGTTGGCAAAGCAGGCCCCGGGACACAGAAGCCAAGTCATGGCAGCCATGAAGGCTGGGAAGGGTCAGAGGTGATAAAGCAACTTCCCAGGATCCTGATCCCGCGTCCATCACCTGGCCAAAAAGCACGGAGAAAGTAACAAGCTCCCACTCACCCTAAAAGGCCACACCACTAAATCACCCTCGCGTGACCTGTTCAGCCTGAAAACCATGTAGGACTGTGAGATGGATCATGCTAAACACCCACTCTTAGTTGTGCATTACTATTATGCTTCGTCCTTGCTTCTGTAGCAGGTCAAGTGGAGTCTGTACAGCCAGTACAAACCATGGCTGCCGTGCAGAATCAGCAGCTACAGAATACGCCGATCCCCAGCACAGCACACGTCACAGCTCACGTTTGCAGCTGCCAGCCAGAGCAGGCTCTGCCTTCCAGAACACCCCAGTTCTAGGAGGCCAGGGACAAGCTGAGGACCTGAGGCCCAGGACAAATGCCCCCCCACTGCAGATTCCAGGAACACGGAGGGCTACTTTGCATCTCTGCAGGCAGGCGAGTGGGGAGTTCTGGAAGGGGTTCCTGGGATACCGTGGAGGTGCAACAGGGGAATGGGAGTGGGTCAGAGCCACGCAATGGTCCACAGAAGCCTGCTGGAAGAGCTGGAACGCTTCCACCTGCCAGAATCTGGGCTTCTGGCAACACTGGGCAGTGGCATGAGGCAGCAGATGCCCCCCAGGTGGAAGCCCTGGCCAGAACAATGGTGGGTGACCAGGACAGCCCTGAGGTGAGGCTCTGTCTTAGGGCCCAAGGGACTTTGGAAACGAGTGGCCCCTGCTCCCCAGGTGTACCCCACTCCATAGCATGGGGTTGCCCTCCTCCAGAGCCAACCAGGAACTCACACTTCAAAGGCAAAATCCGGGCAGCTCACCCTGCAGACTTTGGGCTGGGTGCAAGGACGTCTCCTTCTGCGACACCACCCTCTGCTGGGGCCAGAGAGACCCATCTTTTCTGCCCACAAAGTTGATAAAATCTACACAGAGGAGTTCTTACACTTCACCCCAGAGAAGCCAGTTCAAGTTTGAGCTGGGGAAGGCCAAGAGCTCCTCCTCGGGACCACCCTGCAAAGGGGACTAGGAAGCCCAGGAAGGAGCACCCGCCACACGGTGGACTTGGAAGCACTACGCTCGGGGCCCAGGAGGCCTGCAATGGGATTCAAGATGCACAGCAAAGACGGACAGGGTTGAAAAACTGTCGCCCCGAATCTGACTCTCTAAATAGCTCCACGCTCTCTAAATAGTTAGAAGCCAGGCACGTCATTAATTTCATCCTCAGATAATGCCCCTCGGTGTTTACAAGCAGCCTCCGTGCAGACCGGCTTCTGCAGAGCACAGCAGGGCCACTTCAGATGCCTCCAGGGTGCAGGCTGAGGGTCTACGGCCCTGGGCAGGGCCGGAGCCATCCTGTGACCCTGCGCGCCTGCACCTCAAGTGACAAACCAGGGCAGGGACCCTTCCTCTCCTGGGAACTACCCCATTCTGGTTCTGACTCTGGTATCAGCAGGAGTCATGTCTCCAGGACGCCCAGGACATGCCAGACGCCACACAGCCCGTTAGCGGGCACTCCCCCTGCTCTGCAGCCAAGCAGGCTAGACACGCGGTGCCAGAGAGCGCAGTGAGGACAGCATCGCTGCTCAGCGCCAAGCAAGTTAAAGCCTGGCGTCCAGGACCACCGTCGTTCCATCCGCCAGTCATTCCGTCCTTGACCAGTACACACACCACACGCCTTTGGTCAAATCAGGAGATTTCCTTGTACCTAAGATTCCTCACAGACTAAACATCTCTCAGTTCCCTCCCATCTCTAGAATCCATGATTACCTTGTGTCAGAAAAAAAAAAAAAGAAGAAGGGTAAGAGAAAAGGCAAATATAATCTCCAGAGTTTGATGCCTTTTACAGGATAGTAAATTTTTTCTGGAAGGTCAGGGAATGTGACACTCTGTTCAAGCAAAATACTAGCGTGCATGCCTGGCACAGATGGTCAGTGTTTGAGGGATTGGGATATGATAAAACACACAAAACACTATTCTCCTAATTTGATCTTCCTCTGGCAACTCAGAAAGCAGGCAGGCACGGCAGCACCAGGTGCAGAGCCAGGTGAACACGCGTTGTGTGCACCTGTGCAGGTGCAACTGAGAGTGGCTTCTGGTGGCGAAGACGCTGACTGAGCCACAGGGCGCTGTGCACCCACTGACAACATCTGAGTGTTTTTCTTGAAGGACTTTGCTGCATTTTTATAAGGAGTTAAGAATTTAGCATAAGCACTTTCAACTCTCACTTTATCTTCTTCCAAGAAACAAATTCCACAGCGTGCAGCACCCGGGGAAGCCGAGCAGGGCAGTGGCAGGCTCTCGTTCCGCTTCCCCTATGAGGCGTGCTACGGCCCCTCTTCCGCAGCCCCGAGTTCATCTCTGTGCCCCGGGCTTCCTGCTCAGCAGCCCCCCTCCTGGTCCTGCTCTCCACCCGATCTCACACTCAGGGAGACAGAGCTCCACGAAGCCATGCGGGGCGATGGGGCCACACGGTGGAGGGCGCCCACCCTTTACGGCCCAGCACCGAAGGCCGTCGCTACAGCATGTCGCCGTGGACCCCCAGAGCAGAAGATCAGCCTGTCTGTGGACGTTCATCAGGTGTTGCTCAGCACAAACCTAGGCTGCCAGCAGATGGGGAAACAGCATAGGAGGTTCGGCGAACCAGCCCAGCTACTTGAGAGCCAGCCTTGTGATCTGTACTTCTACAAGCTCCGCAAGCTCATACCAAGAGGCCCCATGCGGCCGAGACCCCTCAGAGCTGCCACCGCTGCGCTCAGCCCTCGAGGACTCCAGGTCTGTGGACGTGCCCTCCTGCCTGTGAACCATGTCTGGCTTCCCTTCTGCACCTGAGGCTTCCCCTGTCTCATCAGGGCCCACAACCCCTTGCTTTGCTGCATCATTTTTAGCGTCCTGTGGTGCCAACAATAAAGTCCTATGTTAAGACAAATGCCCCCCCCAGTCACTGTGGGTGTCAGAGGCCAGGGCTGCACGCATTGCAAAGCAGACCCCAGCTTCCCCACTCAGGGCACTGGCCTCCCGCCGGGCCGCCACCAGCACAAAGGCGGGGTGCCTTCCACAGGCACGCTCTGCTCCACTCCGAGGCCAACCCTGAGAGGGCGCGACAGCAGCAGCTTCCCATCTCAGCAGGCCGGCCGCCACATACAATGCCCCTCCCAGGCCCACCTCACACGCCACATCCTGACTTCTATTCACTAAATTCACCCTAAGTCCTGTTACGATGGGTGGACACATGAAAACATTTTCTGCCCGAGCTGTTCTAAAAACTGTCTGTGCTCTAATGAAAACAAAACATGGCTGTTTGACCTTTCGCGAGCTTCATGACCGTAGCCCAGCCCTCCCTGCCCACCTCGAGGCATGGGCTCCTCTGACATGTGATCGTCAAAAGCCTGAGGATCTCCTTTCAATCACGATGGAAAGATGGGCTCTAACGCACATGAGTGTTGCCCTGGAGGAAGGCAGCAAGCAGGGAAATGTAGGAGATGGGACTTCCTGAAGTAAATTTTCTTCCTTCCTGTCATTATCTGTCCTTCCCTTGGCTACATTTTTAATTCTAAAAATTCTCTAATTCTTCAAACTGCATGCTTGTGGCAGACTATGATACTTGTGCTGAGAACTTCTTATTCTACTAGGTTACACTTTGCCAACTTTGTTGGTCAAAAGCAGTCAAATATTTGCAATTTCATGACTTCATCTCAAACTTGGGGTTTTACTATCAATTAAGTTCCAGGGTCTACAAAGACATAGAAGAGAGTAGGCTGACCAGACTACAAATTTGATGTGACAGATGAGGTCAGAATAACAAGAAACGGTCAAAACCTGGCATAGTCACATCAGTTTTAGCAGAAACCATATGCAGATGAGCCTTGGCAATGGGATCCTCAGCATTACGGCAGGTTCCGGCACCTGCAGGGCTCCTGTCCAGCAAGGCCTCCCATGGGTGCTTCTCACAACAGCTCAAGGACCGCATGCTGAGTCCTCCCAGATGCACGCAGCAAGCTCCGATTGCTCCTGAGCCCCCCCAAATGCCTTCTGAGCAGAACTCAACTCTGGCCCGTTTACTGGTGAAGCAAAATTCAGTTGTCCACAGTGATGAGCACCCTGACTGCGCTTTGTTAAAAAATATTAATTTTTATAAATTTAATCATATGCCCTTTCAACACTCCCCTTCCAAAATTAGAAGGACTGATTTCCTGTGAACTCCAAAAGTGTACTTCCTATCAGCACTGTATCACCTTCTCAATGGAGGATTACACCTAGCTCAGTAACACATTTTAAATTACTGAATTCTTTGTCACAACTTTGCTGTCCTACAGCTGTCAGTCAGTAATGCAGGCTGCTGGGACGCAGCCTCATTGGACATGCAGGTAATGTGGCAATCGGCACTTTCCAACAGTGCAGGAGACAATAAAGTTCACCAGGGGAAAAATGTATGGAAATAAGTTTCTTTCATTTAATCTGATACTGCAAATTATCTCTAGATCAAGAAACACCATTCAAATCCATTCCTGGATGTCAAAAAATCTTTGGGTAAAATTATGGCACAATGGGATTTCCCTGAAGAGTCACACAGATCTGAATTCTAATGTCACTTTGCACCACAAGTAGCCAGGTTCAGTCTTATGAAAACTGCTGCGATCTTCTGCCCTCAATTTCTACACATTTCACCTAATGATCTTAACCAATCATTGCATCCCAGTCCTATGATAATTTAAAGTCACTTAAATGGTTAAAGATCTAAGTAATTTTATTCATGGGAAAGGCAGGCATTTTCCTAAGTTGTACACATTCTTAACAAAAGAAAAGCACACTTCAGATCAAAATAGAGGCAAAATGCCCAATTTCATTGCCAAAGGAGCTGCTTCAAAGCCCTTGGCCAAACCCTGCAAGTGAGAGTGTTTTGTGAGCATTAAATCCATATAACAAGCTCCTCTCCTCAAGGAACTTCCATTAAGCAGAGATTTAATGCCACGCTAGACCACTGCAGGCCTGCTATGATTGAAAAGTTTGTGTTTTTAAGGAGGAAAGATACTGTCTGTGGGGCATACAAAAAGTGACCCATGCAGACCGACAATGCTTTTCAACATTTTATGCCTCTGCCATGACAAATTTATTTTGCTAGTCTCTCAGTAAGCCACAATATTGTGTTGATTCTATTGTTAACTTGTTAAACTCAACTGCCATATATAATCGTTACAGAATCATCTGAGGTATCAAGTTTCTTAAAAAACAGATTGCATGTAGAGAAAATATACATAATCTCATTAAGAAATTATAATCTCTAAAATGCAATGAGCCTGCAAAGATAAAAAGAGTAAATACCAATTTATAGTGAAAATGATTTGATCTTTCCAACATCTTGACTTTAAAAGTGCTACTGAATTATTATTAATCATTTGACTGCTATCATAATAGATGAGGTTAAGGGCCAAGAGCTTTCCCAACATTTAAAAAATATTTGTCTTCAAAGTAAAAAAAGATTTAGTGCTAGCCTAATATATAATCCAATGAGTTCCAGAAAGTAGCCCTGTGACCAGTAAAATCTATAGTTGTAAAAATGTTTTAAAAGGAAAGCCAAGAATTAATTTTCAAAAATGCCACCCAGGGGCCACAATTGGGTTCACCAGGTTTTACATGACAAACTGTCAGAGGAATTCAAGAAAGCTCAGAGAACGAGCATTGCATTTCAGAGAATTGCACGATCTCCTGTTACTTCCCACAGGTTAATGAGTAAGAAATGAAATGCAGAATAAGGATTGCTGCAAAATGTGCTTTTATTCATTTACCTGTATACACGCTTACGAATGTGTATGCAGAGACAGTATTAGTTTCTCTACAGGATTAGAGAGAACATTTTTCTACAACTCTGTATACTCAACATACATTTGAGTATAGTAGACACTCGTATAATACACTGTATAAACCTATAATAATTAAACTCTGCTCCAAAAAACTGGCTAAATCTCTAATAAGGAAAAACAATACAGATTTGTATTTTGTTTTGCAGAAATGCGAAGGAGTCATTTTCCTCACTACAGAATATAACAGCGCAGCTGAAGCTCCTCGGTGTCTATCATCTCTGTTCAAGGAAAAGCAACATCCGTGAAACAGTTTCCAGGGAGAAGAGATCAACATTTTCGACCATATGGAGAAAATTACAAGTTCTATAACTGAAACACCACCTTCCACTTAAAAGAACTACCCCCAAAGAATAATGAACTATCAAAATGTTTAAAATGTATAAGACATAAAAAGAAGAAAACAAAGATGGCCAAATGTCTTTAAATAATTTACATAGCTGCTATTTGGAAAGTAATCTGTTGCAGCGAGCCATCTCTACACCCACAGGGCTACCTGAACCCAAGGTGATTAATTATAACTGCACACCAACTTAAAGTCACTCTTTTACTCCCTGTCTTGCGCAAAGGAGAAGAGCAGAGGAGAGCATGCTGCCCCTAGGGGCCTCCTACGTGGGGAGCTGCCAGGCCTGGGCCTGCACTGGAAGCGAGGACCTCATCTCAGAGGCCCGCCACCTGCTCTCTGCTCAGAAACGATGGCTACCCCGGACACACTGTGACCCCGGCAGGCCAGAGGTGTTAATCTGTGCAAACACATAGAGCGACTGGCCACCTGCAGTGGACCTGACAGGCCCTTGGGTCTGTACCCACCAGCCCAGGATCCCCATATTGGGTGCAGAGTCCCCGCCTGCAGGGCCTGGGATAACTGGGAAAGGGCTATCCAAGCAGTTACCCAGGGGCCTGGGCATAGGGCTACTGAAGCCCCAACTACCTGGGCCTGGGCCGTCTGGCTGCGGGGCTTCTGGGCCTAGGCCTCGTGGGCTCAGGGATACCTGGGCAAGGGCTACCCTGGCACAGTGCCACCCGGGTGCAGGGCCACCTGAGCCCTGGGCGCACGCGCTCACCTGGTGCAGGGTCGGCCACGCCCTCCTCTCCGCTCCCGTCAGCGGCCTCCTCGGCCAGGCCGGAGCCCGGGGAGTCGGCGGCGGCGCAGGCCGAGCCCGGGCTGCTGGGCTGCGAGGCCGAGTCGCCCTCACTGAGCGAGCTGCAGCGCGTGCGCGGAGCGCGGTCCCCGGGGCCGTCGCGGTCCCGGCGCGCGCGGCGGTGCACCCGAGAGTGCAGCACCATCTGGTGGTAGGTGCGGAAGATCTTGCCGCACTCGAAGCACTCGGACGACTTGCCGTGACCGGCGGGCGCGGTGGGGCGGCGGCTGGGGCGCGCGGCCGGCCGGGGCTCCAGCGGCCCCGGCCCGGGGTCCCCGGGCGCACCCGCCCGCTTGCGCGGGGGCCCCTGTGCGCCCAGCTCGGGCTCGCGCTTGCGCCGCTCCTGGCTCACCAGGACGTACTCGCGCCGCTCCTTGTCGAAGGCCACGTCCCCGGCCAGCGCCTCGTCCCACGCGCCGTACTTGAGGTACTCGGCTGGCTCGGCCACCTTGCCCCTGGTGGCCAGCTGCCAGGCCTGGTAGCTGTTGACCGGGTCCAGCTCGGCCACCCGCCGCCCTGCCTGGGCACCGACGGGCACACCGGCGTCCGCTGGCCGCAGGTCCAGGCACCGCAGGAAGAGCTGCTGGCGGTCCGCGGGGCCTCCAGGCTCCGAGTCCTCCCCGGGCGCGCCCTCCGCGGCTGGGACCCGGGGCCGGCCGGCCTCCACCCTGCGGTGGATGGCGTTGTGCGCATTCAAGCTGTCCAGGTTTGTAAACAGGTTCCCGCACTTGGTGCAGACTTCGTAGAGGGACAGGCCAGCCACGATCATCTCCTCCTGCACCACGTTGTTGATGGTGGCGATGGGATCCAGCTCGCCCCTGGGCTTGTTCTTGCTCCCCGTCTTCGGGCCGTGCGCCTTCATGTGGTTTTTCAGGAACCACGGCTCCTTGAACCTGCGGCCGCAGATGTGGCAGCCGTGGTCGAAGGAGCCCCGGTGCTTCCTCATGTGCGCCTTCAGGAACCAGGTCTGGCTGAAGGCCTGGCCGCACACCTCGCAGGGGAACTCCCCAGGCGGCAGCTCGGGCTTGCCATTCTCCACAAGCGCCCGGGCGCCGCTGGGCCCCTGCGCGGTGATGTGGTCCTTCTCGACGTGGCTCAGCAGGGACTCCTCCCTCAGGGTCGCGTAGCTGCACAGCCGGCACTGGAAGGGCTTGTGTGCCTGCTGCACGTGCAGCTCCAGGTCTCTCTTGCGCTCAAACTCGCTCTTGCAGAAGGCACACCGAGCCGCGGCCCTGCCCTCCTCCAGGGCACGCGTGGCCCCTTCCGCCTCCTTCCTGCTGCTCCTCAGCAGGATCTTGCTGCTGTCCGCCCGGGTGGCCCCGTTCAGGATCCTGTTGCAGGCCGAGGTGCTCTTGGTGGGGCTGGCGCAGCCGTCCAGGCCCTCAGACACACGCATCTCCCCGGCCTCCAGCTCATGGCCCTGGATGAGAGTTCCTGTGCGGTGGCTGCGAATGTGGATCTTCAAGTTGCCCTTCTGGGAGGCCCTGTGGTCACAGTAGGGACATTTGTATGGCTTTTCCCCCGTGTGCTTGCGCATGTGCTGGGACAGGGAGCTCTGGAAGGGAAAGCTCTTGCCACAGATGCAGCAGGTATGGCTCACGGCCTTGTCCCCGTCCACTTCGGGGCTCCTGCTGGCCCTGGAGGGGCTGGAGCCCCTTCTCAGCTCCATCTCAGGCTCTCGATTGCGATCCATCTCCACGACAAGGGCCGACCCCAGGGGACAGGTGGCTTTCTGTCACACAAGCCTGCCCCCACGGGTCTTATCTCTCCATTTTCAGATGAGTCTTTCACTTCCCAGCTGCGGAGCAGCGCCTGCCACACCACATGTGTTCCTACCTGGAAAGCATGGCAGCCCGCAGCCCGCACCTGAAACAGAGAAGACACGAGATCTTAGGCACAGGCTTCCCTTGAAAACTGGGAACCCGTAACACAGTGACTGGCACTCTCTTCCTTAAAAATACCCATCCAGTCCAAGTTAAAGAAAAGGGATGCCAAGAAAATTCAGAGATACACAACAGCTGCTTTTCCTTAAGGGCTCGAACAATTACTGATAACTGTGTGCTGAATCATTAACCTTAAATGAGTTAACTGAAATAATTTTTTTTTATCCAAAAGACATCAAATCTTTAAGGAAAGAGCACAGTAGGCAAGTGGGTTGGGGAGTGAGAAACCCAGGTGAGAGGCCCAGGGGGGCGGGGGGCCTGAGGGACAGAGGGCTGGGAGCAGAGCTGGGCCTGTGTCCTACACAGGCAGTGTACAAACGTGCTGCCGTGTTTGGATGTGAAGGCAGTGAGTCTTCGGTTAAGAATGCAAATGACTTAGTAAGAGAGGCAGTGACCTGCAGAAGTGGCACCCTGCTCTCATTCGGGATCTGTGCTCTGAGCCGGCTGCTGGACTGGCGACCTCTGGGTGTGTGTGGCCAGGAGACTGTTCCCAGAGCCACATTCGGTCTTTGCCACCTGTGAAAAGCCCAAACACTTGGCCCGTCTCACAACGCCTTTCCTGTCCTGATCCCTCCCTTTTTCTCCGGCACCCCTCCCCGCCCTTCCCCCAGAAAGGCACTCTATGCCCTGGCTGCAGGGCTGAGTCCTAGTCCCACTGCAGGGCACCCTCCCCATGGCCTCCGCACTTCTCCAAGGGGCGGACTCCCGGCAGCTTCCCGGGGAGGCTGGGTCTGCCTCTCCCTGGTGACAGCAGGAATCACACTGTGTCCTTGCTGCCACTTGAGTCCCACCCCGACCTCCAGAGAAAGAGGTTTGAGCCACTCCTCCAGGCGCCTAGGCATTTCCAGAACCCTGAGCATAGGCAAACTGAACAAGGGGGTGCCCGGCACTGTGCCCGGCCCTGTGGCCTGCACACAGTGGGACACCATACCGCGGGAAGGCCAGCCAAACACCTGCCCACCACCAGATGGGCCAGGACAATGCACACCAAAAAGCCACTCTCTGCAGTAAAACAGGAATTTCCCTCTGACTTATGAGCAGCATAAACAATGAACCAGTTGGGAAAGATGTGAGAGACGGCACCTTCCAGGGCAGTCCGGGGGAGGGTGGGCACACACAGCTCCCAGGGCACAGCCTCCTTATCCTCCTTACCTCTCAACAGAAGCAACTGAGCTAATGATTCTGAGGGTTTCCCTCCTGAGGGCTCCAGACTTGCAGAGAGACACCCAAATGGGCAGGTGTTCTTTAAAAAAAGCTTTAACATGAAGAAAGAGAGCTGTGTTTTTACAGACTTGAAACCTCATATACACTAAGAACTCATATTCAAGAATTTATAGAAAGTGAACAAGCTATGTGTTTCTGTTTTTTCACAAGACAGTGTGTCAATGCACATTATTTGTTCAGAGATGAAGGGTTTTCTCCCAAGAGAACAGGGGTAGCAACTCCGTGTTTGCTCCAGGTCTCCAGCCTGCTAGGTTTTTACCAAAGCAGACACAGAAAAGAATACTGACAACAGAATGGAGAGGCCTGTCACCCAGATGTCCCCAAAAAGTTGGAATGCTGAACACATTACACCTCTTTCACCCCACTGCCCCCAAGACATAGGAGCCTTTCACCACAGCCACCTTCTGAAAAGATGCCTCCTCCCACAGACCTGCACAATGAAAGGTGGAAATCGTACTGAGAATTATGTGTTCTTAAACATCTTTCAGGAAAGCCCCATGCTACCAAGTTTCCCAGGTATCTAAAGTGACCAGCACAGGCTAAGCAGCCAACTCCGGGAAGAGGCAGGAGGCAGAGCCTCATACAGGCGTTCTCACCTCGTCCTGCTAACAGGACACAAAGCTCCTCCTGCATAATAGGTGGAAACTCCTTAAAGGGGATAAACAGATGAGAACACCTCTTAATGACAATTTCAGCTATTTCAAAATTACTTTTGCAAGCTGTTTTGGTCTTGGTACAACTTTTGGATGGTCCTATGTTATTTATGATGATTTTATAAGGCGAAATAATTTGCAAGTATCCCCTTCTGTCCCAGGGCCTATTTCATCCCTAAAATGTTGAATGTGATGTAATATACGGAAGTATGAATGAAACATACTATTTATATGTCACTTAAGTGACCAAATCTGGGTATCAATTTTAGGAGTTTAAGAACCATGCAGAAGAAAGCTTACAGAGAAAACACAACTAAAACACAGGAATTATTGCTCTGAAATAATTTTACGACTCCAGTGGACCTGTAGGCTGGCTCATCAAGGATGCTAAATGTTCAACAGGATCAAACAACCAAAAACCAGCCATGAAGATGAAATTCATGGAGCAAAGTACTCAGCTAGTTACGGGTCACAAGGAGCAACCCACAGATGCACCTGGAATATAAGTGGATTTTTCAAGTGAGGAGACTTGCTCTAATCATCAAAAATGCATGTTCTGTGGTCCCAACCCCAGGATAAGCCAGTTTTGCTCCTTCTTTTTTATAACTCAGCCTCTGCAGAACTCCCAGGGGCCAGAGAAAGTTAAATACTTTCAAAGCCCAGGGGCAGGTCCAGGGGTCTGCATACAGGGGACCCTACCGCCATGCCATGCAGGAGTCTCGGCCAGCACGGAGCAGTGCAAGGCGGACCCTGGGAGCCCCATACCCACTCCCATCCACCAGCCATGTGGCTTTCAGGGGGCCCCTTCACACCCTGGGTTCATCTCCTCATCTGTCAGGTGCTGAGAGTCGGGGAGGGACACAAGAAGCCGTGTGTCACCACAGCCCCTTGCAAGCTTTCCCCACTGGCCCCTCCCCAAGGCACCGCTTGGATCCTCTGCAAACAGCACAGAGCGAACAGCCCATGAAGAACACACACCTGCCCAACAGCCCGCGTCCCAGAGCAAGGCACAAAGGAGAGGCCAGGCGGGCACGGCCCTTCCACGGCAGACCAGCGGCCAGAGCCACCTTGCTGGCCGCAGGCCACCTCCAGTGCGCAGCGCACTGCCCTTCAGAGGATGTGACCTCGCTGTTGCCGCCTTTCCACAGGGCCTCGGAAGCCTCTGCACAGTTCAAAAGGCTCTTCACTGCCATGCTCGCTTTCTGAGAAGTCCCCGTGTCCTCTTTACAGCCTCCATGTGGACATTTCTGATTCCCTGACCCCAGACCTCCAGCCAAAGAATGGACACATACCCTCAAGAAGCCCAAAGCCTAGAGAATACAGTTTTCATTCTTCCTCGGGCCTCCTCCAAAACCAGCTTAGCAGCTTCACCAAAGGCCACAGGTGCCCTGCAACTTACAGGGAATTCCCAGGTAAGGGCATTGCCAGTGCCCTGCAGCCAGCGAGGCAAGCCCCTCTCTTCTGTTGTGTGGGATTTCCCTGCCCGCCACCATCTTTGGAAGCCCAGCCCTGTGAGAACTGCACGGGATGCTTTTTTAGAGAACATAAAAATGTTTTGAAGGGGAATATATAAGAATGGAGAAAATGCTGTAACATCATAACTATTTAAGCCCAAACACAATTATCTTAAGGAAATCATCACATCCACAATGCTGGCTCCACTTGGAAGAGGCCCATTAAGTGGCCCCTTCCTGATGCCGGTGGTCCACTGATGCAGTTTCTTGCAAACCTTTAAAGAAACAGTCAAAACATACTTCCCTGTAACTAGCTCTCCTTAGTCAATGGCCAAAACAGAACTGTGTGATATTCTCAGCTGCAGGCAACGACTGCCGTGTAAGGCAGTTATCACTTCCTTTCTAAAAAGTAACAAGAATGCTGTCATCAGAACTTCCAACTTAAAAATGCACTGCGGGGCAACCATCCCCATTCAAAGGTATACACGGACCCTCCTAGCACTACTGGCTTCCATCTCTCCCTGTCCTTTTAAAAAATCCCACCAGCCTCTGCGAGCTGGGAGGGACTCAGGTGGTTTCTCCACATTTATTTTGCTCCCTAATGAGGAGCGGTTCACATCCAAACACCACTATGTGATGAAGCATTACACCACTTGGTTCTCGCCAAACATATCTCAGTACTAGCTGCCTCTATTTTATTCTCACAAACAAACAACACGCCAAGTGAGGTTCGGCACTCCAAGTTCCTCTAAAACACATTAACCTAAAGATAACTAGCCTTATAAAACGTGTAGCTGGCTTTTTACCCAGAGCAGTGTGAGTAAAGAAAGTCTTCCTACAACATAGCGTCAGGAGCGAGGGGAGCGAAGGGGAGAGCAAATGCACATACCTATGTTTTAACTGATAATATGACATGCCAACCCACATACATGTCAATCCATACACATGATAATGTGTTAGCTTACATGCATTCATATGGCAGAGCTCTGCCAGAATACATATTTGCCCATAATGAATCATAGTTTTGTTGTTATTGTATTATAAACTTCTTCCAAGGCTGTAACTGGGAACTTGCCAGACAGGACTGTAATTTAATTGTTCAGGCATAAAAATGGCTTGCTGATTAGTTTTAAAATAGATTTCCACTGGATCTGCATGTGTGTGTGTATGTGTGTGTGTACGTGTGTTTCTCTAAGGATGTAATAAACAGTTTGAAGCTACTTTTTAAAAATGCCTTATATAATTTTCAAAATAAATTTCATTTTTAAAAAGTTAGGTAATCTAATCACATTTATAAAAAAACTAGGAAAAAGATGTATATTAAAAAAATGTATTTATAACCAAAATGCATTATAATGGAGATGGAGAGGTGTTTCAGAGGGCAAATTGTGTAAGTTTGACAATAAAATATATAGTAAACCAAAAAGTAAGCATGTGAGCACATAAACAAATGAGCACTAGGTCTGAACACACACGTGTAAGGCTGCTGCCACCCCTCAGCGAGGTGCTTTCCTTCTTCACCTACGCAGCGCAATCAAAATGAAGCGCTTTCCCAAGACTGCTTACAATCACTGGATTTACGGTAACTTTAATCTGTGGGTAAAGGTTTCAACTAATACATCACTTTTGTAAGTGAGGAATCTGGGAGGGGCATCTGTGAGCTTACACAGTACAGGAAGGTCACCTGCTGAAGGCCACCCTGCAGATCTGCTCAAGCAGCTCCCCGAGCCGACCCAGGACCAGGGTCACCCTGCCTGCCTTGGAGTCTGCCTGCGGGCCAGCCTCCGAGACATCCAGCCGGAAGGAGGGGCACCGTAAGGCAACCAACAGGTCCATAAAGAGTCACGTCCGTGTTCCTGACCCCCTTCAATGACAGCTCCACACTGCTGGGGCACCGAACTCAACACAGCAGGGTCAGACCTGACACAGGCTTCGTCACAGCTGAGAACCAGATGCCAGGAGACTGTGGGAGCCTGTTACTCAGAGGCAATGACAGACAGTGAGAAAGAGAAACACGTCAACATGCAGTTAGAAAACAGAGTTCTGGCCGTGCTCCAGCAGGGCGGGCAGAAGTTTCCAGAAGGGCAGGGAGGGAAGTACTTGCACTGGCAAGGTTTAGCTAAGTCTTCCCAGGGAAGTCAAGGGTCGTCTGGGAATCAAATGGTGAGGCCAACCTCCCAGTGAGAGTGACTCCCCATTACCAGAACTGATGGTCCCCTCCACTCTCCTCTTCCCCCCACAGGCAATACCCAAAACAGCCCCAGCATCCTGCTGGCTGCACCTCCAATCCCTTCACAGCCTTTCACACCCTTAAAATGAGACCCAGATGGCCTAACTGAGCTTCCAGAAGCCCTGACCCCTGCCCAGCCAGGCTCATGACTCCTGGGTCACCAGCTGTGCCCTGCTCCACACTCAGCACACACACATCCACTCTCAGAACTGGGCCCCCTTGCATGCAGTGCCCACACCACCTTCTAAGGTATGGCCTTCCTGAGGGGGCTTACCTGCCCCTGTCAGCCATGTGACCGAGTCAGGGTCCCTACAATACCTTCTCCTCACACTCTGCGTGGCCCTGGCCCTATCCTAGCACTTGTCTGAACATGTTACTTTTTCTGCTTCTTTAATAGTCACTTGCATGTGAGATGACATATTTTATGAGGACAGACTCACACAATATCTAGATTTCTCCCCAGCAACTCTCCAATGCCAAGCCCCAAATGGGTGTCACAGCAGTGTGACAGGGGCCTAGACTGTGAGCTTCGAGGTCAGACTGCCCAACAAAAACTACTTGGATCAGCTGTGTGACCTTGAGTAAGTGTTTTGACCTCTCTGTTCCCCAGAACATGTTGTTTTTAAAATTTACTGATAGTAATGATAACTATACTATTTTTTTGAGGTTTAAATTAATGCATACAAGGTACAATGGTAAGTGGCCAACATACATTAGGTATTATTAATCAGTAACTGCTGAATAAGTGAATGAAATGTCAGTATAGTACCCAAAGATATTTAGTCACTGGCAGTGACAACATTTGGTTTAATACATTCAATAGCACAAAATAATAAAGCTTAGGAGGCTAAATTAGCAATCACTAAATAGTGATGCCTATGTGTTCATAGGCCATTACAAATTCACTACAACAGACTCTGTACAATTAAAAAGTCTTCCACCAACAGCTATAATCATCCACAGCAAAGATGTTCTAACATGCTATAGCTCCAGAACTCTTCATTAAAATTAAACTTCAATATGCACTAGATTATTAGATAATACTTGGGAATTACTATGACTTTTGTTATGTCGGTAATACAGGAGAACATTCTTAGTTTTGGAGATTTCTGATGAAATATTTTAGAGGTGGTTAAAAAAAAAGAGAAAGTACATGTATCAAAATGTTAACGATTGCTATATCTAGATGAGGGGTGTATGTGTATTTATTTGTCTGATACTCAAACCAAACAAGGATACCACAAAAGAGAAAATTACAGGCCAATATCCTTGATGAACACAGACACAAAACTCAATAAAATACTACCAAACTAAACTCAACAAATCATTAAGAGGATCAAACACCATAACAAAGTGGGATTTATTCAGGAATGCAAGGATGGTTCAACATTTGCACAATCAACTTGATATACCACTTTAACAAAATGAAGGACAAAAATTGTATGATCATATAAATAGATGCAAAAAAAGGATTTGACAATATTCAACATCCACTTATGATAAAAACTCTCAACAAAAAGTGGGCATAGAGGCAACATACCTCAACATAACAAAGGCCATATATGACAAACCCACAGCCAACACCACACTCAAAAGTGAAAAACTGAAAGGTTTTCCTCTAAGATCCGAAAGGACAAAGATGCTCACTCTCACCACGTTTATTCGATAGAGTATGAGAAGCCCCAGCCACAGGAATAAGGCAAGAAGGGGGGGGGGCATCCAAATCAGAAAGAAAGAAGTAAAACTGTCACTATTTGCAGATGACATCATACTATATAGAGAAAACTCTAATTAGTCTCCACCAAAAACCTGTTAGAATAAACAAATTCAATGAAGTAGCAGGACACAAAATTAATATACAGAAATCTGTGGCATTTCTATATCTTAATAAAGAACTGTCAAGAAAGAGAAATTAAGAAAGCAATCCCATTTACAACTGCATCAAAAACAATAAAATACCTAGAAATAAATTTAATCAAGGAGGTGAAAGAGCTGCTGTACTCTGAAAACTATAAGACACTGATGAAAGTAACTGAAGATAATACAAATAAATGAAAAGATATCCCATAATCATGGATTAGAAGAATTAATATGGTCAAACTGTTCACACTACCCAAACCAATATACAGATTCAATATAACCCCTATCAAAATTCCAATGGCATTTTTCACAGAACTAGAACAAATAATTCTAAAATTTGTATGGAGTCACAAAAGATCCTAAAGAAACAAAACAATCCTGAGAAAGAACAAAGTTGAAGTTGTCATGCTCTGTAATTTCAAACTATATTACAAAGCTGCAATAATTGAAACAGTATGGCACTGGCATAAAGAGAGACAATGAAACAGAACTGAGCACCTAGACATAAACCCAGACATCTATGGACGATCATTTTATGACAAAGGAGCCGAGATGAATAGAGAAAGAGAAGTCTCACAAATAAATGTTGCTGGTCAAACTGGACAGCACCAGGCAATGGAGTGAGACTGGACCACTCTATCTTGCACCATACATAAAAATTAATTCAAAATGGATTAAAGATTTGAATGTAAGACATGAAACCACAAATTTGTAGAAGAAGAGAAAGCAGGCAGTAAGCTCTTAGCAGTGCTTGTGGATCTGACGGCAAAGGCAAAAATAAACTATCGGGACTAAAAAGTTTCTTCAAAGTGAAAGAACTTCAATAATGTGAAAAGGCACCTTCCTGTATGGGATAAAAATATTTGCAAATCATATATCTGATAAGGGGCTAATATCCGAAATACGTAAAGAATAAAACCCAACAATAAAAATCAATCCAATTAAGAAGTGGGCAGAGGGTCTTAATAGACACTTTTCCAAAGAAGACAAACAGATGGCCAATAGGCACATGATAAGATGCTCCACATCACTATAATCACCAAGAAAATGAAAATCAAAAGCACAATGAGATACCACCTCACATCTATAAGAACCGCTATTATCAAAAAGACAAGAAAAAACAAACGTTGGGGAGCATGTGGACAAAAAAGGAACCGTCATGTACTGTCAGTAGGAATGCAAATTGGTGCAGCCCCTGTGGGAAACGTTCCTCAAAAAATTAAGAATCAGCCTACCAAATGATCCAGCTATTCCACTTCTGGGTATTTATCTGAAGAATATGAAAACAGTGACTGGAAAAGATACATGCACCCCTGTTCACAGCATTGCATTACATACAATGGCCAAGATAGGGAAGCAACCTAAGTGTCCACTGATGAATAAATAGATAAAGAAGATGTGGTACATATACACATGGAATATTACTTAGCCATAAAAAGAATGACTTCTAGCCACTTGCAACAACATGAATGGACCTTAAAGGTATTTTCCTAAGTGAAATATATCAGGGAAAGACAAATACCATATGATTTAACTTATATGTGGAATCTTTAAAAAAATCAATACAAAACAAACTCATAGAAACAGAACTGGTGGTTATCAGCAGGGGAGGGGGTTGGGAGGTGGGCAAAATGGCTGGAGGGGGTCAACTATACGGTGGCGGGTGGTAAGTAACTTGCGGTGGGGATTTCTGTGTAGTGTATACAGGTTATAACGTTGCACACCTGAACTTACATAATGGCATATCCTGATCTTACCTCAACTAAAAAAAAATAGGAAGAATTTTGGAATATTATTCAGTCAAAAGCATGAGAATAAAACATAAATAATATAAATAAAGCCTGAACATTGTTTTAACAATTGCTGGATCTAGACAGATGTATGTGGGAATATTACTCTATTTTTACCGATTTGGGAAGTTTTTCACAAATCAAAAAAAAAAAAAAAAAACTCACCACCTTCCACTTGCAACTCCAGGTAAGCAACACAACTGGGAGCAGAGATGCTCTGGGGAGAGCCTGGTCCCCCTGCCCCCAACCTTTCCGCCTCCCCCACCTCTCCCGCCACCCCCTCTAGGCCCCAGGAGGTCCCGGGGTCCCCCCACCCCCAGCCCCACAAGGCCTGGGGACAGCGCTGCTCCGCGCCCAGGGCGCTCGTGCGAGCCTTTCCATTGCTTCCCGGAACACTGTTGAGGTTTTTCTTTCATATTTAAAAGATTTCTGACCAGTTATGAATGGAATTATCAGGAGAAAAGGGGGGAAATGCCCATTTGTGAACAGTAAGTGCACCGAAGCAACCCCACACGCAGCCAAGGGCTCTGCACGCGCTTCCCCAAAACCTTCGCTCCACCTATCAAAATCCCAGGCGGAAAAAAGGGGCCAGGGGCTCATCTCCCCGGGGCCCCTGATACCGAGTAACCCGCGCGACGAAGCACGTCTGGGTCCGGCGGCCCCGCAGCGCGGCGAGGCCGGGAGGCCGCGGGCCGGGGGCGCACTTCCCGGGCTCGGCGCCCAGCTCCCCAGCGCGGCGAGGGAAGCCTGGGGCTCGGCCGGTGCTCAGGGGGCTCCAAAGCGGGGTGTCTCCTCAGCCCTGCTCACTGGGCGGTGGGCGCGCCGGGACGCCGAGCAGCAGCCCCGGCCTCCTGGAGCCGCGGCCACGCAGGCCGCCTCCCCGACGCCCGGCGGGACGGGCGCCCCAGGGATGGCCGGCGGCGCGGGGGCGCCCTGCACGGAGACCCACACGCTTTTTGTTCGGAACACTGGGTAATGTGAACGCACGATCAGCACAACAGGGGCTGAGCTCTATTTTCTTAAACAAAGGTTTTCTTTAAATTATTTAACACACCCAAATAAATCAAAGCAAGTGCCAACGAGCTGGTCCCCAAATACAACTAACTGTTCGCACTAAGGTTTTATTATGCAAACTCCATGATCATTTAAACACAAGCCCTTCGATATTGGACCAGACCATGGCTTTAGAATCATCACTCCATTTATAGCAAAAAAGCCTACATGACCTAAATGTTATTCTGCAAGTAGGTTACCTTTTATGAAGTTGTTTACCACAACCTGTCAAAATCTCAAATAAATTTCTGGTTCAGGAGAAGAGACAGAGAGGCCCCTCTTCGCCTCCAGATGGAAGGTGCAAATAGAACATTTACTAACAACAGCATACCAGTATATTTCCAAAAGAAAATATAAACTAACATTAATATATGAGCTGGCCATGTGTCGTTTCACTAAAATACAAAGATTGGTGGTGAAATCTGACCTTAACAGGGGAATAAAAAAAAGCAGATGAATACACAATATAATTACTGATTGCATTCAGGAAAGCCCAAGCATAAATGAGGGGGGATGCTGGAATTTTCTTTCCCCGGTCATTTATAACATATCCTGAAAACCCCGAGTAATCATGGAGACTTTAGCGGAGATGTCATATGAAAATAAAGCAAGGGGAGGGGGCATGGATTTTTTGGTATCAAAAGGAAAGAAGCTTCCTTTTACTTATTTTCTACCTTTTCTAAAATTAATGCATCACTATTACTTGTTATCTAGTATTTCCCGTCTTACATAAAGTAGTAAGTTTATTAATCTATTTGTCCTTAAAAACGTAAACAGAAAGAAAGAGAAGAAAAGAGGGAGAGAGAGAAAAAGAAAGAGCCAGCTTGCTCTGTGATTCTCTCCAGATAAAAAGTCCGGCTGGGGCACCCGATCTGCTGCGAAGAGCTGGGACCTGGAGGGAGACCCAGCTTCCGGGGGCAGCCGGCACTGCCACTGTAGTTAATGATTTAGTCAACATTTCCATTAAGGGCCCCATTTCCAGGGGCTTAGAACGGCATCCCCCACAAACAGGGCGGCTCAGGATAAAGTCTGTTGCCACTGAGAGGCAGCTCAGCGTTTTACAAAAATAGAGAACAAATCGCTGGCTATTCATGGAGTGAACCACAAAAGCAGTCTAAGTTTTTACTTGGACTCTTTTTACATTCTGCACCACGAATTTGAGCCAAACTTTCAAATAACTCAGAAACACTGAAAACTTAGGGAACACCAGCGAAAATGTAGGCTCATAAATTTCTATTTTAAAAACAAATGTGGAAAATCAGAAGGTTCAGATAACTGCAGAGAGGATCCCACTTAAAAGAGGCTTACAGACTTTTAGTGAGACTAAACTCAAAAGTATAGAAACTACCACTAATTCAGTATCTGATATAAAGCATTTAAAAATTTTTCTTAAGTTTTCAGCACTGAAAACAAAACAATCAGGTTCAGAAACACTATATTCTATGTTACACTTAATCACTGGACATACCTTTCTGAAGTTCCTATTAGTTGACTGTAAAATAATTTTAACAAAAATTTGTTTCTGCAGTAAGCTGTATTTTACTCCATGTAAACCAATAGCAAAGGGCAATTATTTATTTGCCAACACACATACACTGACCTATTTTCCAGTCTCTTACCTAAAATCAGCATTTTTCTCCCAGTATAAGAAAAAAGATTATAATACCTTCCTAACATTATCTCTTTTTCCTGTGCTTTTGCGAAAAAGCCTAGAGGTCTCCGCCAAGAAAGAAAGAATTGTGCCTAAGAATACAAAGAGAGAGAATTATGTGCAGTAGGTCATAAAACATTGTTAAACATTACCTTCCGAGGTAGCACCATTCCGCACAGGAGTCAGCCCCCAAAAATCCCTTTCCTAAGAGCTCACAGAGGAAGAATAAGCACTTCAATAATCAGTTTTACTGGATTCTAAGCAACTGCTCACATTTTCTGTAAAGATACCATGAATTGCGTATATTTAGGTAGGAAAGCTGAAAGGCATTATCGCACAAGGAATTAGTTCAGATTCTAATTGCTGCTGTATCAACAGCAATCAATACTTGTAGAGGATCAGAATTATAAATGGACAAATCTCCCCCAAACACTTTACTATATTGTAAAGAGCACATACAATAGGCAGTTTAAATTTCCAGATCCATTACTGCCAATAACTACTGCAACATGACCTAGTTTATCACTAACACACACAGCACCTTTGAAAGCAGCTGGGTATTTCAGCCTCTTAAGGGGAATGATCAGAGAATGTTTACAAAGAGCAATTCTTGACAAGAACATGATGTCACATCGCCCTAGGTTTTATCCTGCATTGCCAGGCTAAAAATATATTTTCAGGCACACTTAATGAGACATCACAGCAAGTTCTGAGTTTTGAAGATAAAAGGCCATCTATACTTTTCTCCCAAGGAACAAAAAAGGATAAGCGAGCAAAATCCCACTCTAACTCCCCATAATAATGCAATTGTGTTATTGAGCAACAGAAATTAAGGAAACACCACACCTGAAGAGACTGTAAATTTTCTTTGCAGAAAAGAGGAAGGGGGTATTTTTCTAAGCTCAAGCATCTCACCCAGTGACAGCTCTTGGAAAAGTCAGTATAAACTACAAGGCACATTTTTTAATGTCCAAGCCCCTGCCCCCGCCCCCATGGGCCCTGGGGAAGAAATAGACCCAACCTGAAAGGGAATCTCCCACGTTGGCCCTGGCTGGCTTGCCTGGGACTGGTGTACTGGGCCTTCTGAGCAGAGCCCAGTCCCGGGACGCGGACGCCAGAGCGGTCACACCACTCGCCACACTGCCCGAAGCCCCGAAGACCTGACACTGACTCAGGGACTCGCCTTCACCGGCGCACGGCGGCAGTGTATGACCTGACACTGTGTCCATTCTCTGACCCCCACCTGCAAGCGCACAGCAAGGCACCAGTCCCCAGATGCCCTGCTCCAGTCTGTGCGGGGTGCTGTGACATGTGCCAGGCATTGGTAGGCAGCTGACTGAGGTTCCCCAGGGCCACGAGGGCCCAGGTGAGGCGCAGGGCTCGGCTCGGCAGGCAAGGTGTGGAGTGGACGGCCATGGGCCCGGGGGGCCAGTCTTGCCCTGTTGGGCACTGGGACATCCAAGTTATGGACAATCTGGTTCAAAAAAAATCACTTTGGGTTAGAGTCTACAGACACAGCTATTTGGCACAAGGGACAGTTACACGTCTTACTTCAACACACGTCCACACAAGTCTGTCACACAAAGACACCAGATCACTACACACCTGCCGTGCACAGGACGGGTGTCCTGAGCCCAGGCCTCTGTGGGAGGCAGACAGCAGCTAAACGGTTGTGAGGCTCACCCACTGATTACCAAGGTCCTAGAAAAGTAAACATAATCACTCTAAAGCATGCATTTCCAACCCAGTTAATCTGAACGGGCTGCTGTGACATCACTTAATAAACAGGACTGATAACCAGAGGCCATTCTCGCCTCCATTTGCCCAATTCACAAATAGGCTCATGGCTCACACCCCTAGTCTGGCTCACAGAGGAAGGGCAGGCCCATCAATCGGAGATGCCAGGAAACCCCGCCGCCTCACGGCCAGGCTGCCACTGCAGACAGGGGCTTGGCCACTCCCCAGCTCCCAGGCTGGGCTCAGGCTGCTGCTCACTTGGGCTCCAGCCCACCAGGCTCTCTGGCAGCCAAGCTGCTCAGGCAGAATGGGACCTGCCTTCCTGTGCCTGGGTGATGGGCGACCGCCCTAACTTGGGAAAACTGGCAGCTCTGGCTGAGAACGGCGGCAGAATGCACATCCAGCACCTTCCTCAACGGGAGGCCCAAACCTCACACCTCCTACCCACCGACACAGAGCAAGGTGGTCATCTGAAAATGCCCGCTGAGCCACAGGCCCACCAAGGCCTTCAGCAGAGACCAGCTCCTAGACCCCTGGTTCCCGCCGGACAAGGAGCCGGCCCAAGGCTTCCACACACCCGTGGACAACACACAGCAAGGTTTCAGCTCACAGCACACTGCCGGCCCCCCGGCCACGTGCAGGCAGCACATTTCCAGGGGGACACACGGCCAAACCCCCACCCACAGAACAGGGGACTGGGTCTCCTCTGTGCCACTGGGTACTCACACGTTTTATGCCATCAAAAGTCACACTCACAGATTCACTCTGGAGGATCGTGACTCCCATCCTAACTACAAATACCACTGGTTTCTCTGCTCTGTACTCAAAGCTGTATTACCAAGCTACTCATCCACATATACATTGTAAACTGCTTGCAGTGCCTTGCTTTCCATTTGCTCTGAGTTTTGGTTTTTTATTTTTTACAAAATTGGTCTGCTGCACTAAACTTACCCAGGGACAGAGCGCTGGGAGGCTGGGTAGTCGGGCAGGGCACCTCCTGTTCACTCTATGGCAGTGAGAGCCACGAGATGGAGAACGCCACAAGACCGGCCACGCTCTGAAGGAAGCCGACGGGCCTCCTGACGGGGGTCAGGAAGCCCTGTCAGCAGGACTCCACACACGGCAAATGAAAGGATGCTTATTTTTAAGCATTTAAAGCAAGCATATATTATACCACCTGCATACGGCAAGGGAACCCTGTGTGTCAGAGCCTCTCCGGAAAGTTCTCAGTGATTTGTGAACAACGTCAACCTTTTTCTTCTTAAGCTGGAGCTAGCTGCATTTCAGATAAGCACACCATCTTTGCTTTCTTGGGTAAGGGTAGTTCTCTCAAACTACTTCTTAAATCTCTTAATGGAAACTACAAAGAAAAGGTGCTAAATAAGTACCAGGAAGCCTTTCAACATGAGGTTCAAGAATTGAAGCCATTTGTAAGGAGCAAAGGGCAGGACCTGCTCTGACGGAGGGTGGGGGGTGGCTGGGGCACAGAGGGCTCTGGAATGGACACTCAACTTTTTTTTTTTTTGACACAAGGAGGTTCCTTTCTTGAGAACATGTTAACCAGTCCTGCAATCTGGAGGATGATTCTTTTCAATGTCACTCAGAAAGCACAGCCTCACTAGAAACAAATGGAAAATATTCTTTTACTTCTGGATAGACAAGCCTCACACCCAGCTTCAAGCCCCAATGCATCTCATAACTCTTTATTTGGAACGATACCCGCTATTATTAGGCCCATTCCCCTGGCACACCCAATGCACTATGCTCTTCCAAGCCTTCCCGTATCCTCAGGATGCCCCGTGACCACCGTGCACTGAGCTCGGCACCACCAGTGGCTCCATGACGTGGCCAACACCAGCAGGCATACTGGCAATACAGTCTACCTTCTGGGCACACATCCTCACCCCACATGAAGGCCAACACCCCACAGGAGCCTGTCAGCAAAGCTCCCCACGAAAATCTATCTGCCAAGGCTCCAGTGGAGACAGGAGCGGCCACCGCCCCAGCAACTGAGGCTCTGAGATCCACAGGCCAGCCGGCCCAGCCACCTGGCCATCGGACGGCTGTGTGGGCACACGTGCATGTGTGTGTGCATTTAACCTAAAGATGCACCTCCTTGGGAACACACTACCAAGGAGGCAAGCACGTGTGTGCATCCCCAACATATGACAGACAACACAGTCACGGCCCCACCAACTGTTCCCCACAGCCTGAGACCAGGAATGCGGCTGCTGAGCAGTGTGAACGCCGCCCTGCATTTCTGCACAGGGCCAACCCAGCAGTGATACACGCATCCACCGCGGTGGGCACGAAGCTCCCACACACACTGGATGACCCTGAGCCCCATCTGGGTGTCACAGGACTGTGCCGTGACCTCCCAAGACAAGGGCCACACTGTGAGTACAGAGTAACGTCAAGTGTTCAGAGCAGCGCCCTGAGCCCAGCCCAGTGACCAGCAGCCCCCGGGAGCTCACACCCACGTGCACGAAATGAGGCAATGGGCTCAGGTAGCCGACAAGTCAACCGTGAGCCAGGGACCAAACCCGGGTCAACCCTGTTTCCTCTCTTTTTTAATAAGCCCTTAGCTCATGAAATACACGGGGAAGGCTTTACGTTACCCATTGGGGCTGGGGTTTCTGGACTGGTACAGCCAGAGTCCACTGCGTCTGCGCACACACCACGGGGAAGCCACCACCGGCTGCAGCAGAAGGAAGGGCTGTGCCCTGCAGACCTGAGAACCCACACTACATCACTGCCGCCTTCGTTTAACAGGAACGGAGGGGCAGGAATTGAGCCAAACAACCTACTGACCGAGACCAGGGCTCACGCGGACCACAGAGCACAGGAAGGGGCGCAGCTCCCGAGGCAACACCGGTCGCCATTTGGCAATCTTGCATGCCAAACGTAAATTTAAAAAATGTACAAAAAGTTGCTAGACCAGGGCCTGGTATGCAGCAGGCCCTCAGCAAATTTGAGTTCCTTTTTTCTTTAGATCCCAAGTCCAAGATTCAGTAATGGTATAAATACAACGCAGTGCATGGCGACCAGCTCCAATTCACATCAGCAAACGGGAGCCCCCAGGCCCAGGTCAACAACTCAGATAATCCAGCAGGTAGTAGCCACAGGCCCACCCTGGGAAGGGCGGCCACCAGGGTGCTCACGTGGGCATCAGCAGGTGTCTCAGCACCCCGGGCAGTGTTGCTAAAGGAAAGCCCTGTCCTCCTCCTCCGACACCAGGCAAAGTATTCTCCCCAAATCCAGAGGTAAAACATATGAGCTCTCTTTCTACCCTGTTATGTATGAAAATATCTTTCAGAGTAAAACCAAATTTAATATTTTCCTTTGGGCTTCCAAATGTTCAGTGTTTCGTCATGCTGAGCCAGGCCAAGCACTAACGGGGTCTCGGGAGGGCAACTTCACCTGAAGTTCACATTTTTCAAACAATTCCACAACTTCAATCCAATGACAATCCACACTATTCTCGGGAAAAGGAAGAGCGTTCTCTCCACCATACACCTGTACACCTCCTTGTAGGGAACCGCAAGCCCACAACCTCACACCCCTACAGGCCCCCGAGGAAACGCAGAAATGTTAAGGCGGGGGTCCATGTGTGTCCCGGCATAGTGTGCAGACACAGTCTGGCCAGCCTGCTCCCTGAAGCTCCTTACATCCCCTAAAAACTGAAATCCTGCCCTCAGCGCACATGCAGTGGAAGTACGTTAACATCCAGGCTCCCAAGGGCTCCGCCAGCCTGCCTGCTTTACGGCCACACCTCCCAGCAGGGAGAGGGCAGCTGTCTGCCACCCCCGAGGCCTGCCCACAGCACCAGCCCACAAGCAGGACACTGAGCACCCTGGCAGGAAGAAGTTAGCACTCACATGCAAACTCATACTCTTTGAGCAACACCCTCCCAGATAATAAAAATGGAAGCGCTGCCCGCAGAGCACGGCGCCCCACAGACCTGCTGGCACTGCCGTCTCTCCCCGGAAATTCCTGAAGAGTTTTGCCCCCGTTCACCCTGTGATCAATACGCCCCAACGAAAGGAGGGAGGTGAAGGCTTCGCAGTTAGGTGTCCTTGTCTAGTTATTTTCCTATCTACGGTCAAATGCCTCTTAACACCTTGCGGCTATGCCAGGAAGAACAGCCCTACACCAAGGTCCAAGTGAAAACTGCAGCTTAAGCTCAGACGCTCTCAGTCCCGGGCCTGCAGAACAGGGAGGTGTCCTGGCTGAACAAATGTGACTTTCCAGGGAGTGTGTGAGTGAGGAACGAGACCCTCCCCATGCGCCTGCTCAGCGCTGCCTCTCCCAGGAGCAGCAGGTCCAAGGGGCCTCTCAACCAGGCCCATCGGTTCAGTAGTGAGGTAATTATGTCTTTAAGAAAAGTTTATTACTGCTTTTCTTTAAGAAAAAAAAACTGCTGCCAACGCACAGGTCTTGCTGGAGCTGAGTGGATGCTTTCAGAATACAGAAAGCACCCCGGGGCAAATGCCAAGGGGACAATGTATGGCTAACCACTGTGCACAGGCAGCCCCTGGTCCCTGCGAGCGACAGCTAGGGGAAGCAGCATGGGCAGTGGGGGGACAGGGTGGGGACTCCACGGCAGGGCACCCCTGGAGGGGCTCCACCATGTCAGCTCTGCAACCTGCACTGGGCACGGGCCGACAGCCCATCGCCGCCAAGGATGCTTCCTGCTGGCAGTGCAATGCCTCCTGCTCAGGAATGCACACCTCACACTCCATCATCTGAATTTACAAGCAGACCATCAGAGGGGGTCTGATGCAGCCACCAGGCTGACCTGTCCGGCAAGCTGCTGTGCCAATCAAAAGTGTTGCATTTACATCTCAGCTTTCCTGGTTTTCAGCTGTAGGGTGCACCTCTGTCCTTACCAGACTGGACAGTATTCCACATGTATGTGGCAGTGAGCTTTAAAAATGACACTTGTAAACATCTTTTGAAGTCTAGAATACTTTTCTGCATGAACCGTAAGCAGGGCCTGAAAATCTATCTTCTCAATTCTAAATTACACACTCTTGTTCAAAAACAAAGACGGACAGGTGGAGATCCACTGAAGTAAGGTTCCGTGCCATACGCCCTTTCTCCACATGCCCACACGGTGCCCCCTCACCTCCGGTCGGAGGTGGGAGCTCACACACCTTCATGGGCAGGACTGAGGCTCTCTGCACCCATGAGCCAGGGGCTGTGTCTCATGCTGGCAGTTGGGGACCTTGAAAGGACCACTAGGAAGTGCCAAAGGGCATGAGACCAGGGGTCCAGAGCCCCACGAGCTATCGACCTCATTTCACTTACAGAGAGGTTGGCCAGTTTCCTTCTTTTTCCCTGTTTCTTAAAAACCTAGTGGATGTTTCTTTCAAGACCTGAGATGTATCACGGGACCCTCAGGACCCTGAGGCAGGGCAGGTGTGGAAGTGTGATGCGGTCCGAGCACCACTGGTGATGCTGAGAGACTGCATCTGAGTGTAAGAATCCACGTCCAGCTGTGCCTCCTGGGAGGACCGCAGCCTCCTCACCATCAGGCCGTGAGAGGCACAGGGGGAGGGCTGCCTGGTCACGGAGGGCCCTTCACACACCAGAGCCTGCTGCACAAAACGGGACATCTCAGGCAACCTGCCCCACGATTTGTCTTCAATGTCCGGGTTTTTAAACTAAGCACTTTTTTTCTGACTTAATCTTTACTTGATTGGAACAAACAGTGCAGAGTTATGTATGTTCAGAGACGGTTTCCTGCCCCAAGACACCTCGGGTGGAGCAGGGAGAAGAAACATAGATTTCATTCTTTGGCAGCAAAGGGAGCTGAGGTTCTTCAGAGGAGGAAACTCAAAAGAGAAAGATGCCTTTTAAAAGCTCTTTTTACCGTCCCCCTGGGCCCAGGGAGCCAGACTTCATCTGAGGAAGGCTCTGATTCTGCCACTTGTCAGAAGTTGGAGGGAGGAAAGTTCCAGAATGAAGAGGTGGAATCACAGCCCAGCCCAGTGATGCTAAGTGTGTATAGCGTTACATTTACAGCGGCCGAGCGGTAAAACAAGCGAGAAGAGCTGCAGACCAGAAAGTGCGCATCAGCTTTCAAAAGACTAACCTTGATATGCTATGGTGAGAGCCTCTCACCTCTGTGGTCTCCCCTGAAATCCACAGCCTCCAGGGAAAACAGCTGGGACCTAAACAGAGACTCACTGTGCAAACACCTGGTCGGTCCTCAGGTGAAACCCCAGGGACGCATCGGAGCCCAGGGGAGACTGAGAGGCAGCCACTGGGTGCCACGAGGGGTCCTGGGTCGGGCGGAAAAACATACAACCAGCCAACACCTGGGCTTCAGCCCCTAGTGTTGGTCTCCAAGGCCTGACAGGCGCCAAGGTCACTTAAGGGTTGGTGCAAGGGGCAGCCAGCTAACGGGGATGCAGGCCTCCGAAGTACCTGCACAGCTACATCCTTCTAGAATTATTGCAAAACTTATGATAAAATTACACTGCTTGGTAGGCAGTGCAGAAAATCTTTAGTTGCTCAAAATCAGAAGATATTAGAGAATATGAGCTTTTACAAAAGCTGTCTCCTTATTTAAATAAAATATTGTTTGCCTGTTAAATATAAACACAGTTGACCTTGGAACCATGTAGGAGCTGGGACCCAGACTCCCGTATAAAAAGCTGGCATGTAACTCTGGACTCCCAAAACACTTAAGTACCAATAGCCTTCTGGTGATGAAGCCTTACAATATAAGCAGTTGATTGGTACAAATGTTGTATGTCCTATGTATTACGTACTGTATTCCCGCAATAAAGTAAGCTGCAGAACAGAAAATGTTCTTTCAAACTGTAGCAAATCTCAAAAAAATGTCCCAATGCATTTATTGAAAAAGATGTGCACGTAAGTGGACCCACACAGTCCAGACCTGTGTTGTTCCCAGGTCAGCTCTAAGTGAAGGACAGAAAAGGCCAATTGTGAAAGGCAGGAGACACCAGCCCCTCAAAACAAAGGGAGGTCCAGCCAACCACAGACACACACGTGTCTCCAGCAGAGCAATGTGGCTTCCCTCACAGACCTCCCTGTGGTCACCCAAACCACCCCCGAGGCTGACACCCGAACGGACAAGTAACACGTTTCCAGGGCACCCCCTGCACCACGCATTCCACCCACACACCTCCTCATGAAATAATGATGGTCATTCTGTCCACATTACAAATAAGCAAACTAGAGCACAGAGCGGGTCAGCACACTGCCTAACATCACACAGCACACAGGGACCCAGGCAGGAGGAGTGGAGCTCCACACTCAGCCATCTGAGACACCCCCTTGGAAATAAAGACTGCAGGACGGGGGATGCACTGGAAAAGAGAGACATGGGCAGGCAGGCACAGGCCCACGGAGGACCGGGCAGCAGGAAGCTTCTAGAGACAGCTCATGATGAGCCCCAAAGAGGGAAGAAGGCCTGCAAAGCCCCTGACTGCCCACTCTCTCCTCCGCTCACCACCCCCAATGCAAACGTGACGTTAAAGACTAACCCACGTGTTCCTTTGCCAGTGTTTTCTGATGATCGCCTACTTCTCCTCTGACTTTTCACGTCCCTGGGGGGCCCAGCTAAGCCCCAGTGGAAATTACTGAGGTCCCTGGAGAATGAATATTAATTCAAGGTCCAGTAACGTATTTACGGGGTCAGTAATGTCTATTACTATTAGGGTCCTGCTGAAAACGGGCCCCATCCGAAGGGCACATGCGCGGTGTGAGCCCTGAGGCCTCCTGGCCAACTAGGGAGGCGGGAGAAGTCAGAAGACACCCTAAGCGGAGGCTCTGCTCCCCTGAGGCCTCACCCCCGACCTGCAGCAGCACCCCATCCAGGTGGGCTGCAGCACCACCTGCCCACCACCACGACACAGGCCTGTCTTCAGCCTGGCCAGGCCCAGCCAGGGGTCCACACAGAGAGGCCACTGAGCAGAACACGGTTCCTGTGCACCCAGACACGGGGAGGACCACAGAGGCCACCCGTGAGGCACCAGGCCAGGTCCGGGGAAACGGCAACAGAGGGATGGCTCCCTGGGAGCTGGTGTTCCAGGAAGGGGTGGGCTGGGTCTGGGGTTGGCCGCACGGAGGACAGGGGGGCTTCCAGGCTGTGAACTCCCAGCCCTGGGGGAGCGAGGCTGTGGGGTAAGGCTGGGTGGCAGAACCCACAGGACGGGGCATCTCCCAAGGCCCAGCACCGGGAGAAGGCAACAGCAAAGAGCTGACCCCATACAAACATAAGGACAGGGACATGGCAGGCAAGGGCCAGCCATGGTCTCCACGCTTTCTGCAGGAGAAGATGAAGATGAAGGTGGCCAGGGCAGGGCCCACTGGGAGCCGAGGGGCACTGGGAGAAAGCCTGGGAGGCCTCAGCTGGGTGGGGCGCGCACTCAGAGCAGCCTGGGGCTCCAGGACTGCCACCAGAGCCCTGGCCCAGAGGGACGGCAGCACGCTAGTCCCACAGCTCTGGGCTCAGACACAGTGTGGGCAAGTGGCCGGGCACCACCCCGTCAGGCGGCTGTACCTCCCTCGCCGCCAGCTGGCGCTAAGCATGGCAGCACAAGCGGCCAGGTCTTCCCAGGGGCAGCGGGTGGCAATGTGCTCTGCAGAGCCAGTGGCCAGGCGCGTGAGCCGGGGCCACCACCCAGCTTCTGCCACATCCAACTGTGATCTTGAGAAAGACTCGGCTCATCACATCGATGCACAGAACCTGAGCCAAAACACACTTCTGCAATCGGCTCGCACAGCTTTATTTTTGAAGCAGAAGTTTGGTAACATCCTGCATATGCAGGCAGGTTCAAACTGTAAGTACATTCAATTCCTGATTTTTCTGCTCCTTCACATGTAAAAAAACAACCTACGCATCACAGCCTCTGAAGGCAGCTACATGACGGCTGGACTCGAGGTGGGCAGTGGTCAGGGCCTCTCACCTCAACCTGCCCCATCCAGAATCCCTCAGTCCCTCGGGACGGCCCTCCCAGAGTGGCAGCCTATTCCAGACGTCTGCTGGGAGATGAGGAATCCCTTGAGCAGCTTCCAGGCCATGCCTAGTGCAAGCGGCCCCCGCACAGTGCACAGTTCCCGGAGGAGGTCTCCTGGGCACGCAGCAGCTCGGCGCTGACGCCCAGGGGATCAGAAGGACCGAGAAGCAGGGAGCCTCTGCATCCCACTCTCAGAAACGTGCTCATGTGTCTGAGATCAGGTACCAAAGTTAGGATCGGTGATGTCCTCCAACGTCTGTGACGTGGGGCAAGCCCGGGTTCACTTAATAAGAGAAACCATCTCACTAGCTTCCTCTGCCGTATAAACTCTCCCTGGAAGGAACAAATGAAATCGTTGGTCTGTCCTTCTCCAATTTCCGGTTTTTTCCCTCAAAGAACCACCTTGGGTGTACGGATGGCACTTCTCAGCCCTTCACGTGTTTTCCTGTCTGTCTAGCCATGAAAACACCCTGACCCGCTCAAGCAAAATACTGATAAAAAGTACAGAAAGAGGTTGCCCAGGTCTGGAAGTGTTCTCGAGTCCCCAATTTCCCATAACACTTTTAAAGGCATTTAAACTCCATTCTTGAATAGTTTGGGGTTTTTTTTTTTTAATGAAGTTATAGGGTTTCCACATGTTTAGCTCCATATGCTTGCACATAAATAACTACGCAGTCAACTCAGAGTGTGCTAAAGTTCCCTTGACTGGAAGAAAGTGTGTGCCCTCTCCCAACAAAAGTAAAATTAGTAAACCATGCAGCCCCATGAAGTCACCAGACCAAAATTACACCCACACTTATTATTATATATTCAGGATTTGCTGTCCTTTTTACATATTACTAAGGAAGCTACCCTCATTATAACTTTATATTTAGAGGGCTTTTTAAAAATAAGCTTTAGTAAAGATCTATGAATGTATGTATTGTACGAAGAGGATATGATTTTAGGTTACATATTTTCCCTTCTACATTGAAATAACCAAAAACCTAGTAATAGTTTCCACTAGTGCATTTAGGATAAGAATGCCTTCTTTCAATGTAAGAAGAAATTAAATAAAATTACTGGGTTGGGCCAAGGAAGGACACCCACTTTTTAGATAAAAGGGATTATGGTAACTTTAGTTCCCTTACCAGAAACTTTAAATATTTTCAAAAATACAATTTAATGTTGGGATTAAACAGACTTCATCTTCTATTTTTATCTTCTTCAATTTGAAAGCATTGCAATCTGAAAGGTTAAGTGACACTGAACTCAGAAAACAAGACAGAGCCGCCTCATTTTCCTCTAAAATCCATGAATTACAAACGTAGAGACTGAATTCTACACTTAAAAAACATTAAAATGGCATATTCTACATTATATATTTCACCACAATAAAAAATGCAAAATAAAAATGTTTTAAATGCTTAAAATCATTTAAAATGCTTTAATTCTGTACACCTATAAAAATAAAAATATAAGTACCATTTAAAAGCATCATTAGGTAAACAATCTACTGCTAAAATTACATAAAATAGATTAATCCTGAAACAGTATGACCCCAAATGTCTGATACCATCACTACAATCCTTAAGCTGTTTTTAAAAATATGTTTTTTCTAGATGAGGCAGCCGATTTTCATGGGCCAAATTTGGAAGAGCCTGTTTGCAGATCACCCCACCACAGTTCATGTCCTCGGCTACGAGTTCTCTGGGCCAAAAAAACTTTAAGAAAAGTGTCCTTCCTGCCACCACCCCCACCCCAACTTTTAACTTAGTTCTGGAACAAATCCAAAGTTTTAAGAATACAATTCTAATTCATATAGAGAAAGAAGAGTTCCATAAAGGGTGTATTTCTAACCAACACAAATACAGACTGGCTCTTTTTACACTGACTGCTTGAGAAATTCTAAGCCCAAGTTCCTTTAGAGGCGGCCTTTAACTGACACTGTGGTGTTTTGATCCGAGAAGCCCCTTTATAAGTCAGCTCTGGAACGCCCCACTTCCTCCTGACCAGGGACTCCATATGAATCCTATTCTGGGCCCGCCGGTTCACTCTGAGAATTTCAATCCATTTCATTTTTTGTTACAAACATTTTACAACCACACTCAGCCAAGAACACTGAAGTTCAAGCCAGATTCACTGGAAGGACTTCTTATCTATGATTTTCTACAAATCTGACATACTACCAAGGCCTACCCTGCCCCTGAAAATGTTTCCATAAGTTCAATGAACCTGCTTTTTTAAATTCCTTCCACGTTCCTTTCTCCTTGTAAGCAGTTTCCTTTCTTTAAAAGTATTTTTGTAAGCTGATCACTTAAAAGGCACCTTTCAGATGCTTTATTCTACCCACATCAAAGATAATGTTTGACATCATTCCCCCCACAATCTGTTGGCCAGAAGAAACAGAAATAAAAATACTACTACTATTAAAACCTTTTAAAGAATAATTTTAGAAGTATGAGTGGTGTACCATCAGCTCAGATATTGTCACATTCATCAAACCGTCTGTCCTCTGCCCCTGCCCTGGAAAGGTCGCAGGGCCTGGCTGGGGCCCTGGGACCACCATGCACCTGGCAGGACACAGCCAAGGCCCCCCGCGAGCTTTGCCCCGGCTTTCTTCTGTTCTCTGCGACGATGTGGGCCTCGGAGCTGCCGTCAGCTGCTTCAGTCCTTACTGATCCCATGTGGGCCGGAGCGCTGGGTGTCGTGCAGTCGGGGGGTTTGCAGTTCACCCCTGCCATGGGGGCTGCACGAGGGCTCTGGGGCCCAGCCCAGCCACCACTGTACAGCCAGCGCACAGGAGGGTACAGGCCTCCCCGCGGAGCAAGCCTAGGCCTCACTAGCTTGTTTGCTACAGTTTGGCCAGGTTCACAAAGTCTGTCCGAGTGGCCACCACCCCAATCCACCCCTGGTCACCCCGCAGGCTCTGGGGGCAGGCACAGCACTGCCCCAGGCCACCGGATGCCGAGCCTGCACTCTTAGGCCTACCTCACCGTGTCTGCAGGGCCCCAGCCAGGCCCCAGCCTCGAACCCCAATGCCACCGGGGGAGGGCACTGCGGTTCCTGCAGCCCCCACGTGGGAGCTGGACACTTGCCTGGGCCGCCCTCCCTCTTTCATGCCAATGTCATTCAGACCAGCAGGAGTCCACCTTCAATGGGAACAGGCCCTCTGGGTGCTCCTCTGCCATCTCACAGCCACTGGACTGTCCCCAAGCAGCACCTTCCCCCTGGGCCATCTGGCTTCAGTCTCCCTGCTGGGGAGCCCCTGCTGCAGACCTCAAAGGGGCAGCCAGAACACACACCTCACCACTGCTACAAGCCTCTCCACAGCCCACAGCCTTGGGACACAACCCAGGGGCCTCAAGGTGACCCAGAGCCCTGACACTAAGGGCCTCTCGGCCAACACTCCTTGGACGCCTGCCACCCCTCAGGGACACCACATGTGCATGTGCACATGCATAAGCCTACACACATGCTAACACGCCTGCATGTACACATGTACAAGACTGCATGTGCACTTACACTGTGCTGCAGGAGCTTACATGTGCTAACAAGCCTGCATACACTTATACTTGTGCTTAAATACCTGCAACTGTGCATGTACAAGCCTGAACACATGCTAACATGCCTGCATATGCACAAGCCTGCACATGCATTTACACTGTGCGTGCATGAGCCTGCATGTGTGCTAACAATCCTGCACTTGTACTTATGTGTGCATGAACCTGCATGTGCATATATGTGTGATTACACACCTGCAGCTGTGCATGCACAAGCCTGCACATGCACTTACACCCATGCTAACACACCTACATGTGCACTTACACTATGCATGCATGAGCCTGCATGCATGCATGCATGCACAAGGCTTCACACACACACCTCAAGGCTCCAGCATCACCACCCTTGTCTTGCTCCTGGAGCCGAAACCTCATCAGGAACCCTAACCTGCTCAGGGACCCAGCGTCATCTCCCCACCCTCCACACACACAACCCTTCTACTTGCAAAGCTAATTCAGGACACAAAAAGTAACTAAGAATTCACAAACAGAAAAAGTAAAAATGACAAAAGTCTGGCAGAAATCACTAAACCCAGTAAACAACAATGTTAAGTGTAAATAAAACCAAGTATACATACTGTGATCTACACATAAAATAAACATGAAATTCTTACACTTTGAATTAAAATGTGTATCGTGTAAAAATAATAAATTAACAACATGATGAAAACAACATCCAAACATGGAATTACAGCAGGGATGTGGGGAGTGGGGGGAGGTGAAGAAAGGGCGGAAGGAGACAGGTGGTCATGTCTCCATCTCCCCAAACAGGAAGCCAGTTAGATGTCACTGTATGTTGGGAAATAGGTTTAAGCAAAAATTATACATACAACGAGTATGACCAAAAACATGAGACTTTCCACATACCTACCAACATCAAGAATGAAAGGAGAGGAAACATAATTCATATATCAATAAACAGGAAATTCAGGAAAAAAGGAAGAATTCATAAAACAAGATAATATTTTATTAATTAGGGAAGACAAATCTGTTCCAGCAAAAATGTAAATGGAATAAATTAATCAATTAAAATAGACCCCCTGACAGAATTAAAAACTACATCAACTATTTGCTAGGTACAAAGGACACCAAAACCAAGAACACAGAAAAATTGGACATGTAGATAAAATATATTAGAAAAATGCAAACAAAAGCAACAGTGAAAATAGAAACTCACTAAAAGTTTAATTCATGGTCCTAAAAAGGCATTAAATCGCACAGTAGTCATAATTTTTAACAGATAAAAAGAAGATCACAAAGAAGATAATTATTCTAAACCTCTAACTCAAATAATAGAATAAGATGCATAAAAAAACACCCCACTAAACATATGGAAAAAATCACAAGGAAAATGGACTTGGGAGAAATGACAAATCTCTCTTACACCTGGTGTACTAAAAAGGCAAACATCACAGCAAAGGACTTGAATTTAAAACGCAGGTTTGTCTCATCCAGTATCAAACTCCACACTTGCCGCTTTGCTAACTCCGCAGAAGAGCCTCACACCACCCCACACGCACGGCAGGAGCCTGGAGCTCCAGGCTGGAAGAGCACAGATTCACAAGCTCCCCGGGGAAACACAGTCACGGCACAAATGTAGAGTGTAACAAAGGTTCGGCCACTGGAAAACTTTAAACTCCACGTGACTCCTGAGGCAGGAGGAATTCAGAGCACAGTGAAACCCTCTCTTGAAACAACAAAACATATCAGACAAAAAGATAAAGTATACCTAGCTACAGTATAAAAATAAAGAATATCTCAATGAAATGCTCAGTTCAAAAAGTAACAGAAAAGAAGAACTGAAACCCTTACATTTGAACTTTGAAAAGTAACAATAAACCAGAAAAAAAATAGAGAAACTGATAAATAAAATCAGTAACAAGCCCTTGGATGGCCCGGACAAGTGAGATAAATGACTAGCTGACCTAATCAAGAAAAAAAACAGTGGGGCTTGGGGGAAATGAGGTCTAATGACCACTCCAAGAAGGAAAATTAAAAGAACACCATGTTTTTCAAAACTCCACGTTAATACACTTGATATAAGCACAGAGAAGACAAGCAGGGACTGTGGAGTCTTACTACACTGATGGGCAGTGACAGCAATGGGGTATGGGGGGGACTCAACAATATGGGTGAATGTAGTAACCACATTGTTTTTCATGCGAAACCTTCATAAAAGTGTATATCAACGATACCTTAATAAAAAAAAAGGAATAACTGGCAATATCCAAAACCACCTCAGGAATCAACAGAAAAAGTAACCAGCCCAATAATCACATAAGAAATCAGAGGAACAGTTAACATGTTCCTCCCCCAACTCAAATGTGGAAAGATTTTTTGTACACATTTTGAGAAACACCTCAAAAGGCTACTTGAAAGTTCCTAGAACAGAAAGAACTTACCTAAGGTGCAGGATATAAAAAACATTTGCATCAGAAAGCACAGGACCACCTCTTAACGTTCTTACAAAGCAACAAAAGGTAACCAAGAAGGAAAACAGGTCATTAACAAGGGAAATAGAATGATCAACAAACATTAAGAAGTGCTCTGTATCACTTTAAAACTTTACATACAATGAGATAGACACCCTGTCAAGTCCGGCACTGCCTGAGAGACTAGTAACAAGCCACTGTCCAGGGCTGGCAAAATGGCATTTTGAGGTCTTGACTGGGAAAGCTGGCAATATCTATCACTGCAAATGCCCCTTCACGGCAAGAACTTCACCCAGGGAACTCATCCTGAAGAATTATTCCCACAAGTGCACAAACTGTATCACAGAGGCTCGCTGCACACTAGGGAAACACGCAGCAAGAACTGTCTGCCCCCAGCGGGGAAGATGAGGGGAGGGCGGCCGCCTCGCTGACACCCAGCTCGGGGCGCTGGCCTGCCTCCACGGGCTGCTTGCAGCCAGAGCCCAGCTGACGGGCTATACTGGGTCCCAGGAATTTGGAAATCGCTGAAATATGTGCCAGCAGCTGCACGCTACGCGGCCCTTAGAAAGACTAAGTGATGAGTTGAAGTTCGGTAAAAAAAAAAAAAAAAAAGTCAGTTGCAGAAAAACTCATAATCTGGTCCCATTTTAATAAGTTAAATTGAAGCTTTTGTATATTAGAAGTCTTAATACAATCATTAAACTAATACATATAAATGCTTAATACAATGATTGGCACAGAGAAGTCACTCATTAACTAGTCGCTTGCTTAAAATAAAATTGCATCCGTGTTGCGAAACGTCTAAGATGTTCTTTTTTCTCAAAATGCAATTTCCTCTTTAGATTGTAAATATCTTGCAGCAAAGCTGAAGCCTTTGTAGACTCTGAACTATGCATTCTGTATAATTATCTTAAATAGTTTAACTGGGGCAGAGAGAACACTACCCCCAAGTATTCGGCTATAGCTGAATTTGTTCAAACATGTGGTTGAAAAATCAAGGAGTATGGTATCTGCTGTGCCTTCCACAACACCCACCCAAGCCCCCTTTACAGTACTGAAGACAAAGTCCAGCATATCCATGTTTCATGAACTTCTCCCTTATTTCTGAAAATCTCTACATATCTTGAAAGCAAAGTACATCTGTCTGTCTACACCCCCTTATGCAAGAGAAATACTGTGAGACCAAGAGTACCAGTTGTCAATGTTTAATTCTGGTTCAATAATTAAAATGTGTAGCTTCCTATTAATCCCCGGGAAAACGGACATTCAGATCAACTCATTGCCAGCAAAGGAAATCTGACAGAAGAAACAGCCAACATTATGGGGCTACAGGGCAGGGGAGCCAGGCTGTTCTCAGCTACTACAACTCCTGTCCATTAAAAAAACAGGACAAAATTCCATATTCTTAGCTCCAACTTTGGACATCTTAAAGTGAATTAAAACAAAGTGACTTTCAAAAGAACATGAAAGAAATTCTGTGGAGTGATTAAATGTAAGCCTACGGTTCTGTGTCTGCTTTCCACTAGCCTCCAAAGGCAGTCATGGTTTGTCTAATAAAGGGATGTTTTAATCAGAACATTTTAATTTATTGTGATACTGAAGTTCCATCTGACGAACAGAACCTTGGCAACTGAATACCCATAAATTTTACGTGACTGGGTAGAAACTGCCTAAGCTCTTGAGCCCCCCAGATGTATGGCCAACAGGGGGTGACTGGCTATGGGCACTTAAATCATTTTCAAGATAAGGGCCCACTTATGAAATCTAACTTGTTGAGACACAAGTGGATTTGCAAACTCTCAAAAGAATTTTAGGTCCACACACTAGCAACAGTGATCCTAACCCCGAAGGTTCATGTTTCTCTTTTTAGTAGAGATATCCCTTTGCCTACATTTGCACATGCCCAAAGCACTATTTTGCTCTGCAACTGAAACAAACAAAAAAAAAAGATAAATAGCACTTTTTATCCTAACTGAACAATGTAGATTTGGACTTTGTCATTCCACCTGAACTCTAGTTGATCTTATCAACAAAAAAAAAAAAAGTTGTAAGTATACTGAACATTGATACTGTGATTCCACAAACAAGACAGTAAACAGAATCCCAGCCTGTTTCAACATCATTTGCCCATCAAAAGCAGCATTTCGGTGATTGATATGGCAAGAAATGGAACTTGACCTGCAGTCAAAATAATAAACCTGCTGCTCTGAACATCTGGATTACAGGCAGGAATAACTGGGTGAGCCGCAGTGCCACGGCAGAGAGGACAAGCCCCAGGAGGAGGAAGCGATTTCCCTATGTCTCCCTTGAAAATGTGAACAACCAGACAGAACAGCAGTCCTAAAACCACCAGCTTAGCTCTGTGTCCTAACAACATGGGCAGGTCTCCGTGCCAACCTGTGGCAGGTGATAAATAAACCAACACAGTGTGATTCTCTCGCAGTTTTATACTTGTAAATCCTGGACCCTTTCCCCTTCCGCCTGGCTTCCAAAGCACGGCCACAAGCAGTCTCCACCACCAGACGGCCCGCTGTGGAGTCCCCACGGGCAGCACCCATCCGTGCCCCCCAGATCTCTCCTAGGAGCACAGGAGCAATGTAGGAATCATACCCAAAAACCACTGTGGAAATGAAGGAAAAGAAATTCATTACACCGCATTCACCCTTGTATCTCCTTCCAAGAAGCATCCTTTGAAAGGAGATCCTTTGGCTTTGAGTCACTTCTTTTCTCTCCTCTCTGAGCAGCAGCACTTCTGAACCATTTATTGTGAGCCATTTTGGGGTGAAAAACTTCATTTTTATTATTATTACATGTGAATGACCTACTTAAACAGGACTGATCGAATAGTTATACGAAATTCATTGCCAAGAAAAAAGTTCTTTCTTTCCACATGGCCCTCCTTTGTGAAAACCCCAAATGTAATAAACACTTCCAAGAGCTTTGACGGAGAGCTGGAAGTGTGCTGACTTCTGATCCAACAACTGCAAGTTTCAAATCTCCAGGACCCGGGAGGAAAAACAACACAGGAGCCAGTTCATCCGTGAAGAATGTGGGAGGCAGGATCTGTGAAGCCATAATCTCAGTAAAAGTTCCTGCTCCTCAACAGAAAGAGCATCTTGTTGATATTCTATCATTACAACGATGATTTACAAAATAATAAATTAACTCAGAGTTTTCTTTCCAGGTATTCCTTAAGCCCAGGCAAAGTTAATAGTTTCTACAGTGTGTAAATTTGGTTTTTGTATCATGAGGTCAACAAAACTGAAATGTAGCAAATTATAATAAAACAGGCTGAAGGCTGAATACGCAGTATAAATAACCACTACCTGAGTTAGGCCACAGTTCTCACCTCTTTTCTCAAATAAACAGATGACTTTTTTTAATGTGCAAAAAGAGTAGAGATAATCAAATCCCTTACGTAGTTTTACATGCTGCATATAAAATTATCACTAGATGAATTAGAGAATAAACTCAAACCATTGTGACATTCCTGTTTTCTGAAATTCTTGGGGGAGGTAGCCCTTATCTGTAATTGGTTAGCTGCAAGCAATTCCTGTCCCCTTCTTCCCAAGCTGCCAGGCTCTGCACACCATCCCGTACCAGCCCTCGGGGAGGCCAAGCCTCATCCCATGTCACAGGAGGAGACGTGAAGGCGTTAGAGCCTCCATGACTGGGCAAAGTCACCACTACTGGATGTTGGACTCAAAGCCAAGGCTGCAACCACCACTCTACCCTTCCTTCCTACAAAACTCCAACCCCCTTCCTTTCCACAAAACCGCAGTGCCAGAGCAAACGATCCGAGTTACCAGGTGCCACGCCGAGGCGGAGGCCCGAGGCATGGCTGCAGGGAACACAGGAAAATAGCCAGACAGGACGGCTCTTTGCTCCGAGAGCCTGCTGTTTCACCTCACCAGGTACAGCACCTGAAGGTCGGGCGCACTGCCTCCCTCGGGCACACCTTGAGCACCTCCAGCCTGCCCCCCCACCACCACCATTGGCTCCTGGCACAGATTAAAACGAAAAACCTTTTTCCCTTAATTAAACTGCTAGGATTCGACCAAGACATTTCCAAAGTAGCATCTCTTCCCTCACTGTCCTTAACAGCTGAACTTGCAGAGTGGAGTCTCGACTCAGCCTCAGGACCCGGCCACGGTTTACCGCCCAGCCTTCCCCACCTGGGCACATCACCAGCCTCTAGGGCAGCACATCCTAGAGTGGCCAGACGGGGCTGGTCCGAAACGGGATGAGCTCCAAGTGTTAGACACATGCAGGATTTTAAAGACTTCATGTAGAAAAGAATAAAACAGCTCAGTAATATTTTTTGTGACATACATGTTCAAATAGTATCTTTGAAATATTGGATTAAATGAAACATATTAACATTAATTTTACCAATTTCTCTGACCTTTTTTAACACAGTTACTAGAAAATCTAAAATGAAGATGACTCTCTTTCTATCAGGCAGCACGGTCCTAGCCTGATGGCTCAGCAAACTGTGGTCCGGGGCCAAGTCATGTCCACCACCTATTTTTATACAGTTTGTGAGCTAAGAATGGTTTTTACATTCTTAAGAGGTTGGGGAAAAAAAGGCAAATGCATATTTTGTGACACAGGAAATTATATACAATTCAAGTTTCAGCATCCATAAACGAAGCTGATTCTCTGATACGTTGTCTGTGGTTTCCACACACAAGGCACTTAGGTTCCAACGGAGGAGATACGGCCCACAGAACCCCAAGTGGCCTCTGCAGAAAACACCTGCCCACCCCCTGCCCCAGTTTTGGTAAATACAGATCTCTAGTCTCTGAAGCTTAGAGGGTGGGGCTCAAGCCTTTTTGGGAGAGCAGGCAGCTGAGACAGAGAACCGTGGGTCAGGGGTCCAGGATCCGGGGGTCATGCGCAGCTCTCCAGCTGGCTGGGACAGCTAGTGGTGCAAGGGCTTCTCTGCCACAGATCCTCAGACCACCCTCTAATTTCCCATTTCTTGATGGATTACTCAAAACCTTTGCTTGTCTTTAAAGCAGACATTACCCAATACTGAACAGGGGGACCCTAAAGGCTCAGGCAGAGGGCCCCATTCACGGGACTTGGCACGCCAGCTCCCAGCTTCTCTCCAGGGATCCCAAGCTGCCTAGAAAGGGGAAGGTCCTGCAGCGGGCTCTGGCCCCTCCCCAGTGACTCTCCAGCGACACAGCTCGGGAGGGCTCAGAGCAAGGCTCAAATAAACTATACATCAACCGGCATGCGGAGGGTCACACACGCAAGGTGACCGTCTCCTCAGTAACCTAGCATGGCACTCCTGGGGGCCCCATGATCCTCCTGAGGGAAAGGGGCTAAAATGCCCCCCATCTCTAACTGTTATGAAAACTAAACATTACCTGAGGAGAGTGTGACAATGGGGGTATGATCAGTATTTGCGGAAAGGAAGTGAGCCTTCACAGAGCATTTCTGAGCTGCAGATTTGTGGGGGGGGCTGGCAGGGCTTATTTGGGCATTCACCGAATTGCATTCAAGTGTATAATAAGTTATTAGTCATAAAAATTAAACTTCTAATATAATGGGAATCTGTGATGCTTAGTAACTGGACCCTTGCGCCATGGTGATTCAAAAAGTAGCTCTCCGTGCACTGAGTTTGATCCACACCCTCAGCTCTTTGCAGGAGAGCAGCTACAAGGAACAGCCTCTCAGACAGCACTGGGCCTCCCTCCAGAATAGCATTAAAGCACTGTCTACATAAAAATATGTAGCCTATATAAAAACAGTCGTTATAAAAATCAGCATAAAAAGGCTCCTTCAGCACTGTTCTAGAAAAGCTTTTCTTCCACAGAACTGGTTAAGTTTTGCCCTTATCAATTCAACGTATGAATGGCAACCAATATACTGACCAGCACATAAATGGCATGTTTCACCACTTGAGGTTGCCAGAAAGCTTATATTCTAAACTTTGGTTCAAGCACACCCATGGAGGCAACATTACCATCTAGATATGCAACCCTATTTTCCTCGTGTCATGACCTATTACTCCATTTCCTTGTTCTTGATATTTATTTACATGCTACTATATATTTAATATGACTAAGGGTACCTCATACTCTTTATGGGATGAGATGGATATAAACAAGCAAACTCTTATGACCAACATACAAATAACAAGACTTCAATTATCAGATAGAAACTCAAACAAGCCTACAAAAATTCTCACGCAAGGGTGTACCAGACCATGTCTGTAAAGCACTACACAGACGAAATAAATCTATGCAAGTCTTAGTTTACACTGATCTTAACATACTTTGAGAAATTTCTAGAAAGGTAGCAAACTACATATAGTTTCAGGTAAATAATGAAAAAACACTCAGCACTATCTTCTTCAGAAAAGGGAAAGCAAATTCTAAATTTAGGTCTTGATATACAAATGTTTCCTCTTTAGAGAAAACCTAGAATGTTGGCTACACTGGCGCACATGGAGAATGCAAAACGAGACAGGTTTTCTGAGTGGCTCTTGCACAATGAAGGGAAATTCAATGCACCCTGGCCCAACCCCCAACTGTACCAGGGCAGGCGCAGGGGATGAGACCTCGGTGCACACTGGTGACAGCCTGCCAGGGTCCACACAGCAACCAGGAGCAGACCGGACTCCAGCCAGTCCACGGGTGGCTATGTGTGGCCACATGTCTGAACTGCCATCAGAGAGAAACAAAGGGAAATGCACGTCTCACTATGCTCAGATCGCTCCTCTCCCCAACTTCTTCTCTTTGTTGGCATCACGTCCCCCTGCGCCAAGCATATGCTGAAAAGAACGTGCCCCTGCTGCTCCGCCAGCCAGCGGCTCTTCTTGGCAGCATTACCTGCTCCATCACCTGGAGAACCTTCCATTCAGACACTGCCCTCCGCCTGTGCTCCCAAACCCCGCCTGCTGCTGCAGCTCAGGACAAGATGCCTGTGAGCACCTGCCAGCCAGTCACACCCGTCTCTTGTTGTCTCTGATCCCTTCCCCTGAGACTGCTTGGGGCTCTCTTCTAGGGCTTTGTATCTCATGTTGGTCATTTACTTTCCCAAGTTACTCTCTTCTAGAAAGTGACATTAGCACTGGTGTTACTGCTAGGATTCCGAGGACAATCTGGGCCGTGGCCCTGCACTGAGCTGCCTAGGAACCTGTCCACACAGGGTCTTTGGTGACTGGGGCTTCCCAACGTCCTCCTTGTCTGAGCTCCACAAGGGCATATCTCACACCAAAACGATATCCCCACTGAGAAAGGCAAAAGTTTAGTCTGTTTTTTCTTCTCTCCAGAGTTAGAGCTAAGCATCAGAAAGTGAAATTGCAGTAGAGACAGCATATAACCTACTGTCCTAAATAACACCCGTGCCAGGTCTACACTTGACAGCACTAAATCAGCATTACATGCTCTTAACAAGCTCATCTTGGAAGTAGACTTTCACCTACATTCCTCTGCATTCAGCAAGGGTTCTGGGAAGAAAACTCACCTGGGAAGGAAACCTGGGCCTGAGCGCTGCTCCACCAGGTGGCCTGGGCTACATCACTGAACCTTTCTGCACTGTAGTGCCTGTAAAATATCAGGACTCACCCAAAAATCATCCCCAAGTTTCCTGCTACTTGTAACATAAACGTAACTCTCAATATGAAACTTCTAAAACAAGCGCAAACAGCAACAACAGAAATTCACAAAGAAAGGTAACTAAGGTGCAATTTAGTAAACCGCCGCCCTTTCAGCACCTAAATGGTGCCTTTGTGGCCCAAAAGACCTGACGTACTTTGCAGAACAGTGTACTATTTTCATGGACAGGCGGAAGACATAATTTAATGACTGCCTTTTAGATGTACGCCGGCAATTGCCCCCTTAACATTCGTCGCTGAACGAAAAAGCAGGACTGTAAATCATCTTTCACAGGCAGATAAATCCCAAATTCTAACTGTAGTAACTCCCTTTTTTTTAAAGAATTCCTACTGATACTTAAAAATGCACAGCTATGAGGAAAATTAACCTTCATTTCTAAAGTTCAAATTCTAAGCAGCCCATAATCGTTCAACCTAGAAAACAACCAATAAGCCAATCTTCCTAAAAAACCATTAACAGATTCTGCTTTTCTGTCACCAGGCTAATTTACTGAGGCCAATTTTAATCCCACCTCTATCCCACTAATCCCATGACTCTACAGAATTGTCCCCAAGTTTACGTTGCTATGGCAAACACTTTTACATTAGGAATTCTTTTTTTCATTCACAGTTATGTTTTTTAAGTTGGTCTTAGGAATAGGATCTTCCTCATCTTTTATTTTATTAAGTAAAAGCCATTTTTGAAATAAAAAAGCCACTTGAGTGCCCGGGCTGCGCTGTGCTCACAATTCCATTAATTTAAATTATGCTTGGTGTTACTCAAAGGGACAAATTATCATCATTATGCTAATGGTCACGCTAAAGACATGAGACACTTTGGTATGATGAATCCAAATCTGGTGGGAATATGATTATCAATGTGAACGATGATATTTTCTCACACTGGCCTAAAAATGTTCTCTCCGTGTCTCTGATAATGTCCATAAGGATTTTGGTCACCAAGAGCAGCATTTATTCACACTGCCAAAATTCTCTGAGCAATTACCCAGGCCCACCTTTCCATCCACAGACGCTCTGCTTTGGAAGCATACACACGAATGAGTATAGAATTGTTTACGTCTTTCCTTAAAACAGCAAAGACAGTCTGATTAAAGCTAATGAGACAAATTCAAGCTGAGAGGTATCTAGAGACATATTGGCTGTGGTTGTAACACCACAGCCATACAAGATGTTAAAAATGGAGGCAGAATCTTCTGTGATGCTCTGTATTAATAAATTCCTGGGACGTGGCATAAGAAGCCACCCTTGTGAATTAAATACAAGTTCTATCCAAAAAATTCAAAAACAACATGTGTAAAGAAAACAAATCCTTAAGTGAAAACATCATAGTTCAGTTCTGCCTCCAGACGATTCCAGAAAGTTTAGTTAAAGTCTGAAATAGGATCACCCATCTGTTCCTTGATTCACCCAACCATTATAAAAAAAAAAAAATAGCCAAGTCTTTGAGGGAAAAGAACATACTTTTCTAGCTCCAGGCTAAAATCACTGGAATAACCAGAAGTAAACAGTGAGTGTCCTTTCTCACCGGCCTGTCTGTGGCCAGCAGAAGTTTTAACCGCTCCTAGCAGGCACTGCCTTTTCCTGAATTAATACAATAAGTGAACAGTGAATGCCAAACCTTTTCCCATAAAAATTATTTCAGGGGAAAAAAAAGTGACACTTGCTCACTGCCCTTAAATATCAACTGAACAAGAAGCTGCTAAAGCCACGAATAGCCTCTCCACACGACTTTGGAGGCATCCCTCACTGAGCTAAATTTCAAAGAACATTCTTGAATGCTTAAATAAATCAATGCCTAACAGAGCGCCGAGTCAGCTCAAGAAATATAGGTTAAATAGTGCCATATGGCAAAGACAGACACATGTTGCCCTTTTCTGAAACAAAGGAAAAAATTCCTAAACAAATATCCTTTACTTCCACATGGGAAGAGGTGGCAAGGGTTTCTCATTCCTAAAAAATGCTGAAAATTTAATTCTTAGCATTAAGAAAAAACTACAGAGTTTTAACGGAGAAACTCAGTGTTGAAGAGTCCCCCCCCTAACTGTGGCCTGAAAGCTAACACCACATATTTGCCTCTGCTCACCATCCCCTAAATGAGCAAGAAAATAGCAGCTGTATCCAAAGGCGAGCTGACATCAGCAACTCCCTGGGGCCAGGAATGATGAGCTAAGTCTACCTGCTTTTGAAGGGGTAAAACACCAGTTAATTGTGTCTTTAAAATAAAACACATTAATATCTCATCCTATTTTCAACACTCAGCTGAAGAACAGTCTCAGCTTCAGAATCCTATATGACACCTCTCTTTACAGTAAATTCTGAGAACATAACAACTGGATTAAACTCCTAACCAATAAAAAAAACAACCAGAGAGAGAAAATCTACCAGAATGAAAGCATCATATTTGCAATAAACAGTAAAATGCATCAAAACTCCATGTAGCTGCCTTTTAAGTGGTTTTTTTTCCCCTATTCTCCTGTGTGGTGTTTTACTCATTACTTCACATACATTTACATGTTTCCCTTCTAAAAATACTTGCATTTCTAATCACTCTTGCTTTGTAGTTTTCAGCACCAGTTAAACTGAAGACTAAATGCCAGATCTTTTTTTTGGAAAACTACTTTTAAGGAATGTTGAGAGCCACAAAATTACACTTCTTTACAGTATGAATGTATGCCACTGGAAAACATTTCATACAGGACATAAATATGACAGCCAGCTCAAGCTTTGGAAGGAAAGGCTTCAGCTGTTCAAATCACGTGCAGCCAGATGCAAGGGATAAAGAATATACAAAACAGACAGTTGCAACTGCTAATTTTTACCAGTCCAGCTAAAATACACTCGATATACCTTAGTCCGGTCTAATTTCAAATAAGCAGTGCGTTCATAGTGCCTGTGTATGTATCCTTCCCACAGCCATTTAAGTCAGAGCCCTAAGACAGCCCTTGGAAGAAAACTGATTTTAAAACAGATTTTTTAATGATCTGGGTGAGACATTTTAAAGTCGTAGTTAAAATTTTTCTTTATTCTCCCCATAAGGTTCATTTTTTTCCTAAATTCTTCATAAGCATTTGATGTGACTCTTTTCTTAAAAGAGGTCTGTGATAATTTGCCAATATTCTTGAAACTCTAAGATACTCGTAGCTGGAGCCCCATAAGGAGCACTCCCTGCCGTGTGCATGAGTGAAGTGCCCCACCTCCCGACCACAGATCCACTTGCTCCTGAGACCCGAGAGAAGGCAGAAATGCTGCCACCCTTGTGACACCAAGACATACATTCAAACCTTTAACATGCCAACATCCTACTGGCCACGGGTGGAAGACTGGGGTGACAGCCACAAAGGGAGACACAGACACACAGGTGGCTACCACCAGTCAGTGCCCAGCCTGACACAGAACAAGTGAGGAATAATTCTACCACCCACACTACCGGGGAAACGGACTGGGAGCCACAGACGCCCTCTGCACCCACGTTTCAGCCTTCTCTCCCTCCCTCTCTCCCGGCCCCCCCACCCCCACCCAAAACACTCAGAGATGTGTTCCTACCACCACCAGATCAGAGTTCGGAACAAACTAACCTCCTAGCCCTGCAACTCACTTGAAAAATCCTAATCCAAGTGAGATGGAGCTTCCTACCAACACAGTAAGGATCTGGGAACTCAAGACAGTCACACACTCAGGTCTTCATGTTTAGACATTAATGATTCTGAGAGCAAAGGTCAAAGGTGGTGCCAAGTGGCAGCAAGCCAAGGAAGGTGTAGGCGCCAGGGCCATCTGGCAGCCAGTGTAGGCACAGAGGAGGGATGGCCGCTGGCAGCCACCAGGCTCTACAGCGGAGCACCCAGGCCTTCTAGCATTTGCTAGATGACATTCTGTAAGAGGAGCGTTAACTCAACTTTTCCCACAGCCTCTAGAACTCTTGAGGGGGAGGAGGTTAGGGCAGCCAAGGGATGCATTTTTGAAAGAATTGATTGTGTCAGAATTGCTCTATCCAAGTGCTAAAATGTGTAAACATTTACAGCATGTAAGATGTCTGCTTTTGAAGGAATGTTACTTCTGTGTTCAAATATTTATAAGGCAGATAGCTAATCGAGTAAGTGTAACTTTCTGCTGCTTTCTTCCTTAGTTCTATTAATTCTGCTTACATCTATGCCTCTTACTGGAAAAGTTTAAATACCGCCAGTGAGATCTGGCCATCAAACCCGGTGGAAAAGTTACCTGTCCCAGGAGCACATTTAACGCTTTACTCAGAAATCTAGCTACATTAGAAGCAAAACACCACTTTTAGTTATATGATTAACCCATACCCTTTTCTTTCTCCAATATGAACAATGGAATAAAAACCAAAATAATGTAGTATCTTGACCACTTAAAGCAAGCCTATTATTATATAGGGAAAGCATCCAAGATTGGACAAGCTTCTTTCTGCTGACCGTAATCGGCTTACATTTCAGTTTCCTATTTCTGCGGCATTAAGGTATTAATGCAGTTGAAACTCTAAACACAATCTCCAGTCTGACTTAAAGTCACTCCCACAAAATTCTTTTTAAAAGATTCCTTCTGGTAAATTATGAGTAAGACCAATACATACCCTAGAAAATGAATAAAAATCCACAATAACCCAATAAACTGTGAGTACTGGTTTTTCGAGAACAATCCATGACTGAACTCTACTTAAATCCCTACATCACATTATCTTTTTCTTCCCCCCGACTTGGCCCAACTGAAACCGGTCTGTCAGAATGTACCTTTTTTTGAAGTATGCTTTAAAGACGTCTCCTCTTTTTCACATAATTGTTGATTCCCCTATAAAATTCAAGGATCTCCATGTACAAGTAAATGATGGAACAGTTTCACTTCCGGGGCAGGAGACAAGGCGCCTGTGGCACCGACCTGCTCTCGAAACCCCTCTCATTCCATTCACTCCATGTTGGTCTCTGACAACGTCCCACAAAGTTAGACAGGCAGGACTTCCAGGTGCCAGGCAAGCCTTCACCTCTCAGCCAGCCAGCCAATTGTGAAGGTGGTTTACAAATAACAATAGGATTAACACCGGGGACTTAACCTGTCCTCAGGTCATCAGCGACCAGCATCAGTTACAGTCCCCAAGTTAAAGTTCTTGCTCCAGTCTAAGTGTCAGCACATTGAGCCTTTTGGAAAGAGGGCTGTGACAAACAAAAGCTTTCAGAAATTAAAAGGAGCGCTCCTCTTTCCGCGGCTCAGCAGCACACCCACAGAGCACACTACTTCGCTGTTTTGTTTCATTTTAGAGGCATTCCCATTCCTGGTAGCTGTATTACACACCCCTTGGAATTATTTCTTTTTTAATGTTAGTGCTCTGAACTAAGAAAAATATTAGATAAGGCCTAGGATTGTATCTTAGCACTTCAAAATTCTAATTCCATTACCTAAATCCTTGGGTCCTGCTCAGAGCTCCGTGCCTCCCAGGGCCCATTCGGCCGGCCGGCTGGGGAGCCACTCGGGGAAATCGAAGCCGCCCTCCCGTAACCAAACTCTCAGGCCGCGCCACACCGGCAGCTCCCTCCATTCCCTCCAACACTGCCAAGAGGGGCAAACAGCGATTCAGGCACAGCACTGAATTCTGGTCGGACTATGTAAACATAAATAACGCAGCTACTTTGACACAGCCACGAAGAATGCAGAGAAAATGAGGGAGGAAAAACGAGAAAACGAGCTCTTTTTTCACGAGGCAATAGAAAGTATCCGATCAAATGGCATGCGTGCCTTAAAGTAGCCCTTACATTCCTAAACCAAATTACTACAGTCATATTAGTAGGGCGGCTTAAAAAACAGTCTGGAGAAGATTCCGTTGGGGGAATATGCGCCCTTTTGCTTCTACTCGGGTCAGGGCTGCAGCGGGACTCGGCACCCGGCCTCCGGACGGAGGGGCCCCAGTTTGTAAACCGGCTCTGCTCGAGATGGGGAAGAACGAAGGGCAGGCCCAGCGGGGGGTGCCTTCCTGCCGCACCTTGAGTAGGACCCCCGCCTCCAGGTCCTCTGGCGACCTGCCGTGCGCCCCGCGGGGCGCGGAGAGGGTGCGTAGCCCCTGCCCTTTGTTGCGCGGTAACCGCCGGCACGGCCCGCGCCCCGGGTCCCGGGCGCCCCTCGCCGCCGCCCGCAGGGCCCACGCCCACCCGGGGCCGCCGACCAGGTGTGAACACTTATGTAATCGTCCCCGGGGCCACGCCTGCCCGCCCCACCTTCGCAGAACAAAGTGAAGTTTAAAATAGAAACCAATTACCTGGCCTCCGCTCGCCTGGGCCCCCGAGCGCGCTCCGCGCAGCCCCCCGCCCCCGGGGCCGCCCCGCGCAGACCCCCGACTCCGCCGTGCGCCGACCTCCGCCCCATCCAGGCCTCGCTTCCCGACCCGGCCGCCCCCTCGCCGCCCCCTGCCCGCTCCCCACCCCCCAGCCAGCCCTCCTCGGGCCGCACGGACCCCCGCCTTTGTTACGGTGCGAAGTTGGGCCGTGGGTCCCCGTCTCTTTCACTTCTTGGGTTACAGAGCAGACGAGTGACGTCCGCTCCACATGACGGGGGCGGGGGGCGGGGGCGCGGCCGGACCCTCCCTCCACGCCGGCCGCCCCGCCCCCGGCCCGCCCCCTGGCGGCCCCGCAGCCCGCCGCCCCCGCCCCCGGGGTGGGCAGGTAAAGCCCACCGACCCGCCCGCCCACCTCCCCCCCACGCCCTGGGCCCGCGCCGCCCCGCGAGGAGGCCCAGAAATAGGGATGATTTAATCCCGCGGCCCCTCCCGCTGCGGCCCGTTCCTCACAACCCGCGAGCTCACTGAGACGGCAGCGGGAGGGGTGAAGACGCGGGTGGAACTCAGGGTGGGGGTGGAAACGGCCAGAGCGAGCGACGCGAGGCCGGACGCCACCTCGTAACCGCGCTGGACTCGCGGAGGGGGAGGACGAAGCTCACCTGGGGTCGCCCGCGGGCCCTCAGGGTGACCTCGGTGCTCCCTGCGGCCCGGCACACCACGCGTGGACTAGGCCCGGGGCGGATCCCTCCCAGGGGCCTCCTTGCAGGGGTCCCTGGGGACGGAGGGGGACACCCGTGGGTCCTCAGCGCGCCCACTGCGGCATCTCCCCCCGGCCCGGATGGAAGCAGCCGCGCAGCTCTAACCCTGGCACAGATGCTACATGGCCAGGTCGGGGCCACGCACACATCCTACCAACACTCCTAGGGAAGGTGGTGCCCCCTAAGCCGGTGCGGAGCGCGGGGTGGCCGTGACGCACTCCGGCCCTGGGTGTGCCCACTGAGCGGGGGGGACGCGGCCGGCGCTCCGCCTCCATCGGTCGGGTGGGCGGCAGAACTTTCCCTGACCGCGAGCTGGTCACATTCTAGAACCTGCCGTGGACTAAGCACCAACTTCCAGTGAGAAAATAAAATGTGCAGTTGGAAGGTACATGTTGTCCTTCCCTTTTCTACGGAGCCCAGACCAATGTCAACAATCCTCGATCTGCGTCCGCTTTGTGCGTGGCGAGTGGGCTCCGTTACTCGATCCCCCGGTGCGCTGGGGCGGGCCTGCTGCGTGGGACAGAGATGGAAGGAACCGCACATTTCGATTCCCCCAATTGCTGAGAAACATAATCACATCACTCCTCCTTTCTTCCCCTTCTGCAGGTTTCGACTTGAATCCAAAAGTCCCTCTTTTACCCGTTCTTCACAAGAGGACACCCAGAGGAGGCAGGGTCTCCTTTTGTACTGCGGCGTGCCCATTGGGCTGCACAAATTCAGATAAAAGCTTGTCCACGTCTACAGCGCGGAGCCGTGCAAATCCAGAGCCTGCGGATACGCGAGGCTGGTCGGACTTAACAGCGTGCAGACACATGGGCGCATGCACGCGCGCGCGCACACACACTCACACTCCAAATTACCTCCGGGATGGAGAAAGCCGCTGCGGATTGGGCGGCAGAGCCGTCACTCATACCCAGGGGGCAGGGAGACTTCACAAGGCTGTTTCCCTTTCCACCCCCCCCCTCCCTATGGCTTCATTTAATGGTAAGACAACAGCAGAGCTCTGAAAGTTAGCCATCTGCGCGGAGAGAGTTTGCCGCCTTTAACGAGGGGGGCATCAGACGATAGCCATTTAAATACATACATATATATATATATTATATATATACACACACACACACACACACACACACACACACAAAGTACTTCCACAGTGGATGAAAAGGGAAATTAGCATCCGGGGAGGGGGCGGAAAGGTAGCTAGGGGTAAGGGGGCGGGGGTCATCCGCGAGAGCTGGACTCAGTGGAGAGTTATTCTCAACACTCAAAAGGGACTTTGACCTTTCATTGATCTCGAAATTAAAAAATGTTTCTCACAGGTCAGATTATAACAAACGCCAGTCCTAATTTATGAACTTATCGTTTTAATTTTATTATTTAAGCATGTGCCAGCAATCGTGTTTCCTTAAGAAAGACCTGACCTATTTTTGGCTAGAGATAAACGATCATGTTAACAGATGTTAATCTTGTAATCTGTTTTTCCTGTAAGCACTTTTCATACCCGGGTTTCGGTCCTTAAAAATAACATCTTTTCCAAAAAGTCCTTACGTCATAATTTGCTCCCTGAAAAATCACTCCCCCCGCCAGTTTTTCCTCTGCAATGATTTCAGACATTAAATCTTTTTCACTTTATAAATGCTGATTTGTTCTGCCTCGACTCCCACACGCTTCTATTTGCATTTCAAATTCCACAGGTTACACCAGTCGCCTTTTCAAAAACTGTAAACCAAAAATGAAGCAGCAAAAGGCTTTTTGTGCATCTGGATTAAATAAAACACAGAATGAATATATTTAAAAAGAGGGCTGAGCACGTTGATCTTTGCACCCCCAGAGGCCAAGTAACTCTTCATCAGTCAACTCAGCAGAGTAAGATGCAGACACACAACCCAGAGGTTGCTGTTACGAAGCCGCTCTGCAGCGGGAGCTCATTCACGCGGATAATAGATGGACTGACTTACAGACCCACATTTTCCGGGTAAAAGGCTGGGTCTCCCAGGTCCCTAATTGTAGGGGTCCGCTGGCTTCCCACCTATGAAGGCTGTCACCGTACACGACCTCCTCCATAAACCGCTGTTTTAAACACCCGACACGGCTGGCTTTTAACAAACTTATTTGCACAAAGTTTCTTTAAAACTTGACGAGGCGGTTTCATCTAAATACGGATCTTAACTACTCAGTGTGTTGCCCCTGAAAATGGCAGGCGAGGGCTTTTCCAAGCACCCTCCCCCAGCATTCCCCTTCCTCGTGTTCACCCGGGACACATCGTGACCAACGCCCCCCCATGCCCCGCCCCCACCCACCCCGCCCCCCGCAACCTCTCCGCCCCCGCCCCACCCGTCGCGCAGTCCTTGCGCGAACCCGCGCCCCCCACCCACCCCTGCTACAACTTCCTCTCCGGCGCTCTCACTTCTTTAACGTAAGGGTCACTTACACGCTCCCAGCTGACCGGCGAGCAGCCAGGGGTGGGGGTGGGGGGGAGAACACCACCCCCACCCGCAAGTCGTCCGCGAGGCAGCGGCGCGGTGCCCACAGGCATCGATCCCAACAGCCGAACCCTCATAATTGAAGCAACTCCTTGGGCCTCGCAGTCCCATCACCCACCTTCATTAGCTGGAGCGTTTTACTTTAAAGTAAGGCAATTTGCTCTTTGTCTCCTAATGGATGGAGAGCGCATCCGAGCTCCCCTCCTCCCGCGTCGCCTTTGACGAAGTGTACAAAGCCGGAGCCTCTTCCCCGCTCCCACCCCGGCCCCCACCCCGCCCCTCCACTGCGGTAAAACCACCTCCTGGGCGCTCGCCTCGCCGCGAGAAGTTGCATCTCCCCTATCCTGGAATTGCCGAGCGGAGCAACTACGGACGGGGAAAGCCAAGCCGCCCTCCCCGAGCCCAAGAGCCCCTCCCCACTGCCCCCACCCCGTGGCGCCCCGGGGGCCCCGGCGCGTCCAGGCGGGGACCCTGCACCCCCCGCGCCCCGCGGGCTCCGCAGCGACCCCAATCCGGCCCTACCTTGGCGGGGAGGCGGCGGGCCCAGGGAGGAGGACGCGCACGCCCCGCGCCTCTGAAGGTGAAGCCAAGCGCCCGAGGCGCGGAGCCGAGCGCTGCACTAGACCGACCGCGCCAGCTGCGCCCCGGCGCGGGGGACGCGCGAGGGCGCGCGGGGCCCGCCACGCGCCCGGCTCCCTCCCCGCGCCGTCCGCGCGCGCCCGGGACGCGCCCGCCCCGCGGGGACCCCGGCGCCAGCCGGGCTCCGGGGCCTGCGCGGCGCCGAGAGGGTGCCGGGCCCCCGCGGCCGGGCGCAGGCCCGAGGCTTCCCCCGGCCCCGGAATGGTCTGCCCTGCAGGAAACGCACACGCTCCACTATTGTCTCGTCGGCACAAAGTTCTGCCACACTGCGGGGAAAGTCTGGAGGCTCGCGATGACTCGGACACGGGTCATTCGCCCCTAATAGCCCTGAATCACCATCCTAGCAGCTAACTGTCGCCCCTCTTCTCCAAGGACTGGGCTGCAATAGATCGGTTACGGGAAGCTGTTTACGCACACACGGATACACACACCACGCATTCGGACGTGCGGACGTGTTGGGGATGCGTTTTCAACCGACGAGGCACCTGAGCACTACGCCCCGAATCCAGAGTCCTGTGGGTTCCCTTCCGGTGGTTCCAGATGCGTGCGCGTTACAAACCATGTGCGTTTCTGGGAACTTCCTGGTGGATGCGTTTGGGGGTATTCACTCGCAGGGTGTCGATAGATTTTCTGAATCAAGATCCAAGGGCTACCTCTGGGAAGACTTCAGAAGAGTCTTCTGTATGGCGATTTAAAACTCACTATTGTTTTTTTTTTATTTTATACTTAAAAAGTTCAACTCTTAATTTTTCAAACTCTGTTATTCCCTCCAGCTTCTCTGGGTGGGCCATAGTTGCAGTAAGTTGATCTGGGAATAGAAATCCAAAAAGCTTTGACTCCAAAAGGCATTGATGGTACGGGGAGGGAACAGTAGAAATACGGGTGGGAGGGTTGGCACCGGAGAGGGGCGTCCCTGGAGGAGCGATGATGCAGACCCAGGCACTGTGACCTGTGGGGGGTGCCCAGCTTCTCCCACCAGGCGCCTGGCCACAATGTGCTGCTCCTGGCGATGACTCCGCAGGGAGGATGGACTCAAGCAAGACACTGGCAGAGCCCGCCTGCCCACCGGCCTGCAGTCCAGGCCACCTTATGCAGTGGCATGTCCCTCGGTGCCTCGAATCGCCAACATTCAGTGGTGATGCAGCCGGGCCTCCCAGACTTCTGGCATTTACAACAGCAACTCCCACAGATGAGCCCCAAAGGGAGGGGCTGGGGCCTGCAGAGCTGGCCTCGCAGACACAGGGGCCATTCTGTGTGTGAGGGCGCGTATATGCACGTGTGATGTGTGTGTGTGCGCGCGCGCGTGCTTGCTGATGGAGCAAGAGGGGGGAGTAGAGAGACAGGGAGAAGAGAGGTGAGAACCCTTGAGAGGAGGAAACGGGAATCATAAAATGTAAGTTCCTTGTGATTAATGAATGATCTGCACTGATTTGGATAGCAGGCTTGGTAAACAATTGTTAACGGTTTCAGCATCAACACCTAAGTGGGATGTATTCTAGAACAATCAAATTTAAGTTTGATTCACAGGAAAGTATTGAAGTGCCCACAATTCATTACAATAAAACTGCACAAATGAAAATATGCCCCAATTCAACTAATGACTTAAATAGAAATGGCATAGTTACGTTATCGCACACACGTGTATGCACCCACAAAGATACTAAAATTTGCATACTTAATTGTAATGGCATTTTTGTAGTATTTTGGAATGGATTTAAGTAAGTGGTAGAAATCTACATTCACCTGCATTCGTGGGTCTGTTTGTGCCCACAGTATTGCACCAGTAAAATCCATGTGTTGAATATTGATCAAGAAACAGCAAAATTTCCAAAGTCCTCTCCATACATTGTGATTTTCATGACTTGCCTCCTTTCTCCAGCTGGCTTATCATCCACTCGTGACTTCACTCAGGGCCGTCCTGTTCTACAATAATATTGTGCTTTTAAAAGATTTCATTTCTACAACGCATGCAGAATCTGAGAATGTAATTCGAGAGATGGGCAAGAATTACTTTCTGGAAGACAAAAGCTTGAGGGCAGCACAGTTTGTTACCCCAGAGGCCCCACTCCTGACAGGCAAAATGCGTTTTTTGTGTACCAAGTCGCTGATCATTGTTCATTTGTCAATGCACTATTACTAGCTTACTCCAGGAAAAAAGGTATAAAAATAAAATTTTTAATAAGAGTCCCCATACTATTCCTATAATTTGTTTTGCATGGCTGAAATTTCAACTGTTTAATATCGTCAAGCATTTAAAGTAACCATTAAAGATCAAGGACACTTTCTGCACAAAATACAAATCCCTGAAATCTCCCAAGAGAAGTTCTCCTGTTTTGAAATATTTAGGCAAATTACAGTATTTGGATGGTGAAAAGTCACTGATGTTAGTGGATAGAAGGTGAATATATATTTGGCTATTTAAATTTTATAACAGCAATCATTCCTGGATAATGAAATAAATGGAGAAGACAACACTTATTTTCCCTTGTTATTTTCTAATGAATTATTCCTTCAGCATTTGGGACTCTGCTCCTTCAAGCTAAGGAACATGGCATTTTAGTGAAAGAATGTTCAAATGGCTTGTTTGCATAACTTAAGCGATGGTATGATGGTGGACATTTAGATCAGAAAGGTTCTTGTGGCAGATTCCACTAAAGAATATCTAAGAGTAAAAAATCAAATAAATTAAAAGAACCCCCAAAAAGGCCTTATCTGTCTGAATCCTGGAAGTGAAACTCTCTCAACTATAGTATGAAATCCAAGACAAACTAAAAAATATTTATTAAATATGCATACTCAGAAATGTAAGTGCAGTCTTTATTAGTAAACATGTACTGTTAATTCTATCTCTGTGTGAATTTCTTAGGATATTCTAAATTATATCTGAGAAAGAATGACATTATACACCTAAATCTAGAGGTAATCTTTAAGCTCTCTATACTAACTTAACTTCGCAGTTTTAAGAGTGAATCCTGGATAAATTTAAATTGTCAACAAATATTCCATTGTAAAGACTGTTTTAGAAGTAGCTACTGACTGCCTTTATACTGTTTAGATAACAATTTCATATATAAATGGAAATTGGCTATTTGTTTCATCACTGGTGATTTCAGAAATATTACCCCAATACTAACTTGCCTTTATTTCCTATTTTCTGTGAAAATTCCTTTTCACAGAACTTGGAAGCTCAGAGGGTACACTGTATTTGGATAACAGAGGAAGGGAAAAACAGCATCAAGTGTGAGTATATCAGTATGGAATTTAACATATGGTAATCCCCTGTGTGGACGGGAAGCAAAGTTGTGATTATATTTTAAATAGTCTTCTACAAAATGGTTTCAGACTGCTTGCATCTGAAGTTAACCAACAGAGTATTTTTAATCTTGGGGTAGGAAACTATCTCAGTTCTCTTTCTTAAATTTTAATTCTGTTGAAGGTGATAGTCATGAAATCCCCTGATAATGAAACACCAATACACATTTCTTAGTCACACACACATACACAAGTACCTCTAATGCGATCTGTGCCCAGATTTTCCCATGTTTACACAAAGATAATTTCTTATTGAGCAGCTCTCTCTTTTATGTTCTGGACAATTTACGATCAGACTAGTTGTGCTCTATACTTACTCGTGGTGGAGACCTGTGTGCTGTGGGGATTTCTTCCTCTCTTCGACTATGCAAGTTTGAAGATGTCTTCAACAGGTAACCAAATTTCACTACATAAATTTTTAGATAGTTTAATAATCAGCAAAGCGTCTCTTCAAGATTCTGTGCAAAATGTACCCATGTGTGTGGTACAGAGAATGACTTACTCATTTTTAAACTTAGCAACTTTCTCAGGGAATCAGCATTTTAACAATTTGTCCTTGTTTTCTACTCAGAGAAAAACTCCATGATGGCCCATATCACTACGCTTATTGCAACACAGATTTTTCTGTTTCTCATTGCTGTGCATACATTTTGGTTAATGACAAAGATATCATAATACCATCAGGCACAGAGCTAGTGCAGATGTGCAATTGAGGCAGAAATATTGCAGAGAATGTACTAGCAGTTCAAGGGATTGTAGTCACATTTTCTCACCATTTGCAGTTTTTGGTAATTACATCAGGACTTCACAGCAGGTAGAGGGCCTTCAAATCTGTTTTTAATTTCAGTTTAAGTAAAAGACTTTCAGCAACAGCTGGCTGCAGAATAGCTGCTACAGTATGAACACAGATGTGGTTCATAATGGTTTGAAGACACAAAAGTAGACCAAAGAGCAGAATTCATTTAAGGAAAGACAAATTCAAGAAGGATTCTTCTTTTGAAAGATCTCCCATGTTGGGGAAGAGGGGACAATATTTCTTATTACATTTTCTTATTATCCCACAGTATGTTAATTACTTAGCCTATAGGTTGTGACCTGTTACCACCACAGGTTCTTACAATAGCAAAGCCCTGACTTCTCCACCCCCAAACCTCATTACACTTCACCATGCATAACTCATTACATGTGCATGTTTATGCAAACTTTTCTAAGAGAACTGAAATGAAATAAGGGAACCAGCCATATGTCTTTCACTGTGGGTAAGCAAGATACACTTGCCATGACGCTAGGTTGAGGAGAAGTGCTCAAAAACCTTTGTGTGAGATCTCCTTTGGCAAGTCCCATATTACAGGTTGAAGGGAAGAAGAATTTGGCATTTAGGTGGTTTAATGGTGTTAAAACAATAAGAAAGAAGTGACTGGGGACATGGATGAATAGTTGTCATAATCAAGGAGTCAAGACATTTTATTGGTGAGAGAAGCTAGGTGCATTCTTTGTAGTGAGTTTTTAATTGTGGTAAAATAGCCATAACAGAAAACCTACCATCTTCACCATTTTAAGTGTATCATTTGGCTGCACTAAGTCCATTCCCATGGTTGTGCAACCATCACCACCATCCATCTCCAAAACTCTTTATCTTGCAAAATTGAAACTCTGAGCCCATTAAATAACTCCCCACTCCTCGCTCCCCAGGCCCTTGTAATGGCCATTCTACTTTGCCTCTGTGAGTGTGACCACTCCAGGGACCTCACGTAAGTGGAGGCATCCAGTGCTTCTCTTTCTGTGTCTGGCTTATTTCACGTAGCATAACGTCCCCAAGGTTCACCCATGCAATAGCACGTAGCTAGGCACAATTCTCCATTATTTAAAAAACATGCAGAGGTTTCATATAAATGGAGGCAAGGCCATGCCCAAATAACTGGTTAACCAAGATATTTTTTATCAACAAAAACAATCACTCCTCAGGAATTTTCTCCTCTTCCCTAAAATGATCTCCTTATCTGGCTGCCTTTGCCTCTTTGTAAGTCTCAGGAGAATATGAGAGCCCCCCCCCCCCCCCCCCCCGCCACCCTTCTGCCCAACGGAAGCCAGTGCAGCTGTGACCAAAGTCTAAGGCCAAATCCAAGCTCCATACTCTCCGGTTAGTATCATCCTGGCTTATGTATGACTTACAACCAAATTATTACTTCCCCCCAAAATGGAGAATGCATTTTAAAAATTCATAAGATTCAAGCTTAAAATCAGTGAAAAGGAATGGAGAAGTTGGTATGTCAGGCACCGGAGATGGGTTAACTGAGGCAGCCGGCACTAAGAGAACCCCAGGCTTCCACGCCCAAGGGAAACCTTTGGCTAAGGGGGTTTACCTCGCCAGGGACTGAAACCAGGTGTGTCTCCAGGGCTCACTCCCCAGCCATGAGTAGGCATTCCGGCTAGAATAGATGGAGGTGTTTCAGGGCATCCCAAGTAGATATACCCATGGCATCAGACTGAATCGAGGAGGCCGAATGGAATCTTTGAAAGCAACAAGTAGCTTGAGCCCTTCCTGCGTCACTGAGTCGTGCTGTGTCACTAGGAAGCACACTTTGGGTGCTTTAGCTGTTCACTGAAGCTCTGTGGTAACAGTGCTGGGGAAGTGGGGGGAAGAAATATGAGATTGCCGAAACATTTAATACAGTGAAAAAGTTTTTAAAATAGTTCACGTAGGCAGTCCTCATTTAAAGCCCATGGTGACAAGAATTTAAGAGTTTTTAAACCTAGCTTTTCACATCAGTACATAGATGCCTTCATGCATCGTTCATTCATGTTTGCTACTCTAAGCTAGGCAGGGGATTCAGTGCTGATGTTAAAAGTGATATTTATTATATTCTTATCATGTAGGAGACTTTCACAGAGTGTGCATTTGGTATCACTTCATCCTCATGATTGTCCCAGGAGGCAAGTGCCACCATCCCATTTACAGATGCCAAAGGACCAGCTCAGCATTCCTGACCAACCCAACAGCAGGCCCCAGTGTCAGGCACAGTGTGTCACTCACCCTCATGTCGACCACCTGACAGCCAGGACACTGTGGCCTCAGCTACTTTAAAGATAATTCCATGCCTGGACAAAGCCAAATCTGTGTTTTCTCCGAATCGTTTAGGAACTGCTCACAATCGCTAGGTTCCAGTCCTCATTCTCTGATTGGTGTGTGTACACCTGTAAGCTCCATCACATCCTGAAGTCTCCTGAGCTGGCACTTGTCACTCCACACAGAGCATGGTGAGTCTTCTGTACACATCAAGGGTATTACATGTTTGTGTAGGAGTTCCTCCTAGCTAGTGTACAGGGGATCTCTATGAAAATATTTAATAGTTTTCAAAGGACCTGAACTGGTTCTCTAAAAAGACAGCATGACCAGTTAGAGGACGAGGAGAAAAAAAATGAATCATTGAGAGAGAAGCTCACCCAGGCTTAAAATATGTGCACATTGTCCTTCGTGCTATTAGAGGCAGCAGTTTCCTCTGAGGCCCCTACCATCCAAAACAGAGGGAAGCACTGTTCTTTACGAGATTTACACCACCTATGAAATGCAAGTGACTTTTCCTGCAAAAATCCAGCATATCCCAGTACCAGTATCTCAGTAATATTTCTCCTGCAACTGCTCAAAAAGAAGAGATCAGAGAATGTGAGGGACTCCATTCCCAATGACATTTTTACCAAACACAGAAATTCAGTGTTCCACCCTGTAGTTTGGAGGAAAAACTGTTGACCCACGTTTTAGTAAGAATTTACATTAATGACATTACCTGCCAAGAGGAAATTGCACTTAGAGTTATTATGAACAAGGAAAATGAAAACGTGAAATCACTTGAAGTTGCTTTAACGGTGTATAGTATGGGCAAATGTGAGGTTTTCTTAATGTGCAGGCTCCCCTCACCACATGGTTGCTGATACGATCAATATTATGAAATTATATGGTAATTCAAGACATTGTTTTAGAATATCAGCAAATGTCCTAAATTGTAGTAGTACTCTAGAATTGGGGGTCATTTCTAGAACCTTCCCATTTTTTTCCTTATTGACTTAAAAATTTTGTTTATTTTCACTGAATGTTATGGGTATGGTCGAGCCCAGCCAAATCTTGGATTCCCACCCCAAATCACTAATCTTTCAGAACTGTTTGTTTCATTCAAGACCTGATCTAGGTGTTCCTGCCTGTGACGGGAAATGTGACCTGTGACTCTGCTCCGTCCTCACCACACTGTCACCCCATCCCCAGTGGGCCCCAGACCTTCCTGGCGTTTGGTTGCTCCCTGAGAAACCCCACAGCTAACTGGCCCTCATCCCCTATAACCAGTGAGGCCTCCCAACAGCCCTGGGTCTGCAGAGACCTCTGGGGAAAGGACAGCGAGGCGTTTTAGTAACATGCAGCAGCGACCAGATCTGGACACATTTTTGCTTTCTTATTTCCAGTGGTGTAGGCCCTTTGCCTTCTGGAAAGCCTTTATTTAAAATAAACACAGAAAAGCTGTGTGACACTGTGAGTTACAATGCAATACAATCATCCCTTAAGTACTGAACGCTGTTCAAACAAGGCTCATGGATGGACTGACAAATTTACGAAAGGAAGGAACTGCAAAGAGGCGGGCCTGCCACTCTGCGCGGGGTCCCCCTGAAGCGCTGGGCAGCCCTGGTGGAGAGAGGGCCAACAGGAAGAGCTCAGTAGTTTGTTTTCTTCTTTTATCTAGTTTGCATCAAAGCCAAAATATCTCAGGAAATTTAGGGTATCATTAAAATTAAAGGAATTGCTAAAAGGAAGTGATTTTCCCTATGTCTCTTTTTTCCAGAAAAATAGATGACCCCATTCTTATACTTTGCAATCCCTTACCTGCCTCGTGGTTTTTAATTGCAGTTGAGCTGTCCAGTTGTTTATATTGGGACTTCACACAGAAGAAGCAAAAAGCTAACTTTTGGCCAAGCTTATAATAAACTTCAGTTCTACATCTTATATTCTTCAGGAAACATTATTAAAATATAATTGCACTAATATTCCTAATAGTATAACACATTTATCCATAATAATATAAAAAGCCAAATTTTTAAAAGCTGTATTTGTGATGTATTACATAGTTAATGGTTAAACTATGCTTGCCTTTACAGAGCCAGGACAGTTCATATAATTTTTAAATGCAGTAATGAGCTCACATGTATCTCCATATTGAAAGCATTGATGAAACTTTTCCTCGATCATCTCCAACTCAAAAAGGATTTCAGAAACTAAACTGTTCTAGAAGAACCTGTGACTATTATTTCCCCAGCTAATGCCTTTCTCTTCCCCCATTTTACACTATGCTGCAATGTTACTTCACCCTACCTTGCTCTGCAAAATTATGCGGAAGTTAGTGGGGCAAATATCCCACTCATTTCAGGGCCCTCTAACCTTGCTTAACTGAACAGGGAATAAACACTGAATGTCTGTATTAGGGAGATTGTAAAGTTTGCTTATCTAACGCTGAGACAGAACAGAGAAACCCAGCCAGAAACAAATCTGGTTCGGTCATTACTGTGCCAAACAATTTCCAAAATGCAATATGGGATTTTTGTCTGGAGTAGTAGTGTCCACGTTAGGATGAAGTCTTAAAAGCCACTCAGGTACTTCTCTCTTTTGTATGTGAAAATAACTTATTTTCTAACTCAAAAGATAACATGTAGAGAACACCATAGATGGGAAGGGAGGGACAAGAATTCTATTTGATAACTTACAAGTTAAAAAAAAAAATGAGTGCATTAATTGTGAAACATCTAATCTGCCAGTGACCAAGACACTGTTGTTTGTGTGATCTGTGTATCCCACACCAGCTGTGGTCAGAACAGATGACCATTATAGGCCTTCTGAAACAGGAGTAAGTTTGTCTTACGGAATCATAATAATCATACTTACTGTATTTTGAAGTGTTTTCTCATTTGTTTTATTTTGATTCAGCTCACAACAGCGAAGTGAAAGGGCTCAGAATTATTAACTCAATGTAAAAGTTTAAAATGCATAGAAAAGTCATCACCCTGCTTCCACGGTACAATTAGAAGCAGAATAATTTGGAATTCATATAATGTTTTTAAGAATCATGTGTCTAACACTATGTTCTTAAAACCCATCTGCCCCTGTACCACGAAAAGGAGCTTCTTTTCTGGCTGCGTGGGTTCCACACCGCTCTCTTATGAAATTTAACGCAGAACAATGTCATTGTTCTGTTCTGTATAATTTCTAAATTCCCTGGAATATGGACATGGAGAAATTTTAATAAGAATGAGGATTCTTTCCCTAGCCAAGATTTTCTTGCAAAATGGAGCAGTGATGAACTGCAAGTTGGGAAAAATTCCTGGATTGACTCAACTTTACTGACCAATGTCAATCTCATGTATGATTATAACCTTAACAGTCTTCAAACAATGAAAGAAAGTAAACAACATTAAGAAGCTGAAAGATCCCCAGGAGCATCTGACTTTTGGGAGCACCCCATGTGAGCCTAAAAGCCGAAAAGGTTCCTTTTCATTCACAGTGTGGCCCGTGACCGTGTCACAGCAGCGACAATACATTACACAGGAGGAGCAGAGAGAGTCATTCCTTCTTCAACTAAACTGTATCAAATTCCTGTCGTTGCGGGTGCTGAGCTAGGCCCTGACTTCACCATGAGGGCACCTCTCAGGCTCCAAGCTGCTAATCCGGTTTCTGCTGAGAAGGTGCCTGATTCCAGGACTGAGCTTCCACTGTGATTAGAAACTATGCTTGTGTTCCCGTGGCTGCTGCCACTGCCCCTCTCGTGCTGGTGAGCGTGTTTGCTGCAGACCCTGTTGGGGACCCCCACAAGCCCTCTCCCCTCTTGTGCTATCCAGCCGGCACCGGCCAAGGGCTGCAGCCCCTGCCCCCAAAGGGGGCCGCATGCCCAGCCACAGCCAACAGCCAAGTTTATGCTCAGGGATGGGTCAGGGAGTGGGGGTACCAGGCGTGTGTGCCCGCCGACTATCCTTCCTTGGGCCCCTTCATGAAGGCCCACGTGACCCTCTGGAGGGCAGAACTAACTCAGCCCTGCTCTGTTTTCAGGACCATCCCAGCAGCTGCCCTGTTGGCCTTCCAGCCCAAAACCCATCTGGATGCTAATTCTCGACATCACATCTCTCTTTATACCTGCTGCCTCACTTAGGAGAATCCCCTCGAAATGTAGAATTGGAAATTTACATTTTCCTCTTACCAAGTTTGACAACCTCAGAGTCTAGAATGCTTCTTCCGAAGCCCAGACTAAAGGAAATTGGAAATAGAAAATAAATGTAATAAAGACAAGGAATAGAAGCCGCAGGGGCAAGTAATGAAGCATGACACCCTATCGCTACATTTAAGTAAGTGCTGGTCGTGAAAAATATAACAGCGGCTGTCTGGAATAATGATTCCCCCAAATCTCAAGGCCAAAGGAGATAAAATGGCTTAGTGAGATTCATACTTGGGTTGAGTGAGAAAAAAGAGAAACTTATTAAATCCTGGGTGTTGACAGAAAGAAAGTTTCAATGTATGTATGCAAAATTTGTGAGTAACAACTAGAAGAGAAATCACAAGAAGGAAAATTTATCAAAAGCTAACAGAAACGTGTAGAAAGCCTGGTAAGTAAAATATACACACCGCAAAACAAGTTAAACAGTATTAGGAATGAAAACAAATGTAAGTGAGGCTCTAAGATCGGGTCTAAAATTTCATTATACGCTGTTCACAAGAGAGGACCCTCAAACAAAACACAAAGGTTAAATATAAAAGGATGGACATCAGGCAAATATTAATAAGCATAAATTAAATGGGATAATAGAAACAAATAGAAATGATGAAAAGAAATAGAAGAGGCATTTCACATTGATCAAAGTTACAAGATGAGTCATGAACATTGTATACCTAACACTACAGCTTCAAAACATATAAAGCAAGTACTAATAAATATGAAGAAAATGGACAAGTCATCAGTTATAGTCAGGAACTTACACATTTAACAGAAATCACATGTCAAGTTAAAAAGAGTCATGAGCAACACTGTCAGTGTGGCAGAGCTAATAAAGTAAGGGGCACTGCAGCTCATGGGGAGGGGCTGTGAGCTCTCCACAAGCAAGGGGGGAAACACTGCATTGAAAAAAAGCCACAGGGAACTTCTGATAGATTCCAAAGCGCAGAAATCATAAAGGCCTTACATCCTAAGTCACAATGTGAACAACTGGAAGTTAACCATACAGATGTAGACAAACAGTGCCTGGAAAACTTAATTTAAAAATCGAGCAAAATTTTTAAATATTTTAAGTTTTAAAATATTTTATATGACTGCAAATGTAAAGATTTTAAGAGAAAAACCAGTGAGAAATTACTACTTAGAGAAGAAAGAAGTGAGGGACCTTATATCGTCAAAGTGTGACGAAATCCAGAGGAAAGAGTCTTAAGTGGGAATACATTTATTATAAAATACACAAACTAAGATTTCCAGTCATTATCTAAAGGAAAAATGAAGTAAAATCAATCCAAAGAAAGTAGAAATTCAAACACAATCTAATGAAATAGATTAAATAAAGATCAATAACTGAGTTGAATAGTAACACCAATAAAACCAATAATGGGTAAAGTTTACCAAGTCTAATTAAGAGACAGAAATAGAATACACATAATCAAACACTAGGAATAAATGATATTAAAATATTTTTAAATCATAAAAAATAGTATGCTTATATCAATAATTTGAGCAATCCAAAAAAAATTCTTTTCTACAATTTTTAAAGGAATATAAATTACCAAAATTGACTTAAATACCAAGTGGCAGTCTTAAATAGACAAATAATTACAGAAAAATGTGAAAATAAAATTAAACCTTTGATTTAAAAAGGGCACCAGATTACATAGTTTCATAGAATGGGGTCATTTAAAATTTGTTCAGTTTTTTAGATACAGAAGTAATACATACTCATTTTAAATAAAATATTCAGACATATGTCAGTGTATCTAGTCAGAATATATCTCTGCACCTGTTCCTTTATCCAGATCCCAATGCCTGGGAGTAACCCTGGCTATCAACCTTTTACTACAAACAGGCAAATACATGTATATACGTAACACTTACAAATGAGATCTTACAGCACATGTTGTTCTACATCTTACTCTGTCACTTCAACTGCTGATCATGACATCATTCCCTATTAAAAATATGACAGATGCACAGAATCCTGTGGAGGACTGTGCCATGATACATTGTAGGATGTTTGCTTGCTTCAGAGACATAACCACCTATAGACAATATCTTAACAACCTGGAGAAACGGCTCCGCCTGCTGTGCAGAGACATCCAAAAACGGGACAAGAGAACAAGGCCCCTGCCGGTGCGATCGAGTACCGTGAAAACTTAGGTTTGAAGTAAAACTTTCCAGGTTCAGATTAGCCTGAACATTAAAAAAAAAAAAAAAAAAAAGGCATATAAACATCAAAGAAACACCATCTTTTTTCTCTGTACCAAGAACTGCAAATGTGTAGGTCCTCAGGGTCAGGCAGGCCCACGTTCCTTCTGAAGGAGCTCGTGCCCGCTCTCACCCAGGCTGCTACCACGGTGCCCGGGGTTCATCCGTCGGCAAGCATTGGTTTACCCCTTCTGGGCGCCTCAGATTCCCCCAAGTAATTCGCTCGAGTGAAAACACGGATGGAGTGTCAGTGCAAACCTTCATTAGCCTTTGTCACTTTAGAAGGCTGTGGGAAGAGACCTTGGAAGAATGAGACTGTTTTCTGGAAGGATACAGTGTGACAAGAAAGACACCAGAAATGGAAAGCCAGAACCAATCTGAGGTGACCCTTCCAAAGCTTCAAAGTTCGGTGGCTCTGCCTCTGGGAAGTCAGCAGTTCCAGAAAGGCCCGAGTTCCAGGGAAGCTCAGATGAAGACCTATTTTTAATGTAAAAGTTTTTTACATTGTTTTTTTACAACGTCCCAGATGGAGTATAGGAACATAGATAGTGTGTGGCAAGTGTAGTATTGTCCCTAGTTCAGATCCACATCATCTTCTCTTATATTTTATTAGAATCATCCAAAAGTCATGATCTCCTGACTGCTATTAAAAATGACAGGGTCTTTTCAACAAATGATGGGACAACTGGATATGCATATTCAAAAGCGTGAAGTTGCACCCCTTCCTCACAACTTACCCCAGTATTAACTCAAAATGGATGATAGACCTAAATGTGAGTGCTAAGGCTATAAAACTCTCAGAAGGAAATAGGTAACAAAGCATCATGAACTTGGGTTAAGTAAAGCCTTCTTAAGTATGACACTGAAAGCACAAAAGAAAACAAATATACTGAATCCAACCAAAATGAAAAAAGTAAAAGTGAAATCAGGAAAGTGAAAAGAACTCACAGTATGGGAGAAAATATTTGCAAATTATGCATCATACCAGATGAGGGACCTGTCCTTAGCATATATAAAGAACTCTGACAACTCAATAACATAAAGGTGAATAACCCAATTTAAAAAGGGACCAAGGATCTGACTAGATATTTCTCCAAAGAAGATATGCAAATGGCCAATAAACACATGAAAAGATACTCAGCATCATCAGCTATCAGAGAAATGCAAATCAAAACCACAATGAAATACCAGGTCTATCCACTAGGATGGCTAGAATCTAAAGGCAGACAATAACAAGTGTTGACAAGGATGTGGTGAAATCCTCATATGCAGCTAATGGGAATGAAAATGAGGCAGATGCTTTGGAAGAATGTCAGTTCTTAGAAAGGTTATATCTCATATAACCTTGTGACCCAGAAATTCCACTCCTAGGTATTTATCTAAGTGAAATGAAAACATACTTTCACACAAAAACTTATATGTAGATGTTAATAGCAGCATTATTCATAATAGCCCCAAAGTGGAAACAACTAAATGTCTACCCACTGATGAATGGATAAAAAAAGGTGGTGTATGTGCACAACAGAACACTATTCCTCCCTAAAATGGAATGACGTACTCATCATGCGCGCCACGACATGGATGGACCTCTGAGAACTGTGTGCTGGGTAAAGAATGCTGGGCATGAAAGGCCACATGTTGCGTGACTCCATTTACATGAAGTGTCTGGAATGGGCAAAGCCACAGAAGACAGGAAGTAGACTTGTGTGTGCCAGGGGCTGGGGGCTCAGGGGAGGTGGGAGTGGCTGCTGACAGGTGTGAGGTGATGAGGACGTTTCATCCTAGGTAGAAGCGACAGTCATATCCCATCACCTACATGTTAGAAGCCATTGGACCTTACAGCTTAAATGGGCGACTTACATAGTGTGTGAATTATATCTCAATGAAGCTGTTATTTTTTTAAATGGCAGGGTCATTACCAACATCCTTTGTCTATTATCAACAAAAATGGTATTTAAATGACCTGAAAGATAATACATTTTCCTAAGTATTACATTATATTGCAAGTCATTTTTTTCTCAAGTATGCCCAACTTCCCTGGTCTTCTGGTGCTTAGAGAAGAGCCAGTGTCACCACTGTGAAGAGTGACAGCCTGGCACTTGGAGGGCAGAGAGGGGAGGAATGGCTGCTCCCCCTGACTTTGCCATGACTAGCTGTGTGGCCTTTGGCAAGTTTCTTAACTTCTCTGGGCTTTAGATAGCTCATCTGAAAAAAATCAGAGGTCAGAACTAAATAAATCTTCCCACATTAGAATTCTCTGATTCAGATTTAATGTGTCACATATAAATATATACATAATTTTGGAAAGAAACCTGTAATATTCATTTTTAAAAATATATGACAAAATGTGACTTGTGGCTGTCTTGCATGATAGGTGACTAGTGTTTTACTTGTACCCTTATTCTTCCATAGCACAAGCATTTAATTTTATACTTGAAAACCCATTAAAAATTGTACTGTGTGTTAAAATGTGATAACTTAATTGAAATACAAGCCTGTCAGATCTAGAAATACAGACGCAAACCATTTGTGATTTTCCAGTGATGAGTGGAGATATTTGAAACCTCTTGATCTTTTTAAAGTTGGAATTCTTCTATACAGAATTAAGTTCCCTTTGTTTAAATGTGTTCTTGGTTTTGAAATTGAATACAGTCCTTGGCACACAGTTTTGATTCCCATAATGTAGGTGCATATACTAATCAATTTTCACAGACATGAAGGGACAGCGGGGGCCACTTGTGCATCTTTCCCAATAAAAGGGAATAGTCCGAAAAATACAGAATCCTACAGTTTTATATGCAAAACTCAGTGGCTTATAATAGGTCTGCACTAATGAGAAGAAAGCTGTGGTAAAATAATTTAAAACATACATTCAGTAATGTTCCTGTGAAGGAAGTAATGAAACAGCGGAGACCTCCGTGTAGCTTAGATTTCCACACCAGGCAACGGTGATCTACACGAGGCAGAGAGCATTTTAATTCAATGGGAACGACTTTCCTTAACTGAAATATTTTTGGTATGTACATTTGAAATGGCATTATATCTCTACAAGCATCAAACAAAAGTCAAGTATTTGAAAAAGTGAATGAAAATATAGTTGAAGATCTGAATATCACTAAATATTGTGGGTGTCATGGTGGACTGGGGAGGGACATCAAACATCAGCCCCCATGTGCCTCAGTGTGTCAGCTTGTTGTGGTTGGGGGACTGATCTAGAGATCATAATGGACCTCAGAATACCATGAGGGATGCGGCCACGATGGGTTTTCTCCTCCGGGAGACCTACAGCCCCCTTGCGATACGAAGAGGCCCAGGGCAGTGAACACTGGGTGGCCTGTCACCGTGCACAGTTACAGGCAATCACTACTCTGAAGGTGCCCTTGTGTTTGCTAATTATTCCTGCAACTCAGAACACATAGAGATGGGATTAAGAAATGAAGAAATGTGCTCTGTGATGTCAGGTTTTGCCTGCCTTTTTCATTGTCTTTGTTATTTAAATATCCTGTTGTGTAAGTATAAAGGCAGGAAGTGAGTTACACAGAACCTCATAACAACAGTACCGAGTTTCAGAGAAGCAGACATGCCTAGGGTTTGGGGAGTTAATATATATTTAGTTTTTCAACAATGCTCAAAGGTACTACATTTTCTCTGAGAAAAACAGTTTCAATATTTCAAAGGAGGCTTTGACAGTACTGTGTAAATATTCTCCTGTTAATAGTTGCTGTGCAGGCCTGTAATTGCACACTTTAATTATTTAGCTTCATGCTTTGTGTCTTTCAAAACACCAAAATCTTGCCTCCAAAGGTGAGAGGGAGAGAGAGAGAGAGAGAGAGAGAGAGAGAGAGAGAGCGGTGGAATAACTGAGCAGCACAAAATACACTGTGCATTGTTCCTGCCCCGGCTCTGCTGGATTTTCATGCTGATCTGAATCTCTGGGCTCACAAGGAGAGAGATCCTCTTACTCGGTCCGCCCACGCCGCCGGCTTTCCTGCCAAAACAGCCCTGGTGTGGGAGCGTTTCCTCTAGTCCCCTCAACTCAGAGAGAGTATTGTCGAGAAAAACTCCTTTTTCTTAAGAGCTTGAAATCAGAATAACTCCCATCTGAATCTTTTGGTGGGGGGTCGGGGTGCTTTTCCAGTTAAATGTACTTGGTTGTATCTTGGGTTTCAGATTTTAGAAATCTACAGTTTCCTTCGTTAGGAGTATAAAAGAATTTTGGTTTAGAATACAAAACAAATTCGTCACATCTACCGAATTTGTCTTCTCAACTTGTGTGCTTGTAAGATAAACTAAGGGAAATGTAGTAAAATGGAGTTTGGGGAGATGATAAATGTTATGAATTTTGTTAACACACACAGCATAAAGTGATCCTCTCAATGTAACAAGAGGGGAAGTAGCTCTTCTGATGGTGCCAAATGAAATCTTGAACTCGAGAATGGGAAGGGAGAGGAGTTGGAAAGTTTCCGTGAGCCTCTCTAAACTGAAGGAGGAATGGGCTCTGGCTGCCCCCGCCCCCTCCTCCACCAGGCTAGCAAGATAGGGCCCATTTTCTGCTGCTAAAATGGTCCACAGCCTCATTGCACGTTATGCTTATCTCTGCAACCAACTCAGTGTGATAAATAATGGTGTCCCCTGCCAAATGTAACTTCAGCTTAAACAAACAGCTACCAGATTTTCCTTTAAAGTATTTTTTAGAAAGATCACAAAATTCCAGTGAAATTTAAAAGAATATAAAATCAGATGTCTGGGGGACACGGCTACATTTTGCTATCATGTTGTCAGGCAGACGATTGCATTTAGCTCATGATTATCTTGCTATGAAACTTCAAGACCCACTCTATTGTCAAAGCCAAGTGAACATTGGAGAGAGATCCAAATGTACTATTTCAAAATGAAATCAGCAACAAAGTACTTTCCTGTCACTGGTTCAGCTTTATTTCTCCTTCACCTTTTTCATCATAGTGCATCAAGATTTATTTTGAAAGCATGTGCACATTTAGGAACAAATCATTTTAAACACAGCCAGCTTACAGTGAGCATTGTCCTGTGTTTGGAAGGCAAGTTGTCCACTTCTTTTCAAGTGGCATTAGCGAATCCCAGCTCTAAACGCTTAATGAAGGGGCACATAATGCTCAGCAGGCAGTCTTGTTAGAAACTACAATTTGGTCCAAAGACAGCTTTTTTACGTATGTGATTTGCTGATTTCTCAGAATTAGATCAACTGTTGCCGCTCATTAATGTTAGATGCCCTGGAAGACATCGTTTGGCTAGCTATGTTTTAGGCTTCTTAGCTTGATCTCCGTTTCTGGGTTTTCTCAAACAGAAAAAAAAAAACAAAACAGATCAATGGTCTTGTGGTGACTTGAAGCCTTATCTTTACTGCTTCATCCCAATAACATCGAACTGGGGACACACATTGCAACACTCTGACATGTGTGTATACATAGGAATGTATAGATATGTTTATATTTGTAATGGATTTTCAAAATGTTCTCTTCCAGTTATGCTTCTTCTTTGGTTCCAGTGTGTTCTAGGACCCCTACCCGTGGTCCTAATGTGATGCAGTTGCCCTTCAAGTTTTACTTAATGGTCTGGAGGGTTGACACAGAAACTCTTCTGAGGCTCATTCACTGGCTTTGCAACCCAACAGTCTAGTTTATCCCTAGAACTGTCAACTCCCTGGGAAATAATAGGTCCTGGTACTTGTAGAGTTAAGGTATAGGATTAATGATCAGTTTTTCCTGTGCAGATTCAGGTTCCAGTGTGAGTATCTGGCTCTGGTTTAGCCCAGATTCTCTGCTGCAGTGAAGTGCAGGTTGGGTGTCCACCTCAGCAGGTCACATGAAGATGACACTTCAATAGTGTGTCTTACAGGGGAAATTGGAAGGAAGACTACATGGAGAAGGGTAGGCTTGTAGTTCCACTGAAATGCCATCAAAACTTCAGAGAAGTTAATGGCTAACTGGGAACTTCAAGGCGCAAATCTCAGCCCCAAAGGGGCACAAGCTGACCAGTCTGAATCCCTCTTTGCTTTTGGGGCTTCCGTGTCCCTGCGAGGAGGGATCCTCTTGTCCTTGGTCTGGGTAAAACTGGAGAAGATGCTGCTTCCCGAAAACCTGAGCCTAGCTGCCTGCTTTCTTTAACCACCTCAAAACATTCTTTGTCAGTGGATCTTAGTTATATGAGTTTTCACCCGTGGCAACCTGTTAAGAGGCTACTGACATACAGCAAATTATATGGTTAAAAACTAGCATGTACTTTTATAGCTGGAAAAAGCATTTTAAACTGTAACACTCAAAGGAACTGTGTGCCTACTGTCTCTGCCACAAGAGGGACATTTATTTTGCAAAAGGTATTTGCATTGCAATAAGTTTCATGGGCTGACATTTCTCCTGGCCAACCAAATCTCTTCCTTTCAAGATAAAAAAATTATTTGCCATTTTCAAACAACGCCCTTCTCACTGGTCTGGCGAAATTTAGCCTCTTCTGGTTGATTTATTTGTTGTCATGCACACTGTTGATTGGCCAGGCTTTCCTTTAATTGCTGTATTGCCTGAAATGATTGCTTTGGTCTGGGTTACTACCTGGGTTACTGTGCACAACCAGCCCGGGAATAGGAGCCCCCAAGGAGTCCTTAGGAACCTCTAGGGCAGTGTGCACACACCCCTCCCACGTGCAACAGGGGCCGCAGTCAGGAACCGCGCGCTCTCTCATGATCACAGCCCTCATTTGCAGCCAGCCAGGTTTTGGGGTCATTCTTCATATCACAGCATACAGGCTAACAGGAAAAGTGCAATTAAACCACTGGAAACTTTGGTCATAACAAACTGCTTCTAAAAGGCCTCCAGGGGATTGCTTTTTTTATTTCAATAACAATGCCCATTTAAACGGATACCACTGATTTCTAAGAATCCGAAGCAATATATTGTTAACAGCCTGTGAGAAAGTAAGCCACGGCTAAATTAACCTGGTGGATGCTTTTCTCAGGGCATTTGGATATCCAGCCCCCGGAGGCAGAGGCTTCACGGAAGCAGGTGTTTAGATTGATATGGCATTCACTGAGGGCCACGTGGGTTATTAACATAAGACATGCATGTGAGCCTTCAAACACCATCCTTGTTTTTAATCAGGAAAAGCTTGGGGAGTTTCTGAACATAGACTGTGCTTTACTTTCAGCGCATGCCTAGCCCGAGTTCGCTGTGCTGCGCAACGGGGCAGGGGGCTTGGGGGCACGTGGGGAAGCAGAGCGTTTGCGCAAAGGGGGCTCGGGTGAATCCTCTGGTGACTAAAGGCCTTCTTTCCCTGTAGGCTGGCGAGGCCTGGGCCCCGTCGTGCTGAGTCGGGACGCCTTTGCACTCCCGGGACGCTTCGGACCTCAGTGGAAATGGTGCTCGGCCACAGCAGCAGGCAGAGCGCCTGGCCGGCTCTCGCTCTTGGGAGGGCTGTGCGCTCCCTTCTCCATTAGTTTAGAAAGCAAGCAGAGACGCCATTCCCGGACCACCACGTCTGCGATCACTGATACGCTGCGCCAAATCCAGGAGGCCATGTTTCAAATAAATGCTCCCCACAAATCCCCGTGACTCTTAGAGCGCTCAGAGATTACATGATTGACAGTAACGCAAATAATTGCTTCATTAGGGCCCTAACGACAGAAACCGGCACAGGATAGGGTGCGTCCATTTTTTCGTATCCTCATTTTCTGTAATGTATCTTCTGTAAGGAACTAAGAGGAGAGACGGAGCTTTCCTCGTTGCTAGGAAACAGGTGTTTCAATTATGTAGAGGAATATTTGCCAAATACCAGTGATTTCAACGACCCTTTCTGCACTCTTCTTTCCAAAATCCCCAACTGATAGCCACCTGCACTAATATTATGATGTCATGAGGCCACGCAGAGAGGTTTCTACTGGGGTTTCCTTTCTTTCATGAATACATCTCCAGGCCTGGCGGCTTTGCACCATCAAAAGCCCTGAAATGATTTGGAGGAAGTCAGCATTTAAGGAAGTCCATTTCCCTCAGAAAATAACCAGGTTTGACACCTGCCGTGACGCCTGAACCGGGACAGCACCCCCTCCACCCCCACACCAAAGTCTTTACTCCGAGAGGGAAAGACTCACTTGGAAGAGCGAACCATGTTAAATTCAGAAAAGGAAAATTAAGTGGACTTCAGCATTTTAAAAAACATATTTCTCTTACCTGGAAATAACTTTTAAGAGATGCTAAAATCACCAAAGTTCTATAAAATGTAAAATGGAAAGTGGGGGTATAAAAAAAAAAAAACTTCATGTATGAGAGGAGTCATTGTCTTAAAAGTTAAATAAGAACCAGAAAGTACTAAGTGATTGTCAAGATTAACCAGTAAATTAATACTATTTTTAAATGTCATTGAGACCCCCGATGTAAGGCACCCAGACCTTCTATGCTTTGTTGGTGTGAAGTTGTTCTGGACCCCTTTGGGGTTTTCAAACCTCAAACTGAATAGAATCAAAAAATTGATGCACACATATGACATGAAAGTGACAATTCACACAGCCTTCAGTTATGTTTGCCAAAATGTGACTCAGAAATGTCACAAAAATTGGGCAAAGAAGATAGATATAATTTTCCAACTAGCAACATATGTTTGACTATGATCACTTTATATGTATCAAAGAAATAAAATAATTGGTTAATACTTAGATGGTGCGCTATAATGTTTGCATCTAGAAAATCTTCGTAGATTTGCCAATACATTAAACAAAATCACTGGCATCTTTAAGTGAAAATATCCATTTACTTTATCAAACATTTATGTCTTCCAATTTCTTTTGTGACTGATAGAGACTGACCAATGATCTTTCAACCAAAATCAAAAACATCATTAGAAAGAAATAAAAATAAAAGAACAAATGATATTGTGAAGAGCAAAACTCAGAAGCCTGCTCAACTCTCAAATGGTCCCATAGGCAGTTTTATTATTTAAGAAGCCATAAAGAAAGGGCATATGAAGTGATTTACTAAATCTTGAAAGAAAGCAGGCCTGCCGGTGGCTGGCTGACAGTGCTGGGGAAAGCCTGATTACCCTGGACGATATGCAGCATGCTCCCCCAGCAAAGCCTGGGCTCTCCCGGAGTTGACCTGGGTGGGTGCTCCGTGGCTGCTGGCTCCATCCCTTTACCCACCGAGAAGACAGCTATGAGGGGTCACAAAAGGAAGCTAAAGCTTCCACGTTTTCACGAACAGCAGCTGGAGTGTCAGGTTGGTGTCAGCCACAGGCTGTGTGTCCCTGAAGATCAACATGTCCACTGGGTCTTTAAGAGAGAGAGCTTTGTGCCTGCTCACCTCTGTGTTCCCCCCTTACCTGCAATCTGATTGCGGGAGTGAGGGAGAGCTTGGGGCATCTCCATGGTGATGCAAACATGTGGGAAGCAGGTGCTGGCAGCCCTGCCCACACCTCCAGGGAGGGGCGGCTCATCTGAGTGGCCAGTTAGGGACATGGGGGTTCAGGGATCAAAGAGAGTGGAAGGGAGGGGTTGGAATGGGACGCATGTACTGTTTACTGTGAATACGAGCCATCCAAGGAGAGACACTGACCTAAAAGGCCCGGGGATGGCGACGGCAGACACAAGTCATTCATCTGAAACCAGGGGACTGACGACACTCACTGGCACTTTAAAGCGTTGTCTTCACTGAAACCAGGATAATTTAAGACAGGAGCCATCTCAATGGAAATTGAAAACACAAATCATTTGAAAGCATTGATTAAGATTTCTAATTATACTTCAGAAATGCTTTGTAATACATTCTGGCTGCAAATGCTAGGATTACCAAGTGCATTTTTAGAAATTTCTGGTTACATGTCTTAGCTATACTTGTTTTGTTATTAAGAGCCATTTGTTTCATACTATTAACTATACAGTTAACTTTGAGCCTATTAAACAGCATTAATTTGACTGATTGTGGAATGGGGACATGAGTGCTGGATGGAGAAAGGGGCTTTGTGTCTGGGGGGCTCCATTAGTGGAACAATAAATAAGCCTATAGTAAAACTGATATGATCGGAAATGACTTCTATTCAGTTAACTCAATTATTAGTGCTAATTGGGGCCAGGTGAAGCATGGATAATTGAAATTCACAGATAATCCAAAAACGTATTTAACCAATAACATCAAACTCTTTTCCCATCAAACCAATTACTGGAGGGCCTAACAAATAGAAAAAAAATGGATTAAATTGAATTTTACCTCCCCAAAGATTACCACTATGATGTCTTTTTATTGATGAGTTTGGAATAGCCAAGGACTGACTATATTCCAGTAACTAAATCACAGATAGTTCTCAACAATTACAAAGGAAATGATTATATTCCAGAAGTTGGTTTCTAACTCCACTATCTGAAACTCAGAAAGCTTCTTCTCAAAGAACAATGTGACTCACTGTGGCTGGGTCCCAAGGCGGCCCCGAGAGGCTGTCTGGTGGCCTCATGGCACTGGAAATACATTTAGAATTTGGAAATACATTTAGAAATCCCTCTATCAAAGCCCTTATGTTCAGACTCCTAAATCTCTCTGAGCCCTAAACCTAAGTTTAAAAAAAAATTGAAGTAAAATTCACATAACATAAAATTAGCCATTTTATAGTGACCAATTCCATGGCATTTAGCCCATCCACAGGGTCCCGTGTGCATCACCTCTACCAGCTTTCTAAACATTTCATTGCCCCCCAAAGAAACCCCTTTCGGAACCACTAGCAGCCACTCCCCGTTCTCCCATCTGCAGCCCCTGACAGTCCCCGGTCTACTTCCTGCATCTGTGGTTTCCCTGTTCCGGGTGTTCACATGGATGGATCTTACATGTGGTCTTCCGTGTCTGGCTTCCTCCCCCAGGAATGTATTTGAGGTTTGCGCCCATGGTAGCCTGTGGCAATACTTCATTCCTCTTTATTGCAGAATAACATTCCATTGCACGGATAGATGCTTCTGATTGACCCACTTGTCAATTGATGGACATCTGAGTTGTTCCCATCCTGTGGCTGTGTTTACAATGCCACTCTTACACCTACGATCCCGTCCTGATATTGTCTGATCGGGAGGAAGTGGGAAGTGGAGTAGAGGATGATGACTAGAAGCTTGGGCAGCAGGGGGCTCCTGGCAGAGTGTGGGGAGCTTCCCCATGTGTGTGAGCTGTGGGCCGCTGGGCACTGGCGTCTGGGGAGGACCCTCCCGTGAGGGTGGTGTCCACAGGGACACTTCTCAGGAAGTGTCAACAGTGAGGGGTAATTCAAGACGATGGTGGTGGAGAAAGGGACAGGGGAGGTAGGAACCTGGGTCTCCCCAGGGAGGAGAAGCATCTTGGTTCAGGATGCCCCGTGGGGTCCCAAGAGTCACCCCTTCCTCAGATGAGGGTTGCGCGAGGCCTAGGGCTTCGAAAAGACGTGGACTGACCCAGCAAGAAACCTGGCCAGTATTCTGGGCCTTTTTCCCACGTCTCTGAAAACAGTTACAGGAAACGGTTTCCATAGCAGCAGCCAGATTGAGTACTGAACTCCATCATATAATTCTGCCACCCAGCCTGAGTGTCCCCTGCCCATCAAATCCTCACCTCGTGACCAACTCCTCCCGCCCCGAAACCCCTCCACGCTGGGGCCCATTCTCTTTCCCTCTGCTTCTGGCATCCTGGCCAGGATGGGGGAGGCCAGCTGGCCACCAGGGCACATTCCAGAACTCCAGATCCACGCTCTTCCCTTGCTTCCATGCAGCCACTTCGGCCTTTTCCAGTAAGTTCTGTCAGCCGGTGTTCTTCATGACAGAACAGCATGAACGGCATGGCTTCTGGCTGTGTGATTTGTTCCACATCCATGTGTGTTGCACATATGCCTCTGTGAGTATGTATAATATGGACACACATTAGTATATATAGAGTGTTAAGAGGCAGTTATGTTCATCCCTGTTTGTCTAGCTATTCATGAGTTCATTGCAAATTCAACAAATAATGTTGGTCCGAAATCCAGTTGCACCAACACACTTAGCTTCTCCGCATCGCCTTTCGTTCATGCTTTGAGACTTTCCGGCTCGTCACACATAGGAAAACCCTCCCCGGACCCGCTCAGTCAGTCAGTGTGGGAGTCAGGACGCCAGCCCCTCCCAGGGAGCCACTGAGGAGGCAGGTGCGGAGCCCCCTGGTGCAGGAAGACCCGGGCGCTGCGCCCAGGAGCCAGGCGGGCGGCAGAGCCGAGGGCCACTCCAGGGGCAGGAAGCGGCTTCTGGTTCTCCGCCTTCTGTCCTTCCTCCACCCTCCCTCCTCCTGGACATCCCTGCAGATGACATTCTGGCCATGTCATTAATGGGACATTGATCTTAGGTCCCATCTCCCCCTGCAAACGGGCCCCTCTCCTCCTGTTTCAGGAAGGATGTGCTCGCACCATCCGTAAGGCCAGTCCCCTCATGGTGCCATTATCCTCCAATGCCTGCTGGTCACCGTCTCCCACCCCCTGGGCCTTTGAGTCTTCTCTCGATCAACAAAAGTGTCTGGAATCTTCCAGCTGGAACACCGACACCAAAGGCCTGAGCTGCAGGTGCCCCCAACCTTCCCCAACCACGGGACTGCCTACCGGAGCAGGGGCCTGATGTGGAGGGCGCAGAAGCGGGAACTGCAAGGAGACAAGTCCTGGTGGAAAGGTTGCCGGCAGGACGTACGGGCACACAGGCCCCCCAGGCCTAGGCAGGGCTGCGTCCTGGGCGGCTGCCCCCCGAGGGTGTGCCGCCTCCCGCGGACGAATGCTGTCAGCATGGCCCTGGCCACTGTGGCCCCTGCCTGCGGAGCGTGAGCCCAGGCTTTACCCGTTTTCTCACTGAGTTCTTCCAACTGCCCTGAGGATTTCATCCTGTCCCGTTACGACCGGTTTCACAGGTGAGGAAGCTGAGGCTTCAGGCACCCACCAGGCTCGGTAGGGGGGCTGCCCTGCCCCTGAGCCCCCATACCTGCATGTGGGCTCCTGGGCCAGGCTTGTGGGAGGCCCTGCAGGGCTGCGGGTGATGGGGCAGCAGAAGGAGAGGGGCTGGGGGCCGTGCCACGGGCCCGCCACGGGAGGCAGGCTGTGCTGGGGGCTCGTGAGCTCCGTGCAGGGAGTCAGCTCCCAGAAACATCCTCAGCTGGGGGCTGTCACCAGCCAGCTCTTGGCCAGTGGTGGGGGCTCAGCATCTTGGTTCTGAGGAGCCAGCCCAGGGCACCCACTGCCTGTGCCTACCTACTGTCCAGGACATGTCCCGTCTCACCTCCCCTGAGAGCATCCCTAGATAACGCCATCAGATTCGCCGCGTGCCCACGCCGCCTCTCGAGCTGTGTCCAGGCGGTGGCTGTGCGTGGGTTTGTAAGGCTTCCCCACTAGACTGACTGCCTGGCAAGACGATGTGCTCGTTGCCTTTGGGGACTGGACAGCGCCCGGAACGGGTGAGCGTGACACATGTCTGTTCGTGTGACTGTGTTCCACTGCCTTATAGTAAGTAAGATTATAAATGTTTTTCATTTTTCTTTTGGTGCATTTCTTCTTGAAAAATTAAAACTCTTTATTCAGGCGAAATTCACATAACACACAATTAACCATTTAAAAATGTACAATTCGGTGTCAGTGTGTTTACAATGATGTACACACACCAGCTTTCAGGCCTCGAAACGTCTTCAAGACCCCATAAAATGCCCCGTAGCCACTAAGGAGCCACTTCCCACTCTCCCCCGCACCAGCCTGGTGACCTCTGATCTGCTGTCTCTGGGGACTTGCCTGGTCTGCACACACCCTGCGAGGGGAATCACACAATGCCTGCCCTTCTGTGTCTACCTTCCCTCACTGAGCGTGATTTGTCAGGGCCTGTTCTGGGCTGCATATCTGTGTCCCCCCAAATGCACGTGCTGAAACCTTTAACCCCTGGTGTGATGGTTCAGGAGATGAAGCCTTTGGGAGGTGATGAGGCCATGAGAGTCGATCCCCTGTGGTGGGATTAGCGCTACAGAATTGGGAAGGGGCAGGCTAAGCCCACAGCTGGAATTAGGAAGCTGAAAGAGAGCACAGGAGGTCATTTGCTCTTTAAAAATTTAGCCAAGGAGGTAAGCAGACACATAAGAAGAGAAGAGCTTAAGAAAACTGGTGTGATGATGGTCCTAGATCAAACATGAACATATTTGTTTGTTTGTTTCTATTCAAGACAATATTCAGGGGAACCATTGCAATATTGCAAATGAAAGAGGATATTTTTTGTCCCAAACATATGCCTCTGATGATGCAAGATGGCCTGAAATCACTGCACAGCCAACTTGAGAAGGGACTGCCTGCACCTGCCCGTCCCCCAGCTCCAAGACCTCGCTTAGGAGAGCGCGGCTGCGGTAGCCGTGTGCTCGTTGCTCAGCGAGCAGGGTATTTGTAGGACACTGAGCAGCTCACAGAGCCTGTTTCTTCCCACTCCAAATCCTGGTGCCGCAGATGTGCATCCTTCTAGTGGCAAACCCCTGAGGCTCTGCACAGGCATGAAGAGGGCAGCTCTAGTGTTAAGTTGGGGAATGCTATGTGGTTGCATTTGTTTATGAGACTGAAGACTCATAGTATCTCCAATGAAAATAGGAAATCAAACAGAACATTTGTGGCCTTTGTAGATCCACACTAAAGGAATATTAATACTTCCTAGAGAGCACCCCAGATGGAGGTTTGGAGCAGTCCGCGTGTCGTCACGCCGCTGTGGGCACTCAGTGTGATTACCGGCTCCCCTGCCAAGAGCAGCTGCTGTGGGACCATCAGGGTGGCAGACTAATTGGCATTATGGATGGAGCTACTCTGTAACATGCAACAAAAATACCAAAGCCGGTGAAAATTCAACAACTCACTGCTGACTAAGGTACTATTTACCATGTGCACCAGACACTTCCAGGGGGTGGGGACCGTCAGTGGAAGGGGTGTGCCTCTGTCACAGAGCTGGCCACCCAGGAGGAAATCAGGCCCAGGGGGTAAGTGGAAGGTGGCAGTGCAAGGAGGTGGCGGGAAAGGGGCAGGCAGAGGTGCAGGCTTGCCTTCCACGAGGCCAGAAGGCTCCCCAGAGACACAGCGTTCCCACCCCACAGGCCGGGTCCTCCCTCCCAGTACCGATGACTGTTGCTGCCTGGGCAGGTGGGTCAGTGTCCCAATCAAGACCTGCGCAGGCCTGGGGGAGGTGGCAGGCCGGAAGCATTGGTGTCCCTGGCTGGGCCCAGGGCCCAGGGGAGGGGACCCCTGAACAGAGTCCATGGCCGGCAGGGCCCCTGGCGCATGCAGGGAGCAGCGCCCACAGGTGGCTCCTCACGGCCTCTCTCCTCTTCTACCCGGTGGCCCTCCTCCTCCCCTGCCTGGGCCTGGCTCTTCAGGCTGTGTGCAGACAGAGCTCATGACCAGCTGAGCTTCTGAGCTCCTTACACGCCACCACTGCCCATCTCATTTAATCCTCAGATGTGCTACATGGGGCTGTTTTGAAATTTCTGTCAACTAGCCCCAGACGGAAACCTCATCTCCTTATCTCCCTTTTCAGTCCCCACTGCCAATAAGGAAATTCCTTTGCATTCACCTCGGCCCTACTTCTGTGTGACGGCCTATGCAGCTTCAAGATCGACTCTCATGTACACAACAATATTGGGAAAGTGGAGACCATTCCAGGTATGAGCAGCGTCTCACAGGAGGATTGTGTCCTCTGAGGGCAGATCCGGAGCAGACCCGAGCCACCGTTTCCCCCTTTCTCCTTCCTCATTTTCTCAGAACTAGAACACTAACAACATGTCATTTCGGGGTTGACAAGAAATAATAGGGAATAAAGAAAATGGTTCCAAAAAAAAATTCCAAAAATAAATAGATCAGACATCTTTAGTAAATTTGTAAAATTAGTTCGACTTGTAACCATTTGATTATCTTTGAACTCTAAACACTGCAAGAGCGATCAGATTCTGTGTCGGCAGAGGACAGCATTTTACCTGCAGACCTCATAGGAAGCGGGTGTCCTCTGAGGATGCGGACCCGGGAGCTCCTGCAAAGCTCTTTGTCCACGGGAGTTATCGGGTCCCATAAGAGGTGATGCAGATGTCAGGGAGCGAGATTTCTCCCAGGATGTGGTTGTCTTCTATGGTTTACATTATCGCCATTCACATGAAGTGTCTTTGTTTTCTCAGAGTTTGGAGCAAGTTTTTGACACTCTGGAGAGAGTCAGGCAAGGAAGCAAGACCCGCAGGAAGGCCATGTGCGGGAACCTGGCGTCACCGGCGGTCAGGCGCACCTGGAGAGCGTTAAGCTTGGTGACACCGGGTGGAGGAAGGGCTGCTACTTGCGTCCGCACACAGTGAGCACGGCCGAGCCAGGACCTGGGCCGGTTGTGCACGTGGGAAGCTGGTGCTGAGGCTCTTCGTTAAGACTTAATAACTTCTGTAATTGAATGGCTTTCATGTCCTACCAGACTTCTGGCTCAATTTCTTCTGTATTTAAATTTCTTTACAATGAGAATATATTGCTCAGGAAATGGTATTTTTCATTATAATTTTTAAGAAACCTCGAATACTATTCTTACCTCTAAGGAGGTAATGATACCTCCTGGGCTCTGGGCAATGTTCTCCTCCATTTCAAGCCGCAGATCTGGCTACGTGTTTCAAAAATTATAAATGATGATTATAGGTGAACGTGGCTTAGGATCATCATCGGTTTGCCTGATAATCGGGTAATAAGGGTGAGCAAGTAGCTACCTTAACGAGGTGGGGTCTGCCTCGTACTTAGCCCAGTTTTCTTACAGGTTTGCTTTTCCTTGGTTCTCTGGTGTTTGTTATAATCAGTTCCATTGTCTTTGTAATGCAGTGTTTGATCCTCACCACCCCCCGATCTTACGGAGTCCATGGGTGCCAGCAGGGACAGCCGCCCTGCCACCGTCACGTCCTGCCAGCGCTCAGCACGTGGCACGCGGCTTCCCTGGGCTTTCCTCACAGAAGGAGATGCTGCTGATGAAAGTGAAGGCAGCCGTGAGGCGCACCGTGTGGGTCACTCTTCAGCTGCGGGCACCGTCCTGCATCCTCGGACCGGCAATCTCATCAGTCTTCCTGAAAACCACACCTTGTAAGGAACAGCCTCACCCTGTTCCATAGGTGAAGAAATGGTCCCTGTCCAACACCCAGCACCGAGACGGGAAGGGGGAGGATTTGCAGCATCTCATCATCCAGAGCAAGAGCTCTTTCCTCTTGAGGTGTCTCCCCTGCAGGTCTGGGTGCAGCTCTCAGTTGATGCAGGTGTTGGTGGGCAGGAGCCGGCCTTACCTTAGACGGTCTGGTTCTTTCTGGCGTGCCCGCCCACCCTGCCCTCACCCCATGGCGTCCACGTCTGCCTCGTCATTCAGGGGCCAGTCCTAATGCCCTCTACCTCTTTAAGCTTTCCTGAAGGAAAGGCCTTTCCGCTGGTCATTTCCACACATACATTCATACCCAATACATGCCAGAACAGTCACAAAAATGTGGTGAAGTCTTTAATGATTACCCAGAACAAATAATGTTTTTAAAGCATACAAAAATATACGTGCAATTCCATGTAAAGACAATAATTTAAGTCTAATTTGGGGGACTTTTCATAAACTGGTGTCCAGGGTCCACTTCCTACTTACAGAAGTCCACTGAGCTCGGGATGTGCCGCTCTTCAGACACTTAAGATGTCCTGCCTCGTGTGAGAATCACACTGCACTTCCCCACAAGTCCTTGACCCCAAGGAGCCGGGTACAGGTCAGCCTCACATCTCTCACTGGGAGGAGTGCCGAAACACAGCAGTGAAATTTGCTGAACACATGGTGACTTGACCGCGTGCGCCACATCACACAGCCCCTCTCACCGCCTCTCTGAAGTTTCCGTGATCATCTAAGTCATATTGAATTTTTTACCCTGTAGGTTCCCAAGGCACATCGCTTTTAGCATCAATAAAACAATCATTTAATCCACTTATTATGGCCAGTTCCCCCCCCATAATTACATTGTGCATTTCAAAGCTTGGTTGTGTCTTCCTCCATTTCTGCTCAGCCACGTCAACCTTGTCACACACCTTCAAGGAGGGGACAGGATCACAGGGGTGAGAATGACTTCTTTGGTATTCGCTGCGCCCTATGTCCCATGCTATGGTCTCCTGTTCCCACATACTCCCATGTGGAGATGCATTTCCCTCATATGTTTATAACTGGATAGTGTGTGTAGGTGTGTGTGTATTCTCTTTCTTGCATTTGATCACAAACTCTTCAACTTTTACTTCCTGTGATTCTGTTTACACATGGACACTCAGGAATTCTTCCTGGCTAATGTCAGTGGCTCTTTACAGTGATGTTTTAAATTTGGCTCATTTTGTTTGAAAGAATCATCCTTGACATCTCTTGAATTAAAAAGGAGTTTCTATAGTAGGCTTCCCATTTTTTAAAAGCAAAGCACATTTCTAAAATCCTCTGAGTGTATTCTGTGAAACTCTGCATCTCATTTCAGTGGAAACCTCTGCTGGTGAAGGCGGGCTGCCTAAAACCTTCTGGCACCTAGAGGCCAGAGTGAAGTCTGATGGGAAACCCGAGGCATTTCTCTTCCTGCCACTCCCAGGTGGGATCCCTAAGGTTCTCTGTGTTGCGCCCCATGCATGGGGCCCAGTGTGAAATCAGCCCCCAGGCAGCCACACCACATAGGGGAGGTGTGATGTGCCCACTGCACTTGGCCCACACACTTATCTATGCTTCCTTCTATGCCAGGCTTGGAAAGGATGGAAATTAAAGCAAAGTTTTGGGAGTATCTTTGAGTTTGCTGTTTCTGGACTCCTCATCAGGACAATTTGGAGTGAGTTCTCTCCTCTAAGCATATGCCAGGCTCTGGCACCCAGGTGCCATGTCCCCCCACATGGCACATGCTGCCCAGGGGGCCTCTACTGTGTCTGACCCTGACACAGGGAGGCACGGGCTGCCCAGCCAGGCTGGACATGTGTCGGCTCGCTCCAAATTTCTCTTTCCTTCTTTTCTTCCCTGTCCCTCCCCCACTCCCTCCTTTCTCATTTTCTTTCTTATTTTGGTTAATTGCCAACACTTTAAAATGGGAGATTTCACATAAATCCCACACTTGGTTCCTCTGAAAACTCAGAGAAGGGGCAGCACCGGGCAGGCCTCCTCCATCCAGCCGCGCCTGTGCCCTCTGGGCTCTCCTCTCAGGGGCAGCGGCCCGGCCACCCGGGCGACCCGGGCACACAGGACGCGGCGGGGGCAGGCGGGGTGGGAGCCCCGTGGATCAGGAAGCGTCTTCCGTGTCACTCGACCTGACCTGCTCGGGGCGATCTGTGAACCACAGCCTCACTGTTTCACGGCCGCAGAGATCAGAGACGCGCTTTGTCATCGCCCCCTTTTGTGGTAAGTAGACACGATCAGCTGGGTCCGGTGTCAATTCACCACATTTTTTCTGAAGGACATTTGCCGCCGCTTTGACAGAGCCCGGGTTGCCCCCACACCCAGGAAGCCCTTTGGTGGGGGGCGAGGCCTGCCTCCGCCGTCCTGGGGCAAGTCTCTGGCAGCAGAATCCTTGGAGGCTTGTGGAGCCCAGGTACGCCAGGAACGCCTGGCAGGGAACCCGTGGGGAGGGCCCTCCACGGGCGCTGGGCTCCCAGACGACACCCAGGCCGCACAGAGGATGGAGGTCTGGCCCCGTGTGGCGGCTCTGGTCTTGGGGTCCCTTCCCGGCTGTGCACTAGGACCCCCCGTTCCTCCAGTGTGTTTGTGGTGAAGGGTACCTGGGACTTCTTCCTGAGGGGTTGATAGGCGTTCGTGGGGCGTCTGGCAGCAGGTAACAGCGTGGCCTTTGGAGTTCTGTGTTCTGGGCTGGGGGCCCAGCACCGCCGGGATGCCCGGGGCCAGCGGCTCACCCTCCCTGCGCCCCTGTTCCCTATCACCACTTTGGTGTGGCGCTGTCGCCCCGTCCTGAGGGTGAGCGCACGCAGACAAGGCTGCTCTGCAGCGCCGTGTGGCTGTTCCTTGGTAGGCAGAGAATACAGAAGAGAAGGATCTTCCCTGTATTCATGTGTTTTAAGGTATGAAATGAAAAGTGTGCAGAATCATAGCCAATATGTTTTATAATACATTCCTTTTCTCAGTGTTCCCTGCAGGTCTCCATGAAATTTTTAAAAATCACGTCATATCTGCAAAATATGTCTTAACGTCAATTGTTTTAAAAGGGATGATATTAGGTTGCACTCCATGAAACTGCCACTGCGTAAGTGAAAAACGGTCAGTATCAGCAGTTTTATGTGGTGTGGCTGAATATTTTTCTCCCTGAACAATGTCTCAGTTGGAGATTTTATTCCTTTAAAAGAAAAACTGGCATCAAATAAATAACGAGTCCAGAATGAATGTGATGTCGTCAAAACAAAGCTGAGGTAATTACTGATGTCCACGCTGACTTTAAAGAGTCAGAAGATGCCCCATGTCATTGCTCTTCACAGCTGGACAGTACCTGAGAGATCATTGGTCTAACATCATTTTTAGGATACGGAAACTGAGCCTCCCAGAGGTCAATCCCACACGCCCAGGACGTGGTCTCCTGCTTCCTGACCTCCAGCTCGGTGCTGCAGGGCCGTCCACCGTCCGCAGGCCTCCCTCCTTACCCCGTCTGCACAGTGAGCAGCCCCCCAGGAGCAAGAGCCCCAGTGCTCCGGCAGATTTGCATATGAAGAGATAAGAAGTCACAGTTCTCCTTTAGCATAAATACAACCTAAATGAAGATATTAGCCGTTAACAAATATCGAACATGTGCTGATACATCTGCTGCCTCTTTCCACTTTAGGACTTAGCTATTTGGCATATGATGGGGACAGACCCTCCGTGTGGCCTCCAAGGGGTGGGCTGCCTGCCCTTCCCCAGGGAGGCCGTCTTCCTCGGCCCTGAAGCAACCTGGCCCCGCCCACCCCACCACCAAATAAATGAGCAGAGGGAGCCGTCAGGGCTGTTTGCGGGCATCCGCTTTCTGTCCCTAGAAAAGAGCGTGCTGGCTCTGACCTCCAACAGGCACAGGACTGTGGGGAGCGGGGGCCTTCTCTGCGTAGGAAATGTTGTATTTGTTGAATTGCAGTCTGAACATGACGACCTGGTTCCTGAACCTGTGGGGGGACATCCCGAGGTGTAGGCGCCCCACTTTCCCAGACGAAGACCAGCCTGCTGGGCTGACCTGTTGGCTGACGGCGGACAGCGCCCCGCTGCCAGGGGCACCGAGAGCCTCTGGGCTCAGCAAGCTGGACTCCTGCAGAACCGTCCGGCCCCTTGTACGACGACGCGGCCTGCTGCTGGGTGAATGACTAGTCGCCCAGAGCTGGAGAAATCCTTCGAGGCGACTCACAGGCTGGGGACATCAGCTGTCACCTGAGGCTGAAGTCCCAGAAGAGGGAACGGGGCATCAGGCGCAGAAGGCTTGACTTCCCTGGGCACAGGACCTCCGGCGAGGCAGGTGTGGCCGGTGCCCAAACCCGGCAGGAACCCGGAGCGACTCGCCAGGGCCTCACGGCGCCCTGCCCTGCGTCTTCCTTATCAGAGAATTTGCTGTGTTTTCTTTCTGTTGCTTCAACACCCTTTTGGCCGGGAGGCGTGTCTGGGCAGGCGCAGTGTGTCTCTGTTCTCTGCAACCCCTGTGCTTAGCACCCCGCAGCACTCGTTAAATGCTTGCTGTAAATGAGTACGGGTGTGTTCCGCGGGACTACATTTTATGAATGGGCAGAGAGCCATATGTAACATGGATCCAATGGCGTCATCTGCCACCAATTTGTGAGATTACATTATTAAACATTCAGTTAGTTGGATGAAAGGGTTATTCTTCCCTAATACGCACTTTTGAAATGTAGCGCCCTGCAGGGGCAGAGCGGGCCGGCCTCTGAAGTCATCGCCGCCCATTAGCAGCTGAGTGCGAACTGCTTTGCCAGCCTCCTCCCTCCCTGGGTGGCTCAGGCCGTGGGGAGCAGCCGGGCAGGCTGTGTGGGTCCCGGCTGGGGGGGCAGGAGACAGGAAGGGTGTTAGTGCTGAAGGACGTCCCCAGAGGAGGCACAGAGTGTTGAGGGGAGACGACATCCAAGAAACCTTCCCGGCTTCCCTGGGGAGCCTCCCAGGCCGCCAGCAGAACTGCTGCTGCGACCCCGAAAGCCAAGGGGCTCACCGGAAGCTGCCTCGGGGCCTGCTGTCCAGAGCATTCAGCAAATGTGGAGACACGGCGAACTGTGAAAGCGTAGCTTCGCAAACCCCCGGGTCCGTGGCTGGCCAACGGTATGAGGTTGGGCCTCAGCTTCCTCCCGTGGGCTCCCGTTTCCTTGCAGGTCAGATGGGGACAGTCATATCTACCTCACTGGTCCCACCTACCACCAGGCACCTTCTGAAGCTACTCCAAGTTTAAACCACTCAAACAGCTTCCCGGTACTGGAGACTCAGGGGGGTTGTGTGGGTGTGTTTAGGGGGAGTCACTGCGAAATGGGTGCTGTGAGTATTTAGGGAAATGATCGCTGTCAGGGCAATGTTTCTGAATAGTTCAATGTGACTCGCGAAGAACATCGCAAGAAAGAAGTATGGTGACAGCCCGTGAGCTAGAGAGGCCCGCACTGGGAAGCGAAGGGGCATTGCAGCCTTATTCCTCCAGGGGCAGTTGTATAACCATTAGACTCAGGGGCTGCAGTCCTGACATACTCTGGAGACCCCGGCAGGGCAGGCCCTGTGTGCCTCTGTGTTCCCAGCCCCGTCTGAACACCTGCGCCATTTGAAACCACACAGGGGCCAAGGTGCTATCCCGCATCTTAACACGTCTCCTGTGAGTCCCGTGCCCAGCATCCCTGGGACATCTTGTGTCTCCCAGTGAGTTTGGACCCTGACGATCCATGACAGGGGGTTGCCCTGGATGCACCACCATGAAAGGCCTCACCAACACAAGTACAATTGTCTGCAGTCTGGGCAGAAGATGCACAGCTCAGATGCTCAGCTGTGACTTTACAAGCTGGCATTGGTAGGCAGCTCTAGCTCTGCTATGTCTAACAAATGGCATCTGTTGCAGCGCTTGATGAAGAGACCCAGGCCAAGCTGCAATCGTGCAGCATTTCCCACAGCCTGGTGAGGAAATCCGACCGGGTTCCGCTTTGTGTGCCTTGCGCACCTCCAAGGACGTGGACAGAGCCCTGCTCGTTCACTCTGTGACGCTGAGGGCCTCGCACAGGTACAGCACCGTCCACATGCTGGGGTCAGGGGGCCTGCCTGCTGCCCCACATCACAGTATGTCGTCGCTTTAGAGCAGGAAAGACCCCCCCAAACTCCCATTAGGCCCGGTCATATACCCTTAAAGGAGACGGCAGGGGAGCTGGGATCTCGCTTAAAAAAACTGTTGGTAAAAGAGAGTAAATTCCACAAGGGACTCCCTTACGGTCATGGTCTCACACTTAAAGACTCCCCAAAGGACAGACGTGCATAAGCACAACAGATGTGTTTTCTTTGGCTTTAAGATGTGTCAAAAACCAGAGGCGGGGACCTGCTCCCCAGGGCCCTGCAGAGGTAGCAACCTGTGCCCCCGCTCCTCCAGGGCTCCTCCAACGTGCACCCCCCACCCCCTGCAGAAAACACAGGAGCAAGTGGGAGGCACCTCTGTACCCCTACATTTGTTCTGCTAATGGTCATGATTAATTGGACAGCAACAGGAAGGTTCAAAGACCCAGCTACCTCAGGTGAAGAGGCAGGCGCGGGTTTGTTTTGCTTTGTTTATTGTTGTAAGGCTTCAGTTGTGAATCTGGTTCTTCCCTTTCCCCCCTTTTTGGGAGCCTTGTTTTATGAGGGTTTCCACACTGTCGTTATTAGCACCTTGTCCTCTCCTAACAATAGACAGGGAGGAAGGCTGGGAAGAGAAGGTTTACTGGAAATAAACACGAGGCTGCGGCAGAAACCAGGAGATTGGTTAGTAAGAGTTGGTGTGTTTCTGCTTCTCGGGACTGGAGTCTCCAGCACACCTCGTGTAACTATGCAATTAATCTCCACACATGCAGGTTGGCCAGAATTCTAAACCTTTGGAAAACACATCTCAGCAAAATTCTATATGATGTTATCATAAAATACATGGCACAGGAAGAGAATTTAAATTATTAAGAATAATGTAAGGTATTTTTACTGCATTCATCCATCCAATATGCTTTATTCAGCCTCATTACCCAGCCTGTTCCAAGAGGGAAAAGAGTGTCTGAGAACAGCATCTGCATGGGGCTTGTTTCATTCCCCCCCAAACTATCCCATCTCCAAGGCCCTTCCAAGGATGGGTCCCACAGTCCCCCCCAGTAATTCTCTCAGACTTCACATCCTGTATGCTAGGAAATGCCTCCTTGCAGCCACCTAAAAACCTCATACGCTGCTCACTCCCGGCTGCCCCGGCTTCTCTCCAGAAGGACAGGGTCCCCCTCATTTGCCTGGGAAATCTGCAATACAATGTCTGATACATTGCACCCTCTAGTAGATACTGATAGAGATTGATTTAAACCTTTACAAGCCCTATTAATTTCACACTAGAGATTTCAAGAATCTCTAGTCAAGAAAAATATTACTAATATGCTGAAATCAGGCAGAGCAAGACAGCATCATATAAACTGTAAATTTATATAAAGCTACCTATATGGAAGGAATTACCCAGCATGTGTGCACAAAGGGTAAAAATACTAATCTGTGCTCCCAGGTTTCAGCTGTGAAGCTCGGCTGCCACCAAACCTCTCAGGACGGGGTGGTGATGTGGGGACAAGAGGGTAAATCCCTGGGGTCTCGTCAGGGACGTGCAGAACCCAGCGCGAGAGTTTCTTCGACGTTAGATAGCACAGTGTCTTAAGCTTTTGCTTTGATGGGCAACTAATCCTCACATTTGAGACAACTGTGCGTGAGCGCAAACAGAATCCTGTGCATAAGGTGTTAAAGCTCCTTAGAAAGATGCATGGTCTGAAGTCATAAAACCTATGGCATCATTTTGTACCTAGACCCTTTACGCCCCCCATAAGACACATTTGAGGAGAGAGTATTCGAGTTCAGACACAGAGGGCTGAGTTGATTTTCCTTTTCAGTTGGCACAATGTCACCGCTGGGCTGTCCATGGTCTCCTTCTGGTTTAATTAATTAATTATTAATTAATGGCCTTGCTTACAATTCCTATTTATCCTCATCTCACCCAACCCCACCCTACTGTTGGCAGCCATGTGAATGGTTTAATGTGGGCCTTTTTGCCCATATGTTTTCTTGAAGAGTGTATTGAATAAACATAAATGGCATTGTAGTGCATGTTTTATTCTGCTTATCATTTTGTTCTCTCAGGATTACACTCCGGTGCTCACTGGTTCTGATAATGAACACATATCACCTGCGGCTTCTGGCAGCTGGGCCTGCTCCATGCTACGAATTCTTTCCAGAATTACCTCTCTGTTCTTCCAACGCACACACCCAGATTGCTCCCCACCTTATGCTACCAAAACAACACTCAGGTAAATATCCTCGTACACAGTAAACACCCTTGTGAGTGCCTCCCTGTGGAAATGGGGGAGCAATTTTTGGACACAAATTTTTGGGATCATGAGGTATGCATGTGTTTAGCATGACCCAGGAGTCCAAGCCCACTCTGCCACCATTCACACTCCCAGAAGCAGACCTCAGTACAGACAGGAGCGCTGGGTGAAAGTGGCTTCACTGGGCACGGGCAAAGCACCAACTGTCTGAGCCCTCAGTTCCATTTCATTTGACTTTTCTGTTTTTGTGCCAATATCAATAACAAATTCCAGTTGGATTTGGGATAGTGTCTTAATATCAGGCAGGTAAAATGCCCCTTTTTCTTCTTCTTTCAGGTTGATTTACTATTTTGTGGAACTTTATTCTTTCATGTAAAATTGTGAGCTCCTTAAAAGTGTCCAGCTCAAATTTCGATTGCTATTACTTTGAGTTTACAAAATAATTTGAGCATAATTTAAAGCATTGGAAATAAAAGTTACCCTACACAGGATGGGATTTATTTAAGCCATTTATATCTTTATTCTTATTTAAAATTTTTCACTTTGAAATAATTTCCAATTTACAAAAAGTTACAGAAAGGGTAGGAAAAAGTTCTCTGTATATCCTTCATCCAGCTTCCCCAGATGTAAACTTACACAGACTCACACATGAACAAAATCAGGAAACTGGCATTAAAATAATACTATTCACGGATCTATGGATTTGATTTGAATTTCCCCAGTCGTCCCACTTCTGTCCTTTTCTGGCCCAAGATCCAGGCTGGGGCTGCACTTTGCGTGTAACGGCCATGCCTCCATGGTCTCCTCCAACCTGGGACACTGACTTGGTATTTCTGTGCCTTTTGTAAATTTAAGGAGCAACTGGACAGTTATTTTGTAGAAAGTCTCTCCATGGGGGCTTGTCTGATGTTTCCTCGTGATTAAATTCAGATTTCCTGATGGTTAAATGCAAGAACACCACACAACTATGGTTGACAGATAAAATACAGAACACCAAAATGTTGCATAGGACATAGCTGAACTAAAAATGTTTCTCTGTTTATCTGAAATACAAACTTAACTGGGCATTCTGTATTTTATTTGCCCAACCTGTGAAGCCTATGCATAGGAGATTCTGTTCCCTTCAGGGCGTCAAACCTAGGGGCACATATTTTCTTTCTTTTTTTAAAATTAAAGTATCATTGATACACAATCTTATGAAGGTTTCGCATGAGCAACGTTGTGGTTACCACATTCACCCCTGTTATCAAGTCCCCCCCCACACCCCGTTACAGTCACCGTCCATCAGTGTAGTAGATGCTACAGAGTCACCGCTTGTCTTCTCTGTGCTGCCTGCCTCCGCGGGACCTACCTGTACTGTGACTGAGAATTACAGGGGGCACGTAATTTCCATAGCTCACATTAGCTTTGGTTACATGTTTAAGGTGCTGTATGCCAGGTTTCCCCCCTGCAAAGTTATTATTTTTCTCTTTTTAATCAATGAGTATGTTGTGGAGAGATGCTTTGAGTCTGTGCAGATCTCCTAGTTCTTATCACACTTTCATTGACTAATTTGAGCACCCATGGTGGTGGTTGTTTTGCTGCCAACAATTCTTACTGAGGTGTTTACAAAATGGGGTTTTTTATGTCCACCATTCCTACTATATTTATTCTGGTGATTCTAGTCTAAGGACAGGCTGCACATTCTCCTCCATTGATTTATTTAACCAACTGTTTTCTCTATCAGCCTGCACTCACAGATATTAATGTTGTATGGGTAACAATTCATTACTCTTTCTGTATTAAGATATAATTGGCATATAATGTATTCATTTCAAGTATACATGATTCAGTACTCGTACATATTGCAAAATGACCACCACAGTAAGTCTCCTTGGCACCCTTCACAGCTCACAGGTAAACATCTGCTCATCTGTGCAAACGCCCACCACGCCCCTTCTCTTACAGCATTCTCTAGGGTCTGTTTCTCCCATCCGTAGTATTTTCCACAAAAGTGTTCTCTTATAAAAAGTGGGCCTTTGGATAGCGACCTTTCTGAAACCTACATGGGGGATCGCTTTTTTTATGCCTTCCAGTTTGAATGGTAGTTTTTCTAGAAATAATATTCTAGGTTCAAATCTATTTTCCTTCAATTAAAAATCTTCCTCCATTGTTCTCTTCGTTCGATGCTGCTGCTCAGAAATCCAGTGACGATCAGAGGCTTGTCCCTCTGTAGGTGAGCTGCTCATTACTTATGGGAGCTCTTAGAATATTCTCTTTGTGTTTGGTGGTCTTAACTTTCACTGAAGAATGTCTAGATGTGGGTTTTTCCCTAGTTCCCCCCTTTGTTTTTGAATCCATGAGACTTTTATTTTTCTCTGGGAAATGTATCTCCACTATTTCCTCAAACAGTCGCTCCTTTCTGACTGTACTGATCTCTCCTCCTGGGATTCCTGTTACCCAGATATTGGCATTCCTATTGTCACTTCCCTTTACCTTTCTTTGATATTTTCTCTCTCTCCATTCTTTCCTTTGCCTTCTGGGGAAACTCCTCAATCTGGTATTTCTACTTATTAATTCACTCTTCTGCTATTCCATCTTATTCTTTATCCTATTTATTATGCCCTCCTGTTTTTATTCTTTGTATTTTTCAAATTCTTATCAAGAGCTATCAATTACAACTATATTATAAAATGTATGAACATAATAAATGTTGAAAGTAGTTACCTAGTCAAATGGAAATTTGATATATTAAAAGCTTTGAAGTCAGAAATTAAGACTGCATGCAAATGACACTCCATGAAATCTGCAGTACAGGCTTTGGAACAAGTTTTATAGCATCCTAACACTGCTTGGCTTAGAACTTTTGATTGCAAGTGACAGAAACTCAGTTCAAACTTAATTAGATTTTTTAAAAAGTGGGGAGCATTGGCTGATTTGTGTGATGAGGCCAGGCAGGGTTGGCACACACACACGTGCCTGGAAAGGCAGGTGGGGTCTCTGGGCTGCCAGCTGATACCTCTGGGAAGAGACCATCCTCTCCTCGAGATTCCATTACTCCCACAAAGGACCCATTACTCCTCCTTGGCCCATCATGTGCTCTTGGACCAATCATGATGGGTGTACACATAAGGATGGTACAATTCACATGCCCAGCCACTCACCCACATAAATGTACAATCAACAATGTGCCATACAGAGATTTGCAACTGCGGCCACCATCACTTTGAGAACATTTCCATTGTTCCTAAGAGAAGCCCGTGTCCTCACAGTCACTTCCATTTCCCTCCCACCCCCAATAGTTTTATTTTCCACAAAAATCCTTCCACAAAAGCCTAACTTTTAGAGGACTGGCTGCTCAGCTCATTTCCCAATGACAAGGAATAATAGCCTTGTTTCTGAGATTCTCATGCTGCCAAGAGATACACCCATTCTCCTTTTCCTTGTTCCCCGACAACTTCCTACAGTCTGGGGTGCTGGCCCACCTCCTGACTGGGGAGGGACCTTAAGTGGGCCCAGTCTTCTCACCAAAGGTGAGGGAGTGACCACTAGACATCCCGTGACCACGGCAGCCCGATGCCGAATCCGTTCTCCTCCCCCTGAGTCCGTGCAAACCCTCATCATGCAGGTCAGCGGTGCATCAAGACCAGGTGGTCATTTCTCCCCTGGGAAAGTGTCTTCCAAGGTTCTCCCATTGAGTGAACCCCAAGCTGACCCCCAAACTATGCACTTTCTCCCATCCCACCTCCCACTAGACTCTCAGCCTCATCTTCCCTACTTACTGAACCAGTTTCCTCTGCGGCAATTACCCCCTCAGCCTCTGCACCTTGGCACAGGCTGTCCCCTCGGATGCCACCCCTCCTCCAGCCCCGCGCTGGAAGCCCCCGCGTGCAGGAGGGGTCAAGCTGAGTACACTCACTGACTACGTAAATTAGGAAGTGAGTAAACACAGGAATACAGGGCGCCGCTCTTGCTGGAGCTATTACCGGCGTTCCGCAAATACGGTAATGAAGGAAAATCACGAGAACCACGTCCAGAAAATGAATTGCTCCGTGGGTCAGCGAGATCCAAATGGAGCGAGTGAGGTCTCCCTATTATTTAATCATTGCATAATTAAGCAATGGACACCAGACTAAAAACGAGCAATAAAAATGATGCTATAACAAAAACAATAATAAAAGCTAACATTTATCAAGAGCTTACTTTCTCGGTACAGCCCTGAACTCTTGACTTTCATTAATTTGTTTAATCTGCACAAATACAATTAGCAGCCAATCTGACAATATGATCTGTGAGGGAACACGTGTGCATGTGTAGAAATTTCTAGAAGCATCCTCAGCAGTGGTTATCTCTGCAAAGCATTAGACAAGCTGGTAAAGTGCCTGTCTCAAAGTAAATTAAAAAGGAATTACAGGGTCAGAGATGAAGTTGAAAAAAAGATGATTAAAAAAAAATTCTCATAGCTTCTAACAATCGTTTCGTTTAAATTAGTTGGGGAATAGAGAGACACAGATTTATTTTCACCAGCAAAGTTCTCAGCCACATATGATGAGTCCACTGTGTGTGTGTCTCCCTGTGCGTCTGCACTCAATGCCCCACCGTGGGGGCCACAGCCAGCACCGGGGCAGGACGGAGAGAGGCTGTCACCCGGGGGCGGGGGGACAGTGCCAGGCCTTGGAGCACAGACGGTGGAGCCCCACGGTCAGAATTAGTGGCTTCGCTGAATGGAAAAGTAACCTGCGTCACGTGGAGTCACACTTTGTCCGTGTCTAGCAGACGGTGTTTTCACAGCTCTGCACACTTGGATGCTTGTCACTGCTGTGCCCTCACTGGCCTGCGGAGACTGTGTGGAGACAGCGCCTTCAGCCTCCCCACCCAGCGCCCGCTTGTTCCAGCTTTTCCGGGGCCACAGAGATGGTTTGTTTGTGAGGGCAGGGGATGGACTCACAGCAGCATCCGTGTTTCCCCCTCCAGAAGTGTTATTTTTTAAACATGTCTTTTTACAAGGCATTATCATTGCCTCCAATATTCAATTTCTTACAATTTTTCTTAGCAGTCCAGCCTGTATAGAAAATAAGAGACATGTAAAAATTCTAGACCTCTTCTCTCCAAGGGTACAATTTAAGGCTTTGAAGATTGAGAAAGAATGCATTAGAATCCCCTTACCTAGCTACTTCGTGAATAATTATCTCAGGCCTGCCAGCCAGGTCTTCCAAAACAGTGGGTGCCCAGGGACAGCAGACCCCTGGCAGGCTCGGTCCCCATCCTGGGGCAAGGACCAGCTCTAGCTCCAGCCAGCTGCACCCTGTAGGGTCAGTGCCTCCACTGCTCCAGGTCTGTGCTGCACAGATGAGAAAATGACTCATACCTGCTCCATGCACCTGGAAAGGCCCATCGCGACAGGGGATGCCACAGGGGACCGCAGAGAGCCCTGCACCCTGCTTCCTGTGGGCAAGCTCTGCCCAGACAACACTCACACCCCTCGGCCCAGGGGGTCCAGCCCGCTCCGCCCCACTCTATGTTGGGGGAGGAGGGTAAGTGAGTAGTATTTGTGTCTATTGTCCTGAATTCTTTCTTAGATGTTGAAATAATATGGCAGTTTATTCCACGAATAATGAAAGAGCGATTTGTAATTAATTGGAGTTACTCGGCATTTTAAAGAAGACTTGGTAGTAGCTAAGGTTAAAGGTTAGAATTCCTTTTGTGCCTCTTCCTTGCTCTGTTATCTTGGGCAAGTTATGTAGCCTCTCCAAGCCTCCCTTTCTGCATCTGTAAAATGGACAGCATCGTATCAATTTGCAAGGTGCTTGGTAGGGAATGGATAGGATCATTTACGTGCAACCTCCTAACAGGGTCTGCAGGTGTCTGGCTCCTAGCCAGTGCCCAGCTGTCATCTCCGTGCCTCTCAGTCCTCAGAGCTGCACACCTGTGTGGATTCTCTGGATGTCAGGTGTCAGGAAGGCAAGGGCCTTCTAAGGGCTGGCGTAATGCCTCCTAATTTTTCTAAAGGTTTTGCATCATTAGGAAGCCAAAGATGTGTTAGCTAGAATGGTTGGTCAATTTCACTAACCTTGAAGGCTAGAAAAGACTGATGATTCATTGTGTTAGCCGAAGAGACAGACTTTCAGTATGCTTGTGCTAAAGAAGATTTCTTTGCTATTTTACCATTTGATTAAAGAAAGTATGGTCACAGTCTATTTGTGTGTGTTCTGCGTTGTCCCTTTGTCTTCCCATACTTTCTAGAAAGTCCTTTTCTTGGGGGAAATTGCTCGTGTGCAGGTAACATTTCTGAATGTTTTACAACTCCAGACTGACCGGGATATTTACTGCTGGGACTCAGGTTTCGGAGGGTGGGAGGAGCGGTGGCTGCGGCCAATCAGAAGGCATATCCGCTCAGCTCATTTGCATCTTGCAGCCCCCTTTCCAGCTCCTGCCTTCTCAGTGGTGAAATAATACCCTTTGGGGTTGTCACCGCTTTGGTTAAGATTTCCTTTTACTCCTGAGCTACTAGAGCATTCTTGATGACAGCTATTTCTCATGTGCACACGGGTAGGGCTGTCAGAGGACGAAAACCGCACTGTCCTGTGGCTGCACCTGAGGAAGACGGGAAACAGCAATGAATCCTGGCCCAGGTGAATCACTGCTCATTAACACATTGATTTACGGCTTGTTGTTTTTCTTTGGCTCCATGTGACATAAGTACCCAGTACAAAGGCAAACGTGTGAGACTGCTTTTAAAGGGAAATTTATTTTTGCAAAGGTAATGATGTTGTAAAATTGGAAAAAGTGCAACTCAGGCAAAAATAGATGAAACGCACCCTAATCCGATGGAACTCCTCTTTACTGTCTAAGCTTTTCTGAGCAGTAAAGCTCTACTTGATGTGCTGTCAGATGCTTCCATTATTTAAAAACATTTTTAACACAGGAAAAAGTTAATAATGTTCATATTGTGTATTTCCCAATGCTGCCTGATCAGCTTCTGCCCCAGACGTCAGCTCACACCGAGCGACCAGGTTTATGGCTTAAAAGTGATCCTGTGTAAGACCTCGTTCCAGAGCCCTGAAAAAAAAACTGCCACGTGAGGGGCTTGTATGATCATTGCTACAGGAACACGGGAACATTAGACAGACGTGGGCCCAGACTCGGACACCACAGGGGGTGCTTCTCACCAGGAATAATAGCAAGACGGGGACTTCTTGAATGTTATGTTGATATTTGTATAAAAGAAGCTGTGTGGGGGAAATTAAAGTACAAGAAAACACTCAAATAGAATTCCAGTGTGGGCCAGACCCAGCCGTGTAGGTGGGTGGAAGCCGTCCGGAGGGGTGGCCGGACTCCTTTCTCTGTGACGGTGAGGAATGTGTGTCTGGGTGAAAATGCCAGGAAGAAAGATTACCCCCCAACAGGTGTAAACAGATTTGTGAACCAGCATCTGTGTGCCCGCAGGAGGGCAGGGAGGGTGGTGGGTGACATCGGTGGTTTCCACTTACCTCCAAAGAGGAAGGCGGCAGAATGGTCCTCCCCCGGCTGCAGGAGCAGCTCGGGAAGTGTAAGCGTAGCCGCCCGTGGTCAGTCAGAGGGCCCAGTCTGGTGCCACAGGGCACCCCACCTCTGCGGTCCTACAGAGGGGCCACAGTGAGGCCAAGCCCAGCTGCAGACAGGCCTCGGAGAGGGAGGGCGTGGGGAAAATGGAAGTTACTGTGGCTGGGATTCTCAGCTGACCCAGGTTGGCTGGCTCACTACACACGTGTGGGCAGTCCCTTGTTACTGACTCTATATAAAGAGCTCTGCCCGGCGCTCGAGGCTGTATGGCTGCAGGAGAGCGTTGGCTGGAGGGGTGGCAGTGCCTGGGATGGAGACAGACGGCTGTGGGGGCCGAGATGAAGGAGGACTTCCCCCTGCAGACGTGATCCAAGGGCTGGACCCGCCTCTGACAGCAAAGCTGGGTAATAAGCCCTTTTACCCCAAGAACGTTCCATTGTCATTCCTACGTCTCACTGAATCCACAGTGAACTTGCCCGGGGCTTAAACCGGTTGACAAGACAGAGGGCATGTCTCAGACTGATGTCTCCTGGCTGAGAGTGACTTGCGTCCTTGTCCATGGGTCCCGGGAGATTTCTCTGCCTTCCGTTGGCTTCCTGTTGGCCCCAGGCCTCCTCTCTCTGTTCTCTGGCCCGGCCCTCCTCTCCTTGCTGGTGTGGCTCCCGGCTGTGTGGGTCCCTGGGCACCGCCAGTGGAGAAGGTCAGGGAAACTGTGTCCCGTGTGGGGGTGTTTGCTCCCAGGATACCTGTGCATGAAGAGCAGAAACATTGGCCTGCATTTCTGGGTGAGATTCCCGGGGTGAGGTAACAAAGCACCTCAACCTGGGGGTAAAGCAACAAAAACCTGTCCCACCCCAGCTCTGGAGGCTGAAGCCCAGTTCAGGGCCAGTCCTTCTGAGCCTGTGAGGGAGTCTCCCCCAGGCCCCTCCAGCTGCGGGGGCTCACAACATCTGCGATGCTCCTTGGCTCATAGATGCCCCACTGATCCGCCGAGTCCTCTGCAGTCCTCCCTGTGCACATGTACCTCTGTCCAATTTCCCCCGTGTGCGGGACCCAGTTGTGGGGTTGGGCCCACCCTAATGACCTCATCTTAATATAGTCACATGCAAAGACCCTATTTCCACCAGCTGTCTATTCAACAGTACTGGGGGCAAGGACCTCAACATCTTTTGCAGGTCCAACTCAGAGAAGCTGTCGGGGTGACTGCTCAGAGCCTGGTGCACCCAGAAGGGTTCTGCAGCCCGGGTCATCCGCCACCGGGGGCGTGAGCAGAGCGGGAATGCACCACGCAAATTCACCCCAGTTTGAGTGGCAGTCCTTGGAATGGGGCAGCCGTGCATGAAGGTGTATAGTGCACTCTAGTGTGCCTCAGTTTACCCTCAGAACTGGAAGGTGCCTTGATGCTGTTCAGTGGGGAGTGTAGTACCCAAGCCCCCAAAAGACCCAAGCATGCACATGGGAGCTGTGCTGTCTGAGCAGCCTCTCCGTGAGGGTCCATCCGTCTGAGCAGATGGGATGCATGTAAGTGAAATAAGAGCCCAATGCCTGACCAGAATGCTGAGCGGGTCTCATGGAAGAGGGGTGGCTGGGGGCTTTAAAAGGGGCAAAGACTTCCAAGATCCCCACTAGTTCCACCAAGGGCAGCTCTTGGAGGGCTTGTGGACTGAGCAGGGTAAGAGCCACATGGCAGAAATGAGAGCACCTGAGACCAGGGTCTCGGCGACCGATACAGCTCCAGGGAACACGTGAGCTCCACACACTGCCTTGGGTTTGAGATATCAACAGTGGAGAATCTGGTATAAAAAGTCTACAATTGTATAGTTTACTATAAGCATAGTATAAAGTACAGAGTTGACATGGCATGGGGGCATTCATTCTTCCTTCTGGGTCAGCCAACACTAGAGAGTTCAGTAATATTTGCCAACTTTTTCAACTGGGGGAGGGGGTGGGAGGCATGGAAAGTAGAGTCTGATTCCTAATAAAGTACTTTCCAGAATGTTCTCTCCAGGAGAGGTAGCGCCCTCTGGGCTGCAGAGAGCAGGGCTCTCCCTCGCCGTGGCTGTCTCCATGGCCAGCCGTGGAGGTGGCCTTTCCTATGAAGGCTTGGCAGCGCCCTTTTACCACGGGCCTGGCACAGCTCATCTGGTGGGAAGGCAGCGCTCTTCCAGCGTTCGTCAGAAACCACAGCATTTAACATTTGTGGCAAGTTAGTGAACAGGGACATCAAAGAGAGATTCAAGGTCTACACAGCACAGAGAGGGTTCTTGGTTTTTGGCTTAAGACCTTACTGGGGAAATGGACTATTAACATTTTACAATACACATGTGGTCTGCCAGGGATCATGAAAAAGGAGAGAGACTTTGAGTTCTGGGCTTCCTCCTGGCTGCTGACTGGTTCCCGGGTCCCATGTCTTGTGGGGCACAGGCCCCTGCATCTACCCCGCAGCCTTACGAGGCTGAGCCAGGTCAGGAAGCGTGGCAGGGGCCATGCAGTGGCTTCTAACCAGAATTAGCGTAAGTCACATGTAGTCTGTCAGCCCAGGGTGGCTTCCCTGTCTCATGACGTCTTGGTTTGTGAAGAGGGAGGCAAGGCAAGTGAACCCTGATGCCATTTTAATAAAGGGCTTGGCGATGCTGGAAGGACAGTCCCCATGCCTGTGGGTGCGTGGGTCTGTGTTGGGGTTGTCATCTCCTGCCCTGGCCCTCATCTCTGGCTTTGTGTGCTTGAATGTAAGGTGTCTTGGCCACCTCAGGCTGCGTAACAGAGTGCCACAAACTGGGCTGCTTGAACGCATTCACTTCTAGAGGCTGGAAGCCCCAGATCGAGGCACTGGCAGAGCTGGCGTCTGGTGAGAGCCCCCCACCTGGTCCACAGACGGCTGTCTCTTTGCTGAGTCCTCACCTGGTGAAGGGACAGAGCTCAGGTCTCCTCTTCTTCCATAAGGACACTGATCCCATCAGGGGCCCCACCCTCATGATCTCATCACATCCCAGAGGCCCTGCATCCAGGTTCTACCACATTGGGGTGCAGGCTTTCAACATGCAGATTTGGAGACATGACTCCATTCATAGCAAAAGTTGTGAGACCTGGTGTGAGGAGCTTCTGACGTGCCAGCATGCTCACAAGCCCTCACATGCGTTATTTCCTCTTTGGCTCATGTCCTTGGCCTCAGATTGAAGGAATGACCCCTATGCCTGGGACACAGAATGGCCATGAGGTCAGATGTGAGGAAATGGGTAGAAATATCAGCATCATTTGAGATAAATGCACTTCCCCGACATGTCATAGGCCTCCCCCCGAGAAACAAAGCCGTGTGAGACGGAGCTCTGTGTGCTGAGGAGACACCGGCCGCGCTCTTGATGAGGCCCCCGAATGAAGTGAAAAGACGCAGCACCAGGGGGAAGCTGGGTGGAAACGCAGTCGCAGCCCAGGCCTCTGCTGTGTCCGTGGGTAATGTGCAGCTGGGACGGCCCCCCGAGAGGCCCTGATGAAGGCGGGGGTGGGATCTGCAGTGTGGATGGTGGTCCAGGTGAGAAAAGGCAGCCTCTTCTGCGTGAGGAGTGAGGCTGCATACCTGCATGTAGATTGTCAAAACCATGAATCTCAGTTTAGGATTTCCTAAGTCAACGGAAGTGATGTCAGAGAACTGCCCCAGACACCCTCAGGGTCACAGACGCACCTCTAACTGGCAATTCAGGAACAAGGCAGGAGAGCATCAAAAGATGTGTGTTTGCACACCCAGCAATGCAAGAGGCCTCTGCGAGAAGCGAGGCAGCCTGCCAGGGGTCTTGCAAAAATGACCTCTGGGGGATAGCGCTGCAAGCTGAAAGGTGTCCGATCCCGCTGCCATACATGTGTTGGAAAGACTGTGCCAGAAAAACAATAATTCCAGAAGCATCTGTTGTTGGGTCTAAAGATTATTGCATACTTGTAATTATGACTTAAAGTTTGTTTAAAATATATTAAAACAAATGTATTTGTCTTCAAGATAAAAAAAAAAATCGAGTGAACTCTTTTTTCCACTATTTACTATGAAATTTCATTCTTTTTTTTTAAGGTGGATTTTCCTGAAAACAGGTGACCCCAGATGACACTGATATTCATTCAGCCTCTGCTGCCTTCGCTGTGGTTAAACCCGAGGCCCCTGATTGTACAGTCCAGGTAAGAATGTGGGGTGCACCGCGGGAGTTCTGACTGTGGCGTCCTGGGGAAATGGTTGGTGTCTGGGTCGGGTTAACATTTCCTGAGGGTGGCTTATGGGTGGATTCCTCCACCTGAAGATCACAGACGGCTGCCTTCCTGTCAGGAGACCTCAGCACAGGAAAGAGAAATGACAGCAGGGTCTTGATATCTGAAGTTTTAGAATTTTAATCCCAGCTTAGATTTTGACATTTCCTCATTTGTTCTATCAAAGAAAGGGGGGAAATACCAATACAAAACTGTCCCGTCACCAATAATGCATAAGGTGAAAGAACTACAAAGTGGTTTCTACAAACACTAAGATTCCAAAATAAAAACGTAGGCATTGAGATAGATTGTGGGAGGTGACAGCCCAGGTGCAGGACACTGCAGTGGCCCAGTGGTGCCTATGCCCCAGGTTCACACAGGTGTTCCCGTCTGGCGCCATGTTCTGCCGCATACAAGCTGGCCTGTGGGTTCACTATGGGGTGGAGGGGCTGGAAGGGGTGAACAGTGGGTGAATTGTGGGGTTCCTCTTGGGACGCAAGGCAAACCCCTCGGCAATGTCAGGAAGTACAGAGGGCATGTCTTAGCAGGAGTGATGTGAAACTGCAGAACTGTTTACAGGTCAGAGGCAGGGTGAATTCAAAGTCACCTAAAAGTTATATTTCTGAGAAACAAGTTCAAACATTTAAGTGGCCAAGGTTAACTAGGGGATCTATTACCAGAATGTCACAGATAAATGACCCATGAGGACAGAAAGGGACCCTTGAAGTTGAAACAGAGGCTGAGCTGAAGGGGAAACGCAGAGAAGCTGGCTGCCCAGCTGGAGGCAGACAGGGCTGAGCGCCGGCCAGAGGGCTGGGGGAAGCGCTGGGACAGCCCATGTCCGTGTGGCTGACCAGGTGGCCAGGGCGCGACTGGGCCAGCTCAGGATGGCGGAGCGTTGAGGCTGGGGTCTGACATGGTTATTCCAGACGTCTCGGTGTGAACTGCCAGCCAGGGCTGCGGCAGGCGGCATTCCCCAGGGCTGGGGGATCACAGGGCCCTGCTGAACGGCTGTTCCTAAAGGGAAGATGTCAACGTGCATTTGACAAGACACAGTAAACCGTAGAGCTGAGCCATGGCCAGGAAGGAAGCCCGGGACCTGGGCACACACCTCCTCCTCCTCCCGCAGGTGAGGGAGGTGCCTCCCAGGGAATGGGCAGTGGGCTCGGCCCAGCACGTGGCTGCTGCTGCACCAGATGCAGTAGACGGTGCTGTACTGGTCACGGGGCCTGCCAGCACAGGAGGAGGGCAGTGAGCAGCGGGGCTGGAGCAGGGGCTCCGTGCTGGGTGGTGGCTGCCCCGGCCCCGTGGGAGGCTGGGGGCTTGCTTAAGGACCTCTGAGCCACCCAGGCAGGGAGCCCTCCTCAGGGGCAAGCGGGCTCCCTGCCTGTCCGAGGGCTGAGGAGGGCTGTTCAGGAGGGACCTTGTTCATGGATCAGCACAGGAAGGGTGCTGACAATCAGGCCATTTGAGACCTGTTAGGTTTTGCCAGATGTCGAGGCTTACAGACTTTAGGTCTTACAACGTGGTCAGGCGCAGGAATCAGTGGCACCCTTGTCATGCAGGCCAGTGACACCACTGTGCTGGAATGAGGTGGACGGGATAGAGGGACAACAGGCACACCTCATGGCTTGCCCCAGCCACCCGGCCAGGGTCTGGGAATAGGGCTGAGTCCCAGCCAGGATGTGGGCTGGCCACACAGGTGGGACAGCGACGAGAGTTGCTGCCCACACCTCTCGCCTCTGTTGGGCTGCATCGGGCCTTCCGACAGAGGCCTGGGTGACTAAGCTGTGAACTGGCGGGGTCAAGGGAGGCAGAAGGCCTTAGAGGAAAGCCTGTGTTCCTGGTGAGGAGACCTGGACCAGCAGTCAGGACACTCACCTTCACTCCAGCGCGAGGCATTCGGCAGCGTGCAGTCAGCAGAGAGGATCATAGTGACGCAGCGCGCCCCTCACAGTGATGAGACCCTAGATGTGGGATACTATGAAACACTTCTCAGCGGGAAGATGTCGTATTCACACTTGGTTTCCTTTGTTCTTTTTGTGAATGTGAATAAGTATTTAAAGCAACTAGTGCTAGGTGACAAGTTAAAGGGGATTTTTAAGTTTTATTTTGTTTTTTTAAGTAGTTGATCACTTTTCAGTGCTCCTAAAAAATAAACTGAAAAATAGGAATGATACCCTCTTTTTAGTTGGGCTGGTTTTGAGAAGGCTGCTATGTCATAAAACATGAAGAGATAAACACTAAAACCAGACAAAGATATTATAAAAAACTACAGAACAATATCTCAATGAGCACAGATGCAAAAATTCTCAGAGAGTATTAGCAAATCAAATCTAGCAATGCATACAAAGAATTATACACCGCAACCAAATGGAATTCATCCCAGTGTAAAAGTTTCAAGATTCAAAAATCAATTAATGCTGTTCATGAATTCTTAGAGCAGCTTAATTCATAATCTCCATAACTTGGAAGCAGCTGAAATTTATTCCATGGAATGTTATTTACAGTGGGCAATGGAATATTATTCAACACTAAAAAGAAGTGAGCTATCAGGACATGAAAAGACAGGGAGAGGAAACTTAAATGCATATTGCTAAGCGAAAGTAGCCAATTTGAGAAGGCTACTTACTATATGATTCAAACCACAGGACATTCTGGAAAAGACAGAACTCTGCAGGCAATAAAAAGATCAGTGGTTGTCAGTAGTGGGGTTGGAGGGGTGAATGGGTGGAGCACAGGGAATTTTTTTAGGACAAAGAAACCATTCTGTATGGTACCATAAGGGATACATGTCGTCATACATGTGCCCAAAGCCTTTGAATGCACCTCACCAAGATTGACCCTGAGACAACCTGTGGATTCTGGGTGACAGGGATGTGTGGATGCAAGTCCATCAGTTGTGACAAATGTCACATCTGGTGGTGATGTTGGTAGTGAGGGAGGCTGGGGGGGGGTGCAGGGGGCTGGTGGGAAATCTATCTTGTACTCAGTTTTACTGTGAACCTAAAGATGCTCTAAAATTGAAGTTCCTTAATTTAAAAAAGTAATGAAGTAAAAAAACCAAAATCGTGTTGCAGAGTCACATCGCAGTGGGGTAATGCACACACACCTGTGAGTGACAAGGCGCGCCAAAGTGGGCATAGAAAGAGTAAGACGTCTGTAACGCTAGCAACACAGTTTACCTTTGGGAAATGGAAGGAAGGGCCAAAGTTGGACAGCAGTCAGAGGACCTTTCTCTGTAATATTCCACTTTTAAAAATAGACAATGAATTTATAAACTCCTGTAATTTGCCAGTAATTAGGAATGTACAAATAAGTGAACTATTGCTTGCAAAAAGCCCCAAAAAGCAAACAGCACCTGCTCTGTAGTACCAACTATCAGTATTTCGTGATAAAGCAGATGTAATATGTATTCTTCATAAGTAAGAGCAGCAAACAAGAAAAAGGGGAAAATGAAAAATGGTGGAGCTCCGACATCTTTACATCTGGCTCAGTGGCAGGAAGGACTCAGGCCCAGGGAGGTGGCACAGGAGGCTTGATAGGCGAGGGATTTGTAGCCATGCAGACGTCATCCACAGTCCCGAGGGTGGAGGCCCCTGGGTGCCCAGCTTCTCACACTCAGCAATGAGGTGGTAAAGCCTTGCTCTGTTCCTGTTGCTGGAAACCAGGAATGCTGCATAATTTCCTTGCCCTAAAATCAGGGGATGGTGTTCAAGAGAATGACCTGGGAAATCTTGCCCTTTCTCTCTCTGTATCTTTATTTTGAAGGTAGCATTTTCACGCTTGTTCCCCTCTTGCCAGCCAGAAAGCTCTGGGTTCTGCAGAAGGCTTTCATCGGGCCATGGCTGCCCATTTGGGTTCGTGCTGGTGACGTGGCTAAATGAATCTCAGTGGCTCAGAATTGTTTACGTTTGCTTTACACATATGTGCACCCAACAGTGGCTCAAAATATTCATATATTCTGTTTCATCGGTTTAAAGAGCATAAACAACCAGAATGAGTTGATTTCTGCTTGTATTAGCACCGGGGGTTTTTTAAGAGGTGGGCAGGGGATGTGGCTTGAAAGCTATCACTTTAGATTCCGATTTCCTTCCAGAAACTTCCCGGTGACTGCAATGCTTCGGGAACTGCCCCGTGGGTGTGCGCTGGGGTCTCCGGGCTCTGCACGGCCTGCTTTCCTACTGAGCCTGCTCTCCCTGCCCCGGGTAGTGCCCCTCCTCCCCGCCGACCCCACTTTCCTCTCTGCTCCTCACCTCTGTTGGCAATGCCCCAGGAGGAAGGATTTAAGCGATCACATGACAGAATAAATATGCACGTCTGAACGATGGCACAAGGTTGGAGAATTTTTTTGGCAAGAATGAGGCCAGTGGAACGCCCTCTCTCCAGGCTCCCTAGCTGGAGGATCGGGGGCTGTGCTGGCTGCAACGGCTTCGGTCCACAGACCTCCTAATTAATGACTCAGCTGATTCTTAATTTACTTCTGTCAACAGGCCAATAACAAGCAATGGCTTTTATCGATCATCGCTTATGGCTTTCCTTCCAAAAGAAGCAGGAGGGACAAGACCTGGGCCTGGGATTGCAAAGCCGGGCTGAGGTGGTCCCCTCGCGCTGGCCCTGCACGCAGGGCCCCTCCCTTAGGAGCTTCCCGGGAGGGACACCCAGCGGGCCAGGTGCCTGTCTGACAGCCCGGGGCTCACCCCTCCTAGGAAGCGGGAGGCCAGGGCGGGCGCACTTGCGCCTCTTTGAGTCCGAGGAGGCGTCTCAGCCTAGGGCTGAAGGCAGTTTAAGTCACGCTGATTTCCCGCCACATCGCTCCTTAAGGAAACAGAGAAATGACCTAGAATTAGTTTCCCAGACCTAATCCTGTGTCTGCCGGTACCTAGTTGGGTTGGTTGGGGAGGTTTCAAGTTCCTCATTTTCCAAGGCGGGAATAGGAGTAAATGCTCTGGCGGACTGAGAGGAGCCCAGAACTGCACAGGTTCTCAGCAGGTGTTCAGGGAAAAGGCGGAGGAGCCTGCGTGTGAGGCCGGCTCTCTGTGTCTCTTACTGGAAGCCAGAGGCAAATGACTGAATTCCCCAGGAAGCTCAGGTGCCCCTCTGCCCACAGGCACCCTGCTTCATCGGGGTGGAAAATGTCACAATGGTCGGGAAGCGCCATCGCAGACGGTAGCCATATAGTGTGTGGTGGGTGGGCAGTCAGTGTCGAAGTTAGATTGATGTATCAGCATCAAAAATCCTGAAGTTGTATGATGGATTACAGATACTGGCTCTTACTGGTTCTCCCGGGATGGTGTTTGAGGCCCACAGGATGTCATAGATGGTGAGGGATTATCTCCAGGAAGCCAGTAGGCTCACAGGGGCCTGACAGCTCTAGGCTTCACTGTGCAGGCAGCCAGGTGCATTCTAAGACATCCAAAGTGCCCCCCAAGGGGTCCTGGGGTGCTTTTCTGCATTGGGGTGACATCGCTTCATCTCCAGAGTAGTGGAGAGCACCAAGAACATCTCTAATTTGCTGGAAGCCTCCAAGCACCATGGCTTCGAGGATTTAGGGTCCAACTCACTTTGCAGAAATCGTCTCATCCATTCAAGCCGGGATGTCTGTGCACCACTGGGAGGGCCTGTGTCCTGTCCCATGGCACAGCTAGGCTCCCACATCTCGACTTTTGTCTCCTTTCAGGCTCAACTATGACCAAAGTAAAGGGAAGGAGGCAGAAAGCATAGGTGCTGTTTCTGAAGTCAACGGGCAAAATTCAGAGAGGACAGACATGCCCTTTGATGCCAAGATTAGAGGATATCTTTGCAGCTACATCTAACCGTTAGTTATGTATTTGTTGAAATACAAGTTGAAAACATGGGATCTGGAAAAGGAGAAAGTGGAACTTCCAGAATACATACTGGGTGTGACTTAGAGGTGGGTTTGATTGCACAGGGGAGACCAGAATAGTTGTGTTAAGAAGTGTCTTCATATATGTCTGTTCTAAAAGCCACTTTATAACAATGCAAGGCTTTTTGTTTTCTTTTTTGCTGATACGACACTAATCTACAGCTGTGTGTTGTTCTTCACAGACTTTCTGTATCTTCTCAGGTTAACAAATCTCTTTGCAAAATCTGCTTACTAGTTAATGATGGTCTTTTAAGGAAAGCAAAAACGTAAGCTCCAGAGCATCCCACTGCAGATCACAGATCTCGTGACCCTTTGGATGACAAGGCACAGACTTCTATTCCCACGGCTGTGCTGTGTTTCTTTAAGAAATTTTAATCAACCTCCCCCTCCCTCTTCCACGCTTCAGGCTTTATTGTGCTAATCTACATTTCAGTCCTATTTGAAGAGTTTCCAGTTAAGCTAGTGATTTTTTCATGGTTCTTACTTGTAACACCTATTGCTAATCAGTCACCTCCCATCAGGGCTGTTTTTTGGCAGTGATAATTCCCAGGGGCCTGAGAGAACAAGGCCCAGTGGACACCCGCCAGCCGTGGGGTGGGAAGGCACGTTTCTGCCCTCATCCACTGGGGTGGAAAATCTGAGCCAGTGCAGCTCCTCCAGCCCCGATTCGGTGCATGACTCGCTCACAGTGCAGCCCCAGTGCCCTGGGGGCAGCAGAGGGAGCAGGGCCCTCGTCCAGGGATTGTGGGTACGTGGGTCACGTTTTCTGCTTGCATATGGCCGCAGTCAGCTTTCCCAAAACACAGCCTTTGTTTTGTCACAGAAATGTTTTACGATCCTTCTCTGAAGTAGCGTTTACTTTATGTGGCTACTGCCCTTCAGCCTATGAAGACTGGCCATCCTTCCACGCATAGATCTGACTTCAAAGGTCACCTTCTGGTCAGAGAAACATGGTGGAATCACCGTGTAACATAATCATAGATATTATGAAAAAGAGCTTCGGATTTCGAATCAGGGCACCTGCCCACCCCCCCAGCTCTGCCAAGAAGGGCTGCACCCCTACCCAGGGCTGGTAAGTTCTCTGACTCTTGCTTCTCTGCTCCTCAAGGCAGTAGAAATGCCCAATTTTCCTACCACTGGAGATTATTGTAAGGGTCAAAATAAAAGTGAGGGGGAAAGTGCTTTGTAAAATTTACTAACCATATAAATAAAGTGTTATCGCATTTACCCCCCATCAGCTTGTACAGAAATTTCTACTTCTAAATTCCAATCTGAGACATCTCAGAAAGTGATTTAATTTTGTTCATGTAGAAAATGATGATTTATGAGATCACAGGGAATTGCTTTAGTTTTATAATAGGAGGCCCCATGATGTCGCTTCTCCTGGGAAGTACGTTTACCTAGCTGGCTTATGCATTGCAGATAATCTGGGGAAAATGTTTTTCTTGTCCTGCACATAGAAGCCATCCTGGAAAAGGCTATAATAGGCCTGAAGTATTAGTGCCAATTATACTTATTTTGGTCTCGTGGTGCCATTAGATGACAGGCTCTGGTTCATCCTTCTGGGTTGAGTACGAGATGCACCTGCTTAGGAGCTGAGGCCAGCCTTCTCTGCAGGCCAGACTGCCACAAAACTGGGTCATGGTGGGACTGGGGCTTCTCAAAAAATGCCACTTGTTCACAAAACACAAGTTTTTCCAATGAAGCTGTAAGCTTTCTGTTTACTTTTAGCAAAAAAATACAATATTTTTTCTGTTTGCTGAACTATATAGTTTTTTGGGGTGGAGTTATCTGTTCATGCGAGTTCACTGTATTTGACCTCTTACATTGTATCTGCACATAGGTTTGAGTGGATTTTTTTATTTCTGTTTAAAATAATATTTATCTTTTCTTTCTCTAATATTTTATTGCACAAACTGTTTTTCTTAAAGATGATACATGGGAAAAATTGTACATGTATGAATTTTGTAAGTATTGAGCAACAAGAGCCTGTCTTTAGACATCAAGATACCCAAGGAGACTCTTCTTTGCTGGTTGTTTAAGAGTCTCTGTCCGTGTGATATTTGCTTTGGTCAGGGGTCTCCAGAGAAGTGGAACAGAAAGCGGAGTCCAGGGGAGGGAGAGGAAGAGAAAGATCGAGAGGTTTAAGGAATTTGCTCACGAGATGGGGAGGCTGAAGTGTCGGGAGTCCGCAGGCTGGAGGCCGGTGCGGGTCGCAGTCCTGAGGCTGAGCTCCCCTGGCAGCCGGCTGGACACTCAGGCAGGGTTTTTACATTGCAATCTTGAGGACTCCTTCTTTGGGAAACTTCTGTCTTTGAGTTTAAGGCCCTCAGCTGATTAGAGGAGGCCCACCTACACTACGGGGGGTCAGTACTTTCCTTGAAGTCTACTGGTTTAGGTGCTGATCCCATCCTGAGAACACGTCCACATTGACACCTAGACTGGTATTTGGCCAGACAACCCAGGTCCAATAGCTTAGCCAGTTAGATGCACAAAATTAACAGTTATAAATCCTAAAACAGTTTTTCAAAACTGGGTCATGTAACTGGAATCTCAGTGATGATAGGTCGCAAAGGCATCTTCGTTACAAGGCAACCACCCTGTGTTTGTCCCCAGGGAAGAAACAGCCACACTGTGATTCTGTGTGCCAACAGCCTAAACTGGCTCATCATCATCTCACTGGGGGTACACCCTGAAGCCACATACTGGGGTCACTCCATGAAGAGGCGATGGCCATTTTAGAACCTGAAATAAATGCTTTAATGTTTTGTTTTGTTACTTTAACTGCACAGCACAAGCATCTTGGGCACATGGAAACTTCATAAATAATGAATGTACCATGACTAACACATTTCTCTGTCCAGGAAGTTCTCAGGAAACCCAGAACTAGTGCATTGCCTCCAAAAGGTCAGGTTGCTTTTAGGGAATTATCAAAAAAACAAAAAACCAGTCTCTGAATCCCCAAATCAAAAATCCTTCCCCATCTAACCCAAACATGTTATCTAAAAAATTATGCCAAAATATAAAACTAGCCAATTCCAAAAACCAGCAAGGCTTTCAAACCGGCTCTGGGAGACCTGTTAAAGTTTAGGGAGTGCATGCTGGTCTTGTGAAGGGTTTATGCCTGGCTGGTCTGCAGGGTCTGATGGAACCTTCGCCAATCAGCCCCGGCCCATGAAGATAGGGCTGCACAGATAAGGCTCCCGTAGACCCAGGCTGGGAGCACCGGCTTTGCTCGGAGAGCCCCCTTTCCTCAGACATGTTTCCACACACAGATCCTTCCCCATTGAGATAAGGAGCTGCCCCTGGAAACTGGGGAGACGTGACTCCACACGAAGAATCCTAGGCTTGAAAACAATTTGTGCAGAAACAGGAGAGGCAACACAGGCCCAAGGCCCCTCTGCCGGGGGTCGTGCGGTCAGGGGTTTAAACCAGGGCGGCCTGGGAGAAGAACAGTGGGGCTCCGCGAACATGGGACCTGGTATCTGTGCGCTCTGGGCCCGGGTCCCACCTCGGGTCATCGTGAGGCCAACCTGCCAGCGCGAGCCCAGCCGGGGCTGCCGGCTGCTCCCAAGAGAGGAGACAAGCTGTTGAGGGAATGAGCACACAGCCCAGGACAGAATTTAAAACGCTTTCCTTATTCTTTAAAAGTGGTCCCATCTCCCAGTTTTTATGCCATTAAATCTCCAAAATGACCCAAAGGCCTGTGACTGATTGTTGGTGGGAACCCTGAGAACGTCGGAACAATTGCTTGAGACCCTCAGAGTGTAGGTGGGCATCTGTCCAAAATCACAGGCTTTGTCAGACATGCTGTTTCTTGATTTCTGCATCTCTCCAGGTCTCCACTCAACACGGAAAACAAAGAATCCTCTGTAATTTGTCCCTGAATTTCACCACACGTTTTTTTCAAATCTGGAAACCAAATTTGTTTCCAACTACTCAATAATCAAAATTTATTTCTTAACCTAAGGCCGGCGCCACGTGTTGCATGTGGGGAATGGGAGCATATGAGGACGTGCAAACTACAGCTTTCCTCTTAGCGTGTGTAGGGTTAGAGTTCAGATGGGGGTAGTGGGGGGAAGCCACACACAGGCTCACACACAAACCGATCGGGGCACAAAGTAAGAGAACGTAATGCGGCGCAGATTGTTCAGCGGAGAGAGGAGCTCAGTGTGGCCTGCAGCCATCTGAGGTGATGGCGTTGTGGCCTCAAAGAGCCATTTTTAAAGGCAAAGAATGAGTGGGTAAGAGACGTGCACTTACGGGTCCAGCATGAGAAGGGCCTTTCCTAGGGAGGGGCAGGAGGACAGCCACACACAGCCACTGCAGGCCTGCCTCGGAGGAAGCTTACGCCCCGGTCAAGTGAGAACTTCCTCCCAACAGTCCGTGGGCATGTGCACTGCAGCAGGGAAACTGGGCCTGCAAGACCCTTGACCACTATTTGTGCCCCATCCTGAATTTCTTTCCTTTGCTTTTCAAGCACATCAATTCCTTTCTAACGTTATTAAAAGAGATCTGTTGAGCTTCTTATGAAGACTCACAGCAGTCTTAAAAACAGCTGTGCTTCTGGAAAGCTTTATGATACTTAGACCTCGATTCCTCCCCACCATTGTCAGGAGAGCTAAGGATCCTGTACGGGGCTTCACAGAGCATCCATTGGTTAAACAAGGACTAGTCTCAAGTGACTCAGTCAGTTAAAAATGCTGAAATCATGAGTAAGGAAACAGGTCGGAAGGCCCTGTGGCTCTAAGCTCCCGTGTCTCCATGCAGATTCTCAGCCAGTCCGAGGGCAGCTGCCGGCAAGCCTACTCTAAACCTTCCCGGCCAACACTCGGCTGCAGCCAGCATCTCCCCTCGGGTCATCTGGTCATCCAGACAGGGCCGAGAGGCATGTGGACCCTGCCTCCCTTTGGGACAAGGCCAGCTGGCTGTCCACCTCCCTTGCCTCCAGCACTCTCTCTCCAGGCCTCCCCCACTCTGTGCCTCGTTTTCTCCCACCACCCCCACTGGCTAGTCGGGGGCCCAGCCCTGTCTTGGCTCCTGCACTGCCGCAGGAGGAGCCTGCCGAGCCTCATGTCGGGGTTTGCATTGCCTGCTTGGTGGGTCATGGTTGCTTTGCAAGGAACCCCAGAGCCCCACGCAGGACCCAGCCCCCTGAGAACCTGGTGCCGAGCATTATCAGGATTTGCTCTTCCTGAGTGACTCCGAATTCAGAACTGTGAGGGATTTATGGAGAATGGGGTTCAGGCCCCTCATCTCACCAAGGTGGGCATTGTGTCCCAGAGGAATGTTGGGGACCCCAGATGCCCAGTTCTGCTCACTGCTGCCGCTCTGCCTCATAGGCAGCCCTGGGGCTGGGGGACTCCCAGGGTGTCTGGTGGCCCCCCAGGGGACCCGCTTCTTCCCCTGACTGAATGGCTTCCTGGAACCCCCACTTGCAGTTAGTTCCCCATCACAGATGGTCTCCGGGGCTCCGGCTGCCACTGCCCAGAGACACTTTCCTACAGACCCATGATTTCCCATCATCCACCTCCTCTCCAAGTCTCAACCCCGGTGCAGGGAGAGGAGCCACATGAGCATCTTATTTTGGGAAGACGCCGGCGCCCACTCTCTGCCAGGCTAACAGGTACAAGCAAACAAACCTTCTCTCGCCCATTCCCGGCCTGTGCCGTGCACCTTGCAGAGCACGCCCTCCTGAGGGGCTCATCTCCCCTCAGATGACCCACTGCAGCCACTGTAGTGAATCTTTCCCTACCCCAAATTCCACGGGAGGTCTTGAAATTATTCCTTACTTTGATTCACCTGCATTGTGCTGCCAAGCATCTTGGATTGAAAATTTGTGGAAGTTGAAGATCCTGTTTTAAATCTTGCTAGGAAGGCAGGTGCTTCAATGAATGCATCTCCTGACAATACAACTTCACCTCGCTCTTCATATATATTAACATTTTTGTCTATCATATGAAGTGGTCTCTTTGCTCTCTTAGCTTTCTTGAGAATTAACCTAATGAAGGCTGCGAAGTACGTGGACAGCAAACGGAAGACGGTCTTAATTTCCTGCAGAGGTGTACTGCATGGCAAAGCCATCCTGGGCCTCTCACAGAGGCAGCCCTGGGGCTTAGAGGGTGGCAGTCCGGGCCCTGATTGGTGTTGAATCCCAGCTGAGGATAACACCGGACCAGCTTGGATCTTCAGACTCCAGGGCAGGAGATTTCGCATCAAAGAGAACAGAGCTTTCTGGCCTGCAACGCAGTCCACTGGAAAAGTCACAATTGCAGAGAACCTCTGCTGTTCATGAAAAGCTTCGGATCTGAGATGCACAGGCAGGATTAATATGCTTTGAAATCAGGCTGTCCAAACAGAAATAATTAACACAAGAGCAGAAGACTGTGCTGATCTCATTCAACAGCCTCCAGAACATTCCAGACAGTTGCCAAATTGAAATGTTTGGGAGTTCTGTCCCTGATTTAATGGTCAAAGTTGCAATAAAACTCTTTGCGCTCATTGTCAAAATATTTGATCCCTGCTCCACACATGAACTATTTTTTTTTCCATCAAGATGGTGAAATAAACAGGAAGGAAAGATGCAGCCCATTTGGGAACAGAATATAGGAATGGTGTGGACTTAGCTCTGTGGATACCAAGTAGTAATGGACCAAAGGACCCACTTGTTCATTACCTTGACTTGTCTTTTAAAGGAAACAGACTTACTCTCTCTGCCACCCCCTTCTCTCTTCTGTCCCCTTCTCCTTTCCAAACCAAGACAATTTCTTTCAAAAAAGGGCTGTCCTGCTTTTCAGAGGAAATCTTATCTTCTGGTATTTCCCAGCTTGATCTTATCTATTGAAAAGCAGGTGTTTTTCGGGCTGCATTTCAGGAAGAAAATAATTAACACTGTTCTTTCTTTTAACATTTTCAATGATGCTTTTAAAGACTTAACACAGAATTTGCTGTAAGCCAAAAACATTTGTGTGTTTATGTAAATGTATTAGGATGTTTGATTCTTGTAGCTGATAAACTTGAGGCATGGGAGGTTATGGGATCTGCTTGGGGTTGTAAAGCCTGTAGATGGTGGAGCCGGAATAAGAAGCAGGCAGACAGCTCTCAAGCTGTAATGGTGTTTTTCCTTCCTATATAACCTTAATGTCATGCAGAGTCTAACAGTAGTACTTCCTTTGGGTTCCCAGACCCAATACCAGTGTGTGGGGAGCTAGGCAGTCTCCCACACACACAACACCGAGCAATTCTCCAACACCAGCAGGATGTCAGGGAACCCAGCTTCATGTTGAAGCTGTCTGCCTGGAGACAGAACCGGATCCCCCAGGTTAAGGGCTCCGTCCTACGAGACTGCCCTCCACCCCCGACTCCAGACGCTGGTCTCAAGCCCCAGGCAGTTCCCTGTGCTTCTGACCTACTGGCTACGACTGGAGACTGCCATGAATTCCCCCTTACGTTTGAGTAATTCCCTAGAGCGGCTCACAGAACTCAGGAGAACACTTAGTATTTTCAGGAACTGTGGATGAAGACCAAATGTACCTGGGAAGTACATATTTGGTTATCAGAATGATGTATTTCTTATGACTCACTGTATTGCACAAGCCCTTGCTGTTAGTCCCTACACCAGGCTGTAGAGAGCTTGGGAAATAAAAAAAAGAAAACAATCTATGACCCCAAAAGCCCACACCATGCATGCCCTTTTTTGTCACACATGCATTGTTTTACAAGATTAAAATGATAAAACACATTCACTTTATATCCTGAATTCTTTGTTTTACTATAATTTTCATGCTTGTTAGTTTTAATGTCTGCACAATTGCCCAGTACGACTTGTCGCTTGCCTGCTACTCTGTGGTTTTTGGACATTCAAGTTGCTTTACATTTTTCTCTAATAGAAATAATGCTTCAGGGGACATCTTTGAATTTGTATTTTACCACATTTCTTTAGATAAATGGAACAAATTACCATAGATATAATAAAATTAAAAAGGTATCAAAGAGCTAGTAAGTAGTTTTAAAGGAAAATTCTATAAACCCAAGGAACAGGTCATTTCTAGGTTATTTAAATAATCTCAGAGCATGACAATTCATTTTCCAAGCTGTATAAATATATAGTACTATATAATATACATATAATATGAAGTATGTATGAAGACATTTAAAAAAAGATTAAAATGAACAAAAACATTTAGACCAATATCACTTGTGAAAATTAATACAAAAATTTAAATTAAAAATATGAGGCAAAGAAATTTAGGGTGTATTAAACAAAAGCACAATACCCACCCAATATATACACAGATTGAAGGAGATAAATGTTATGATTGTTTAGATAGACATTAACATACACAATAAAAAATTTCACTGCTGTTCGTGGTGAGGACCTTTATTAAATAAAATTAAAAGGAAATTTCTAGAAAATGATTGAAGATTCAAGAGAGAAACATACATGACCTGCTACTATTACCTATTTTAGAAGTTTAGTTATTATTAAAGAAAACAATAATGTGAAAATATTGGAAGTTAAAAGCTAATCTTTATAACTATACTATATGGTTAGTATAGACTTAGAATAAGTCTAAACATTTAGCCAAAATATAATATTATGTGTTCAGAAAATTGGCTAAAATAAAATATCATCTTTTTACTTGCATATAGACACATAACATTCTTTTGTATTTTCTACATATAATGATTCACAATAGCAATAAGGGCTACATCACACCTAACATTTAACATAATATGAAATGTGTATGCATTAAACCAAATATTATATTGGAAATGAAAATGAAAGCCTGAAAAAAATGGAGACCACAGCATGTGCTTATAGAGGAAATTCGGTATTTTAGAGAAGTCCATTCTCCCCAAATTAACCTCTAACTGCAAGATTAATCCATTATTGGAAAATATGCAGTTAATTTGAAAGAGAAAATGTCCTGGGGTAGCTAAGTTTGTAAAAGAAGAAGGGCCTTGTGTAGACCTGCCCAAGCTGGTCAGCTGTGATAGAATAGTTCTAAAAGACAGTGAGACAGCTGAGTTTGGGAACAAAATTAAGAGTTCAGAGATAGATTCATGTCTATTTGGAAATTTTATAATTATATGATAAAGGTTGTTTAAAATCGAAGGAGTAACACTAGATTATACAATAAATAGTAAGAGATCATCTTTAGGGGAAAAGGAGGTCAGCTGCCTCCTTCACAACACTTGTAAAGTAAGCTGTTGATGGATTTATACATATACAGTTATTAGAAAATAAAGATATAAACTAGAGGAGACTATCTTAACGTTGGGGTATAGAAGGCTTTATTGTTGTTCTAGCAGAGGAGACCAAGACCAAAATATAAATAAATAATAATTGATTTGGCCAAAGATATCATAAAAAACAAATGACAAATGGGAAAAATATGTGTAATTTATCCAATAGATGAAGTATTAGTCTCTTTAATATATAAAGGTCAAAAGGTAAAGAAGGAAAAGACAACTAGAGAATATGAAAACACATGGACAACCAGTCCTTAGAAATAGGAACCGTACAGTAGGTGCAGGACAGGTGCCGAGCTTCAGCAACAAAGAAACCCCGGAGAACTGGATATTTATGTTCACTTACCAGATTGGCAAAGACTAAACTATCCATGCTACTTTTTTGGTGAACATGTGAATAATAGGCACATCCTGTTATGTGACACCACATTTTTTGGAGAAAAACTAACAGTATCTATCAAAATGTTAAATACACACACACTTTGGCTTGGCAATTCCACTTACAGGAATTTATCTTTGAGGACAGCTCAGCACCTGCCCAGAGGCTTATTTTCATTACATATGTGTCTAATAATATCTCTTGCAGAATTTTTCAACAGAAAAAAATTAAAAATATCCAAGTATTCATCAGAAAGAGGTTAGATAAATAAGTTATACTATTGTCACACTGGAAATGAAAATGAAATGAGATGGTTCTCTCCCGCACTGACATGCCCACAGGTCCAACATAATTTTAAGTCACAGAACAGAATATGTATGCACACTTTTCTGTTTAAATAAGATCCTTTATGTCTAGGTATCAAATGTAATTCTACGTAATATGAAGTAGTACTTGGACATTCACCCTGTATACTATTTGACACACTTACACACACATACCCTGTTCCTGGCTGGATGGTAAAGAGTCAGGGGCACATACAAAAAACTTGTAACCATGAGTCTCGGGGAAGTAAGAACATTTTTACTCTTATTTTCTACCCTTTTTACCTTTGTATTGTTTGACTTATTTATAAGTATATATTCCTTAAAACAGTGCAGATATTTAAAAGTTAAGGTTAAAAGGCCAAAGGGTCTGAAAGTGCTGGGTATAAAGAGCCAGATTGCCTCCACAGGTGTCTGCCCGGTGTGCTCAGCCAGAGTGCCCCGTTTTCCGTGTCTCGTCACCATCTCATGAGAACCGACCGCCCAGCTGGAGCTCTGAGAGCATCAGACGGCAGGCCGTCGGTGGGCTCCAGAGAGGGTCTCTCAGTCTGCGATTTCTCCGGAGTCCTTCTCCCCCTTTGCCCGCTGTCTGCTGAAACTTGTGTTGGTATCTGACCCACGGCAAATGCCCGGGAAGAAAACCCAGCAGCCATAGACGTGAAATCCCAGTCCAGCAGTTTTGTTCTCTAGTGCGGCCACCAGTGGAAAGTCCAGTGACAGGGACCATTGGAGTGCGTGACCCGAGTAAGCCAGGGAAGCGTGAACGTGCCGTGGGTGTCAGCTCCCGCTGAGCCCCGAGAGCCCCATGGTTTCCCGGCCCCCAGCGTGCCCGCCCACCCACAGACGGTGCCCTCCAGGTCTGCGCCCCATGCCAGTTCCTCCTTCCCCGGTCTCATCCTGCTAACTCCAGGTTCTTGACGGCTGCTGTCCGTGTCCTCCCGCTCGGAGGTAAGTCCCGCAGGAGCAGGGGCGTTTGTCTGTTTTGTGCGTGGATATAATCCAAGTGACCCGAACAATACAGGCACCTGGCGGGCGCTTGGTGACTGTCTGCTGGGTGAACCATAGCTGCTCTTCTCCCCATGGCCAAGTGCCTGAAGGCTAACAATCTTTCCAAACAAAATCTTTCCATCCATAACTCAATGCGTTAATGTACCCTTTTTAATGGATGCGGGTCTTAAGTATAAGATGTCAAATCGAAAAGATTAGTATCTTTCTTTGCTCACCACTTAGATTCCTTCGATTTCAAGATTGGGTGTCCCTGTGCCCCAAACCCAGCTCAGAGTCGGGCAGTGCCCTCAGCACTCACTGAGTGCCCCCCAGGCCGGACTCCATCCGGTGCAGCACAGATCTCTCCAGGCCACAAAGAACAGGCTGCAGCTCATAAGTCTTTCTTTTCTAAAATCTGCATTTACGTTAATCCCAAATCTACCTCACCGCGACTTCCTTTCATATCCCAATCCTGGTTCCCTCGCCCCCACCCCCAAAGCTTATGAAATAAGCCAGACTCCCCCCGCCTGCGGTGGGGCGGACTCGCCTCGGCCCTCGCAATGCTCCCACGCTTTCCCCCCAAGGCTGGCCCGGGGCGGCCCCCCGACTGCGAGCTGCGCGTCATTTGCAGACCCTCCTCCTCCGTGTCTCCCTTTGGGAAAGAGTCCAGTTTGCCAGCGGTCATGTCTCAGGCCACGTGAGAGCTACTTCTACAGGTGCTTTCTAGAGTTTTGCCTGTTGTTAGTGACCGTGTGATACTCTACTCATTTTAAAGGCGAAAATAGGCTTTTTCACAATAGCAGGGACGTGAGGTAGGTTGTAAAGGCTTCTTGCTCTATTTGAAGTCAGAGAAAGTCTAGATGTGAAGGCTGACCTGATGTTCAAAGAAGGAAGTAACTTGGGTCTCCTCCCATGAAATCGTGGGGGACCCCAAAGCTGGTGGGCTTCAGGGCACAGCACCAGAGTGTGAGCGACAAGTGGCGGATGGGGCCCAAATCCACACAGTGCTCCCGGTGAGGGCACCAGGCTCCCATGTCCTCATCACTGATGCTGAATCAGTTGGATGAAATAACACTACGTAAGGGCTTGATTCGTAATTCCTCCAATTCATTGAACAACATCTCATTCAATAAATAACGGTTATAATGATTTCACTTGATTCAAACAGTCATGTGAGAAAGGCCTGGTGATGACTTATCCAACAACCCATATGGGTGTCAATGAGCCACACACACAGCAGACAGTAGATACGTACGTGGCAGCAGGCATGCAGGCAAATATTAATCGAGTTAATTGCACCAAACACATTTTCCTGTATTTGAAACATGAGGCCAGCTTGAGTGTTTGGGAGATGGAGATCTGGCTGGAGAACAGCCGCAACGCTCTCCACTTCAGTGCACTTGGTCTCCGAGAAGCGGCAGTGTGAGGGCTGCCTCTTGATGGGCAGCGAGGAGCAGCGGTACGTGTTCCAAGTGTGCAGGAGCCTTGGGAGCTACGGCGGGAGTGTGCCATGTAACAGTGTCTGACCCTCGGGGTGCCACCACTGACATGGCATTTCAGCAGAGTTGGGCCTGGCTGCCATCTAGGCTGAGTGAGAGGAAACGGAGAGGAGGCGGGTGGGGCAGGGTGTAGTAAGTGGGTTCTGACACTGCTCGTCTCACGAGAATGATCCAGAGTACATGCTGAAAATGTACTGCGCATCTATGCACGTTTGGAGGACAAATACTTAAACTGTAGCTTGAATCATGCATGCGGTGTTAAAGCCATTATCTTCAGGGAATCTATTTCTGAAATGCACAGAATCCATACGCTACACTTTAATTCTAGTGATTCATATTGAACACATACCTACGCCTTTTTTTAAGGCATAATGTTCCAAGCCCCTAGTCATTTGTATTGAAATACATTTCTGATCTCATGACATGTGTGCCCTACTACATAGAATAAACTACTCTCCATATTACGGATGACAATGGGTTGTGATATTTCTGTATAATTTCCACTCCTATTGTATTAAGATGTTCAAGATGCATTTTCTGTCAAGAAAAGTATCATTTTATAAAATTACTCACCATTCCCTCGTATGGAGATGCCAGACACGGCTGATAGACACATCTCCCACGTGGCAGCTCTGGGCGGCGGTGCGGTCTGGGGGCCGTGTACTTTGGGTAACCGTCTGAGTTTGGCTTGTTTTGACTCCATGCTTCTGTGGTGTCATCCCTCATGAGAGACTTCTCTTTCTTTTTCTTCTCTTGGTTATCCCAAAGGCATAGATATGGAAATCTATAATTAAAAGAAAAGGAGACACCTTACTTCCTCAATTCTGAACACTACTTATAAGTGATTTTCAACTGGCTATGCTCAGAAAACTTGTGGCAATGCATATTCCTGGATGGAGCCTTCGCTGTTTTAACTTAAAAAGTCTAAAGAAGCCCAGTAGCCTGCATTTTGACAAGCGCCTCAATTTTTTTTGGCATCTGTAGTGTGTAGGTCATGCTTTGAAAAATACTGCTAAATGCATTAATATTCTTAACACAACTCTATAGTCAATGTAAATTTCCATTTTTTAGATGCCTGTGAGTCCATGGAGTCTTACAGGGTTTACTCCTCTTGCAGTCTGTCCCTGTGCATCCATCCATATTCTAGTTATTTTTGAGAGGTTTACAGTATCTTGGAATTTGGGGGTAAAAGAAAAGCACAACCCTTGTCCTGAAGGGGCTCAAAGACATAAGAAGAATCCATAATTACCTGTCTTGTTTTCCCCCTTTGTCTATTACTGAAACTCTAAACCATTCTCTGATTTAGACAAATAACAACAAAAAAGTGAAACAAAACTGCTTTCAACTTTATTTGAATTATTTACTATTATTTTCACCCATGGTGTTATTAATGATTAGAATTGAGAAGTTGTGTTGAACTGTGATGAATCTAATATATTTACAAAAGTAGGCAAGGCTGCCGTCTCTCTCTCTCTCTCTCTCTCTCTCTCTCTCTCTCTCTCTCTCACACACACACACACACACACACACACACACACACACATGCACACACACTGGTATAACTATGCACATACTGGCTCTAGTGAAATTCGCAGCTCTCTGCATTCGATCCACTTAGAATCAAGTTATCAGTGTTTCTAGGGATTTTATGAGTCCAATCCTTCCTTTCACAGACTGGGAAGGTCATGAATCTTGTGAAAGGCTCCTAGCAAGTCCACTACTTGTTGTGTTTTTTTTTAAATTGAAATATAGTTGATATCCAATATTATATTTTCAGGTGTACAACACAGCAATTTGGCAGTTACATACGTTACAAAGTGTTTGTTCCAACATACACACTATCTCTTTCCCAGTCACTGCTTTGTTTTCTCCTCATGGGATAGATTCGTTTGGCAAGGAATCTGTGCACAGCAGATCACCTACAGTACCACCAGTTTTAATGCTGAAGTTGGGTTTATGCATTTTTCCCCCTCTGTATGTATATAATGCAAGAATACATCTTTAACTTAGGAAAGAAAAGTCTAAAACCCTGTTCTTTTTACAAAAGTAATGAGCCTGGATCCGTGGGTACTTTGAGAAGCTGCATTACATGAGAATTCGTTTGTGTCTGGTAGAATTTTATGCAAGTCACTTGCATAAAATCTTTTCTTGTCAAAGTAATTTTTCATATATTAAATAGCTATAAGCACGTCTGAAAAGTGCAGAAATATTCAGTTGTATGTGTAATTTTTAAGGAGGTCTGAAATCTATGCTTTCTCCCTTAAATCAGGAGTTTGAATGAGGTTGACCACAAAAGAAGATTCTAATGGTAATTTTGGAAGAGACTTCTACCCTCTTAAACTTTGCTTTTAGCCGGGTCTCCCAAGGCACACACGCGTCAGGAAATGTGCCGTGTGATGCCTCCTCTGGCTCTGCAGTGGTGTGTATTAATGTAAGTGCTTTCTCCCCATTGTTACCAAGGCATCTAGTACTGATCAAATTTCTGTTAATTTTTGAAAGGATAAAAAGATGGCCTGTTTTGAAAACTACAAATAATACTGATTATGTCCCTTAAAAAGCTCAACATCTATACTAAGATGTCTCTGAGCAGCTATCCATCCATCTGTCCATCTGTCCTTGTCTTCACCCATCCACCTATATTTTAAACATTTTAGCAATTCATAACCGAGAAAGCTGGTCATTAACCACGGAACTCCCTTCCCTGGTCTTGGTTAATGTTGGTGCTGATGCGCCGTTTGAAAGCCAAAGGCCGATGCCCTTTTTAACCAGCAGGCACTGCCACCTTACAGAGCACAGCAAGGCCTGACGCGGGGGATTTTGTTCTCCACATGGATTCTGGGTGTTTTAAAAGCCCTTGTGCACACACTCACTGGAAAGAATGACTGGTCTCATTTTGGTCTTTTCAGTAATATCCACAGACCCAGACAGAATCACACTCATAAGGGGCATCTTTAGTATAAACACACAGAATCTCTGTGAACGCCCTCAGGGATGAGAGGAAGGCCTTATAACCAGTACAATCTCGCCTCTATTCAGATGCTCGTCTTGACTTTCTGCGCTTGCAGCAGAGACCTCGCCACTGGGCATGTCGAATATTGTGACAGCCGCTCGAATATTTGCATTGTGTTTAAGTTCAAACTCTGCACCACACTGAGCAACTCTCTTTTTTCCTTCTCGGGGAAAGAGATGGTGGAAAGTGTGAAAGCAGATCTCTGAAATTCTACCCAGATCTCAGAGGGACGCTGGTCTAGGGTGAACAAATTGTGTATCAGATTTCCCTCGACCCTCCGTCTCTGTGACAGGCTCCCCCACCCCCCGACCGCCCTCCCCACCCTTTCAGGGCCCTTCTAAGCAACATGGACCAGGTCCAGATACACCTGGCTTTCCTCAGGGCAGCTGTGGGTAAGTCGGCGCCGTCCTTCAGAAAGCTTCATTAGCTGCCCAGGTGATGGGGCAGGTGACGTGTCACCCAGGCTCTAGGACCAAATGCCTGGGGCCTTATGCATCAGCACCCCAGGACCGCTTGGGATGGCCTCCCCAACCTCAGGCCACAGCAGAGGTGGGGTGCCCCCCACTGGCCAGGCTGCCATTTCTTGTTTGCTCCCAGCTGTGGCCTCAAAGGGTACTGGGTTGTTGGTGTGTTTTTTAAGTAAGCAAATTCATCTTATTTTTGAATTGTTCTAGATGAACAAGTGATCTCCGTCATACACATTTAACAATATATAATAACTAACAATACAATTGTGGTCTCCTTTCCTGTTTCTATTTTTAGTTAAACTAATTTTGGTTTCCTTTCCTGTTTCTGTTTTTTGTTAAATAAAATAAATCTAAGAAAATGTATTTTTTCAGTTTAAAAGTGAACAATGTTTTAATTGTGGTTAAAACAAATAAACATAAAATATGCCATTTACCCAGTTTTAAGTGCACAGTTGAGTGACATAAATTGCATTCTCAGTGTTGTGAAATCACCACTATCCATTTCCTAAACTTTTGCATCACTTCAAAGGCTGAACTGAAGGCTCATAAATACTCCTAGACTTAATTAAGCAGATAAAAGAAAAAGCAGCAAGCTGTAATGAGTGATCAAGGTGGTACATTTGTTGTGTGTGAAACTCTTGGGTTTTTTAACTAAGTGATGACGTCCACACAGCTCAAAGCAAAACCCAGGGTTAGAGTTCAAGTTCTCTCATCTATGTTCAACCCCACTGGCTTCCGAATTCGTCCCTTACTCTCCACTGGGTCCTGTCTGGAGGCCTATCTGGAATTGTGCAAGTGCATGTGTATTACGTATGTGTAATTCCCCTTGTATTTAATTCCAGCACGTCTTAACTTGCCCACAACTTTTTGTTTTCTTCTGAAATTCCTTTTTTCCCAGAGAAAACGCTACATCGAACAAAGAACAAGTCAGTTCAATGTTACAGCAACCACGGTGCATTATTTCAAATCTTAAAAACCCCAATCGTTTCCTCTCAGGACTGGGAGCACATTTCTCTTGACCAACAGGTGAGGACTTGGTGGTGGCCTCCCAGCAGAGGCAGAGCCTGCTCCCCGTCAGCAGGGGCAGCCGGCCAGGCAGGTTGGAGTTTCCCATTTGGGCCAAGCCCTCAAGCCTGTATGGCAGTTGGCAGACCTGGTGGGACCCACACTTGCAAGGCCCCTGACATGCAGCCGCCACCCGCTGGAACCACGGGACCTGGAGGGACTGGCTGACTGTGGCTCCTGGATTTCCCCTCCCACAGGCCCTCCCACTGCCAGCGCCATCCTGGGGGACACGCGGCCGCTCTGGGAGAGGACTCTGCTGCCGTCAGCATCTGTATCAACAGTAACAGTAAGACTTCTGTGAATAACTGGAAAAAAAAAATAGGTGTTCACATCTCCCCTTGTAAACTGTCAGTGTGTAAGTTATTTCAGGCTTTAAACATTATTTTTCAATGAATACGTATTTTTACCACGTGAACACTCAGACAGCCTCTTTAGTATCCTCCAAGGGTATATCATGGGAGGTGCCTGGGTTCAGTCACACACATGGGAAAAATGCTCTGAGGCAGAGGAGAGAGTGAGTGTGCAAGAGAAGTGGTGTGTGTGTGTGTGTGTGTGTCGGGGGACTCCAGCGGGGCTCCGGCTGAGTGCTCTGACTCTTGCAGCGAGTTGTATGGCTCCTCTGAAGGGCCTCCTGCTTGATGCCGACACGCCCCAGCCTCAAGCGGAAGGAGGTGCAGCCCAGGGGGCTCCAGTCTGTGCACAAGGTGGTAGAAGGTGTCCCGTGGCAGCGGGGTTCCTGCGTCTTGGCCAGCCTCTGGCCATGCTGATTCCCCCAGACAAGGGCAGACATCCAAGCTGGAATCTTTTCCTCAATATAGGATGAGGGGAATTTTGATATTGGTCTATTTGGACCAGAGCGCATAGTCATGGACCTGTGTTTGGGGTGTGAGGCAGGAAGATAAACACAAAGAAATGTGGGCTTGTTCTGTGACCCTGCAGAGATCCCCACTGCCCCCCTGGTGCCCACACCCAGCCCGTCCTCCCCCCTGCCCTGGAATGGCCAAACAGCTCTTAGGATGAGGGGTCAAAGGAGATCAAACCCTTTTTTGAATGACACAGGGTCTAAACACAAACATACCCTTTCATCTGGGATGCATATGCAATAAAGAAATGGGGACTTGGGGCCCAGGCTGAAATGTGCCTGCTGACTCACAGGACCGGAAACTCATGCCATCAGCCCTGCCCAGACACTCCTGACGGGCGCAGCCCCTGTGCATCCCTTCCCTGTTCCCAGGAGCCCCCCACAGAGCCCTGGCAACTTCGGCACGGGAGACGGGAAGCCAGGGTCCCGGTGGGACGGGGCTGCGGAGCACTGATCCGGGGAAAGTCGGAAGGCGTGGCGGCTCCTACGCACAGACAGGAGGGCAGTGAGGATCCAGGCTGTGAGGGCGGCATTTACTGACCAGGGCACAGGGCAGCTGGGTTCTCCTTCCTTCTATGATACAGCACCATCCTCCCGTGCCCAAGTTCCCACCTAGAACCTGAGAAACATTTCAAGTCCTTCTGGAAAAAGTGACTCGGGAGTGGCCATCAAGATGAGCACACCTGAATAGGCTGGTTGTCAGAGTCCGTGGTCGCAAGAGCTGGCGGTCACTGAGCACCTTCAAGGCGCCAAGAATCGTGTGCTGACATCAAGGCAGCCTTGGCCCACCTCCTCTGCTGCAGAAGAAACCAAGACTTGAGGAGGTGATTTACTGACAAGCCCTGGCTGAACGCTTCGTCCTTCCACCGGCCGGGAGCCCAGGAGAGGAGAGTTGATGACCAGCAGGAATCTGCGTCCTCGGCTGAGGTTCTGCGTTGGGTGTCAGGAGGTCAGAACACATGTAAGTGCATTGGGCCACACAGGTCTGGCGATTCAGTTGCGTGTTTCACGGGACTTAGAAACGGAGCGCAACCTGTCCGGTCAGATGCTCCCCAGGCGGTGGTCACTGCTCCGGGTTTGGCTGGTGACACAGCAGGCTGGCTCCGGCTGCTCCAGGATGAACCCGCGCGTGCTTGTGTACTTGGTGTAGGAAGCTAGAAGGAAGATAGGGGTTTGGTTATGCCAGGGAGGGGCTTAACCCCCACATTGCTCCCTGACTGGGGGCTCAGTGTAGGGGTGACAAATGTAATGAGAGGAAAGTCTGCCACAGGTCCAGAGGCTTGGCGCCAGTTGCAGGAGGGAGCCGGGCCAGCGAAGGGACCCGGAGATGTCCACGCAGTGGACTCCGGGAAAACCGGTCTGGAAGGGTCAGGGCGACTGCTCTCCAGGGCGCAGGCACAGGGCTGGGGGTTTGCAGCAGGAACCCTGTCCCCAGAAGACCCAGACGGCGAGTATAGCCTCTGCTACAGAAAAGGCCTCGGCCGCACTGCTCCAAGTCAGGAGACTCAGTTATGCCTGTTTCTGAGCGAGGAGCGGGGGCTTCACCTGGCCCCCTGGAGATGGCATTTTAAATTTCATCCCAGGCACCCATTCCTCTCCTTCCTGCAAAATAAGCTCCCCTCTCCGTGTCTTAATAGCAAACACATTGGCAAAGGTGGGTGCAGTGTGAGCAGGGCTGAACTCATGAGGGAGTCTGCACAGCCATGAAGCCCCAACGGGCGTAAGGAAGGGGGCAGTGTGAGAGAAGGAACTGCCGCCATCCTCTGTGGCCACGATAGCGGGGATGGTGCCCAGCCGTGCTTGGGGGTGATCCTCCTGCACCTGGGGAGGGGACCATGCAGTGCTGCCCCTTCACTGCACTCAGTGCTTGAAGGAACCTGATGGGGCATCACACTTGCCAGGAAGATCAGAAATGTCCAGGACACACACGTCTGGGGTGGTCACCAGTGGGGGCTGGTCCCAGTCCCTGACTGTGACCATCCATGACGAAAGGGTGGTGGCGAGAAATCCAAGTCAGTGCAGTGTGAGCACTTCTGGGGGGCTGAGCAGGGTCATACATACAAATTGTATCTCAATTTAAAAAAGGGATTCAACAGACATTGGTTGAAAGCAATTTTAAAATATTAAATGGTGTAAATTTTTAATCATAATTCCTTGATCCCTTCCCTGACCTACATAGTCCTCATTCCTACTTCCCAAAAGGAAACCATGTCAATATCTTCCAGAGATTCCCTGTGACTATAAAAGTATGTATTGGCAGATCTTATTTTTACTAAAATGATCAAACTATAAGTAGTATTCTGCAGCTTGCTTTTGATGTAACAGTAACCCTTTCCATGTCAATACATATAAAAATACCTAATTTTTAGTGGATGCTTAATACCCTGTTGGATGGCAGTACCCATTACTTAAACAGCCCTCTACCAATGGACATTTAAATGTTTCTAAAATTTTGCCATTAGACTCTTTAATGAATATGCTTGAACCTACATCTCTGAGCACTTATGCAAGTACTTATGTGGGATGGATCCCAAAGCAAAATTGACAGGACAAAGAACACGTTTAAATTTTGATAGGTATCGCCAAACCGCTTTCCAAAACCTCTTTCTAACAGTGCCTTCAGCAGCGTAACACCCTCTCATTCGGGGCTCAAGTCTTTGTCCTTCAGAGAAGTTGTAAGGACCCCGCAGTGGGGGTGGAAGTTGAGTTGGGGGCATGTGGGGAGGTGAACCAACTGTCCAGCATGGCTTGAACTAGGATGGCTCTATTTTTTTTTTTTTTTTTTTTTTTAAGTCTTGGCACAATTTAATAGTTATTTACTTAGAATAAATTCCTAAAAAACAACTTGCTGCTTAAACAATATTTACACTTTTATCAAGCCCTGTGGAATCAACTTCCAGGAAGGCTCTACCGATTTTTAATCCTTCCAGCAGAATATCTCTTTTCTACAAAGGATCTTTTTTTTTTTTTTTTTTTTTTTGAGAGGGCATCTCTCATATTTATTGATCAAATGGTTGTTAACAACAATAAAATTCAGTATAGGGGGGTCAATGCTCAATGTACAATCATTAATCCATCTCAAGCCTAATTCTCGTCAATCTCCAATCTTCTGAAGCATAACGAACAAGTTCTTACATGGTGAACGAATTCTTACAGAGTGAATAAATTCTTACATGGTGAACAGTACAAGGGCATTCATCACAGAAACTTTCGGTTTTGATCATGCAATATGACCTATAAACCATCAGGTCAAATATGAATATTCATTTGATTTTTGTACTTGATTTATATGTTGATCCCACATTTCTCCTATTATTATTATTATTTTTATTTTTAATAAAATGCTGAAGTGGTAGGTAGATGCAAGATAAAGGTAGAAAACATAGTTTAGTGCTGTAAGAAGGCAAATGTAGATGATCAGATGATCAGGTGTGTGCCTATGGACTAAGTATTAATCCAGGCTAGACAAGGGCAGCAAAACATCCACGGATGCAGAAGATTTCTCTCAAAGCAGGGGGGGTGAGGTTCTGAGCCTCACCTCTGTTGATCCCCAAATTCTCACCTGATGGCCCCCCTGCGACTGTGCCTGTCTTAGGTTGTTCCTCCCTTGAGGAATCTTACCCGTCTCTGGCTAACCAGTCATCTTCCGGGGCCATACAGGGAAATGTAAAGTTGGTAAGTGAGAGAGAAGCCATATTGTTTGCAAAGGTTAGCTTTTTACTTCTTTGCAGATTTATGCCCTGTGGCTTCTATGGGATGGCTCTATTTTTACTTGTATATAAACTGTGATTCTGATGTAAGGGTTTTTGGTAAAAGGGTTCTAGGTCTTTTTCAAGCAAAGAAAAAAATTTGAAAACTCGAACACCATTAGACTACCTGTTCCTCCTGCTTCCAGTCCCATTTTGTCCTGTGTGGCCCCGAGTTGGCCCAAGCTGGCCCCAGGCGTCCACACCCCAGTGCAGGTCTGTCCCACCTGTCTCCAAATGACCTACACAGCCAGCAGGGTAACACAGAAATGACACAGTCTGCCACTACCGGCACAGCCCCTTTCTGCCTTATGCTTTCTGATGGATCATTCCGGAGGGAGGCAGCCATCCGGGGCCAGGAGCGCCCACAGAGACTCCTTGCCACGATGGAGCAGCCTGCCCACCGTACGAGCCCCCGGGCCCAGGAGGCCTGCAGTGGCCACAGCCCCCAGCACCTTGGCTGTATTCTCAGCGGAGAGCGGAGCCGGGCCCCTCCAGAGTGCCTCGTCTACAGAGGCTGTGTGAGAATACCAGTGTTTCGGGTGTCTGAACTTGGGGGTAATATTTTATGCAGCATGAGATAAATAATATACCTGGAATTGTGCGTTTGGTGTCCCAGTCTAAATGTCCAGGTTTATCTCTGGATTTAAGCACCGCCTCTGATTCTGTCCCATTGGAGGCCCTGGTGTTTCCTATTAACTTAGGACACCAGCCCTTCCACAGGGGTGCACTTCAGACCGATGTCCTGGAAGCATTTGGAGTGTTAAGGAACGACCCCAAAAGTCAGTGGCTGGACACTACACCTAGATGAAACTAAACATTAGCTAGTCGCTGTGACCTCTGACGGAGCAGTTCCCCACAGGGATCAAAGGCTTAGGTTAGAAGCCAGAACCCATGGATCTAAGGGTCAGGGGAGGTGAACAAGAGTGGACGATTCCTTTCAAGATGGCAAGGGTGACAGGAAAGAAGGTTCTTTGTTAATGTGTTTGCTATTAAGACACGGAGAGAGGAGCTTATTTTGCAGGAAGGAGAGAAATGGGTGCATGGGATGAAATTTAAAATGCCATCTCCAGGGGGCCAGGTGAAGCCGGAGAAGGACGCTGGAGTTGCCTGGCTGCTCCCTGCACAGGCCGGCAGAGAACTACCCCACTGGCCCAGGACTGCAGAGCCCGCCACCTGCAGAAACTGGGGAGTCCGTGACAAACCATCAGCCCCACGGGGGGCACAGAGGGCTCATCGGAGCTGGAGCCCAGTCCCCACACAGCCGTGCACTGGAGCTGAGGGTGGTTCTGCTGTAGGGAGCAGGTCGCCCAGGAGGGGGGAGTCTCTGTGGTGGCCCAGCGCCCAGGGCTGGGGGGCGGCATGGGGAGCGAATGCCACCCGTTGGGCACTGCCCACTCTGCCTAACGCACAGCCTGGTCCATTTGCCTCCCTCAGAAGGCCCCTGAGCCCGGAGGGGCCCCCGCTTGTTCATGACAGTGGGGCTTTGTGCTTCTCTATGAAATAAAACTTCTATCTTAAAAAACAGAACATGTATCCAGTGCAGTATGTCCCCACAAAGAGCTCAGATCTTTGCTTGCTCCGCCGGGGAGGGGCAGGAGGCGCGGGCTAACCAGCCCCGGGGCCCTGGGGGTACAGGGGACGTGCTAATTCTCGTCCCGTCTGGATTTCTGTTGCAGTGTATTTAAGATACGCGAGTTTAATTCCAGAACTGGCTTTGATTGTTTTTCCTATCTAGGCCTTTACATGTTAGGAAAGACACGACCATGCGGCCCAGGAAAGTAAAATTTGGATTAAATTCCCAAGTGTCCGAGGAGACCGGAGAAGGCACCGGGATGTGAGCGGCCGTCGCTGCGGCCCCGGTGTGGACGAGTGGGGCTCGCTGGAGAGAAGCCGGCTCTCCCTGCGCGCCCGGGGAGGGGCGCCTGCACCTCGGGCCGTTGGTTCGCCGCCGCCCTGCAGGCCCAGCACCCCCCCGGCGCGGCCTCGGCTCCCTCGGGGGCCGGTGCGAGCAGGAGAGCCCGGGGCCCCACAGCAGCCAGAACCGCCGCCTGCGCAGACGGGGGGCGTCGGGGAGGGGGCTCTGCACACCCCGTGGGCGGCTTGCTCCCACCCGGCGCTAAGTAGGTGGACCGCCTCGGCGTTAAAGTGACGGAGGCCCCGGAGAGGTGTGAACTACACGGCTCAGTGTGCTGCGGCCTGGCCTGTGCTGGACAAATACATGGTTTCTCTTACAAACAAAACAAGCCGCCCTGCGCGCTGCCTGCACATTCCTGGCGCAGCCGGAAGGCCTGTCTTCCGGGGCCTGCGGCTAGTTTCCCCGGGGGGCGCGGTGGGGTGCCGCGGGAAGGGCGGGCCTGGGGCTCTGGGCGCCCGGGCCGGGGCTCTGGGCTGCGCTCCTGCAGGGCGTAGCGGAAGATGCAGGCTCGGGACCGGCCTGGGGAGCCGGGGGCTGGGCCCCAGGTGCGGGAGGAGGTCGGAGGGAGGGCACGGGGACAGACCCTGTCGTATGCAGAAAAAGGGAACCATTTCAGCAAGGTGCCAGGCTCGCCCTTGCTCGGGCCGAGGAGCACCGGGAAAGCGGCCCCGGCGACCGCGCTGGCCTCGGCCTGGAGTGCGGGAGGCGCCCCGGCCCCCGGCCCCGGGCTCCGCTCCGCCAGGGCTGCAGCCTTTGTCTCTGCTGGGGACGGGGGCGCCCCCTGCTGGCGGGCCTCCAGGCCTGTCCTTTTCCGGATCCGCCCGCGTTTCTGGGGAGGCCGCGGCCGTCCCGGCAGAGGCGGGGCCCCCTGCCCAGACCGAGGGGGGCGCCGCGCGTGTGCCTGCGCAGGCACGGGCCGCGGAAGGCCGGGCTCGCTCGCGGACCTCCGTGACCGCTGCTTCTCCGGCAGGGCCGGCAACCGTGCGCCGGTACCCTCCAAAGCTTTGGAAAATGGACTCATTTCAGCTTTCCAAAGATGTTGTCCAAGCTGCGAAGTCCTGGCAAATTGGAGACCTTTTAAGTCGATATGCCCAAAAGCTTTAGTCGGGATTAAATGAAAAATGCCAGAACTTCACTTTGAAAAGCACAGTATCTAAACGCAACTGAGGCACATTTGTAAACCGATGCAAAGCAGGCATTCGTGGGGGCACTAACCTCCCCGCAACCCCTCCCTGTCCTCCCCCACCTTTGTGCAAATGCTGTTTATCCTGAACCTCAGCAACAAAAATCCTGGGAACTTTCTTTTTCTGGCTGGCAATGTGGAAGGTTGGGCTCACCTTCACCGAGAGGATTTAAGTCAGTGTGTGTCATGGAAAAGCCGACACCCTCCCAGCTCAAGGTGGCCCCAAAGAGGTGGGCCTGGGACTCACGACTCCTGGGCCCGTGGCAGGGGGACCCCGCCTCCCTGCAGCCCCTCGAAGGCGCCCAGACCCTTGGAGGCTCACAGCCCCTTATTGGTGCTCAGTAATGAAACTATATATTCACAGGAAGCAACAATCCTGCCAACAAGATGCACTGCAGAGCACCTGGCTTTCTAGAAGCAATAAATGAAAGTCTCATATATTAAAAAAAAAAAAAAAAAAAGATTAATGAAGTCATGATGGAGAGGCTGAGAACGCAGCAGAATTCACCAACTCAAGACAACGTGTGAAGAAGCAATTTGCTTCTGAAACTCCAAACATGAAATGCTTTAGTCCTTCCTGGCAGCTCTTCAGTAAGAAATAAATATTTCCACGTGGAAGAAAATGGTCCTTTGAAATGTAGCCCGTTCTGTTCAGGGGAGAAATACAGCAAAGTACTGTGGCTTTAGTGGCAGCGCGCATTAGTCTTGATTTTTTTTTTTCCAGTTTGAAAATTGTGTGCCTTTCCGTGAAGACTCAGATAGTAAACACCCATTCCCACGCGAATTGAGTTAGTCCAACAACCCCCCTTGCTGGCTCAGGGAACAATAAAGAAACCTCTCTGGCTGAGGGATCATGCCTTCCTTTAATGCTCTGATTATCTGTTACATTAAAAATGATCTTATTAAAAGCATGGACCCTGACTCATGTTTAATCCGCAACCATTACTCTTCTCTCTCTTCTATGTTTGAGTTCGTTCCCCAAAGATTAAAAAAAAAAAATTCTGTTTTGTGTCACTGTACTCTGCATTTGAAACAAACACATGATCGGGTCTAATGTCACATTAGTGGGAGGCAGGAGAAAGCTTGTCACATGATATCATTGTTTTCTATTCATACAGACGGCTTGTTTTTCTTTAATAAAAACCTTCTAACTGCTGCCTGCTCAGATCACAAGGCTCTCCGGGGAGTCACGAAGCCCAGGAAGCTTTTTGGCTCCAGGGTTTCAGAAGAACACTTTCAGCAAGACCTCGAATCAGTTATGCTAGGTACAAACGAGTCATACTTAATTTGAGTGAAATTCATTCACTTATTTGGCTCTGTACCTATTGCAAGTCTGTTTTGTGCAAGAGGCTGCCGCCTCCCAGAAGGCCAAGATTCTGTGGGTGGGTTGAGGCCCGCATGGGGCAAATATGTTCAGCGGCCCGTGTGCAGCACCCACCCCTTGGTCGCTAAGAGGTGATGGTGGCTTGCAGGATTGTTTGTTGTGTTTTCAAAAATCAGACTCCAAGTGCTCTTTTAAGCAAAATTTTAACTATAAACCTAGAGTTATCTACAGTGTGTTATGGACATTAACAGACGAATGCAGTGGGTTGGGTGCATGCAGAGAATGTAAAAAGTCTGCTGTGCTCCTTCGTTCGTTTGGGGCCGTTGCTCCGCAGTGGTGGGTGGACACCCTGATGGTGGGTGGGCACCCTGACGATGGGTGGAGATGCTCCCCCTCCCCGTGCTCATGCCCCTACCGTAAACAGCCACTAAGAGCTCCTACTCCTCTTTGTTCAAACAAACAAAAGCCCTTATGACCAAGTAGAAAATGAGCATCAGGTGAAAGCCTCAGGTGAAGGCGCTCATTGCTTTTTCTCTTTTGCGACGTACAACCGTGGCCTCGAGAGCAGTTCACGCTCAGAGTTTGGACGGCAAACAGAACAAAGGTTTGTCTTTAATGATACCTAGACACTCTTGTGATTGAGTTTTAATTATTTCTCTTTTCTTCTTTTTCACTTCCTAACTGAAACGCTGATGCTGGGGAGTCAGAACCGCCCTAGTTTGGGCAGAGACCTGCCGGCTTTGTTCTGCTTATGGCAAGCCCGGTCTCGGGGTCTGGGGGTCTTCCTCACAGTAGATCTGTACATTTACAGATGTACAATGAGAGCCTGGAGATGGAAGATGAGCTAAAATATACCCAGAATCTCCCAGTTCCTTTCTGGAGTGAAAGGGATCCCTTCCCACCTGAGCTCCAGGTCCCAACGCAGCACCATCGGATTTGAAACTTAAATCCCTGGGAGATGTAGGAAAACTTTGTAAACATTTTATATTTTTCTATGAAATAAGTTTGATTTGGGGCTAACTTTCAAGAATATTCAAATGTGCCTCTCTGTTGGTAAACCTGAAAGACTATTGTTGCATTTTTATATATTTTGTTCCTTATGTTTTTAACAATTATTATTCTGGAAGTCATTGGAACAAGATACATGAGCTGCCCTCAGGTAGTCAGCACCCTATTTTACCCCATTCCTGACAATCTGATGCAACTTTTCTTCTGGTTTGTGGTAGAATTTGATTTACTCATTTTGTGTTCTAATATACCAGTAGAAAAAGTAGATGTAAGTAAATAGTGAAGTATTTATTTATTTTTTGTCTCAAAATGGCATTGAGATTTGGACGCTAGTGAAATTAAGCCACTCAGCTAGATAAGCAATCATTGTTTATTTGTTTTAGGCACAGAACTTAGGACTAGGTTAGAGCAACTGCTTTTTTTTAATGGAAAATATTTTCTGATGAGGAATGGGCTGTCATCCCTTTAAACGGTTTTATTTGTATAGAACGAAGAGAATCCCCACATTAAAAATGCGATGTGATGAAAAACAGAACATGAATGAAGGCGATCCGTGTGTCGTAGAAACTAATGCTGTGGGTTGTCCTGTGAATGGAGCTCTTCAGTGATTTGAGGAGAACCTTGGGCTGGTGACAGACTCCACTGCAGGCTGTGTGAGTGTGTCCCTTTGGAGCCAGTGTCATTTCTAGGTTGCAAAGTGTGATGCTAAAATATTAAACATAAGGGGATCTGGCTTCCAGAAGTTTCAGGCTGCACAAGGCTGGGGCCACCCTCTTCCCCAGTAGAACCCCTTAATTTGGTTTTGTTGGGGACCAGCAGGCAGACCAAGACCACCGGAAGTGTCACAGGTCTTGGGGACTGTCATGGAGGTCCCCTCCCAGCAGCAGTGGGGCATTTGGACGGGGCAGGCCATGCACCATGAGGGCCAAGCTGGGCTAGAGAGGAGCTGTGGGCGCAGTATCAGGGGCTGGGAAATTATGGCGAAGGACAAAATGACGGGAGGAGGTGGAGGAACAGGGAAACTGGCCGCTGGCCATGGGTCGTGGCTGAGGAAGGTTCTCGTGGGTCTCCCAGCCTGCCTCCCAGGGTCAGCTTGCTGTTGGGAGCAAGGTTCGGCATCCCACTGTTACTTGCAGTGCAGGGCGGTGGGCGCTGTGCCGGAGTTGATGGTGTGGCTCTCTGTGGCATGCAGGCATTCTCCTGGCTTACCTTCCTTCTAAGGCATTGATTGCTTAACCCTAAGGCAAAGTGCGCTCCCTGGAACTTGCTAGAAATGCACATTCTGGCATCTCACCCTGGCTTTAATGACTCTGAAATTCTGGGTTGGAGCCCAGCCATCTCTGCTGTAAGGATCCATCCAGGAGACCCTGGTGCATGCTACCTGGGGAAAGTGCTAGTCCCATCCATGGAGATTGTGGTTAAATTCCACTAGGGTGCAGCCCGGCTGGGCATGGATTTTGAAAGCTCCCCAGGCAGCTCTTCGCTGGCAGCCAAGGTGGACTGATGGTCTAAAGTTGTGCTGCCCAGAACTTCCCGTGATGATGAAAAGCATCTGTGCACCATCCAATATGGGGGCCAGTCGTGGGGCTACTGAGCACTTGAAGTGGGGCCAGTGCAACTGAGAAGCAGAACATTACACTTTATTAATTTTAATTAATTGCAGTCTTTGGCTATGCATGGCCAGCGGCTATCGTGTTGATAGCACCGTCCTAGAGCCACAGAGAAATGTAAGCTTTCCCCTTAGTGGGTTTGGACATGTGAAGGCCTCATCAATTACATATGTAAGGAGATAAGAAAAAGGTATTCAAGAGTACTGAGATTATTTTTAAATCTCCGTTTGGCGATAAATAGATAAAAGCAGTGTGTGGGGCCACTGACTCCCCTCCTGACTTCCTCCTGTCTTAGGCGACACACACAGTTCCTCTGGCGTCTTGTCCAGCTCTCTCCTGAGGAATGTGCTTAGGAATCTCAAGGGATTGGATTCCTGGGCACTCTGTCCGTACTTGAGAGGTCTGGGCTGGGGCCTGGAAACTGCATTTTGGCAAAGAGGCTGCTGATTATTTGCAATAAGAAATGAAAGTGATTTAGAGTGTTTGTCCATCATAAAAAGCTGGAATTACCATGCCTGAATATTAGGAAAGTTGATTTGGGAAATATTTTTTAAGTGTTTCCTGACTTCAGCAAAGTAGCTGTTTCTCTATTTGCCCGCCTGTGCTAAGTAAGCTAGGGCAGTAGCTGTTGAATGTGGTTCACCCCTGCTTTGGAATGAACCCTGTGATAGGCTGCATGTTGCTCTATAGCTAATGCCCATGCTGCCAAGGGGCCTCCTCTCATAGGGTGGGTGCTGTGAATGCCAGTGAGTCATGACTTGTCTTCTTTCCACACCCTGCATGCATGGAGGACCCTTCTCATTAGTGGCCACAGCTATGAACTGTTTGTGGGCTCAACCTTCGCCCCCCAGGTTGCAGAAAAACTTCACCCAAAACACAGCCCCATGGCTGCGAGTGCCCCTGTTAGTTGTAGAAGCTCCTCCTGCGTGTTAGGCAAGATACACACACGTCACACATGGATGACTGTGTGTTGTTCAAACTGAAACACTTTTGAAAGTAAATGGGGGCACTATCCAAATTGTCAGGGCAACGGGTGGACTGTTGCACTGTTATAAAGCGCCGAGACTCCAGTTCAGCTCTGCGATCTGTACTGGGATTGAATAGTTTCCCCCCAAATTCATATCCACCCAGAACTTCAAAATGTGATCTATTTTGGGAAATAGGGTCTCTGAAGAAGTAATTAGTCAACGTGGAGCTAACTGGATCAGGCGGCCCTGCAGCTGATGACCAGGGTCCGCACGGGAGGAGAGGAAGGGAGTGGGCCAGGGGGGCTGCAGTGATGGAGCAGATGGGGACGGGCGTCCGTGAGCTGAGGGACACAGCAAAGGCCGTGACCAGCAGAAGCCAGGTGGAAGCAAGGAGCAGGGGTCTCGGAAGGGGCCAGCCTGCCAACACCCTGATGTTGGACTTCAGGCCTCTGGGATTTATTCTGTGCAAGAGAACATTTCTGCCGTGAATGGGACGCAGCCCCCCAGTCTGTGGCCCTCTGCCATGGCAGCCACAGGGAACTGATTCAGAATCTGAGGGCCACACCCCAGGCCCGCTGCTCACTGCAGTGCAGGGACCTGGATTTAAGCCCCTGCCTCGTCATTTATGTTTTATGTGAACTGTAGTAATCCCTTACTCTTGAAGATTCACTTTGCTCACCTGTACCACAGGAACGGTAATGATCACATCTATTTTGTAGACTGTAGGTTTGTGATTATTCTCTTTTTTGGTTCAATACATATTTTATGTGAAAGTTTTCTAGGTGCTGGGAATAGAGAAATGAAAGACACAGTCCTTTCACTTAAGGGAAAATACTTCTTACAGGGAACTGCAGATAAAATCCTTTCTTTTAAGGAATTTACAGTCTAGGGAAAGGCCATAGCAAACAATTGCCCCCATTTTGGTGAGGTGAATATTATTTTAAAACATAGTGAAGTTCTGTCACCTGCCGCAGCGTTCCGCCATCTAACACCAAAGTCAAAGGGAAGCAAGCTCCTCTCCTTGCTCTCAGAAGATGACACCCTGGGTGTGGGACCCCCTCCAGGACCTCAGAACTGGGGAATGTGAAACAACAACACAGGAACACGTAGAATTCACCCAAGGAGCCCAGTGAGAGCGGCCGCTTCCATGCCCAGGAGAGCCCCTGCCCCTTTCCTCTGACTTTCTAGACCAGCTTTGGTTCCTAGGCATCTTATGAGTCTTATTCTTCAGCCTCCTGTGAGCCCCTGATGTCATTTTGACACCTTCAAACTTATCCAAGAAGCTCAAACTTATCTTAAAATTTATATGGGGCTGCAAGGGACCCAAAACAGCCAACCAATCTTTACAAAGAAAAAGAAAGTCAGAGGGACTTAGCATCCTGATTTCAAAACTTACCACAGAGCTACCATGACCAAGACAAGAGTCAACAGAATAGACTCGGGAGCCCAGAAATGACCCCATGTATCTAGGGTCAATTGAGTTTTCCACAAGGGCACCAAGACAGTTCAATGAGGAAAGAACAGTCTCCTTCCCAAACGGTGCTGGGCACCTGCAAAAGAGGGGGGTCGGGCCCTGCCTCATACCATGTATAAAACTAGCTCAACCTGAATCACAGGTCTAAAATATGTAAACCAAACTTGTAAAACTGTTAAAAGGAAACATGGGCGTCAATCCTCATAACCTTGGATTAGGCAATGGTTTCTGAGATGCCATATGTGAAGCGCAAGAACCAAAGAAAAAAAATAGGTGGAGTGGCCATCATGGAAATTAAGAACTTTTGTACCTCTAAGGACACTCTCCAGAAACTGAAAAGAAAAACTGCAGAATGGGAGAAAATATTTGCAAATGATATATCTGATAAGCTTCTAGCACCCAGAACATATAATGAACTCTTAGAATTCAACAACAAAAAGACAAAGAACCCAGTTAAAATATAGGCGAAGGATCTGATAGATGTGTTTTCAAAGAAGATAAACAGATGACAAGAATACCTGAGAAGATGCTCGTAGCATTTGTAACTAGAACTGAATTCAAAAACATGATGAGATACCTTCACACCCACAAGGATGGCTAGAGAAAAAAGACAGATAATAACGTGTGTTGGCAAGGATGTGGAGAAACAGGAGCCCTCCGACATTGCTGGTGGGTATGTAACATGTGCAGAGACTATGGAAATCAGTCTGGCAGTGCTTCAAAAAGTTAAACCGAGGGCTCAGCACTTCAACTCCTGGCTCCATACCTAAGAGAACTGAGGGCACGTCCACAGGAAAACTCGTACAGCATTATTTGTGAGAGCCAAAAAGTGGAAACAGCCAAAACGTCCATCAGTTGATGAACAGATCAATAAAATGTAGTAGATCCATACCCCAGAACATTATTCAGCCATAAAAGGAATGGAGTACTGCTCCATCCCTGGAAAATACTAAGTGAAAGGAGGATGGCAGCGGGACAGAGCTCCACATCGTGGGTGGAAACTACTGTCCACACGCAGAATTTCTGCTTCCCCACAGGGACACCTTAGCTCTTTGAAGGCCTTTCTCAGGCCGCCCAGTTCCTGCAGGGTGATCGTCCTCACTGCAAGTCAGCTGACCGGTGGCCTCCCCACACGCACAGAACCCCCTTGCTGCGGCACCCAGGTCAGATGCAGTCACCGGGGTGTGGCCTGGGACTTCCACAGCGGGGTGGGCCTCATCCAAGCAGCTGATGGCCTGAACGCGAAGCTTGACTTCCTCCTCCAAAGAGTGAATTCCACAGAACGGCTTTTGAACTTGAACCCAAACCTTGGCCCTTTCCTCCCTGGGTCTCTAGTCTGAGGTCTACTGCAGATTTTGGGCTTGCTGACCTCCACTATTGTGTGAGCCAATTCCTTAACCTAAACTCTTAATATATATATAAACATTTATATATATATATATAATATATATATATATTATATATATATATATACACACATACACATTACACACACACACACACACACACACACACACACACACACACACATCCTGTTGTTTCTGTTTCTCTGGAGAACCCTGACTAATACAATCCTCTACAGACCAGACCAGCAAGATCTCAGATTCCTCAAGGATAAATATTCGGGAAGCCCTCTTGTATAAGGACCTCGAACTGTTTAAGATTCTGGCTGAAGTCAACACAAAAATGATGGTAGGAAGCTGTCATAAATAGCAGCTCTGGCCTCATGAGCAGCCACAGAAATTATGTCTTCAGCCGCTAGCAGTATTCCCTTCCGTACTGTGTCACCTGTATTTATGAGTTACTTGATTCCCTTTTCATTCTTCTCTCTCCTCTCCCTCACTGTTGCACATACAGTCCGCCAGTAGTGGACCACCATTTAGCTCACGGGTTCAGAAGAGCCGGACTACACACGAGTGGGTCTTGGAGATGGAGGGACACCCTGGCGCTGAGCGCAGGTGCAGTCGGTAACCCCTGAGGCTCTGGGCCGTGGCCCTTTGGTGAGGGGGTGAGTGCATTTTCTGTTTGGAAGGGACACTGTGTTAAAGAGAACTAGTTTGTTAAAGAGAGCTAGCTATTGGGAAAGAATCTCAGGGAAGAAGTGTGTGTGAACGTAGCAGAGCTGGAGGTGTCCGTTTACTGGTCCCTTCCCGCTCCCGTCTGACTGGGCAGCGTCCCCAAGGCGTGCTGCATCGTGGGGTGCAGTGTGCTGTAACTCTCCCTCTCTCCACCCAGGTGGTCTGAACTTGGGCGTCAGACCTCTGAGGGACCTGCGGGATGTTCCCACGGGGATCCTTGACTCATGGACAGGAAGAGATGCTTATGGTCCGTTCACAGTCCCTGCATATTGTCCAGCGCTAGAATCCTGGCCAGCCTTCTCACTCAAAGAGACAGCCACGGTGCTTCCTGCTCTGTGGCCCCCCAGGATTCCGGGGCATCTGATGGCCGCCGGGCCCCCACTCAGTTCTGTGGTCCTCCCTCATTCAATATCATGCCAATGGACTTCTTGCACTTGGGAAGCCAGAGGGAGTTCTGGCAGCCACCAAAATACGGGCCAGCATCATGGTTTTGCACTAGAGGCTGTGGGGGCCCCACACCAGGAAGCACCAAAGCCGCAGAGCCGGGCGGGTGGACTGGGGGGAAGACTGCCCTACAAGGTGTGCACGCCTCCTGGAAACGGCCTGGCTGAACCACTCAACCGAAAGACGCTCAGTGTCGGCTCATTTTACAGGAGGCATTAATATGTCTCCCTAGCCCTGCTTTTGAGGATTTGGGTTACGCTTAAGATACCTTCTTGATTTCTTCCTCACACGAAGAGCTTGTCCTGGGGCACTGCTGCCCCCAATACCCATTCCAGGTCTTGTCACCTGGGCAGCCAAAAGCTGGAAGGTGTTAATAGAAGGATTTGAACTTCATCAGATACCCTGGGAGCCTCCAAAGAGTGTGGTAATAAAAAGAGCACCGTTGGCAGAAAAAAATACATGAGCTCTTGCCATTGCATATTGTGCTACTTTTAAATTGAATTCTGTTTTGCACAGAAACCTCTGTATTTGTTACTGAATCTAGTTAGGAATTTTGCCTGCTGCCCAGGATGTTAAAGCACACCATCCCACAAACAGAGAAGGTCCTCATATAGTAGAAGGCATAGATTACTGATTATAGATTTAGAACAAAAACACAGATCTCTAGCCTCCCCAACTGGTGCCCACCTTGTTGGAGCTGATGGCCTGACTCTAACCCTCTGGTCCTCTCGCTGGTACCAGCGGAGTAGAAGGCACGGCAGGTGGCGGGGGCTGGCTGGCTGTGAGTCGGGGGCTCACACGGAGGCCCTGGGGCGTTTGTGACTTTAACTGTCTTGCTCTGCCCCACGACCTCTGCCAACCAGAGAGGGGACAGAGATTGCAGGGCACTCTCCTTCTAGTATGATCTTGTGTTCCAGGGAAATCATGTGAAGGAAGAAAGTAAAAATTGATATCTGTTTTGTTTTGTGTAGTTTTGCCAACACATTCTGCTGAAAATTTTTTTAAATTATCATCATCATCCTGGTTCACAATCGCTTTTATTTTTTAGATAGAGTCTCATATATTTAATAATTCAGTCACTGGTCTTATACTCATTACCAATCATGATCACTGGGTTTGAAACGATTTATAATCCTGTTATACAGACCAGTAGAGAGCATGCCCTCTGACCCAGGCAAGTTGTTTTCTGTGAAGATGGGGGCCTGGGCAGTGCCCAGTCACACCCTGCTCTAGTCAGCCCTCCCCGGACAATGGGAAAATTCAACATTTGCAAGTAGAAGGAAGAAAAACAAGCCAGTGACCATACCTGTGACTCATACACACGAAAGAAGATATTTATAAATATACATGAAGTACAAGGAATAATATTGCAACCACTCCCAGACCAACCAGTCAGCCTGAGTGTTAGAACTAGACCAGCGCTGCAGAAGGCCCTTGTATATTCTCTCCTGATGTCATCCCCCCTGCTCCCTGGGGTCACCATATCCTAATTTTTGTGTTCATTAGTCTATTAATTTCCATTATAATTTCCTCACATAGCTATGTGTCCTTCAACCATATATTTCTTAGTCTTGCATATTTTTGAAGTCTCCATAAGTGGTATAATATTGTAAGCAGTCTACTTTTTTGTTCAAGTTTATGTTTGGGGTGCCACCCATGTACGTAGATGTATGTAGTTCTAAGTCATCCATTTTCACTGTGATACAATTCCATTTCTTGAATATACACCATGATTTATTTTTTTCTCTTAAAATTGCTTACACTATTGTATTAATATGATTTATATATACATAACAGTTATTATACAGTACTGTTCATGAGCTGTAAACATCCCCTCAATATAGGCTCCAATACGTAAAAGACTGAACAGTGAATTGGCTGATGTTCCATAGTTTCTTTGGAAACCAAGGATTTGAGGCCAAGTCGTCACCTCCTTCAGCCTCATCAAGCCTCCCTTAAAACACAGTAACCCTGTTCTTCAGATAATATTTCCTCCCAAGCACATGTCAAAGCCTCAGCGATATCAAATGATGCCCTGTGACACCAAAACATCAATTTATGTCAAATGTCATTTGATGCTCGCTGAGTTTCCTTTATTAGAATGATAATGTCGTTGATCACATGTCTTTCCTTCCACCTCCCGGGTTCTAGTTATTAAATCACCGCCCCACTTCACGTGCTTGTTTGTAAATCGGTAGCGCCACTACTAACGTGGGTCTGGCGAGGGCCCCAACCTACGAACATGGCTCCCAAGCGCGTGGTGATGACTGTGTTCTATAAATGGGTACTGCAGATGATCAAAGACATTCATGGATCCCAACGGGCCACAGAAATACCAGAGCAACAAGTGACCGGTGATGGGTGCACGTTTGCTCAGCCTCAGTCCTGCAGTCAGAGCTCTTGTCGGTCCACGCGGGGAGGCAGGGCAGGTCTGGCCGCTGCCACCACCAGGTGGGACCTGGCTGCCGACCTGGAGGAAGCGTGGGTGTGCGCTCTGGTCCCTGTGCCCTGCTGCCACACACGTGTTTGCGGAAACATCAGCTCCAACGGGGATGTTGCGGTTCTGGCTCCCCGCTGCCCAAGCCGGTTCACCCAGGTCCCCGGTAGGATTTTACTCTGAAGAAACTACCTGTGGCCCCTATGTTCTTACTGTGATGGACGTACAGCCAAGACCAGAGCCGCAGATGAGGCTGGGGGTCGTGACGGCAGCGCATCTCTCTCCAAGACCATGATAAGGTGAGGGGGGCTGTGGCTCCCCCGGCGAGCCTGTGAAGCTCATAGGGAAGGTGCCATGTCCTGACTTATTTTGGAAAGGGACACCAGGTAGATGTGGCCCTAGTCCTGCTTCCCTGTGGCATAGAGGCCAGAAAGGATTCACAGGATCCATCGGTTTTGACCTTGACTGGAAGCATTAACGCTCAAAAACAATCCCAGGAATGCCCAGGAAGAGGCCGACAGGAGAGGGGAAGACTCTGTCTTCTAGGGAAAGCCCTTGGCCTGACCCATCTTGATAGCAGGTTGGCTGGCTTGAGCTATGCAGGTGCAGGGGGGGGAGGTGGACATCTTCTCGGTGGCGGGACGGGGGCTGCAGGGGTGCAGCTGCAAGAGCAGTGCATCTTTTCCAGAGTCATCGGGTCGTGCCCTGGACAGACAAGAGTGAGAGCAGGCGCAGTGGGGTGGGAGTGGGGGACCCTTCCTTGTTGCTCGGCCTCCCTGGGGTCTGGCGGGTGGCTTTTTCAGACACCAGAGCAGGATCACGTTCCCCTTGTCTCCCAAGTGAGCAGAGTGATTGGTTTCATTAAGGTCTAGAGAGTTTAGAGCGAATTCCTCTGCACTGAGTGATTGGAGAGCTCTCCCGCCGCCGTCTGTGAAGGGTGATCTGGATGCCGGAGGTTCGCTCTCAGGCTCCTCAAACTCAGTTTGTTTCCATGGTTACAAAACACCGCGCTCTCCCTGGCCCACAGTGCATCCGGACGGGCACGCTGGCTGCCTGGTAATGGCTCTATCACTTTCAAAATCTGCAGGCCTCCTTAGCACTATCCAAAGCTTAGAGAGGCGGGAGCGGGGGGTGCCCTCTCCCGTTGTGCGTGCTAGCTGGCAATCCTAATTTTGATTTAAGTATTTTGCAGGGAGCAGGGGAAAGGGTATTTGCACTGTTAAACTAAATATTGAAGCATCATCCTCCAGTACATGGAAATACCAAGGGAAAAGTTGGTATGCAGGACAGTGTCAGCAACTGCCACAGTGCCCTGGGGTTTCTGTTGCCCAAGTGAAGTCCATTAGCCCAGCTCTGTCCTTGGAGGCCATATGCTGGGATGACCAAGGCCAGGCGCAACCTGAATGATTGACTTAAATCTTTTTCTTACCAGCCATGGGTAATTTGTTCTCTCCTCACAGCAGTTTTCCCTTCTGTGAAGAAGGAAGTCTCAGGCGCTAGTTGAGAGGATTAAATGAGATTAGTAAAGGATTTAGGACAGTCCATACTATGCACTCGATAAATGATCATCGCTATTCTTGGCAGTCCTGCGACACAAAACAGTGCAGAGAACATGGGTCTGCAGGGCATTGCGGGGTGTGGGGGGGTGATGAGGACAGAATCCCGGAGGCCTTAGAAGACAGAGCCTTCTTGGCTTTTGGTTGCATTTGCTCTGCTTGATGAGAGAGGAAACGGGTGGGGGTCCTGCAGCCAGAACGTCCGAGTTGAGATCTTGGCGTTGCCTCATAGGAGATGTGCAACCTGGGGTGACTTACTCAGCCCTTCTGTGTCCAGGCCTCCCTCTCAGTGCAGTGGGGACGAGGACGCACATGTCTTGGACACGCCAGCATTTGTCCAGGGTCTAGACCAGTGCCTGGGGTCCAGAGAACACAGAGCAGCCTTCAGAAGAGTCAGACGCCCACAGCTCAGCAGAACACAGCCGTGTTCTTCTCGCCCCTCACATGCCTCTTTATCTGCTTGGCGAGCTATTTCTTGCCTGCACCTTGGGTGAAATCTCAGAACTTTCCCAATCCCTATTGAATTATACAAAGTCTTCTGGTCACTTCTCCAAGTAAAAGAGCCTTATTTTAGAGATTAAAGTGCCCATTCCAGATGATAAAGTACAAAGCTTCATTTAAAATGGCATTGTCTCTTCCCTCAGTGAATGCTGACTGAAGAATGAATGTGTAGCTTTTGCTAAGTAGGTTGATGAGGGACAAGAATCATGAAATTGACTTCTAGCACCTCCTCTGAAAGTCCCCATCTGTCTTGCACCCTTTGTGGGATGTGGGAGCAGCTGAGGGCTCGGCTGAAACTAGGGTAAGAAAAATCCCTTTTTTAAAATCATTATGCATGCAGCAAATATGGCATTGTTACTATTAAAATATATTTTTCTAAATGATAAATCCTGAACTGCACCCCCTTCCCCAGGAGCCTCATACAAATATGAATTTTCAGTTGCCATATATGTCCATTCCCATTCAAAAGTAGGGATGCCAGATTTAGCATATAAAAAATACAGGACACCCCATTACATTTGGATTTCAAATAGGCAGCACATAGTTGTCAGTGTAAGTATGTCCTCTGCAATGTTTATCCTGGGTCACATCTGGCAACCCTGTTTCAGCAATTCTTGTATCGCAGATGGTTTGGATGGTAAAGCCTGTGCAATTAGGGCATTCAGGTTGCAAGCAGCAGAGTACCCACATAGAGGTGCGTGAGCAAGGAGCCGTCATTACTACCCACGGACTAAGAGCTGGAGAAGAGGACGGGTCTGTGGTGGGTTGAGCCCCTGCTTGGTATGTCATGTTCTGGGTCACCCTTTCCACAGGCCTCTTGGCTTCCCTTTGGCCATAAACAGCTCCAGTGTCACATCACCCCACAGGACATCCCATGGTAAGAATGGGTATGACTGCCCTGGGAAGCCCCCTTTGTAATTCAACTTTTTATTATGGGCTAATTGTAGAGTTTTGTGCATTAATGAAAATGATACAGAAAAATCCTAGGTGCCCTTCACCTAGCTTCTCCCAGTGGGAGCATCTTACACAATTACAGTACATCACAACCAGGGTATGGGTATAAATGCAGTTCATCCCCACCCTGATTTCCCCAGCTTTGCTTATACTGACATGTAATAGGAGCATAACAAGTAGTTGTTGAGTGAGCCAGTGGGTGGCCAGCACTGTCCCTCGCTCGCTGTAACCATCTGTTACCCTGTAGGGTAAAGTGATGTGGGCTCCTTGAGTTGGGGGTGGTGTCCCTGGGCTGCCTCGTAAAAGGTACTCAAGACATGCTTTTTTATGGGTGAATGAGTGACTGGGTAGAATGCCCTCAGGGGTTCCATTTTGTGGTGAAAAAACTTGGTGTTTCTTTGATTTGTGCTCTTATATATGGGGGTTCTCACCAATTCTGCTCATATCAGCTTTGCCTGTCTGGAATCTAACTGTCCCAAAGGTGGGGGCCTTGTCCATAAAGCTCAGGTTCCCCCTTTGCAGATTCAGGGGTGGTGCATGGGAACCTCCAGATGGAAGGGAAGGGGTGCAGTGAGACTGGAAGGGTGGAAATGCAGGGCTGGGGGGCCAGGACGGTGGGGCCCATGGGGCGCACCTGCTGAGTGACGGTGGTCGGGTGCTCACCCCCTCGCGCTCCTGCTCCGTGCTGTGAAATGACGGCTCTGACCATGCAGGGTGGCAGCACTACTCAGGGACCGCTGCTGCTTCCACATGGCCTGCAGGCGTCCCCGAGAAGTCCATCTTTCCCCGGGGTCCTCCTGGCCTCCTGTGAATCAGGCAACGTGGGGCCATAGCTTCCGGAAGAGCCCGGCTACGGGTGGATGGGGTGAAGCTGACAGGACTGAAGTGGAGCTCTGGGGTCTGGCTGGACACCCCCAGGCCCTTCCCACGGATGGCTGTGTCTCCCTGGCCCTCTTCCTTCCAGAACCCATTTCTTCCCCTCCTTCCCCTCACAGTTGGTCTGCAGGATGTGGGTCTTGGCTACTTGAAACTACCCAGTTAATGAAGAATGTTGGAATCTACTCAACCTTAAATCCACTTTACAACTTTTTAAGGTCTTTCATCTGGCATCTCAAACTTCTTTAAAAGGAAAAGAGTTTTGGCCCTGACTGGTAGCGTCAGTAAGTATCGAGGACCCACAGGGAGGTACACTCACTCCCTGTCCATAAATCAGTTTTCCTAAGACCCCTGCCCGTAATACCTGTGCAAAATCTCTGGAGGACAAGTGCCATTATTCATATCAGATGGTGAGGCAGAATTCCAGGCACTACTGTCCTTGCCCACATCCCAAATCATGGAATAAATGTCTTTACTTTCTGCAGCAGAAAGGAGTCTTCGCTGTCTGACCATGTGCACGAGGAAAATCTCATCCCTGGTTATTATCTGGGCAAGTCAACGTTTCCCCTGGGGGGCGAAGAGCAACCAGCTACTGTTCAAAGTGATTTACACATATCCACTCACTTAATCTTCACAACAACCCAAAGGCGAGGAGCAATGCTTATCGGTTTCATGCTAAACTTGAGAGAGAGCCTGCACCCCGTGCCTCAAGGTGCCCACCCGGGGTGGGGAGGCCTGAACTGCTTGTCCCTGTGCCATTCTGCCCCACGTTCTAAGGACGGCCCTGGGGTCAGTCCCACACTGGCATGGAAAAGTCTCAATATGAGACGAGTGGAACCATCTTGAGTAAAAATTGGAGAAAGTTTACTGGTCAGTATCCCCACATCAACAGCACATAAGTGCACATGTTTTAAAAAAGAAAAAAAAAATTGGATATTGGAAAGGTATTGTTTTTATTTAAATAGTGATCTACATCCAGATGTCCTGAAAAAAAATCCCAGATTATAACAGCAACATCTACGACTCCAAGAAAGGCACCCCTTGTTATGCCAAATGTCTCCTACATGCTGCTGGTCCTTTTACATTCCTTTGGATAAAATAAGCCGTTTCTCCTTTACCTGCTAGATTATACTCTATTTTTAGAAGAGACACCGATCATACATTGGGCAAGAAAGTGAAATACTAAGAGTGTGAAAGTGTACGAACACTGAAACATTTCACCATGGGGAGATGTGTCAGCCATTGAATTACTCTTCGGACTGCTATTTTGTGAACACGGTGGACTTCGATTTTATTTTTTGTAGGGTGAGGCACTCAGGAAATGTGAAGGAGCCCAGATACGCTGCCTCTGCGGGTCAGCTGCTGTCCCTCACACGTCAGGGGGAGCCCAGACTGTCCAAGACGCCCTGACCGTGGGGAGACCAGCACGCGCAGGCCTTCCGCCCTTCACGAATCTTTCCCCTTCTGCCCTGCTTTTCATTTGAAAATCAGCTCTCACTTCTCGGATCAAGCAAATGATATTCCAGCACTGCTGTGACCGAAGAGAGCGGGAAACGAATACAACAGAATACAGACCGACGAATTTGCATGTGTCAAAGATGCTCCAAATTTAAGTAGTAGAGGTAATATTTAATTTTTGATTCCAAAAGACTAAAAGTCTTGCTCTCTCTTACCGAACTTTTCTTTCATCATCTCCAGGATTCTTTTTTCTTTTGTCTGACTGTTGCTGCCGCTTGCTGTCGTGGGCATCAGGCGGGAGCGCCCCGTTCTGCCCGCGCCTTGTCTGCGCGTCCGCCGCGCTGCGCAGAGGCCGAGGCTCAGGGTCACGGAACCGGGGGAACAGGCGGAACCGGCAGAACCGGCGGAGTGGGGCTGCCGGGGAGGAGGAGGGCCCGGCCCAGGCGGGAGACGGTGCCCACCTCGGCGAGGGCTTCGGGGCGTTGAGGCGCCCAGACCCCCTGCATCACGGCGCAGCAGGGCATCAGCCCCTCGGAGCGCGGAGGGGGCGGACGGCGGGACGGCGGGGCGCAGAGGCCTTGGGGTTCACCGACGACCGCGCTCGCTCCCTGGAAACAGTCGCTTAACAGCACCGCTCATTACAGAGAAGGCACCGTCTCCCCTCTCCCCGCTTCCCCTCCCTCTGGAAGCCTCCTGAAAACACCGGACCCGAGCAATTTGGTGATCTTAAGAGTTTCTTCAAGTTAATGAGAAACTCGGTTCCTTCCCTGCCGGGGGGAGATGGTCCCATTCCCACACTACGCGCCCCCTGCGGGAAGGCTGTCCGTCCACGTGGATGAGCCCCGTGATGGGCTGTGGGAACCTGCAGCCGTCGGGCAGACAGCTGGGGCAAAGCGGAGCAAGACTGGGGGCAGCACCTCGGTGGGGTCTGTCTATGGGCACCCACGAGAAGGAGGGTCAAGGAGGGTCAAGGGAACCTTTTTCGGGCAACTTGCCAAAGTTGCGTCCAGTTATCCACCAACGGGACGTTTCATTGTTACATTCTGGAAAAACACTTCAGCTGACCGCAGCCAACCAGACAGCTTTTTGGGCGACACTAGAGGGAATTCCTCTTTCCCGATGGTGGAGAGATCGAACTGGGAGTGGGCTGTAACTAACGCGACCCCCGGCAGGAAGAGAGAGCGGGGGGGGCATAGAGATCAACAGCTTGGGGGTAGACGGTTTAGACGAATCCATCACAAAATAACCAGATGGGACATTTGAAGTGAAGAAAAGAGTGAAATCAGAGAAATAAAGGGAAAGAACTTTAGGAAAACAAACTTGTTCTTTTTAACGTGTGGATTGACCAGATGCATTTATCTTTTTTTTGACCCAACCCTCTGCAAAAGAATTTTTAAGGTTTTATTCATAATAGCAAAGAGAATGGGAGAAAAGACACCAAAGGATTAGAGGTTTCAACGTGCATGGAGGCAGGGGGCAGACAGAGAACAGGTGGGGGCTGTGCAGAGCAGAGGCTGTGTCTGTAGAGGTGACTCACCCCAAGGGCCCTCTGAGATGAGTCCCCTCTGGCCTCCTGAGCAGCGGGTGAGTGCCACTGCCCTGGCCTCCCCATCTGCAGGAGACTGAAGTTTACTCAATGCAGACAGTGAGCAGTGGACGCTCTGAACAGGGGCCCAGTCCCCACCAGAGGCAGGCACGGGGAGTGGGCTCCAGGCAAGCGACACTGAACCCGCACAGAGTCCCTTTGCTATGGAAACCCCTCCCTCACCTGCTCCCAGGAAGTCAGCAGCCAGGTGTTTCCGGGGCAACTGTCCCCCCAGCAGGGCCAAACAACGATGCTTACCATGGGCTCCACAAGCCCCATCGTGGGCTCAGCCATCTGGGTGTTAGGACCTCAGTCATCGATAGGAGAGGATTGTCAAGCATCACAAGAAATTTAATTTAAAAAAAAACATTAAAGAAAAAATTATCTCAGAAGAGATACTCAATGAAAATGAAGGAAGAAGAAAGCAACTCATAAAAAATCAATATTAATATCCTTAGAGTGGTAAACAAGAACAGAATGAATATATACATACATAGAAAAGGATAAAGAAAAGGTCTTGGAATTTGTAGGTATGGTAACAGAAATAAAAAAAAAATTCTATGAACAGTTTGAAGGATAAAGTCAAGGAAAACTTCTCACAACTAGAAGATGACCAAATTTAGAAGACCTACTGGGTGCAGGCAGAATGGGAGGCACGACCTCATTAAGGTATATCCTCAGGACGGTTCAGGGCACCGCCACTAAGCAGATCTCAAGGGCCATGGGACAACAAACCACACGGTCCACACGTGCAGGAGGGTTGGGATGGACGGGGTTTCTCCGTGGCAGGAAGGTAGAAGGTAGTTGCCCTCAGAATCCTGAGTGAAGCCCCGATGGTCCGTGGCGCTGTTGTCGTCACAGCTGGGTGCTCAGTGTACATGAGGGTCCGTGATCGTTCTCTCTCCTTTTGGTATATTTTAGAATTCTCAAAATTAGCAGTGTTGGAATTTACCTGAAAACAAGCCCACCAACAGAGACAACAGTAAGAGAAAGCTGGTGAGCCAAGAAGATGCACTTTTTATCAACAAACGTGGAGTCAGCGGTCAGTTCCGAAGACAGACAAACCCCGGGGGTAACGGTGAAGGGCCAGCTTCGGCGGCTGTATCGGTGTATACCCCGTGTTAACGGAAGCAGCGACACCCATCTGCGTATTCAAAGTGCTCATAAAGCCACAGCCAAACGAGATCATAAAGGCAGGGCCTAGTGAGCAGCACCGCTGCGCAGCGGCACGCTCAAGAAGACTCCGCAGCACAGGAGAAGTGAGGAGTAGAAGTATTTTTCAAATATATTAAATGAAAGGAAAAATACAGGGAAATATCATCCCTTAAAGAAGCTGAAACACAGGAGTATATTTTTTTACGGTTTGAGTTCATTACTTTGCCGAAGAATACTTGCACGCACACCAAGTCTGCACAGTCCCCGTGTGAGATACACGGATAAAAAGGCAAACTGGGGAAGAACAATAATAACTGAGTATCACCTCTCGAAGGGTCCTTCTCTTTCGGGTGGTCTGGTGGTCATGCTCCAGCCACGTTAGGCACTGGCAGGCGTCACTATGGGACCCCAGCCAGCACACGACAGATATCACAGGACAGAGAAGGTTCTTGAGGATCTTCAAAGGAAACAGTGAGGCCAGCTTTTAAAAGAGATGGTTTACCACCTAATTCCAGCCTGTTCATCTTGGAATCGATACCTGGGAAGAGCCTGGAACAATCATTGAGTAATCAGTTGGCCATCAATAGGATGACGGAAGATGCAGAAACCAGCAAACATTTTTGAAAAGGCAGATGCAATGCAGTGGGGTGACTCTAGGCTGCACTCCGACTCTGCCCCACAAAGCACCCCAGGAGAAGGGCCTGGGGTCATGCTCTGTGGTCACTGGGGCTCTGCTAACACAAAAGAGTGACCGTAAACTGTTGTGTGATACGGCCTTTCGTTAGTATAAGCACTGGGTTTAGACACAATGCTAATTTCAGCAAATCTTTGCAAATGTGAAGGATAAATGACATGCATCTATGGAAGGATGTGAGGTTTAAAGAGCAATGCCCCAGTAAGACCGTCCCCGTGTGCCTGCCACAGGCAGGGGCCACCGGGGGGCAGTTTCCAGAGATGAGGCTATTGGTGTTCTGCCCACATCTGGGGGTGCGCTGCAGAGCCAGATCCAACCCCAGCAGTTAGGGGGGAAGGCAGGTTGGGAGGGATGTTGGAGAAGAATTGCCCTGTGACACTTTTATTATGGTTTAATCACAGTAAAGAAAAGTGGCTCATGCCAAGTGAGACTGCCTGCCGAGGAATGTCCTAAGCACTGTGACCTTTCAGCACATACCATCCAGACTACGACCCTCTGAAAATGGGACTCTTACTGTCTCCAATTTATAAATGGGGAAACTGAGGCCCTGAGAAGTAAAGCACTTTGTGGAAGATCTGACAGCTGACGAGTAGCCCTAGGAGTACCGCCCAGCTAGCACTCCAGAGCACAGGGGGACTTGCTGTTCTGATGTTTCTCAGGCTTGCTCACTGGAACTGTTAACACGGCCAACTAAACAGGCTTCAGTGCTACATCTTGTGGTGGGTCAAATAGTACATTTGCTTCTACTGGCTCCTAGTATAAAAAAGCAGCAGGTATCGAGAAAATTAAAAAGCATTTTCACAGGAGAAAGACACAAAAATTACAGACAGTCAAACTGTTATCTTCGGTTTTTTTCTACACATGGGACAGCCACCCGGTTCCAATTTCAGCAGGACAGATTGCCACAGAGCAAGGCTCTGTGATCTTAAAGATCTGCACTTGGGGACAGAGACTAACTGGTTTCTGCAAACCATCATGTCTTGTGGTGAAGGAATTACGGGCTGGTGCGGCCGCTTCATGGGCCGACCCGGACGCTGCGGGGAAGGTCTGGCCTGGAGCGGTGGGATGGCCCTCTGCAGGTCACCCCGTGCATGCACGCACTGACGTTTCTGAGCTAAGACCCTGGCAGATAAGCCACCCCTCTGGGGGCTTCCAGCTCCCAGCTGCCCTGTTCTTTCCAGGGAGAGCCCCTGTGGCTGGAGCCAGTTTGATTTCTAAGGAGGAAATAATGATGTGAATTGTTCCCATTTGCTATAGAATGATTTTCTGTTGCCTATATCTAAAAGCATATTCACTAAACATTCAGAGACACGTAGTGACCATATTAGCATATAAGTATTATAAAAACAAATCAGAAATTGGCTTTTAAAGAACAAAATGCAAGAATTCCAAATAGACCATGACTGTGTTTTTTGTCTGCTTCTGATATTATAGCGGGAAGGAAATGCCCATATACAGCTTAGCGTGTGTGGCTGAGTCAAAATCATGAGTTGATGGCATGTCATTTACAATGTGTTTGCCAACAGGTCATGCTCTTATCACCATAAATATTTTAAAAATATTTTATCACTTTATATTTTTAGAATAATTTTAAAATGAATGGAGAACACCACTGTTTCAATGGGGACAGTTGACATTTTATACATTATAAGAATGATCACTTGTGTTGAAAGGAATGTTATAATGCAATATTTAAGGACATACTGGTTAGAAACCAATTTTTAAACTCAACATTTCTTCATTACGTAACAAGCAACAATGGTTGTATGACTAAAACCATTCCCTGGGGGCCTTGGGATCAGACATTACTGAGGAAAGAAGTTTGCAAGGCTGACAGAGGTTAGAAAATGGTCCACGTCCTGTTCAGTCATGGGCTGCATTTCCCAGCTGCAAATGGGCCTTCGTTTCTTCATCTCCTTGCTGGGAGATGCACAGATGTGACTCAACTAAAGTCAGCTCTCTCATCAGAATAAGATGTTCCCTTCAGGCTTTCGGCTAACTTCCTGCACAGCTCAGTTTTCACAGCAACCGGGGAAAACGGTGCTGTCAGCTTAGCTCTGGGCCGGGAGCTCTGTGGTCAGGACAGCGGGAAGGGGAAAAGGCAACAGGCCGCAGCTCCTAGAGGAGCAAAAGCTGCTGCCCGTCAGAGAAACATGAGTTTATCAATGCAAATATCATGGCGGGGCCACATATCGTGCAGAGACTGATTTCAGCTCAGGAGGCCATCTGTGCGGTCAGCGCACAGGACACTGCACATGGGCCATGGGACCTGCAAGACTCCACGCGCCAAAGCCACGGTGGGTGGGTGGGTGGCCATGAGCTGGGGGCTTCTGGGTGACCATCTGTCCTGTCTGTGCCCCTGTCTTCACCTGCAGAGCCGGGTTAGCAACAGAGCTCACCTTTATCAGAGGGGCAGAAAGTCCCTATCTATGAAAAACCAAGAACAGCACCTGTCCCATTAGCACATGGAGAGTCTATTACATGAAGGAAAAACAGATAGAGATCCAGGCATCTCCTGAAATGCTCGGGTGCACAGCCCCTGAGTTCAGCCAGCGTGGCCTTGGCTTGAGGCTAATTGGGCGCTTTGCCTTGCCTGTCCCACAGACCAAGTGGCTGGCGTGAGTGGACAGTGTCACGGAACCAGAAGGGCCTGGAGGAGAGCGGTGTCCAAGCCTGCCCCTGGGAAGGAGGTGTGGTCACAGCCCTGCCCTCCTGGGCCACCTCCAGGCCGGCCCCGATGGGAGCCCGGGGCCTGTGATCCCCTGTGTCGTGCTGTCCTGCCTGGCCATGGGGCAGATGAGGAAGGACCCGCAGCTTCTGCCCTAGTCACTCCACATGTCCTAGGGTCTCCTCTGCACAGAACAGTCCTTTGATGTTCGCTCGGCTGCCCCGCTCTCAGCTGTAGGAAGCATGGGCAGGGGATTCAGGAAGCCATCGTGACTTACCTGCTAAAGGCTCTGTCCGGATTTTCCACTCCTCTCGCCTTTGGATGTCAGCATATATTTTGTCCATCATCAGAGTTTCCAGTTACAAAAAGGCCCAAGCTAAAGCAGGGTCGGGTGGGGATGGGGGCCACCCCCTCCAGAGACGTGCATGCAGAGGAACGTGCCCCACAAGTTTTGCCAAAATTCCATCAGCTGCCAGGCCTTCTCCCCATTGCTTGGAGTGGTTCAGGACTGGAAATGGGGTTGGTTTCCACAGCTGTCTCCCCAGTGTGTCCCCTGGATGGGGGTGGGACATCTCACTGAGCTTCAGAGTTCGGAGTTGCCTGTGTATACGGCTAAGCTCTCAACTGAAATGGGCAATCTTTTCATATTTCTTTGAAAACAGGCTACTTAAATTCTTGAAGAAATATCCGAACAATCCAAGCTGAAAGAGGAGCTGTCGTCATGTCAATGGCTAAAATTAAACCACCTACTATGGGGGAGGTCCAAGAAGAACCTCCATCTTCAGGTTCTCCCGTCTGATTAGATCTACCATCTAATGCTGTCCCTGTGTGACGGACACCCCGTGTCTCGAGAGTCTGTAGGTTTTACACATAGCTGACCCACTAAGAATCAGTTCAACTGGGGAAGATGCATTTATTTGCTTGCTGAGGGAAAATTAACTCTAAAAAGCACCCTCCTTGGTTTTACTATTTTAAGGTGAATAAGGCTCCTGTGTTCTGGGCTCCCTCTGTGGGGATTATTCCTTCAGTGACCTGTGACTTTGGGGTTTTCTAGAAGACGTCCGAGAAGGGCCTCTACATCCCATTTCCTTTCCTCATCATAACGATCCTGGGGGCAGCGAAGCTACTCTGAGCAGCGCCCCCACAGAGACGGGGACGGCAGCCGACCCGGGCCCCGCGCTGTCCCTCCGTGCGTCAGATGCTCACGCAGGGCTTCCCTTCTTGCTCTGCAACAAGTTACTACCTCAGATTCTGCCTGGCTTGCCGTCAAGTCCTGCCCCTTTTACCAGGGGGGTGCAGCATACTCCTCCAGGAAATGATAGCCCACGAAGCGGCCCTGCTCTTTACCCCCCGCATCATAGTCCTGCCTTCTGCTCTCCCACGTGTGGGCAGTCAGCACACCCATGCCCGCACTTTCTGGGTGGCAACTGCTCTTCTTATCATTTGTGGTGAAGCATAAATATTTACTTTTTTAAACAAAGTTAAAAAGCATTCATGATCCTAAGAATACGGAGACTTGCTTACTGTTCTGTATTTTCTCTCAGTGCTTTTGCAGATGCCCATTTTGTATCCTCACCATAAATTGGAGCAGCGCCTGACAAAGCCATTTGGGTATGTCTCCAAAGGCTGTCACGATAAAGTGTCACAAACTGGGGGTCTTAAAACAGTGGCAACCTAGCCTCTTGCTAGTTCTGGAGTCTGGGTGTTTGAGTTGAAGGTGTCAGCAGGAATAGCTGGGGACTCTGAGGAAGGGTCTGGTCCTGGCCTCTTCCAGCGTCTGGGGGTGGACAGTCCCCAGTGTTTGTTTCCTGTATGTGCATGACTCCAGTCTCTGCCTCTGTCACCACACAGCGTTTTCTCTGTGTGTCTGTGGTCAAATTTCCCTCTCCTTGTAAGGACAACAGTCATCAGATTAGCCCCCCTGCTCCAGTACCACCTCTGCTTAGCTTGATTGCATCTGCAGAGACCCCATTCCCAAAGAAGTCACAATCACACGTCCTGGGTGATAGGACTTGGGCACAGCTTTTGGGGGGACACAATTCACCCCATAATGTCCTTTGAGCTCCTTCTTACGGACGTGATGGGCTGACAGTATTTATTAGAAACAAATGGGGGAGCTCTGAAGGATCACCTGACCACCCTAGAGAAAAGAGGACCCCCAGAGATCAGAGCTGACCACCACCCATCACCCCTCACTAAGCAGGGGCCTCCCCAGGCCCAGACAGAGGTGCCCAAAGCCCCAGGCATCATCACATTTTGCTCATGGCAGCCACCCGCCCCACCGAGAGAGCACAGCTGTGCATCTGGGCCCTTGTTCGCTGAGTAACACAACAGACAGGGCACAGCCTCTCTGCCAAGGGCCAGAGGGCATGGGGAGGCAATACGAACACCAGACAAAATTTAATCTACCGAAATAGGATTGGGCGGTAGAGCTGCAGCATGTTTTCCCTGAGGACTTCCTGAACTCTCCTCTTTATGACAGCCCTGCCCTCCCCAGCGTGTGAGAGGCTGGGGCCCCAGTCCTTCCCAGTGGCCGGCCTGAGACTGTATGTACAAGATGGGTTGGGGTTGGGTTCGCATTTCCTCAGGAGGTAGAGAGTGAGGGAGGCACCTGAGAGAGTGCAAGGAGGTAACCCAGACCCCAGCCCAGGTCGCTGCAGGTGCTGGCCCTGGACAGGAAGTGGGGGTCCTGGGATAGGACTCGTGTCAGCCCTGCCAGGGCTGAGAATGCTGGCAGAATCCAGGGCTGGAAGCTGACAGCCTCAGAGAGGAGCTGGCTGGCTTACCTACATCAGCTTTTGGGCAGTTCCATTATTACCGTTTTGATGTAAATTACAGCCGCCAGCACCCACTGTGCCAAGCCTGGTCCCATGGGGTAAAATGTGCCCCTGCCATTCACCTCCCTCCACACCCTGGATGACTGGCCCTGCTGGAGGCATTCTTTGAATGGAAAGTGCAGTGGACGCTTATTGTTTGGGGCCCCCAACATGGCTTGCCTACTACTGATGACTGCCCCTGACTCCACGTGGGGGACCATGCTCACCTTGTTCTGGGGGAAAGAATGTTCCCAGGCTCCCAGGAAGACCTGGGACCCCAGCTGGCAACTGGGACAATTCCCTCCCTGGCCAGGGAACTCACACCAACCAGTGACAAGAGGCTCAGGTGCAGGACTCTTGCAAGAGGTAATGGTGAGCAGGAAATACAATGACAGAAATAACAGCTAACAAGCATCCCTGACACTGTCCCCAGCACCTTCTGTACACTAGCTCATTTAATTCTGAAACCAGCCCCACAAAGATGTCCTTCCAGGGATGGTGACCAGGTAGAGACCATTGCTTTGAAACAGACATATTCCCATGTCCTGCACTTTTGAGGCTGGAACTGGCAGTCCTATAGTTTGTCTCGGCCAGCTCATCTCTGAGTTGTACGCAACAAAATGTTCTTTTTATCATAAATAGTTGAAGGAAGCAATTGTGATGTGGCAGTGTGACTTTCACCGCAACATTGATCTTTTCTTCCCTCATTTTTTACAATTAGTGTGCTGATTGCTCAAAGTTAAGGCACTTAGCTTGAAAGCCGGGGATCTCTGCTACCTGCCATGTAAAATGTTCACAGTCACTGTATCCACCTACCCATCAACATCCACGTAGCAGTATACATGCCACACTCCCACAGAGCCACACATAATGCTTCCTGATTGAGGAGAATTTTAAAAAGAGTTGTTATTCTAGTAGCACAACCCTTCTAACTGGGTAGGGATAAGAAATAAGGGGGCAGAAGTGAGGAAATAAAGGAAATTGTCACTGAGGTTCATGTCTCAGGACGACTTTACATCTCAGGATGACTTTAAGCAGAGCCATTATACAAACTTGAAATATCTTTGTGTTTTAACAAGAGCTGAATTTGTTATCTGAATTTGTAAAAAGAAAACGACTCATTTGCCAGAGTCTCAGGCCCAATTATTTTGATAATCATCAGAAAAATAACATGGAAATATCTTAAAGGAAGAAATGCTTGAATGCAGTGATTCTGAGCATTCTGTGGGTAGGAAGTGTGTGCGCTTCACAGCTTCAGGGAGATACAGTTTACATACCATTGAATTCACTCAGTTGGAGTGCATAATTCAGCATTTTTAAATATATTTGCAGGATTGTGCAGCCCTCACCACTATATGATTGTAGGCCATTTTGGTCCCTCCTAAGAGAAGCGCTGCCCCTTACAGCGCGCGCCGTCCCCTCACCAGATCCCCCCCTACCAGATCTCCTTCATCTACTTTCTCTGTGGGTTTGCCTGACCTGGACTTGTGTGTAAAGGGAGGCCTTCAGCATGTGGTCTTTTGTGCCCTGCTTCTCTCATGTTTTCAAGGCTCATCCATGTTGGAGTATGTGTCATACTTTTCACAGCCAGATAATACTCAGTTGTACAGATACACCGCCGCTTGTTTATCCATTCGTCCATCAACAGACATTTGGGCCGCGTCTACTACTTCTGCTAGTATGATGCTGCTGCCATGAGCCTTCCTGTATATGTTTTTGTGGGGATGTATGTTTTCATTTCTCTTGAATATTCTACAGGAGTAAAGAATTACAGTTAGTGAGAAAGACGTCATCTGAGCACTCACGTGAACTTGTGCAAACCATAAGCAACATTTTGTTCTTCATATAATTCTCGTTTCTTTATAGGTGCAAGGAGAAAAAAATAACCATTTCAGTATTGAATAAGGAACTCAGTTAGCATATATTCTCCTTTGTTTGAAACCGCACACAAATGGGTTCTTCTTTGCTCTCAAACAAAGGCATACACTTACCGAAGAGCTATTAAGCAATTTGAAATTTATCTGGCCTTGTCAAGAATGTTCTCAAAATAAGTTTCTCAGATAACTGAAGTACTCGCCTTTTACATTTTTATCATTTTTTCATGAAAAGAATAGATATATACGTATAGAGGCACACTGCCTTAAAGATTTCTAGTGATTTATTTTTATGATCACTGTATCTATTTGTCATTTTATTTCCACACGCTCATATCTCGGGAACTTCTGAGATGCACTTCAGGACCTGCACTCGGTGGCCCTTTCAAGAGTCCCTAGGCCCGGGGCCTATCGAGGACTCCACACATCCTGATTCTCAGTGAAATGCCTTCTGCTCAGAGGTAGCATCTTCAGTTGCTCACAAGGTCCTGGGCTCCTCAGTGAACTGACCTGTACCCCTGGGTGCTGAGCAGATGACAGATGCTTTGGTGACACACTGAGTGCCTTTTAAATCACTTTTTCCAAAAGCAGAAACAGTTTTTTCCTTGTGGGGGGGGCTCATTTGGAAGACAGAGGGGCCAACTTATCCTCAGCAGGCCCAGGGAGGCGTGTCTTAAACACTGTGGGCTGTGCAAGGAATCCGAGTGGAGTGGGCAGATGGGGAAGGGGGCAGATGGACTCCCAGGGCAGCAGTAGCCCGGAGCTGGGTGCCTTTGGGGGGCTGCATTGAGGCAGCTTCTGGGAGCCTCATGGCTCCCCACAGCAATGCCTCCTGGTCCCTGGGCTGACCTCCACCTGGCATGTCCTCGCCCTCTCCCAGGGTGGTGACCGGGCACTGGCTGAACTCATCTCAGAAGCAGGAGACTTGGTGGTTTTACAGAGGAAAAGCTGGGAGCTGGTAGGAAGGAGAACCGAGGGGCTGGGTAAGGAAGGTGTGCTGGATCACATGGTGTACCCCAAGTCCACATCCAGCCAGGACCTCAGAATGGGACCTGATTTGGAAATAGGATGTTTGCATATGTAATTAGTGATGATGAGGCCACCCTGGGTAGGGTGGGTACCGTGGGCCTCAGTCCATGTTTCGTGTGCTGCAAGTAGAGGCGAATCTGGACACAGAGGGGGCTCCGTGTGCAGAGGAAGCAGAGGCTGGAGTGAGGCGTCTATGAGCCAAGGAACGCCAAGGGCACCAGGAACCACCAGGCGCCGGAGGAGGCAGGGAAGGGCCCTCCCCAGGGCTTCTGGAGGGAGCGTGCCTCTGCCAGCACCTCACTTTTGGACTTTGAGTCCCAGGACTCAGAAGGAAGGATTCCTGCCCTTCCCATCCAGCTGGTGGCCCTCGTGGTGGCAGCCCCTCGGACATGCAGACGGGCAGCGGCAGTTTCCACCCCCACACATGTGGCCAGGCTGCGGCTGGAAGCTGAGGCTCACCCGCCGGGGCCTGTCTGCCCCTCGGCCTGGCCTCCAGGAACAGACCCAGCTGGGCTACTCATCTTTAATCTTCACAGTAGTTCCAGCGAGGAAGAAAACTCATTCTCTCCGGGGCCCCGCTCCATCTCGGATGCCTCATGGGTCCTCTGACGCAGGCCCGCAGTGCTGTGGGCCTGTAGTAAGCAGTGGGGACCCCCTGGGCCCTTCGGTTTTTCACTCAGGTCCTGGGCCCTCCTGTCAGGGCATCAGTGCTGTCCGTCCCATCTCGGGCAGCCCCCCTCAATTCCTCCTCTGAATTTCCCCTCTAATACACCACGAGCTGAAAAATCAAGTAATAGGGCTGGAGTGAACTGTCTGAAACAATGACTAGGTTTTAAGTGGCAGCCCAAGGGCTGCATTGTCAGCAAAAAGCGAGAGAGGGAGTGCATGAACTTTGTGATATTTCATTCAACTGCTCAGAGGCCTCTGAAACCTGCTCCCCGATTCCAGCTCCTGGTCCTGCCGAATGCGGTTGCCCGGCAAGTTACCCCATTAGGAGAGCATCAGCCCTCTCTAGGGCTGAGAGAGCAGTCCCTGGCCTCCCGATTCCACAGATGCCTGTTTTTTATTGTGGTAAGACACTCATAAGATAAGATTCACCATTTAACCATTTTAAGTGTACAATGGCATGAAGTGCATCCACATTTTTGTGCAGCTGTCACCACCATCCGTCTCCAGGTCTTGTCCATCATGTGAAACTGAAACTCTGTCCCCATGAAACACTAACTGCCACCCCCCGACCCCAGGCTGCTTTTGTCCCTATGACTCTGATGCCTCGAGGCACCTCCTAGGAGCAAAATCCTACAGGGTATTTGTGTCTGGCTTACTTCTCTCAGCATAATGTCCAAAGCGCCATGTTGTAGCCCGTGTCAGAATGTCCTTCCTCTTTAAGGCTGGATAATATTCCATTGTTTGGGCGATTTGGGGTCACCAAAGTCTGCACCTGCTGGCGGAAGCGTGAGCGCTGCTACCGTTGTCTCTGAGATGCCGGGTGGGATGTGGCGTCCGTGGCTGCCCTGTTCCCTCCTCGTCCCCACTCCTCCCAGCAACCAGCTCGGTGTGGGGAGGACTCTGCTGGCTTTCAGTTCTCACTGGCTCCGTGATGGTGATGACAGGCCTTAGCGTCTCCATTTGACAAGAAAGGAGACACACCGGAAGCATCTGTACCAGTGTCACAGAGTGAAATGGGTGGTCCATGTGTGTCTGAGGGTCCTGCCGGACGGTGAGCCCAGGGCACAGATCTGTCCTTCCTGTGACTTGGAGCCCCTGGTGCTCACATAGCTGCCACCAGGGAGGGGTCCAGGGAGTCTGTGCCTGGGACAGGCTCCAGGGTCACCCCGATGGAGGCAGGAACCCTGACCAGCTGGCCCACCTGCCCCGGCACCTTTATCAGGACAATCAGCCCCTACTGAGCCCTGATTTCCTTTTCTCTAATATTGGTGAAATGATAGATAGCATTTACCCCCTAGAACTGACGTGACAGTTGAAACCAGATGATCTATATATGGCACCAAACACAGTGCCTAGAAGTGGTAGGGGCTCACTAAGTAGGAGCCAGTTATTAATATTGTTAAAATCCTAAATTAAGGGAAAACATTTAAAGTGTGGTCCATCCATGTATTTCAGTTTTGTGCTGCAGTTAAGATACTGTGATTATTATTTTGTATTTATAAAATCATTTAATGCATGGGGAAATTTTTATACTACATTAAATTTTTTTAAGTTTCCAAAGTACATATACTATAAGATTTCAATTATGCTTTAAAAATAGTATTAAAGACCCAGGATGAAATATTAATAGCAGGTATATTTGGGTAATGAGATTGTGTGTTACTTTTTTTCTATTTCTTTATTCTTCCATTTACTTTCCATGCAGCAGATAACTATCTCTATAATTACAAATATAATATATCAAAAATGTAAGAAATGCAAATATACACTAAGCAGGCTTTATTTTTTCATCTCATAGGGTCCCCAGCCTGGGCTACACACGGGAGCCACCTGGGAGGGCCTTCATTGCAGCAGCCAGGCCACACATCTGGGCAGGTGCCCCTGGACAGCTGAGCCCAGGGACCACTGCATCATAGCCTCGGCTGTGTTTTATCCAACCTTAAAGTGGCTCACCAGTGTTATTTCTAGACAAATAGTGTCATTCTTATTTTTAAGTCCCAAACAGAAATTGAGCACAGCTCTAGGATTACAGTTGATTGACTGAGTATTTTGTTGATATAAATTATCAGGACCCAGATAAGCAGAAAGATGTCTAAGTAAGTGTTTATCTCAGCACTGGTAGCCCTTTATCCCTGTTTAACCTATTTTGCCACTTCTCTTCATGCCATCCTGGCTGCTTCTAAGAAGCAGGGAAGACTAGGTAAGCCTCGGAGGAAATTCTGTGCCCAACGGTGGTGACCGCTGACTCAGGAGGGCCTCGGGTCTAGGAGGAGGACAGGGGTGTCAGGACAGGGTCTCTCGTGACCGGCCAGGGAGAGAATGATGGCTCTGAAGATATTCTTGCTCTGAACTGCTGTGATCCATGAGGAGCCCTCGTGTGCAGCTGCACGTGCTCTCCAGCTGCCCCAGGAGGCCCATCCCCGTGGGACGCCCGTGGCAGGCTGCCGAGACTTGGTTTCTGCACTGCGGGCTGGGATGACACGGCCCCTTCCCGATCCGCACCTGACTGCAGGCGAGCGGCAGGCCCGTGGGCCCCCACCCGCGCCTGAACCTGGCCTCTCACTCCCTCCCAGGCCGTCGGTGGGTCGGGGCTTCGCGCACGTCAGCGGTCCGAACCCAGGCAGCCTCTTCCTTTGTTTTTATCTTTGTGCTCTGACCCTTAAGGTCACTGGTTTGTTTTGTTCCTGAGGTGGCCAGCAAGGTTTGATATTGTGTTCAGACTCCAGGTGACCCCCAACATGGTTTAATCTCTAAAAAGAATAGTGATGCCTATGCACGTTAAGACAGATTTTTTCAAGCGCTCACCACTCCTCAGCCAGACCCCGCACTGGGCGGCCGCCTGTGACGAGGGCCCTGCCAACACATCATGGTCTCTGTTTGGCCGCCCACTGCCCTCATTGCCCCCCCAGGGCACCCAGCAACACTACTTTCAGACAAGACCAGCTTAGCCAAAGCAGTGCCTACTTCCTTTTCCAAACAGGCCCCACAGGGTTTGCCAGCTGTTGGCCCTGTGTGCCCAGGAGAGGAGCATGGGGGTGGGTGCAGATCATGTTCCAAACGCGTCTGCCACCTCCTGGGAGCCCGTGTGACTGCAGGGCCGTGAGTCAGGCTGAGCCTCGGGAACCCTGTGTTTTGTTTCTCCAGCAGGCAGTTTGTAGGGCAGACCGACCCAGAGCCTGTCCTTACCGAACAATAGCACAGAGGTATGTCCCTCCTTGTGCTAATAAATAAAAGAGTTATAAAAGGAATTGAGGTCACAAGTCTTTGCCAGGGTAAGGTATTGTATTACAGGGGTGAGAATTTCACCCAGATTGTGTCTTTTAAGCCCAAACTTGGGGGTCGTGTAGGCATTTTCCTCACAAAGCTGGGAAACACCCAGAGGTCCAGCAAAAGATACTTTTACAAACTTGATTTAGGTCAAGTCCCTTAAAACCCAGCTTTCAGCACAGGCTCTGGTGCTGGGCTGGGGGCGCTCCCAGGACCCCTGACCCTGAGCTCTCCAGCTTCTCTGCTCCAAATACAAACACATGTGCGGCAGCAGGGAGAGCAACTGCATAGGAGTGACTCACTTCTCCTTTCGTAAATGAGTCATTCTTCCTGAGAATAAGTCCTTGAAATGACATTGTATGACCCATTACCTTTCTAAACACCTTACACTCAAAGGAAACAAAGTGACTTCAATGTAAGGCTTTTAACAGGTGCCCAGAAAGGGCTGAGTGGGGGCTGGGGCCAAGGACCTGTCGGTGAGTTTCAGTGAGGCCAATGCTGGCTCACTGGAGGACCGAGATCCCGGCATCTCTGTGAAGCCCTGAGATGCGGGGTGTGAGCGTGATGGCTGATGAGCCCCTCAGTTAGCTTCCACCCGATACCGCCTGGCTCTCCACACGTCTCTCCGAGAGGCCTATGTCCTGGCCTCTGACACCATGTCTGCTCAGAGATACTAGAAAACAGGACGGGTGTTCTGCACACACAGGCATGACCCACGAGCACAAGAGAAACAGGGCAGGTGGCATCACAGTGGCCCGGCAGGGAGACGTGGGGTAGGGCCGGGATCACAGCCTTTGCGATCTGCACCTGCCATTTCCAAGGGCATAGTGTACCCTTATCTGAGGAACTGAGGTCCAGGGACTTTTTAGTTTCTGACATTTTGATAGAGGCAAACATCCTAAAAAGGTTACTCAGGGAAACATCCAGCCCCCAGCAAGAGGTCGCTCAATGGCCACTGCCCCAAATCGGAGTCGGCAGCTTGAATGGAGCAGGAAGGGGCTGGTGGAAAGCAGGCGTGGCTCCACGGCACCCGGATTCTTCAGTGTATTCCTCAGGTAAAGGGCTCTTGGCACAGGCAGAGAGCTGGTATTTCTGTCATTTGAAGAGCAGGCGCATCATGGGCCAGGAAGATGACCTAGTGAAGTCGTTGCTGTATTGGTGTTACTGAGGCCGACTTCACCATCCGGAATTCCTAGTGGTCTGATATGGATGCTGCAGAAAGCGTGTGAGGCTTCCACAATAGGACATGGAGGAGGCCTGTCTGCCCCACCGTCTTCCTCTACCCGGACCGAGACGCCCCACACCCACAGGGTGTCCACTTCCATTTGCGCATTACCAGCGGGTGGAGCCGCGAGGCACCGGAGGTGCGGAGGTCCCGGCTCATGCTCTTGGTACCACTCAGCTGGGAGTGTGGGGCTGGGCGTGTAAGGGAGAGCGTGCAAGGAGGGTGGCCAGCAGAACGAGTACCAGGCAAACCCCCGTTTCACACAGCGTCAGCACTTGGCACCAGCACCTTCAGGGGACAGGTTCCCAGAAAGGGTGGCGTCCATGTCTGGGAGGAGGGAATTGCCAGGAAAAGTCTGGAGGTGGCGGGCTGTTGAATCGCTGCTGAAGGAGAGGTGGGAACCGTCAGAGGTCACACAGATCCCTGAGGCTTCCCCCTCTGCCTCCCGTCTTCCTGCAGCAACCCTGAGCAGGTGTGAGCCAGGCGGCTGGGCCCCCAGCCCGCGAGTCCAGCCCACCCCAGCGCTGAGGCCCTGAGCTCCCTCCCTGGGTGCCTGTCTGAGTGTGTGTGTGTGTGTGTGTGTGTGTGTGTGTGTGTGTGTGTGTGTGTGTGTGTGTGTAACAAGCAGTTCTTAGCCCTTCAGGCCCCCAGCCTCCTGCCTCAGTGGTTTTCCAGGACGGAGATGAGCCCCACCAGGGCACAGGCTCCGCCTCCCATGCCCATCAGGAAGCCCATCCCCAGGCCCCCCCCAGGGGCCCTCCTGGGGCTCAGCTCCCCCCTTGGGAGGCCCCTGTGCTTTTCCTCACGCTGTCCAGAGACCATAAGGAAACGTCCCCTGCTGAGCCTCATACCAATGAGATGAACTGGCTTCCAAACACTTCCCACCAAGAACACAGCCTGCACAGTTCAAGGGTAAAAACTGAGTTTCCTCCAGGAACGGCTTTGTTATTTCACTGGTATGTGTTGATCACTGGAGGGCTTCCCGCAATGCCCCCTGGCCCCTGCTCTAGAAGAATCTGGATCAAACACGGGCACCTGTGGACACAGGCAAAAGGCAGTGGAGACAACACACAATATGCGAAGAACACGGTCTTCACGTTCTCGAAAAGTGAAACCCAAGTGTCAGACGTCTGTCTTTCTCATACAGGTTATACTTTACTCTATAATGATGCCAAGCGCCGATTCATTTTTAGTGCAAAACAGATCCCAGTTCTGAAGTGGGATATTTTGAACAGGTGTGTTAAAATTACTTGCAGACCTTTTTCAAACGCTGGCTGAGGAGCAGTTTTCACAGCAGAAGCTGGAGTTACCCAAACTCCACACTGAGGCGAAGCTGATGGACCTTGTAGACGCGATGGGTCAGCTGCCCTACATGAGATGCCAGCACTGGATAAACCACTCACCTGCCTACACCGCCACCTGCTGCCACGACCTGGAATATACCTGTTAATTAGGAGCCTGGTGGAAACACAGGTTAGAGAAAATATAAAATAAAACCGCTGTGGAGGAAGAGTGAACCAAATTCCTTAAACAACAGCATAAGCTCCTTTAGAAGTGTCATGAGCATCTATGGTCGAGCAAGGCTGGCTCCGATGTGACCCTCCATGCCGGCTGGCCCGTGAGGCATGACCGGTCTGTCTGCAGAGCAAGTCAAAGCCAACCTGGAGGCCAGGTCTTCTCAGCACCAGCAGCGCTGTCAGCAAGGCCTGTTCATGCACGAGCAATGCAAGCGGGTTTCTGTCCTCTCATTTCTAACTAAAATCATTCATTGGCTGTCCACACTCAAACTATGCCTGGGAAAGTGCTCCGGGCCACGGGTGGTGCTCGCTGGGAAACTGTTTGATGACAACCATCAAATGGGTTGATGTTACATCCAAGAAGAGAGGTTGGGCAAATAGCATCCATCAGTGTGAGACTCTGGGTGCCGTGCATCTGACGTGCAGTAGGTCAGCCCCCATCACGTGGGCAGCCATGCTCAGTCAGCATCCCAGCCGCAGGGCACAGAGGTTTCGGTGAATGATGTGGATGGTCAATTTCTCATTCAAGCAGAGTTGACAGCACATGGCATATTTCATAAGGGTTGTTTTTTAATTCAGTAACTGTGTTATACAGACTCTTAGCACTCACAGCTTCCAGACCCGCCGGTTCTCAAGCTTGCCTACTGGGAAAGAAGCTCCTTCTAATAACAAATGTCTTTCCCTTTTCCAGTGACCCAGTTATTTTACATGCAGAAAGGGGAACAGTCACAGAGAATTGTGAGCATCTGAAGTCAAGTGAAGGGAACACTTCTCAGCTCTGGGAGTGTTTTCATTGTTTTGGGAATGTAATTTCTGAAGAAAACATTTTTATTCCTGGCCACAGACCATCCCCCAAACAACAACTCTTTGTGGTTCTAAGGAGTAATTTTGAGGCTTTATCCTCATGACAGGCATTCTTTCCTATGGTGCAAACAGTCCTGGTGCCCTACCATTCACACTGATAAAAGATGTATTTTTATAAAGTACTAAGCAGGACAGATGGTGGGATGAGAACAGCGATGTGAGTGAGAAGCAGGTTTCAGCCTCAGGAGAAGGGAAACAAGCTTATATGCCAGGCTTTTATTGCATGGCAATCACACACAGATGACTCTTGATAAAGGCTCGTGGGGGACTCTGGGGGACCCAGGGAGAAGCTTACGGAAGCGGATACTATCGGAGTGTCCAGAATGGCGAGGAGGGAGACATCTCCAGGCTTTGATCCAATGGCTTTTACATCCCAAGGACAACTTTTGTAGCCAGAATGTTTTCAATGTGCTGAGCTTTGTCTAAATGGAAGAAATAATGGTTTGGTTTTTTTCTTCTCCCAGCCAGAGTAGAAGAAAGAATAAAGCACTGCAGGACGAACCACGTGGAGTCTGCCAGCGATGGTCGCCCAGCGGAGAGGCACTGCGTATTTCACCCTAGGGCCGGGCCCTCCAGAAACGGCCCTTTGCATGATGACGTGTCCATGGCTGACTTCTCCAGAGCATCAGCGAGTCTCCTGTCTAGAGAGCTGCTCCTGAGGTTCTAGGCTCGTGGGGCTGCCATGTAGATGTGGGAGAACAGAGGACACATGGCAGAGGCGGCCTTCTGACCTTTCTCTCCTTGCCATTTATGCCCGATCTAAGTCACTTTCAGCCTCCATCTATGTTAAATCCATAATCTTAATTCTAAATTCCTACGTGTCCAGGGCCTTTTATACTTGGCTGAGAAAGAGTTGAAGGTCATCTGTTCAAGTACAAATGCAGTCTCAGAAGGTAAAACAGTTTCTTGTTTTGATTTATAAAATTTTCAGTGAAGTGACTTTACCCATGTCTTTCTCCAAAGAAGGTTTTCCTGTGTCCTCACTAGGAGGCAAGCTGGTGATCTTAGAAGGAGAAATCGAAAAGAGGTTCTGGGGGCCCATTTAAAGAAAGATGGAGGGTCTGATCTAGAAAAGTATCTTATACAACAGCTTTTCTGCAAGATATTAAAGCACTTTATAAGTATTAATTATCTCACTGATTCTCATCACACTGTATGAACCAAAGGCATTATAGAAGGCTGGTCCCCAACTCACTAGGCCAGATCTCAAGCCGCCTTTCACAGGCCCCGATTTCTAAATCAAAATACTTTCAGTTCCCTGTTATTCAGAGGTGTGACTGAGTTTATGAAGGATCCGATCTTTCTGCCTCTTTTACTTAATGCCTTCGAATCATTAAACATTTCTGTCTCTGCCCCATCTTCCCCCTTTTATACATGTTGATTTGGTATGATTAGAAAACATAGATACATAAAAAGAGGCTAAGCCAATCATAAGCCCATAATCATTAAAAATTACATTGGAAATTTGGTATGTATTCTGAAAATTTTCTAAATTCATGGGATCATGTATTTTTATTTTCCTTTAATACAGTTTATTTTCCTTTAATACAGTTTCGTGGGCATTAGTATCATTAGTATCAGTATTGAAATGGACTTAGGATGTGGGCTGGGGATGAGGAAGGGGGCACACACATGTTAATATTTCATTTGTTCTTCCCTGCATCAGCAGCTCCATGCGAGATGACCTGCCCTGACGTTCCTGTTCGTCTGAGTACAGACCGGCCTGGAAAGAAGAGGAGCTTTGGTGACAGTCGGCTGCTCTGTGATGTGTCTGCATGTGCGCGGGCAATGCATGCCCAGCAACTGGGAGCTTAGCCTCCTGGCACAGCGAGTGGGTGCCAGCCAGAAGCACCCCGGATTCTGAAGGGCGGGCTGAGCATCTGTGAGCCCTTCCGCATAGAAATCTGCAGCGAGGCTGAGGGTGTTTAGGACACCCGAACCAGCGTGCCGCGCAGAACCTAGGCTTCAATAAAAAGCCATTTAGACACATTCTGTACCAGAGGAAACAGGATACACGGAAAAGTGGAAACCCTATTGTTTACTTGGAGGTATGAAAAGAAATAGGTCAGTGATTTGTTTCCATAGTGACCATTATTGAAATAAGACCAACTGACACCAATACTGATTTACTCTCCTATTCAAGCCCCTTGAAAGATCACTTTCATCTAAGTTGGTTCTTGAATATAAACAAGAAGAGCACGTTACCATTCACAATCATTATCTTTTCCACTTGCAAATGAGACTTTTTAAAATAATAAAGTTAAAATAACCCAGATCCATGCCATTCCAGTTTGTGGGTTTACATAGAACATGTGTTTTCCATATAGGAATGGTGCTGTAGGCTTCTGCAATTTAATGATAGTTACTAAGGTCATATTTGTTTTTGCTTTACCCCAAACTTCAGGATTTCGATTTGCCACTGGTGACCTCTGCAGCCACATGCTAGTCTGAGTTATGAACTTGGGCATTAGAGCTGTCCTATTCCTATTTACAAAAGGTTTTGATCGGACCTTAAAAACCAAGGGCAAGATCAAGTACGGAGTATGGAATGCAACTGTATACATGGGGGTCCAGAAATTATGGCCATGTTAGCCATCAAGATGAACTGCTGCCTGGTGTCATCTTCTGAGGAGATCGGTATCAATTTTCAAGGCAGCTGAAATGCCCTAGTCGGCCAGGCCGTTTCAGTGGGTGCAGGTGGGCCCAACCTCCCAGGTGAGCGGAAATGGAGAAATAAACAGCCGCTCTGCCCACCTCATCCATGGAGGCGGGCAGTCGAGGGTCTGGGTCAGGGGGATCTTGTTCCACGCAGCAGGCTTTCTGTGTCTGGGCCATTTCCTTGGCTCGGCTCTTTACCTTTGTAAACACAGCTTAAGTGGGTCAATTCTCAACTGTGGGATGTGGAGATCAAGTCTTACTATTTGTTCCAGACTCGAGTAGCTGAGTAAATGCAAGGCTGTGTGTGGGCGGTTGGGCAGCGTAGGAGGGAGTGCTTACATGTGAGTGTGTGAGCATGTGTGCATGAATGTGCATGTGTGTGCGAATGTGAGTGTGTGCCCACGTGCTCTCCAGGAGGCAGGGACGAGGGGAAGCCCGGTATCCGCTGCGCGGCTGAGCTCTTCAGCTGCAGCCGACCTTTAGTTATCTGGGTCCCGGCCGCCCAGCCAGCAAGGTGACCCAGGACCTCTTCCTCTCCTTCACCTGCCCTGCGGTAATTTTGTTTCTACTTCCTGTTCGCACAGACACTTCGGTGGAAGGAAAAGAAATAAATGATTTCCTGAGGAAGATGGCAGTGAGAGCAGATGTTGTACCTTTTGGCTAAAATTAGGTGAGAAGATTACCAGTGGATCAGCGTAAAAGTAAGGAGCTTAAGCGGCTGGTTTTGTTTCTGCACTAGGTCAAGGATTCTGTTTCTTATTTCTGTAGCATAAATGTATTTTTTTTATATCTAAGCAATTATTATTCTCTCCTAACATGACAGGCACACGTTAATCCCAGTGCTAGTGTGACAGGAGAGGGCTGTAACGGACAGCACTTTGCAAAGCATGAACTTTGGCCTAGCACAGCAAAGCTGCTCACCTGCCTTCGAGAATGGAAACTGTGAGTCACCTGAGCCCCGCCCCGCCTCCCTGCCTTATGGCTCCGCGGAGAAAGCTCCGGGCTTCTCTCTCTTTGGGGTTTCCACCCTGTCCGTCTCTGAGGATGGCCTCCTCCCCCTTCCGTATGGTTGGGAATCTAGCAGACACAGTTCAAGTTATTCAAAAAGTGTGAGCCTGGGCAGTTCACCTGTTTCCTCAAATTGCTGATTCCGAGAACAGAAATCAATCATCACCCAGTAAAGCCAGAAAAGGACATTTCTTTTACTTGTTTGCTTTTTAGGGGTATCTGCCAAGTTGGAAACCTATGTAAATGACTTATAACCGACTACTAAAAGCACCAGACAAATCCTAAAAATTCCTGTGCTCATTCAAGACAGAACTAAAACGCCAAGTACAAAATAATAACTACGTGCTGGTTTTCATGGTATTTCTGAGTTTCTTAATAAAAGTGTCCCTGTAAAAAAAAAAAAAAGTAAACTACCTTAAAAGAAAACTGAGATAGAGGAGAGAGAGAGAGAGAGAGAGAGAGAGAGGGAGGGAGGGAGGAGGGCCCGAGGGAGGGGGGCTGTGTTGGAGAATCTGAATTTATAAACGGTGGAGGTATACTATTCCTATTTACAAAAGAATCTTTGTTTATGAAAGACTTAATAACACTTTAAATTAATGTATTTATGAAACTCATTAATTCATCAATTCATTTTTGCTTTTATTTCCAAATTTGGTATGTAATTATGGAATTATGAAATATTACAGACACACACAAGGCACAAAGAATCCTAACAACACCATATATCCAGCGCTCGGCTTAAACACATCAAACCCCCTATTTGTCTTCCTCAGTCACAATGCCCTCCCCCCACAAAAGAATGGTCACTGTCATGAATGTAGGGCCCGTTGTTCCATGTAGTTCATCACACCTTTACAGTACATTCACGCATCCTAAATGATAAACACCATTTTTATGTGTTTTGAAAGCCCATAGAACCGATACGACACACCGATCTCACTGACGGGCCGTATCACACATTTTCCTGTAGGTTTTACGCACAGGGGCCTGTGTCACTGCACTTCACTCATTTCCCTATTGGATAGCAGTGCATCGGGTAAATGCATCACAGTTTATTTACTACCCATTCTCTGGTCAGGATTCTCTTTAAAGAGAGCATTTCAAGTATTCCTCTGTTGAAATCTGTGTTTCAAAACCTGGTTTTGCTTCCAATCTCCCTACTCCTCAGAGTTACCTTTTCTGGTAATTTAGCCTTAAATATTCAAAGTCAACTTAAAAACAAAACACAAATGATTTTTTTCTGACTATACAAGTGATTCATAACCATTTTAAACTAAACACAAAAGTATAGTTCTCCACTCCAGCAAATACCACTGGAATACATTTGTTGTATTTCTTTCCAGCAATTTCCCCGCACCGATCTACTACTTTTGGTTTGCACAAACCAAACGCTGTCGAAAAAAGCAGTTTCCCTTGCCATTAAAAAATCTTTGAAAATTGACATGTTAATGATTAAAAAGCATTTCCGCACATGTTCCAATTGCTAAGCATTTAGCAGTTTCGATAGTCACTCTATTTTCATTTAACAAATGTTTAGTGAGCACCTGCTCCATGTCATGAATGATGTAGAAAAGACAACAGTGAAAGAGATTAAGATTGTGTCTTCACAGAACACTAAATGTAAAAAAACTATACAGGGGATTATGTGATCATTATCGCACCATAAAGCATAAGCTGAAGATACCTAAGAATAAGCTTCAGTAACAGCAAGGTAGAAAACAGCCTCAAGGAACAGGGAAGACTTCCACCAGTTGAAGAGAGAGTCCAGCGAGATTCAGAGATAAACGGTGGTGTGTGTGCGTGTACGTGTGTGCATGTACGTGTGTGCGTGTACGTGTATGTGTGCTTGCAGCCTTTAGGTGGGTTCATCTGGGTGCTGGGTCTGTCCACTGGCAGTGAGAACACACTGGGAGGCGGACAGGAGAGTGAACAGACCATCACCCCTTTATGAAAACCTGTTTGCCTAAGTCTTGGCCCACGTTTCTGGTTATCTCGTAAAGAAGGCATCCTAAATGTTGAATTACAGGGCCATGGGTTTAAAGGAATCACATGTCTGTATCACCAGTGGTCTAAGTAAAAGGTGGTGGCCTGGACACAAAGTCAGCCTCCACGGTGCACCAGTAAGCTATTTTTCACACTGCAGTAGCTAAGGTGAGTGGCTATGACACAAGTTTGCTCTCAGTTACGAAAAACACATTGAGACAGATATTACTGAAATAGCTGAGGCATGTGGGGAGGTGTGTATCTTTGCCATCTGAATCACACACAAACACACACACACACTACTTAGGGGTGTACTAAAGGAGAATTACGCAAGAGGACCTGGCTAGGGTGGGGGACAGCATGATTTCACAGAAGGACATGAGAGATTTTAGTGAATGGGAAGACACTTTGGGAAAGAAAGGGTCAATATTATAAATAAATTAATTATCTCAAAAGTATTTTTAAAATCTAACAAATTCAATAAAATTTGAAAAAGGATATTTTAAACAAAATAATTCTAAAGTTAATTGGAAGAAGTAATGTTCAAGAACAGCCAAAAACATTGGCAGTAAATAAATCCACTCAAGTAATTAGAAATGTTTCTCTTGATGGATAAGAATGGGATTGGGGGCTCTGGGGTGTAGGAGTGAAATAGCAGCTGCTGTTTCTCATAGAGAAGCCCCAAACCTTTAGCTAACCCTGTGCTAATTAGTACAATTAAAAATATATACTTTAAAACATAAAAAGAGAATGTTGTGCTGTTCTGAGCTGCATGGGAACAGGCAGACATATTAGTGGGACAGAAGACAGCCCAGAGTTTTTAAAACAATTAAAGAAAAAATAAAACTTTAAATCAGTGACACAATTGTTAATACTTTGCAAGTAAAATAAATTTAGACCACTGCTTCACAAAACAAATATAAAATAATTGAAAGAAGGAATGAAAAACAAAGGAATACCCACAAGACAAAAAAATATACCTACATACCTACATGCATATATATATATACATACACACATACCTACATGCATAAACACATACATACCTGCCTACATGCCTACCTACACATACATACATACATGCCTACCTACATACAAATATGCATACATATCTACATACCTACATGCACACATGCCTACCTACATACATACACACACATACATACCTACATACACACATAAATACATATCTACATGCCTACATGCCTACCTGCATTCATACATGCATGTCTACATATTACATACATTCCTACCTGCATGCATACATACACACATACCTACCTACCTAGATACATGCATACACACATACCTTCATACATACCCACCTATATAGACACACATACATGCATGCATACATACACACATACATATCTACATGCCTACCTACATTCATACATGCATGTCTACATATTACATACATTCCTACCTGCATGCATACATGCATACACACATACGTACATGCATACACACATACCTTCATACATACCCACCTATATACATACATAAATATCTGTGCTTGGTGTAGTGGTAAAGGAAACTGTACAGTAAAAGGTAAAGATATTTGAGTTCTAAAAACATTTAAGCTTCTATATGCCAGAAAAACACGTAAATTTCAAAGCCAATGACCAAATGGGATAGCTATGTACTAAAATGATGTCAATGTTAATAGTAAATTTTAAGGATTCCTTACAAATTAATAATAAACATCCTAATAGAAAAACAGCCAAACAACATAACAACATATGAGGAAGAAGAATAAAGCCAATAAATGTACAAGCAATTTCAATGATCTGATCAAGGAAACACATATTAAACTAATGATGAGAGGGATACACGAGCGGGCCCACGCGGCGCCCAGATCTGCTTCCCGTGCCCGTCTCCGGGGAAGGAACCGTGTCTCTTCGAAGGCATGCACGTTCTAGTGAACACAAACACACACATCTCGGTGGTCTCAGATAAGGAGAAGGAAAGTGTGTCGAAAAGTATGTCTTAAAATCGTATCCTGCAGAATGCACAACCAAACATGGATAACATGGATCTGTGCTGTTTAAGTTAAAAGTTAGATTACAAAATTTTTTTTTAAATGTCACACTGTTGCAACAACAGCCTAGGACTTGGGCCACATTTTAAATCGGTGGCTGTCTTTTCAAATAGGAGTTCCTTCTGCCCTGGAGGGACTCCAGCAGCCTTGCCTGGCCTGCAGGGGCCCCGTGAGCCGAGCCAGAGGCAGAGACAGAAGTGCAGTGACACTGCACGGGGCGCTGCTGGCTTCCCCACATCCCTGGCACAGCTGAGATTTTCCACAAGCAAAGTAAGAAGCTCCATTACACTGTAAGTGGAGCAGTTTATAAAAGAGACCAGGCATACCGGGCCAACTGGCGAGATTTGCCTCTTATCCCAAAGCCTTTAAATAATTGCAACTTTAAGAGAGGAAGCTAAAGGTTATCCATGCCCTCTTCTAGGGAAAGAGCGGGAGACTAGTTCATTATAGTGAGAGACTCTGATATTCGATGTGGACAGGCCTGTGCACCCCAAGCTTCTCTCTAGGGCCAGAACTATACTCAGTTGGCAATCCGGACCAAAGAGGAGGAGAGGCAGCATTTACTCAGTGCCAATATGATTATACGGGGCCCATGGGGCACGTGTTTGCACTTGGGTTGTCTCCAGTAACACACGTAACTGTGAAACAGGATTCTGCGGGGAAGCAGAGGCGTAGGAAGACAAGGCTCTTACCCGAGGCCCTGGCGAGCTGTGCAGGATGACACGGGAACCCCATCAGAGGCCCTCTCCAGGCTCATTGTCACCCCGGCCGTCCTCGGGCCCCACTCTCTGGGTCTGTGAAATAGAGTCAGGCATTCTCGAAGCGCCTTTGTGGCTCTAATATTCTGGAACTCTCTGATTCAAGATGCGTACGCATCAGAAGCTCCCCGAATCCCACGAGCAGGGCCATCGTATTTGCAGACTCAGAGTTGGGGTGGGCAGTCTGTTGTCGGATCTCTGCGCCACTTCCAGAAGCAGCCACCCATCTGGAACGCAAAGCCAAGTGTTGACATCTCCAGTGTATTTCATTTGTTCATGGAGGTGACTGAGAGAGAACATTGCATAATGGGACTCCCCAGATTGTCTGGGGTGCAGGTAGATGGGTGAGGACAGTGTGGAAAACAAGGGAAGTCAAGAGGAGACTTGGTCTCTAGGCCTCTCACTCCTGTCCCTTCTGATTCTACAGTTCCGTCCTCATTCGGTGCCATACCCATCTCCCCGGAGCCCCCTCCCCTAGTATGATGTCCTATGGAACCTGCACTTCCAAATTCCCACCATCCAAAATCAGTAACTCTGATTCCTTTCCTTTCACTGTTCCCGTCTATTATTTTGCAGTGTTGTCTGACTGCTGATAGACCCTGAGGTGACTGGAATAATTCATACTAAGCTGTGAATGGTTCATTGCTGATCCAGCTTGTGATCCTTCTCCCAGGTAACCTTGCACTGTGAAAGGGTTTTCTTCACAGGGATGAAAAGTACAGCATAGGGAATGTAAATAATAATGTAATGACTTTATATAGAGGCCCTTAGTGTGGTGAGCACTTTGTGATGCATGTAATTGGCAAACCATTCTGTCGTGCACCTGAAAGGGCCATAGCATCGTATGCCAACGGTACTTCAATACACTTAGGTTGCATTCATTTAAGGAATTACAGGCTTCAGGCATGCCTGAGGGCAAGTGAGGGGCACACTTCGCCCTGGTCCCTCCTTCTGCATGGAGATAGTATTGTTAATATCGTATTTCAAACCTCGAATTCCCAAACTCTTGAGGGTGCGCCTCTATCAGGTCAAAAAATGAGCACTTACCCTGATAATTTATTGGAGTCACATATGTACTTACAATGGATGCGTCAACATGCTTTCTTTACTGTAAACAAACATTTTAAAAGGTGTGGTAAAATGAACACTATTTTTACACTCTCTTAACGTAAAATACATATTTTGCTCTCACTCCAACTTGTTTTGGATATGTAGTAAGTATAAATATGTAGTCAGAATGCCCACTGCATACATGTGCTAGATGCCGAAGAGGGGACCCACCAGAGAGCACCTCCCGTCCCCACCCTTCGGGGTGTCTGCGCCCAGCAGGCAGCACAGGGAGGAGGCAGGCCGAGAAGGGCTCTCTGCGTATAGGGTTAGTAAAGCTTGATTTTATTTGATTAAAACAAAGAAAGAGCTAAAGGCCTTGTGATGGTTTCTTCAGCACCCCAGCTGATGACCGTGGGGTGCGATCACTGCTCCGTGTGCCTTATTTAAAATGAGAGCAGGCCCAGATCCACGTTTTGTGGAACGCAGGACTGTCAAGTTTTCCGAGGAGAAGAAACTCTTTTAAGAAAAAGAATAGACACCAAAATACTCTTGCAACTGTTATGAACTCTTGTTATCTTAGGAGCACATGGCGAGGACGGTCCTAGGGTGATGGACGGGGTCCCTGCGGGGCCCCCAGCGCCTGGAGCAGGGAGGGGGAAGACAGGGCTCCCGCGGGCTTGACGAGGCTGCTCCGGAGAACACGCCGGCTTGGGAAAGAGTTAATTTCTCCTTTGCAAAAGGTTGCTTAGCGCACTGGAATTTGAATGTCCTTTTCCGCCCCGGTGGTCTTCAAGGGGCCTTCCCTCTGGGAAAACCCTGCCTTCTCGCTAAACTGTCTGAAACACAATCCCGGCAGCACTCTGAGCTCGGAGGTCTGCGGCTGACAAGGCCCGGGGCTCAGATGTTCAGATGACGTCGCAGGGGGCCCCGCGGCCCGCTTCCTCCCCTCCTGCCACTGCGCTGCGGGCTCAGAGCGGAGCCGACTGGAGGGGGAGGACGCGCGGCTCTGGGGAGGGGCAGGCTGGCCTCGGTGAGGTCGGGCACCGTCGGCTCCTGCGCGGGAGAGGGGCCCGCTTTCCCCGTTCCTCCCGAGGTGGAACTGGTCTTGCAGAAACCTCCTTTTAAGGCATTGTTCTCAGGGGAAGATGGCGAAGGGAAGCCCAGAGAGGCCCGTAACGGGGCGTTTACGGCCCTGAGGACAGGGGGATGCCCGGAGTCCGGGGGCGGCACCCGAAACAAGGGTCAATAAAGGGTTACGGGTGCGCCTAAGTCGGTGGCAGTAGGAAGGCCCAAAGCAGATTTTACTTTTAAAAAGGTAAAAATGTGCTCCTTCCCTCGACTCCCCGCTGCGCCCGCCGCACCCATGGCGGCCCTTCCTCCCGGCGCACCCCTGCCACCCGCTCCTGCAGCAGATGCTCCTCTGCTCTCGAGAGCAGGGGCCGCCGCAGCCTGTTTACCCAGAGTGCCCTGCGCGGCCGCGTGACTGGCTGAGTCGCACCACGTGGCCTCCCATGCCCTCCAATGGCGGCCGCAGGAGGGAGGAGTGAAGGCGGGAGGTGCCGAGGTCACCCTGCGCCCACATGGCTGTGGAGCGGAGGCAGCCGGCGCCACCCCGAGTGGCCAGCAGGGAAGGCTCGTGCCCCTCCCGGACAGGTAGGCCCCGCGGCGTGGGCGACAGATCCGCTGCGAGCCCCCCACCGCCTCGGAGCCTCGCGTGCCCGGAGGGGTGTGTGTGTGTGTGAAACGAGCCCGGAGCCCGTGCGGAGAAACGTCCCCGTGGCCCTGGCATGACGGCGGCGGCCCCTGCCCGGCGCCCGGCCCACCTGCTGGCCCAGCGGCCCCGGGGCTGCTGGCGACCCAGGGCACTTCGGGAAGCGGGCCGGCGCTCTGCCCTCTGCGGTGTGAGCTGCCGGCGGACCCACCCTCAGCGGGACTTCCCGCGGGACCAGGGGCCCGTGATTTGGGCGCCGCTGCCACCTGGTGGCCGCATGCCCGGACTGTGCTGCAGGGTTTGCTTTCATGGTTCTATTTTTTTGAAGGATGAAGGAAGTCCTAAGAGTTGAAGATGGAGCGTTCAGCCATAAAATGTCAAAACACATGGCAGGGGAAAGGAAGCAGTGAGTGTCAGGTCAGGATGGGGAAGCTGGACCATTTCCAGGGCTTCCTAGAGCCACAGCTCCTTGGAAATGTGTTGAGTTCCCACAATATCAGATGTGCCCAAATGAAAGAACCAGGATGTATGCCAAAGACAAGATGTCATTGATTTGTATTACTTATCATTTGGGGTTGATTTTCTGTTTTACTCTTTCCATTTGGATATCAAGCTGGTTTCAGTGCACCCAATAATTACATCTAAACTGAAATATAGCGAACACCAACCTAATTCCGCACTTCCACTGTTGAACTGTAGCCCTTGCCCTGGACAAGTCTGGAAGGAGCTCGACCTTGGGCAGAAATAACTCAGCAAAAATGTAATACTTCCTCCCACTCCGGAAAATAACAGCTCTCTATGTCTGTGTTATCTGTGCCTCAGAAAATCAGGTTCTACAATGATTAATGAAGCTCTAAGTAAATGTCCTTTTGTTCTTCAGAGCCCTGCACCACCCCCAGTTTGTACTTTATTCAGATTTCTTGAGGCCTTTGACCCTACCTTTTGGTAACCCAGTTTAGGGGAGGAGGGCAAAGGTAAAGAAAGGGAATTGAGTGTATCATAGGTTTGTCCCAGGGCTCCACAATTACAAAGTTCCTTCATTATATGCTGCGAAGTGAAAAACAAGACAGAGTTTATACGTGGCTCAAGTTGGACAGCAAGTATATGGCAAGGACAGAGTGTGACCCTAGAGCTCTCTGGATGCAAAGAACAGACTCTTACCCAGCATGTCCACAGCCCGTTGAGACTCTGGGCTGCTGTCAGGATGCCCGACTGCCTTCCTGGCAATACTGCTCCTTCTCAATGGCTCCTTGATTAACCTTCTAGGAAACTGGAATCTTCTACTTCATCTCTGGAACACAGATTGAGGCAGGTTCTCAGACAAGATAGCATTAAGTTCACCCTGTCTTTGCAGTAGTGGGCACGAATCAGCTCTGTGCGGGAGGAAAGCCAAGCCAGGCCACAGGATTTGGGGATTTTCAGCCTGTGGATTCAGGAAGCAAAAGTCTTCATTTTTAGGGCTGCCCTGTCAGGCACGTTACAGCTTCCTCGTCCAACGACTAAGTGCCATAAATCTCTAGGCTGCCAGTAGTCAGACTCACATCTAAATGGTCCCGCACACCAGCCGTGAGTCGCCACCAAAACAAAGCTGGGGAGCAAGTGGCCCATAAATAAGGCCCCTCTTTCTGGCCATGGATACCTGGCGAAAAAAGGAGGCCTAATGGGACAGCACCACCTATGCTGTGGACCTGCCCTTGGACCCAGCGCCTCTGTGTTGTCGATGCCCCTGACAGCAGGTCACCCAAGGGTGGGCTTGCTGGGCAGCAGCCCTGTGGGAAGCTGAAGAGTGGCTGCGGGCTGGGTCCTTTGCTCGTTGGCGATGAGGCCGCGTGAAGAACCGGCCCTCCCCAGTCTGTCAGCTCTGGAAGTGTGCAGGAGCCCCCATCTTAGGACATAGCTCAGACTTTTCTAGGATTTCTATTGGATAGGGACAAGGTAAATGCAGGACAACCTCAGAAATAAGAAAAAGTCTTACTATAGGGTGTGGGCTTAATTTTTTTTTCTGAGAAGGACCGGATAGTAACTATTTTCATTTTTGTGGGCTACACAGCCTGTTTCAGCTACTCATTCCCCCAGGGCACAGAAGCTGCCACATGATGCCTGAATGAGTGGGCCTGGCTGTGTTCCAGGACAACTTTATTTACAGGAAGAGGTGGTGGGTGGATTTGGCCCTCAGATTTAGCTTGCTGACCCCTGAAATAGGGGAGGGAACAGAGATGTTCCCATGAGACCCAGAACCTAATCCCTGTTCCCCATGCACTAGATCTCTGACGTTAGTGAACTGTTTGTCTCTGAGTTCATTTCCTCATTAGTAAAAAGGGGTTAACCGTATGTACTGCTTGGAGTTGTGATAATGTGTGCTGAGCGCAGAGTGGATTTTCAGTAAGTGCAGGGCTTCCCACAAAACACTGCGGCTCTTGGGGAGGCTGCCTGCAGTGCCCGAGGGCCCGATGGCCCTCTCAGTCTCAGATGCTCGTCTTTTACCTCATTTGTTGGGCCTGACTCAGACTGATGAAGTGTATTTCACTCCATTTGTATTCTAAAAGTAGGTCTTTCCAAACTCACTGACATGTTATTTCAAACTGTCTGGCAGCATTCAAAACTGTGTGGAGTCCCCTGGCAATTTCGTGGCACCAGAACATTGCCTACCCTAAAATTTTAAAATTATCATGGAATCCAAAACAGATGTCCCAAATCTAGGGGGGACTAGAGCAGCCTTCATTTGTTCTTTGGGAATGCCCTCGTAAGCATGTTTTTGGGCAGACTTCTGTGATAAGAGCCAGGCAATAAAAGATCTCAGAGTGGTCTAAATACTGCAATTTTGGCAATTTGTGTCAAAAAATTTGGAAGGCACAGATAACTGAAACAACTGACTAAATTTATGGCTCAACCCTTCACTAAAATATCTGGGTTTGGAAGATGTCATTGATCAGAGAAATGAGAATTTGGATGGAAAAAAATATTAGATAGTATTCAGATGGGCGGAACTCACAGCTCTGACACTAATCAGTACTTAGTTATTTAGATTCTGATCTGGGGCCAAGTTACAGCTTGGGTCTCTCTCAGGACACATCCATATTACCTAATGAGCAGGAGCGTATGAGACATGCTACCCCAAATAGTGCCTCAGGAAACGGGAAGGACGATTCAGAGCACTGTGTAAGTATGAACTACCATAAGAGAACAATGCTAGTTTTAGATTAAAATCTGTCCTTCCTGAGCAAAAAAGCTGTTACAGGGATGATTAAAACTGTGGAACTGGTTTCAAAGATCTTGTGAAGGTTGTATGTAGTTAGGAAAAAGAATAAGATTAAAAAAAAAAAAAGCTTACAAGAGTGAAAGCTTTGCCTCTAAGAAAAGGAACAAGACAAGGTTTTCACCTCTGCTTTCACCTCTCCTATTTAACATCGCATGGGGAATTTTAGCCAGAAAAATTAGGTAAGAAAAAGAAAGAAAAGACATCCAAATTGGAAAAAATAAAAAAGAAGTAAAACTATTTCTACTGAAAAATACATGATCCTACATACAAAGCCCTAAAGAATTCATACACAACATACATGAAAAACCCTACTACAGCTAATAAATTTAGCAAAGTTGCAAGGTATAAAATCACACACACAAAACACTTGTATTTCTATACACCACCAAGGAACAATTCAAAAAGGAAATTAAGAAAACAATTCCATTTATAATAGCATAAAAAATAATCACTGGAATGCCCAACCAGATTTAAATCTTAGGAGGTCAGATTTAAATCTACTTAATAGCTGTATGCTATTGGGTATGTTATTAACTCTCTGAACCTCACTTTCTTCAGGAGATGTGTGTGGAGGGCAGGGGCTGAAAAAGGGCTTACCTCATGAAGTGTTGTGAGGATGAAGTAAGATAATGTGTTACGTGTGGAGCCTGCCATATAGAAGGTGAATTCCTCAGTATGCGCCAGCAGTGCCGACAAGAACTCAGGATCCCATGCAGTGTCCGGCGTGAACAGAGCCTACAGGAGACGGGTCAGGAATGAGCTTTCCCAGGATTCAGGGTAGAAAGTCACTAGTTGCAGCATTTTATTTCAGTGGCAAGCTCTTGAAAGGGAATGGCTGCAGCCTTGAGAAGGTGATCCCAAATGGAAGCATCTGGCATTATTGCAAAAAAGAAAAACAAATTCAAAATACAGCATTTCAGAGGGTTTATCTACAGAGCAGCGTGGCAGCTGAGACACTTGTGGAGCAAGCATTGGATGCATGGGAGAACCTCAGCAGAAACGGCTGCTGACCAAGGATTACGAGCTTTGTGCGTTGGGACTGTATTTATAGGTAAAGTAATGAGGTTTCTGCTCATGCTGAAAATACCTAACAACTGGAGTTAGACCCTCATTCATTACTGGGATGAAAACCTGCAGGCATCTTCACTGGAAGAGCCTCCCCACAGCCCGGCCCGGGCGGGCGACGAGCTGCGCACCGGCGCCCGTGTGCGTCAGAGGAGCGGTGCTCACATTTGGCTCGGCCCGCAGAAGTCTCCATCCTTACTAGTCAGCCCTGCAAAATCGTCTTCAGGCAGTGACACCCAACAGTGTAGAACAGGAAAGCCTTTCACTCCCCCTCATTTCAGAGATGAAATGAAGTGTGGCTCGCGGGGAATCGCCACGGTGGCACCGCTGACAACGGTGCCTGCAGAGGGTGATGGGGCATTTTCCATGGCAGACGCACATCCTCAGCACACGGGTGCAGCTCCACCCTACGAGGAAGAGGGTGGTGGGTCGGTGTAGGGGGAGGGTCAACAAGGAGCCCCACCTCCTCCTCCGTGTTCCCGCTGCAGAGGGGGTCAGAGGGCTTCCCCCAGGCCGTGGGAAGGATGTGGCGCCCTGCTGTCCTGTGCCCCTTGCACAGACTCTCGCCAAAGCTGCAAGAAGTGGTGATGTGCTTACATAAACCCAAATGCCTGCAAGATCGGGGCCATGTGGGGATCTTCACTAATCCAGGGGCTAGGGCCCCATTCCATGTAGACCTTGTTGAAAATGTCCAAGAGGCGCATGTGGGTCTGAGGTCAGTTTGGAAGGTTTTCTCTAAAATATGTTTGTTTACCTGCATTTGAAAGTCATCTTTGTGCCACTGCCCCTTGACATCCGCCCAGAGCTGACTTTTCTCCGGGGCCCCCAGGGTGCAATCGACCAGTGGGGTTCCTCTTCCACAGTGAGTACAGGAGTCCTGCCACACTGAAGAAAAAGGAAACACTTCTTCTAAAATGTTGAAATGCCGGCCAGGATCAGCCAGTCCTCCGCCCTAGACCTGAGGATGAGATTCATTTACTGGGGAACGCAGCGAGGGCATGTCCGGTCGCGAGTGACCTGAGCTCCCCAACCACCATGCCCGCGGCCCTGGGGCCGGCTCTCTCAGGGTGGCTGGTGGCGCTCCAGACTTCAGTGCTTCTAATGCCCTGAGCCCACTTACCCTCTGGCAGTCGAGACTATTGGACAGTTTGTTTCCTCCCTGCCCCTCAAGGGAGAAAGATACCAACCTTTAAAAAGGACGCCAACAGCCTTGTCTGATGTCTTTGAACTCACTGAATTAAGGCCCCACTAGACTGTCTTATCCACCATTGCCCCGCGAGCACAGAGCATGTGGCTGCCATCCATGGCCGCGGGTCCGCCTGCTGCCGGGGCGGCAGCGGCTCCAAGTGCTGCAGTGAGGGCAGCCCCCCCATCAAGGGCACTCTGGGCAGACCTTTTATGTCAAGCCCTCGTAGCCCTGAGACCTCCAGAACAAACCGTGCAATGTGGATTCATCTCCTATGGCTGCTGAACCAAGTTACCCTGGCTGAGTGGGGGGGAGACATCAGGTGTATCACAGTCCTGGAGGCCCGAAGCCCCAGGCAGGGTGTCGGCAGGGCAGCGCTCCCTCAGAGGCTCCTGGGAGGGACCCCAGGCCTCTTCCAGCTCGTGGTTGCTACCAGCGCTGCGCCGTGTGCCTAGGCTTGGGGCCGCATCACTGCCATCTTGGCCTCCCCTCCATGTGGGCTTCTCTGTGCAGTGCGCATCTTCACTGGGCCGCCTCTGTGTCTCTGTGTACAAATTTCCATGTTCTTGTAAGGACACCAGTCAATGGATATAGGGCCCACCATGATCCAGTGGGACCTTGTCATAAGTTGGTTATATTTACAGAGACCTTATTTCCTAATAACGTCACATTCTGAGGTTCTGGGTGGTGTGAATTTGGAGGGACACTATCCCACCCAGCACACAGTGCTCCCCGGCAGGCTCAGCCCCCCGGCTGTACGTACCCCCAGTGCAGCAAAGTGCCGTGGTAGAAAGGACTCTGTCTGCCTCCCTTGGCTGAGGCACAAAACAATTTTTGATGCTAAATATCATACAGGTCCATTCTGTAAGTATTTATCAAGAGCTTACAGTGTGCCTGCCATTTTGCTAGGCTACGTGGAGGGTCCCACAGCGCATCAAAGACGGTCGGCCTCAGTGGATTTCACCATCTCCCCTAATAGACTTCATCTGACTAGTAAGAGTTAAACTAGCAGTGGCGAGGGCCATGGGCAGCTCTCCCAATTATTGATGTGGGTGGGTTGGTCACAAATGGTCACAAAAACATGCTCCAAATTAATGATTTATAAAATGTATCGATTCTTATCTTTGGAAATGTAAAATCTGTTCCTTTGCAGATACAGGGTCCACTGAAGTAGTTCTGAGAATGGAAGCCTGAAGCACCGTAAACTGCTGATTGGTTCTCTTGTCCCCAGATACTGGAGTGAGATGAGGGGGAAGCCGTGTTTCTAAATATAGTCCAGTATTTTGAGATGTCATGTCCCTGTCTTGCATTTAAACAAAAAGGAAAGATGAAGTTACAAACCTGAAGTTATGTCAGGAAAAGATAACTTCTGAAAACAGCAGCAGGAATCCTGGGGTGGCGGCCCGGTGTTCTGGTGATATCCCGGATTCATGCAAAGAGGCAGGAAGGCAACGTGCCGTACAGTCTCCCCCAGTGGCTACTCTTTGCAGCTCTTTATTGGGGTGAATGACTGGAAGCAAGTTAGTGCTGTTCCGTTGATTAGGCACGAAGGCTTCTCCTTGCTCACAGCCCTTGGCTGTTCAGAAACATATTCCTGTGAATGAATCACATTCATACACATCATATTCATATACATTTCCTCTCTCCTCTTTTCTGTCTCCCTTCCCATCATTCTTCCTTTTCTCTTAATTCTTAATTGAATTTTGTTCGTGTGCCTCTTTTCCCAGTTACACTTAGATCTGCCCATAGCCTTCTGCGGCTGCCACTCACGTTCCCAGCCACACCCTCCTCGAGCCACAGCATGCCCACAAATGACCTGCATGTTTTCTGGAGATGAAGGTCTTGCCTCAGTAGGTCTGGGGTGAGCCTGAGAACCTGCATTCTTGACAAGCCCCCAGTATGTGGGCCACCTGAGAGCAGAGCTAGAGATTCCTAGGGAGAGCCCAACTCCCTTGTGGAGGTCAAGTGCTTTTCATTTCCCTTCCCTGGGGAGAAGGCACCAAAGAGGAGGCTGGGCAGGGTGAGTGGGCAGGGGCGACACAGTATTTGCAGGGGGTGACAGCGAAGTCCTGGGTGAGGCTGGCAAGGGAGCATCCCGGCTGATGGGCTTGCTTCTCTCCGGGTTAAAGATCCAGCAGGTGACTGGCTGCAGGGTAAATGGGCAGGTGCGAGGTAAGCCTTCAGAGATGTGTAGATGGGAACCCAGTGTTCTCTGCACCCCTGTGTGCCAGCAGCACCCCACCTGCATGCTTTGCTGCTATTTCAGCCAACCCCTGACTCCTTCTGGGTGGCAAACATCTCAGAGGAGAGTGTCACTTCTGGACCAACAAACCGGATCAGGTCCTTGCCATGTCCTGTAAAGGGTCTTCTGAGAAGGAGACATTTTGTTCATTATGATGAAGAGTTTCTCTCTGTGAATGTGGGCCACCCGCCATGATTCATGCTAAAGTCACTCAGGGAGAAAAAAGGAGAGACTGAAATGGCCAGTCCACCGTCGCCCAGGAGGGGCGTGTGATGGACTGCCCGCACGAACACCAAAGCCCCAACGTGAGTCATCGCTGGCTCACCCCTAAATGTTCTTCTTGCTGCTTAAATTGTGTCCTCAGAGGGCAGCTCCTCTAAGGGATCAGATCCAAGCTGCTGGCAGGATTTTCAGCCTATGACATTTCAAGTTGGAGTGGCAGAGCGACCCTTCAACATTGGAAACTTAAAATTACCTGTTTGGATAACAGGTCCCTTTCCTCTCAATACCATGACATTGTCCTTTGTATTTCTTTAGGGGTTTTCTCACATTAACATCACGTGTTACCATATTATGGTTGATGCAGTTGACAAATGGTTATAAGTGCAAACAACACTAATTGTTAAGCTGCTCCTCCGCCTACCATTCCGACAGTAGTAACTCCGGGTGCTTCCTGACGGCCGAGGGAGAAACAAGGCCAGCAAAGAGGAGTCAGCAACAGCCCCTTCTGAGTGCCTAGGACCGGGTGTTCGGGGACCCACATCCCAGACTCAGTTTCTCGCAGGCACAGTGAGTGCGTGTCCCAGATTCCCTGGGGCAGTCCTGACCGCAGAGGTCGTGTCCGGCTGCATCAGGCCCCGAGTCCATTCGCTGTTGGTCATCTCATCGCAGGACATGTGCCCCCGGCAAAGAGGCACGTGGAGCCTTCTGCCCAGAAGGCTGCTGAGGAGCGCGGGCAGATGAGGGCACATCCGTGATGCCCTGATGTCGCATTCCTGGTGCTGTCCACCCACCGAAAGCACGTGTCTTCAATGACAGGTGTGGTGAAAGGGGTGTTCACGTAGTGAGAACGTGAGGCACAGGAGATGCTCTTGTGAGTCTGGGGGTTTTGTCTTCCTTTCAATAGTTTTGAACTTTATTCTGGAGCAAAGTTAAATTACTTGGAAAGGTTTGCTTTTAAGCTTTGTTGAATGGGACCAAACCAGGGCCTGGTCCAGGGCTAGTCTGGCCTCACTTCCGAGATAATGTGCCCACCCCGTCCCCCCAATACACTGAGTGCTCTGTGCCTGTGAATGTGGGCTGCTCAGCCCTGCCTCTGAACCGCACAGACAGCGCCGGAGCTTCTCGTCGGGACGCGTGGGAGCCGGGCGTGGAGCTTTGCATCGGAGAGAGCGGTATGAGCGTGGAACGGGCTCTCTTTGCCGGGCCTGGAGCTTAGCCCTGGGGAGCCAGTTCTGTGGGGGTGCCAGAGACACAAAGTAAGGAGTCAAGTAAATAAACCAACTAGTATGATAGGATCTGTTTTACAGGAGATACGTATGTACAGTAATATAAGCACAAGTACAAGCGGTGAGACATCCTGCTGAGAACAGGCATGGCAGGAGCTGAGGGAAGCCGTCTGGATAAAAACCCAGGAGGGCCCGAGTCTGGCTGTTCCACCCACCCTGCCTCCATGTGGTCTTCCGGGGGGCGTCACAGATGACCTGGGGTCTTAGCTGCACACAGTAGCACCAGGTGGTGCTCTGATGAGGCCAGGGAGTCAGCCTTGCCCAAATGTCTAAATCCCTATCTTGACGTCTTGCCAGGGTCGTGTTAACCACATGGCACCAGCCTGCAGGCATTGGCCAGCAGCTTTGGGCACAAGTGGAGACAGGAAGCTAGCAGGGGGCTCCAGGCCTGCCCACCCTTCCTCTTGGAGAAAGGAGAGTGTGGCTGTGCCGCTCAGCGCCTGTGGCTGCTTCCAGCAAATGCAGCGCTGCGGGTTCTGGCCCACTGGCGAGCAAGCCGCCCTCCAGGGTGGGCAGGGCTGGGCCTTAAATTGCTGGCTGCTGAGAGCTCAGAGTTCTCTCCCCTACAGAGGGCAGTGTAGGAAATTGGGGCTGGAAGAGCAGGAGCCTGCTAGAGGTCAAGGAGAGGGCATCCAAGCCCCGCAAGCGACCTGAGTGCCAGCACGGAGCCATGACGTGTGGGCCTTTGATAGATGAAGGGCCAGAGTACGGGGGTCATTTTAGTTGGCTAGGGCTGCCAAACAAAGAGCCACAGACTAGCAACTATTTTCTCACTCTTGAGGCTGGAAATCCAAGGTCAGGTCTCAGCCGGGCTGGTCCCTCTGAGAGCTGCGAGGGAGAATGTGCTTCGGGGCTCTCTCGGCCTCCAGTGGCTTCCTGCCAGCCCTGCAGACCCAGGGCCTGTAGCTGTACCCTCCTTCCATCGTCTTCCCCATGTGCATGTCTGTCTTTAGTCCAAATGGCCCCTTTTTGTAAGGACACCGGCCACCCTAATGACCTCATTTAAATTTGATTGCTTCTGTCTAGACCCCATCTCCAAATAAGGAAACATCCTGAGGGCCTGGGAGTTAGGACTCCACCTTCTCTTTTTCTCGGGATGGAGGGGACACAGTTCAACCCATTACAAGAATATTAGGAAGCTGGGAATGTGCAGGATGAGCCTGGACCCATTTCATATATGATGCCTCAGCCTTGAATCTACAGTGAACTCTCCAGAGACCACTGACAACTTCTAAGCAGAAGAATGTCATGACTGGGTCTGTGCTGGGGAGACTAGCCCTGTCCTGGGCAGGCGAGACGAGCAGGCAGAAGCCAGCAGAGCACACCCGACAGCGTAGACCCGGGATGCTGAGCGCCCAGACGTGGGCAGTAGCAGTAGGAATAGAAAGAGGGCTGTCTTTTGAGAGGTTTTAAGAGGGAATTGGTAGAACATGGTAGCCCATTATTTGAGTTCATAGACATTAAAGTAAATAGTAAAAAAATGTGTTGGTCTTTCTGAGACCAGAGCCAAAGGGTGGGGCAAGCGGGTGGTCCAGAGACTGGGTCCCCGGGGTTCCCGGGAAATGGGGGTGGGGCCTTGAGGTGCAATCTGACAGGCATCCTCTGAGGCATGGGGAAGACAAGCAGAGAAGATACAGGGACGCATGAGCACAAGGCACGGGCAGGAGGGCCAGGAGCAGGGGCACGATTGTGGGGAAGTCTCCGGACAGGTGCAGCAGGGAGAGAAATTCAGGCCTCGGAGGTCCCAGAGGCCTTCTGTCCCAGGCCCCCCGGGCCTTGCTGCGGAGTGCCCCCAGCCATGGCAGGACTTAGCCCAGTGTCCCTGGTGCTCTGTGTTTTGAAGTCACTCTTTTGAAAGTCACACAGATGACTGAAGGTCATCTCCACACACTGTGGCGAACTCGGCGCGCCGGCTTGGCGGGTCATGCTTCCCAGAGATTTGGTCAGACATTCTGCATATTCCGTGAAGGCATTTTTTGAGTAAGATTAACATTTAAGTCATTTAATAAAGGACTCTGAGGAAAGCAGGTTATCTTGCATTGTGTGTGGGGGCCTCACAATCAGTTGAACGCCTTCTAGAAAAGCCTGAGCTTCTGAGAAGAACATCTGCCAGCAGGTGGCCCCCAGACTCAGCCTGCAGATTTTGTACTTAGGGCCCCACGATCATGCAAGCTCTTTAAATCCATCTCTCCACACACACCCTGCTGGCACTGTGTCCCCGGAGAACCTGACTGATCACATCATCTTGATCAGTCTCAAATGTAGTTCCATTTCCTCAACCCAAATTGAAAATAGGAATTTAAATTATTGGGTTAAAGGGAAAGGTGTTAAAAGGCCACATGATTTTTAGAAAAACAATACATTAACTAATATGTGTTTTGTGTTAGGACTTCTTAGCACCAACCAGCCGGTATCACCCATCCAGTCTCCTTTTCCTTCCTGTAGCTTAGTCATTCCCATGGCAGATGCCCGGGGCCTGGGCATAGGGCTGAGCACCGGATGTGCCCATGTGGGGCCGCGCTCCATCCCCAGGCTGCTGATGGGATCCTCGTGTCAAAGGTGACACGGAGGAGCCACATTATCTGGGCACCCAAGTTGCCCTGCCCACAAGGGCAGAGTCGGCCAAGCATCCGCGTGGCCAGCTGCTGTGCTTGACCCACCCATGCTTGTCACGAGAAGCAGGTAGAAAGCAGTATGTGGGTGTGGCATTCACTGAGTGCATCTCATTGAGTTTTTGAGGAAAAGACTTCAAAATGAGGAGGAACAGCAGATACACCTAAGATGCAGTGGGCCTGCCTGATGAGATACCCAAACGAGCAAAATGCACGCATGGTGCAGTGAAGTACCTCCTGGACGTGGCCATCTGGGAGGGGTAGAGGAGTGTGGTGCGGGCCATTGTACGAAGCCTTCAAACATGTCCCCGCTGCCCCCCACCCAGCATGACAAGGCACATGGACCAGAGGGGACTAACTGGCTGACTTCCCTTCCTGCCTGGTTCTGTGGTATCTGGCACCCACTTACAGACAAGGAAGCTATAAGAAAGGTCAGAGCTCCTGGCACTTAGATTTGGAACATTTTTCAAGTAGCCAATGGTGATGATGATTCATTTACTTTAGTTTAGTTTTAAATTTCTGATAGTTTAGAAAGGTTGGGAAAGCCTGGCAAAATATTCATAATCGGGTAGTAAGGGAAAAGTACCTGGTAACTGCATACACTTGAATTTTAAACGACTGACTGTGTGCCCAGCTATGCACGTACAAGTCATAGACATCATCACGGGTGGTGAGATCATGGAAGTTATCCATTCCTTCTTTTTATTCATGTGAATTTTCTTCAATGATATGTATTAATTTGTAATAAGGAAAAATTTGCTATCTTCTAAAAGATAAAATAAGGTCAAGTTGTTTACATATGCTTGAAGCCTTTATATTTCAACATGCTCAGAATTAGAATAACTGATGGAAAATACCGTGCATAAGCACGTCAACAACCACTCCTGCGTCCAGGGGGAGGGCCTGTCATTGGTCGTGTGGAGTGGAACCCTGATTCTGGCAATGTCCGTGTCGGCGTCCAGCGGTGCAGCGGCTGGGCCCGCAGCACGAGGGACAGAGAGACACAGCTGGCGCTCACTGTGCTGTCGACTCAAGGCGAGCTTCTAATATCACTATAAGCAGTTTCATCTTTTCGCCATGAATGTTTGAGGGTGGTGTTCGGAGTCTGACAGCAGAGCCATACATCAGGTGCTCTGGTGCCTGGGCAGGCCCTGCCCTGAACCTCCGGCCTTTCTGCATGATGTCCAGGCTGGCCGGGCCTGGCAGTTCCTGAATGGAGGGACATAGTCCCTTTGCAGTTCTTTGCCCTGCTTCTCACCCGTGTGACCCCTGGGTCCCCTAGCCCTCCTGCCTCTTTATCAAACACATCGCATGTGTGTGGAGTGTGGTGGGCCTGGCATGTTCTCAGAGCATGCTGCTCTTACTGGCATTGCACTGGGGGCCTGCTGCAGTCCCCTCTGACCCAGTCCCCGTCTCTCTCCAGCCGACGGTCTAGGTCATCACTTCCGCAAAGCCCCCTGCCTGCCTGGCCGTGGGATGCGAGAACCTCAGCAAAGCCATCCACCCACTCGGTGTTTGTTGGACTCAGCTCGTCAGACATTTCACTGGACGTTTTTAGCTCTTGAGAGGCAGCAGCAGTCCTGAAAGGGAACATGTGACATTAGTCTTGTAACAAGTTTTCTCCACTGAGATCCCAGCACCCGTGCAGGTGGAGGTGACATGAGCAATGTGGGCTATGGGTGCTGATGGCTGGGGGCGTTTGAACCCAGCGACAGATGCATCACCTTCTCCCAGGGCCACCAGTGCAATCATGCTCTCTGAAGTTTACTCCCAATTAGGGTGTCAGGGTACTATTTCTTCTCTTTGAAAGTGTGTGGACAATACAAACACTAGAAATGTTTGCTGACCTGGTTTACTGTAGGATATCGTTATGTACTTTGTCACGAATTTTAAAAATTCTTTAAACAGGCATTTATCTTTTGTATTTGGAGAAAGTGGTGACAAATGGTAGCAAGAATGCAGCACCAGGGACGACTTCCCTACTTGATGTATACACTCCTCGTGAGGAGCCTCCAGGGTTAATAGGAGGGTCGGGCAAAATTAAGGGGGGCTAAGATTCCAACAGCCTTAGAAGTGATTATAATCTCTTGAATAAATTAGGTGTTTTTTCCAGGTTGGTATGAATGTAAATGACAGCCTTGTAAGTAATAAAATAACTTCATTCCCCTTTCCTAATTTGAAGTTAGGATTGAAAATCGTTCTAGAAGGCCTGCTTAGCAGGAGTTTGTAAGCAGCTGGTCTTCCTGCGCGATGACGTTCGGGCGACTCAGGAACAGCTGGTGCCCGTTACCATGAACACCTCCTTCATGAGGCACAGCTGCCCCTGGTGGTCCCTTCTTTGGGGGCGTGTCCCCAGACATCCCTGAAAATGCAAGGGTCCTTCACAGGGCAGGTGGATTCATCGTCAGCATCGTGCCGCTTGGATGGCGTCGTTAGCAGAGGCTTCCTGTTGTGTCAGTTCTCTGGGGTCTGCGTGGGAGGTGGGCTTGTCAATTCTGTTGGGTGTAAAATGCCAAGGAATCCTGGCCTCAGGAGAAGGGGAGGGGGCGGCATTTCCCAGGAGCCGGGAGGGAGCTCTGGGGACCTGGGTGAAGGCGCTTCTGCTCTGCACTTCAAGCACAGGTCCCAGAGTCACAGATGGTTGGGACAAAGGGACCCAGCGATCACCCCACCCAGCTGGTACTTTATAAACAAGGAAGTGTGACAGCTGTGAAAGGAGAGTGCCCCCCTGGCTGGTGGCAGCTCGCTGATCTCTTCCAGGTCACCTAGTTGGCTTGCGCGCCTCACTGATCGTCTTCCTGATTAAAGATCAGATGCTTCTAATTTCAAGTCAATTAGGAAGTGCGGAGAAGCATAAAGGCAAACAAAAAACACGTGAAGGGTGGGCACCCACCAGAGACAAGCAGTACAGGAGGGAGATGTCAGAGCAGCAGAACGGGCAAGCAGAAGGGTCCGGGCATCCCTTCTGTCCCCTGAGAGCCACGGCTGGCTTCACACCCTGGCTTCCCGCTTGCTCTGGGGCTGTGTGCCCAAGGCACCCCCTTCTGTGCCCCTCAGCATCCGTGGACAGAGGTGTGTTTTCTCTTCCTTCCAGCGAAGGCTGCATCCCTGCTCATTCCCAGGCAGGACCATCCAGCCCGCCAGCCTGGGGATCCCTTCGATGCACTGCTGACTGTGATCACTGCCGTGTTCTTCCGACATCCCAACACATTCCGAACTTCAAGAGATGGCCTATAAATGTGCATCTTTAAGGTAGGTGGCTGTGTAAGAGTACAGACACAGTGGAAATGATCAAAATGTTCTGTTTACTTTCTAAAGATACAAAATCAAAATGATTTCATTTCCTAGACAGTCCTATGGATACCCTGTGCTAAATTTTCACAAGCATCCCATTTCAATGGTGGACGGATCGAGGAAAGTGCCGAGGCAGCTTTATGTATTTCCCCATGGCACTCCTGCCAGTGCTGCTTGCCTGGTGTGACTGCCCATCCCGCTCCGGGAGGGACGTGAGTCGGACGCTTGCTTTAGCTTCCCACCTAGCTTCTTGCTGCTCATCTCTCAAAACGAAGCTCTCCGTCTTAGTATGATGCCAGCTCTCAAGTGACTCCAAAAAGCTCTGCTATAAATACTGAAGTTCTGGGGTGATCCTCTCTTTTCTTTCTTTTCATTTCTTGCACTTGAACTAGATTTTAGACATTCCTGTGAAAAGGAATGTCTTTAATCTCCAAGCATCCCCCTTAGTGATAGCTGCCAAGTGTTAACTTCAGAGTGCCTTACTATGAGGCAGTGCTATCTACCTTACTAAACAATATGCAAAACCAGCCTACAACATTCTTTTGGGGTGCACTCAGCGGCAGAAGGGGAGCAAATATCTTTAGTTTCATTATCAAAGGAACTGCATTGTATCTGTTGGTCAGATGAGACTGGGGAAGGAGGGTCAGTGGTGCAGAACTGATGAGACACGGCCTGGTGCCCAGCTCTTCCGGAACTTGCCGTTTGCCATCCCCGGGGGTCCCCTGTGTAGGGACCGTCTTCTCACCTACAGCCGGAGGTGTCCCCATGGAGGAGGAGACCGCAGGGTGCAGCCTGCATGCCGGTGGGGGGCAAGGGGTAGTGTGGGGCTTATGACCCATCAGGGACCCAGAAGACATGCAGAACCGAAGGCTGCCTCCGTGTCCATTGTTGGGCGACTTCCAGGCCCTGGCAGCGTGTGGGGTGCACATGTTGTAGTCTCGTGTGAGAGAGGATGTGAGTCTATGTAAGAGTGAGTGTGAGGTACATAAGAAAACATGTGCGAGAGAATACGAGAGAGGATGTGTGACCTTGTGAGTGTGCAAAGATGTGTGTGAGAAAATATGAGTGTTGGCAAGTGTGTATTTGGAGAGTGGTTGAGATTGGGTGTGTGTGTGAGAGACTGTGGGTGAGGGATTGTGTGTGGGCATGAGATTGTGTGGAGGAGAGTGTGTGAGATGAGTGTGGCAATAAACCATTTCTTTTGGCATTTATCCCACTATTTTTAAACAGAAGATAAGGACATGGTTTTCTTAGCATCATCCCTTCCACAGCTGTTTTTCCTCTTGACTGTGTTCCTATAAAGACTCGCAGGCCCAGGAGCCTGGCACGCTCACATGCATCTTTATTCTTTGGTGTCCGGTCGGCAGTTCACTTGGAACTGCATTGCACGGTTGCAGTCGTTCCTCTTTAGAATTTTGAGGTCGTTGGTCCATTATCCTCTAGAATCTAATTCTGTGTTTGAGAAGTCCAATGCTATTCTGTTTTCTGAACTTTTTAAAAGTGACCTTTTTTGTGTTTTTCCCCTTCCCTCCCAGGAAAATCCTGGGATTCTGTCTTTGTCACCACTGTTCTTACATTGCACAGCGATGTTCTTGATGTCAGTCCATTCACTGGGTGGATACTTGGTGCATCCTTTTAATCTGGAACTTTCTGTCCTTCAGTTTGGGGGACAGTTCTGGTATTCTTTCTTTTGTGATTTTCTCCTCCATTTTTTTTTCTTTCTGGAACCTCTATTTATCAGCAGTTGGACATCCTGAATTTATCTATTTTTGTCTCCTATTTTTATGTGTTTTCTTACTCTACTTTCTGAGAGATTTTGTCAATTATGTCTTCCAGTATTTCTTTGGAATTATTTTGTTTCTGATTTTATATTTTAATTTCCAAAAACTCTTTTAATTCTCCTGTATTCCTTTTGTATAGAACCTTGTTCATGTTGCGTGGATAAAATACATTCTCCTACTTCTGCAAGGACATTAATTATAGAATGTTTTCTGGAATTTTCTTCTGCTCCCTGCACTGTTTGCTCTGAGTTCCTTTGCTCTGTTTTGTCCGTGTGTCCCATGATGGCATATTTCCTCAAGTTACCTGGCAATCTTTAGTTGTTCTTGTTAATAAGAATAGGTCATGATCAGAAGACTGAGAATTCAAGCTGATTTGAAACTCTGTGGTTGATTGCTCGTTCTTGCTCTGGGGCCGGAGTCAGCAAACTTGTTCTGTAAAGGACCAGATAGTACATATTCTGGGCTTTGTGGGTCATAGAGTCTCTGTTGCAACTACTTCATCCCCGTTATGCTGTTGTAGTGTGTTGTAATGCAAAAAAAGAAAAAGAAAAAAGCCATAGACAGCATGAAAACGAATGAATATCGCTGTATTCCAATAAAACTTTATTTGCAAAAATCAGGCATTGGGTGGATTTGCCAGCTCTTGGTGCAGAGCCTCACCCATGCCCTCAGCTATACCTTGAGACCAGCACCTCCCTGAACCAGTTTCTCCAGAGAATAGCTCTCCAGTCTTCTGTATGGGTGGGTATGTTTGGGTGAGCAGCTGCCAGTACACACAAATTACGGCAATACAAGTTCCTGGAAACACCAAGCCTGCTTTTAGGTCTCTCCTTTACCCCTTCTTCCAGAGGTAGACGGCGCCTCCAGACCCGAAGGATTGGCTACTACTGACTTCCCACTAAGCAAACTTAGCTCCATCTTTTTCTAATCACTAAGTCAGGTTCCACTCACCCATCTACTTTCCATGTCTCCAAACTGTATTACCAATTTATCATGTCTACTTTCTTTTTCTTAGGAGTCTGAAACTTTTTTCTCCTTGCAGTCATTTTGGTATGATTTCAGGAGGACACCAAAGTATCATGTGCATTCAATCTGCCATATTTAACCAAAATCCTCCTGGGATGTTTAGCATGCTGACCAAGGTCTTGGGGAGAATGATGTCATGGGAAGGGAAAATTTTAAAAAGGAAACAAAATGTGAAAGAAGAGAGAATGGAGGCCAGAAAGAAAACATTTATGTTTTGGGGTTTTTCCCCTAAGCACAGAGCAATGAAACATTAAAGCATCTTTTACTATGGCCTTCATTCTCTCAACAATTAAAAAAAAAGTAAGAAATAAAATAGTAAGTAGCACTGAGAGAGACAGTTTGCCTTAGAGACTGGAGCTGAAATATAGAAAGGTTTCTCTAATTCACTTTCTCTATGTTTGCACTCAGAGAAAGCCAAAAAAAAATGTACTAAACATGAAATATAACTTTCAGAGACCATTACTTGTGACAATAGTATTATTTCTGACAGTATTGCAGTCTTTTTTTCTTCCTGGAAAATTTTAAGGCAGGAATCACACTGAGATCAGATGTACAGCAATCACTGCTGTGGGATGACACGAGTGTTAATCACTGCAGTTGTCTGCCAAGGTGGTATCGTTATTCCACCCATTCAGAAGCAGCACAGTGGTTCTCTCTGAAAGGTTCCCAAATCAGAACTTAATGTCATCATGACTGATTTTATACAGTTAAAATGCCATGGGATGCTTTCAGAATTAAATAATTGATTTGTAAAGCTTTGCTCTTTAGAGAAAGAAGAGAAAATAACAATGCTCTAAAAACAAAAGGGTAACATCCCGCCACCCACCGCCCCTTCCTTCCGTCCGTCACACACAGCCATGCGCACACGTCTAGTGTACACGCACACCCCAAATGTGCCGCTTTCCCCTGGCACAAAGTTCTGTTATTTAAGGTGAACTAACTTAAAATTTTAGTATATCTGAACACTGACTTTGAGGAACCCTGGGGCCAGGTGCTCAGGGCCCCGGAACTTCCCAGTGCGAGGTGCCCGGAGGCTGGAGAGACTCCCACGTGCTCTCCCCCTTTGCTGTGTCGTCCCAGTTTCTTGGCTGTAGGTGGAGTTCAGCTTGACCTTTGGTTTTTCTGGCTGTTGTCAGAAGGATGGGGTGAAGGGCCCGGACCTGCTCCCTGCCTATCTGATGAGCTCTCTGTCTGCACAGAAGAGTGGCGGCTTGCTCAAGGTCACCCTAGGAAGTGATGGAGCCAGGACGGGAGGACCGTGGGTGCAGGCCTCACAGGGACCTCAGCCCCAGGGTGCCCCGGGGCTGAGCCGAGGAGGCAGGCTGAGGGGCTGGGGGCCGATGCCTCCGAGGACTTGTGTGCGGGAAGAGCCCTGCTGGATGGCGGGCTCTTGGCCTGAGTGCCTTTACCTGAGGGAGGCCACCTGACCTGGCGGATGCGCTGCCTCCTCCGCGACCTGAGGGGGACCAGCCAGATAGGCCCCCAGATCCTGTGATTCCGACGTCATTGTCTGTGGACTTAGTTGTGATCTGTTGTTGTTCAACGTGTTTTCTGTGAAAAAGAACACAAACTCTTTTTAAGCAAGAAAATCCTGTGAGAGGCCAAGTTATCTAAGTTACAGGAGGTTTCCACGTGGCTTTCAGTAAGACACTTAATCTTACATGCGCATATCAAATTGCTCATCAAACTGGCCTTCTCCTTCCTTCAGCCCTGGGTCCAGTTCAGCACCATGTCCCACAGACTTTACCACCCTCACGCCCAAATGCCCAGGGTCAGCCTGCATCTCCCCTTCTCACCTCCTCCACCATGGGCCCAGCCACCTTTGGGTCCACGCCTGCCTCCCTCGACCGCACAGCCAGGGCAGCCAGGTGACGGCTTAAAACGTCAACCAGTCGTGACCTGCTCACACTCACGCCGCCGCCACACCACGCTGCTGCAGCGCCGAGCCACGCTGGCCCTTCCCTGGCTTCCTGGGCTGCCCTTCAGCTGCACAGATGTTCCCGCTTCTCAAACAAAGTCCAATTTTTCCTACCCTTTGAGCCTCCCTGATTGCTTTTTATTAAGGTAAAATTCACATAAAATTAACCATCTCAAACTGTAAAATGTGGCATTCATGTCTAGTCCAGAACCTTTTCATCTTCCCAAATGGAAACACCACCCCAGTAAGCAGTCACTCCGTTCTCAACCCCTGACCTACTTTCTGTCTCTACCCATTTACCCATTCTGGACATTTCCTGTAAGTAACTTATGTGACGTGGCCTTTGGCTTCCAGCTTCTTTCACGCAGCCTAATGGTTTTCAGGTTTGTCCGTGGTGTGGCGTGGGTCAGGACTACAGTGCTTTTTATGGCTGAACAGTAGCCCGCTCTCTGGCTAGACCACAATTCATATATCTACTCAACAGTTGGTGGCCATTTCAGTTGTTTCCACCTTTCAGCTACTTTAAACAGTGCTGCTCTGAACATAACATTTGTGTTCAAGTTTTGTTTAAGTCCCTGTTTTCAATTCCTTGGGGTATATACCTAGAAATGGAGTTGCTGTGTGTTAGGACTTTCTCAGGTACCACCAAGCTGTTTTCCATGGTAGCTACACCAGTTTACCCCCCATGAAAAGTGCCAAGGGTTCCAGTGTCTCCACATCCTTGGCAACATTTGTCATTTTCCATATTTTGACTAGTATTTGAGAGGGTGTGAAGTGGTGTCTCATTGTGGCTTGATTTATATTTCCATATCGACTAACAATTAACAATATTTCATGTGCTTACTGGCCATTCCTATATCTATTTGGAGAAATGTCCGAGTCCTTTACCCATTTTTCAGTTAGGTTGTTTGTCATTTCAGTTTTACATTGTATGCATTCTTTATATGTACTAGTTAGATCCTTACGGGCATATGACTTGCCAATACTTCTCCCATCCATGGGTTGTTTTTCCATTTACTTGGGACAGTCCTTTAATGAAGAAAGGGTTTAATTTTGACCAAGTCTAATGCATCTGTTTTTCTTTTTCCTGTGCACGCTTTCGGCCCCCCATCTGAGTCCACTGGGATTCAGACAGGATGGCGCTGAGTCTGTGCTCACTCTGGCGACGGTGCCGTCATGCACGGTCATGACGCATCAAGCCTTCCATTTGCCCAGATGTGCGCTTAGCTCTCAGCTCAGAAGAAGCTGTCTGCTGTGATTCCTCGCCTCGTGCGCACGTACCACCACACAGGGCTTAGCTTACCTGCCTGCTTGGCTGCTTCTGCTCAGTCTTCATCCACTCAGATGAAAGCTTCCTGGCAGTTGCCACGCCTGTTTGCTCACTACGTTATCCCAGCATCTGGAACCGTGCTGGCACCTAGTAGGTGCTTAATAAATATGGGTGATGATGAGTGAGTGAACAAACGAGAACCAGCTTGGGGAACAGGGCGGGTCAGCCAGGGGGCAGAGCTGGGGCGGTTCTCCCTGCTGACTGGGCTGACGGCACAGGGTTCGTGTTCCCGGCATACAGGTGCTCACAGACGAGCCTTAAAACTCTTAGGGCTCTGAGCTTGTTAAATGTAGGTTCACCTTCAAGCAGTAGCCATAAGAAAGTACATTGAAATGATTTTCATAGTTAAGAATTCACTAAAGACACCTCATCATTACTACACTTACATTTCTGCCCATTTTGCCCTAAATTGTGTATTTTTCATCAACCTATTGATGCAACTAAAAGCCAAATGAAATAAAAAGTGTGTTTTCCCCTTCATCTGTCCATAATCCCTACAGGAAGATGAGCCATTTGAATCTGGAGGCCACAGTATCTCTTGCACCCCACATGATGAAGTGGCCCCTGGGCAGGGGCACCCGTTTCCTGCTCTTGTTCTTGTGCACCAGACACCCACTTGCCATAGTCTTTGTCCTTTCACTCGCTGACTCTCCACCAGCTCAGCCCCTGGTCAAGTAGGAGGCACGGCATGCAGGGTGTGGGCGACAGTGGAACAAGCCACCCAAGGGCTGATCACGGCCCGAGTGTGCAGGGCACGGCTGAGACTGAAGCTCCCGGGCATGTGGGCCTAGACCCACAAGGGCTGACAGACAGAATGTCCCCGCAGCTTGTGTGTTGGCAGCAAAGGCGAGCCCCAATGCTGGGAGACCGCAGGGCAGAGAGGTGAACCCCCAGAGAGGAGCTCATCCTAAACCCAGGGAGCTTATAAAAGAAGGAAGAGATGGGCAAGTGCCCGGGTCCCACTGGGAACGATGCAGGAGTCAGGAGGGGGGCGGTGGTGCCTGATTTCTGACACGCTCTGCTCTTGTGTAGCCTTGCTTAGGAGGTGAGGTGAGATGCGCAAATACACGTGAAGCAGGGAGAGGCAGGTGCTCGGTGGCAGCCACATGTGCTTTTAGTGGGGTTCCCAGAGGTCCTTACCACCAGCCTGGAAGTCGTGACTACACTGTTGGAGGGGGTGATGTTTGAATCTTGGGCTCCTTTGGGAGCCCCATCCTTTCGGCCATGTGCCAGTGCATATGCCCTGTGGTGTGCCCTGGCTGGACTGCATTCACACTGAAGCCAGGGGCACTCGGGGGCGGCTGGGGAGCTGCCAACATTTCTACTGCTGGCGCCCTGGCTGCGTCCTGCCCAGCCTGGCAGAGTCCCTCCCGCTGCCCCCCGCCGGGTCCTGCCGGCCCTCAGGTGCCCTCCCCGGGGCGGGTGGTTCCCTCAGGCTGGGTCAGCGTCCTTGGAGAATGCCATGTTCTTTACTCTTCCATTCAGTGAGCTCGTCCAGCCCAGAAGGGAGGGCAAACTGGAGACTGGCTCCGACGGGGTGAGAGGGCACGCCTGCAGTGGACCTGTCGCCTCGTTTGCCACCTGCCCCCAGGTCTCCAGGCAACGGCTCAGAGGAGCGAGCCTCGCTTCTGTGTCAGCAGCTTGGGATTCTCCTGCTTATGAACAGGCCTTGGTTTTACTTGAAAAATAACAACTGTTTTAACCAAGGATCTCTTTAGTAGGATGTTATAAAGCAAGTTAGGTGGAAGTGAAAATCCATGTCTTTCTCTTTTAGAAGGGGTCATACATTGGCCCCCCAGGAGGGCAAGACCCTTGCGCCTGTGCCCCCGGCCGTCCTCTCCGTCTGCCTGTCTGTCCTCCGGGCACGGGGCCTCCTTTTGCTTATTGACAAACGGAGACTCCAGCTAAACCACGCGTGGGAAAAGAGACTTGGAGGGATCCTTACATGGGCCCTAAGTAGGAGTTTCGGAGCAGTCACTGATTGGGTCACCCACACAAATCATTCTTTTGTGGATCAATAACTGAAACATTGTCTTCAAACTCCCAGAGGAAATTGCATGGATTATATAGATGGAAATGAAAAGCAGGCTTCTGCCCAGGACATCATGAGAGCTCGGGATGAATTTGAATCTGTGCACAATGGGGCCTTTCACACTTCAGGGCGGTTGAAATGTCAAATAATTCTCAAGGCATAATATGTGGCTTGTCAATCCCCACAGAATTCTTCATGTTCTTTGTACAGTGGAGATAGAGTTGGAGCCAGGGGTGGTGAGAAGGGGACACTTGTGCAGAGCCCCTCCTGCCTCCCACGTGTGCCCCCCAGCCCCAAGAGCACCAAAAGGGCACGCTTCCAGACTCGGGATGAGGGGGTGGGGCCCAGCAGCCTCGGGTTGGACGTGCTCCCAAGTTTACAACCAGAGACGATGAAGTGATTCACACGAGTCACTGATTAACCACTGCGGCAATGCTCCCCGTGGTCAATACATAAAATACGGACCAGGCAGGAAAGGGCAGCGACTCCACTCCCGCAGAAACAGTCAAAGAGCTGAACCAGTATCCACGTGAGAAAAGGCTGAAAAGACCAGTGAGCAAGTGGAAAATGTCCAACCTCACAAGTTGCTGAAGTGGAAAAAATATACATAAGAGGCCGCATACCTTTTTGCGCTCTGCAGGATGGCAAGGGTTTCTTTTTGTCTAAACACTGATGCTGGGTGTTGGCAAAGATGCAGGAGGCGGCACCCCACTGCTGCTGGGAGCACAAGCGACAGTGCTCCAGAGTGACTCACGCTCACGGGTGGATGTGGGGGGGTGGCTGCATGTGAGCCGTGTACCTGCAGGGGCTCGTGGGCAGTACACGGCGTAGCTCCAGCCCCAGCCCTTCCACAGGATGAGAACTTAGAACCACCCGATGTCAGCTCACGGGGGCACGGCAGAGCCCGCTCAGGGTTGTCTCTCTTTTTCTCCATTCCCTCTGCAGCAGGAGGACTTGGTTAGGTTTATATCCTTTTTTTTTTTTCTTACTGGATTCGTGTGCACCAAATCGAATTATCTTTACCCTGGATTCACGAACATCATCAGGGTTAGCTCCTGCGTGGTGCTTCTCACAGGTTTGTGCCCCTGTAATGTAATAAGGCCCTGTGGGCTCAGCGTGAAAGCTAAAGCCTTGGCAGTCCCTGCGTGCCCCTACGCGCTCCGCCCCTCGGGCCTCCGCGCCCTCCTCCGGGCAGCCCCTTGGACTCCTTTTCACGTCACATGGCCTCACATCATATGTGTGTGTATATATTCCAGAACGCAAATTTCTAATTAATTTTTAATTTTGCAAAAAAATCTGTCACACTGTATGTCATCTTTGAAACTTGTTTCACTCATTGAGTGTCTGCTGCTGAGACTCGTGCGTGTCATCGTGAGCTGCTGTGATTTCTTCACTCTGCTGCTGCTTTCTGATGACATCATGGTTTATTGATCCACGTTCCTGTTGGTGAACATGGGAAAGGTTTCCAGGCTTCTGCTCCTGAGAAGGGCTGCTGCTGCAGAATGGATGCCAACCCATTCCCACCCACACCGGCTGGCACACATCTGCAGCTTTTCTTCATTGCATTAGCTTCCTGGGGCTGTCATAACAAAGTACTGCGAACTGGATGGTATAAAACAACTGAAATTTATTGTCTCAGGAGGCCGGCGTCTGAAATCAAAGCGCCAGCAGGGCCTGCCCCTGGGGGAAGGATCCTTTCTCGTCTCTCCCAGTTTCTGGTGGTGATCTTTGATTCCATTTATACAACATTTCTGAGTTGACAGAATTTTGGAAACAGAGACTAGATCAGTGGTTATCAGGAACCCCCGAGATGGGGGTGGGAGGGTAGGTGGGCTACCAAAGGGTTCCTTGTGCTATCAGAGCTACTCAGCACCTTGACTGTGGTTCGCGGATACACAAACTATAAAGTCATAAGATTGTGCAGAACTTAATACCCACAGGTGAATGCACGTGAAACGGGGGACTCTGAAAAGATCTGTGTGTGACATATTCCGGTTGTGATATTGTTCTGTCATTTTGCAAAATGGCATTTGCATTCAGGATTAAAAAGGCGATTTGTTTACCCTGTATTTGTTTATATCTTTTTGAAAGAACTGCTTGCCATTAGTGTATGTCAGTAAGCAAATAAATACATGAGCGAATCCTGTTGCTCCCCCTCCTGGGAATGCTGCATGGACTAGCTCATCAACAAGCAGCTGGAATGAAAGATGGGTTCTCGGCATGTGGAGCGCCCTCTCTTGGGACGTTTAATCAGGGCCTCATGCTCAGGAGCCCGGCGTGTGTTTTTCTACCCACAGCAGCTCAGTACGGTGGCATTTCTCTTTAGATTGGCAGTGACACACGGCACTGGCCCTCAGGTTCAGCAGCTCAGGAGGATAACTGCCTGCTCAGATGAGGACTCCACCCCCCCTCCGGGATGCCCACAGGTCGATTAGATAACGCAGAGTCGGGTATGCCCGCCCAATCTGGGGGCAAGCCATCCGGCGGCTTTTTCCAGCACAGTAAGTAACGGCTATATGCTCCATTCTAGCCACAGAAATCCTTCCTTCAGGTTTGTGTAAGCAACTGTGGCTTCATTCTCTCCTGTGTCCTGTGGGTAACAGCAGCGTCTAGGAGGCGGGACCGCTGGGCGTGAAGAAGCCTACGGCTCGCTCTGCGCTGGCTTCCGTGGTTCAGACCCAGATTCTCCCAGGGCGTTTATCTGTACCCCCACTCCCAATCCTAAACTCTCTCTGTGCCTGCAGAGTACAACTTAGAAATCTGCAATGCCTCTTACAGTGCCCAGCAACAGTGCAGCAGGACACAGCCTGAGCTGGAGAGAACAGGGGGGACCCTGTGGAGGGGCCAGCGCAGTGGCGACACGGGGACGTGCGGGCTTCCGGGGTGGTGCAGCCGGGGACGTGTGCCTGGAAGATGCAGCTACTCATACAGCAGAGCACACTGTCTGCCTTGGAGGGTCCCCCAGGTCACCATGTCAGACGCGTCCCGGGGAATCGCCGCAGGCACCCTCCTCCCACGGCCGCCTTCGAAGCCCAGTGCCGCCCCCGCGCAGCCCAGTCACCACGCTCCCCCTGCGCCCTGGCGGCCTTTCCGGCCGCCTGTCCCCTCTCTGCAGTCTTTGCCGTTTGCCTGTCTGTCCTGAAACTTCTTGCCTTCAGTGCGATTGATGAAGGGAAAGGTCTGTCCCTCTTGTAGAGTAAAAAGCCTGACCATTAGGGAGATAACTGCTGGATGCCCAGAGGCCCTTCTTTGGCTATTACTGGGGTTTTTTTGTTTTTATTTCTGAGTTTGAGGTCCTATTGCAGATGACCATGGTCAACAGAAATGGAGTCATGCTCTGTCTGTGCGTGCAGTTTATGCCAAGCTGTACTAGGTTAAAAGAAAATACTAGTAACTGTCCAGAGGCCACTTGTGGACAGGATTCACGCTCATTTTTCACCTTCCAGCACAGTTGACCTCTGTCATGTCCCCAGGCCAACCAAGTCCCACGTTTACTTTTTCTACACCACAAGGCATATGCGAGACTTCTGGCTAAGAGGGCTCTCAAGTGCAGAACCAGCGTCCCCCACCCTAGGTGCGGGGCTCCCCCTGTGCTGTCTGCACCTGCCCTTCCGGGTCTAGGCTTCCTGGGCCAGTAGGCCTCTGGCCCTCAGGCCTGGCTGTCCCCATGTCCGGGTCTCCTGGGCACTGAGCGCCAGCCCCTCTGTCTGGATGCTCACTCTGACTGACAGCCTCTCACCTGGCGCCTGAGTCGAGCTAGCAGCCCTGCCTCCACCCTCTGACTCTCCCCACGAGTCTGTTACCTGGTCCCCCCACCCCATGTGTCCATGCACGCCCCACCTGGAGGCCCCAACCCGGGCCCCTCTTGCCCCCAGCTGCAGCACTCTCTGGGCCCGCTCCCCACGCCAGTCGCTTTGCAGCCGCCGGGGCGCAGGCCTGCTTGACTGGGCCCTGCCAAGCTGCCCTCAGACAGCACCCTGCCTCGGGGCAGGCCGCACACCCTCCCGCATTCACGACCCAGCAGTCCGCGCTCAGGAGGCCAGACGACGCGGCCCTTGGGCAAGGCCATCCAGGGGACTTTGCCCCTCGCTCTCAATGGCATGATTATGATACGTGCTGTAAGCGACTGGCAAACCCTCACATTGACTCTTCCTAAAGGGTGAGAGGCATTTATGGTGGGAAGGGCCAAGCAGAAGTCCCTAAAGCGGACCTCTTCCCTTGCAGCCCCACCAGGTAGCTCTGGAGCAATACCACAGTCTCGAAAACTGTGCAGCTTCAGGGCCGCTGCTGAAGACGGTGCAGGCGAGGCGGACCCCGTCACGTCCCGCCGGGCCACTCGTCAGCTCCTGCAAGGAGCCAGACGCGTGCATGATGGTGATGACAACCGTGAGCTGTGCCAAAGGGACATGGTGGCCAGGCTGTGACCCGGCCCCTCCTCCCAGCCACCACACACCTGTGCAGAGCAGCCACGGTGACAGGGACAGATGTGGGCCGCTGCTCACCAAGGGTGGGCCGGCTCCTGCCCCTGCTGAGTGCGCGCTGAGCCCACCACGGGAGGCCGAAGGAGCCTGGGAGCTGCTTGGTGGCAGCTTGGGTGAACCAGATGGCTTCTTCCCTGGTGGGGACAGTGATTTGCCCTTCCTGGAGCAGAACACTCTTCCAGGCAGTGCTGCAGAGGGGCTTCTGCGGAGCCCATTGTGTGCGCATCAAGTCATGCCCCTGGGCTTTCTGACCCTCACCCAGCAGATGGCTCTGCCTGCACTTCATGAGGCTCCTCAGAGGTTCCCCACGGAGGTCCACGGAGGCCCCAGGCAGAGGGCACAGCCTCACGCTGGCCTGCGTCCCTGCTTCTCTGCACTAGGGTCACGTTCCCAGTCATCACCTGCTCACTAGTGTCGGCCACAGGCTTGGCTTTTGGCTGAACAGGATGAAACACCAAGATCCTTGTCGGGTGGAAAACAAGGCAGTGATGGAAGGGGGTGTCCCGTGCCCTCCTGACTGAGGAGAACGAATCCTCTAGTGTCCTTCCCGGGTCTTGTGAACACATGCCTTGTCTGACTTCTTGACACTGCTTTCGCCTCTAAAGAAATCGTCACTCACCGAGTGGATGGGGTCCTTCGGAGAGTCGAAGAGCACGAGCCTCTGAGGAAGACGGCGATGAGGAGGGAGGAAGGCTGGCAGGCAGCGCAGGGAGGCGTTCTGGGAGCTGGGGGTGAGCCGGGCCCGAGCCAGCATGGCACCGTCTAAGTCTGAGGCTGAGAAATGTGACCTTGGGCAGAACGACGGCTGCCCTTTGCTGCAGGCGTCTGCGTGCTCTGCGCTATTGTGTTTCACATACACCGCTTGCACTTCATGACAACCTCTGCGGGAGGCACTAGGGGCCCCTGGTCATGCAGGCCTGAACAAGGCATGATGACCCCTTGGTCTGCTGGCTTTCCCAGCACCCAGACCAGCGGGCCTGGCTCCCGAGACTGGGCTGTCAGGTTAGCCTTGGACTGAAGTTTCCATCGGAGATTTTTCATAGTGTTTTGTTCATATTCATTTCTGTTGCTAAGTGTGTTTAGCCTGACACATGGACATGCAGTATGTTCGTCACACGGTGGTCACAATAACCTCAGCTGGGCTGGTGATTTTCTACCTGCAAGTTGTTTTCTTCAGATCTCAGCTCAGGATAAAGTGCAAGGTTCAGTTTCCTTCCTCTTGTTGGCTAAATGTCAGACCTATCCTGCTACTTTGGCAAAGTTTTTATGTAGCAATTTCCTGCGTCTTAAAGGTAAGCTTCAAAAGTCATTGAGTAGTGGAAGTGTCAGAACTAGAGAACATTAACAGTCACTTCTTTTAGATTAATAAACTGATCCCCCAAGAAAAAGTGACTTACACAATGAGAAAATAACAAATCACCCTAAGAACACTAACCTCCTGTCTCCTATCCAGTTTCTTTCTGTGATGTCACTGTCAGAATAGCTCTCGGAAAGAACTGCTATGCCATAGGAAGTTATATGCCTTTGCTATACATCGCTTGAAATTAAAACTCATGTTTGTTTGTTAGTGTCCAAAACTTTGCTGTTACCAATACCTACCTCTGAGAGCAATAATTATATTAAGGTATCTTTATGGACTAAATGTTTGTGTTCCCCCACCAAAATGCACCATGGGTCATAATAGCCCATCTGTTTTAAAAGAGAGACGACTGACCACGGGTGCGGTCTGGGAGAAGTGGGTTTTGCTTTACTTACTGATGCACTAGAATGAATCTGAGTTATTGCTACTATTTCGTTTTAATTGGGGGATTTAAATTACATTTCCCAAAATGTTTTATGCATACCACAAATGGCATACGAAATTATTTTAGGTGACATTCCAACAGATATGTTTTATTTAAACATGGGTATTTTTTTCCTATATATTAAAATATATTGTTAAAATACATATTCGACAAACAACTGATGCCCAAAATATACACAGTTAAAATTCAACAACAAGAAAAGGAACAACCCAATTTTTAAAAAATGTGTAAAGAACAGACATCTCAACTAAGAAGATACACAGCTGGCAAATGAACATATGAAATGATGCTCCACCCAATGCTACCAGGGCCATGCACGTTAAAACTGCAGTGAGATCCCACCACACACCTGCTAGAATGGCCAAAATCCAGAAGGAACCCTGTCAACGCAGATGCTGGTGAGGGTGTGGGGTGCAGGAGTGCCTCCTCTGCTGGGGCCACGAGATGGTGCAGCCCCTCGGGGGACAGTTGGGCCGTTTCTAACAAAACTAAACACTCTTACCATGGGATCCAGCAATCATGCTCCGTGGTGTTTACCCAAAGGAGTTGATGACTTATGTCCACACAGAAACCTGCACATGGATCCTTATAGCGGCTTTATTTATAACTGCCAAAATCCCAAAGGAACTAAGGTGTCCTTCGGTAGGTGAGCAATCAACTGTGGTACATCAGACGATGAAGTGCTTTTCAGCACTAAAAAGATATGAGCTATCAAGACACAGAAAGGTCATGGAGGAATGTCAAATGCACATCATTGAATGGAGGAAGCCAGTCTGTTCCAACTACGCAACATTCTGGAAAAGGCAAAACAATGGAGACCGTAAAAGGACGAGGGGCTGCCGGGGATTGAGGAGTTGGGGTGTGGAGGAGGAGTGGCCAGGAGGGGCACGGGAATTCGAGGTGACACTTATTCTCTGCGATCCCGTAATGGTGGCTACGTGCCGTGCATTTGTTAAAGCCCTAGAACTGCACAACACCAAGAGTGAACCTGAGTGTCGTCTGGAATTTAGTTAATACTAATTATTCGTACTATAATACATTAACTGTAATAAATGTACCAACTAATGCAAAATTTTATTAATAGCAGAAACAGTGTATATATTGGCACGGAGGGTAACGGCAACTCTGCACCAGTGGCTTAATTTTCCTGTAAATCTAAAACTGTAAAGAAAATCTAATAATTAAGAAAACATCAGAGCTGTTGCTCAATAAGCAGGTGTTTCCTGTTACTGTAAGCGGCAGCCGGGCCAGCCCGAGGGCGCCGGAGGCCAGGCCTCCTGCACGGCGCACGCCGGGCGTGTGCCTTGCTCCTGGGGGCGTGCTGGAGCCGGTTTGCCAGCAGGTGGCGCTCCTCCCCCTCCCTCTGCCCCTCTCACCCTTCTTCATATTCTCAGTTCTGTTCCTACCTTTCCCCTTTTCCCTTTCTGGGTATAAACCATCATGTCTGGATCTGGTAACATGGGATGGAACCTGGCCCTGGTCCTTTACACGGCCGGGGATGCAGAAAGCCTAGGGGCCCGGAGTAGGATGAGCCCAGAGCCGGTGAGACAGCTGCTCCTGACTTGGCGCCGGTGAGAACGGTGCCCGCACAAGCCTCAGGGCCCCCACGGCTGCCCAGGGCAGGCAGCGCAGCCGACCTCCGAGCCCCTATCCAACCTGCCCTCTCTGGGCCCCTGCACCTGTGCCCCGTGCAGCCGTTCCATCCTCATGGTCTTCCCTGTGCTCTGGGCTCCTGCTGGGCCCCCCGTGCCCACACTCAGTCCTCCGGGTGTCCGGTATTTTCTGAGATGTGCTCCCTGAGACCTGGCTTCGCTTTTGGCTCCCCAGCTCTGACTGGGGCGAGTTCACACCCAGACCACTTCCCCCCACCTCCTACGAACTCCCCCCTGTTGAAGAAAGGGATTAAAACATCCGGATTTAGGAGGGTAAACAGACGCAGACAGCAGTGCAGGTCCGATCAACGTGATCGCTGCGGGGTAACTTGGCTCATGACGCCACACAGTCTCGAGTACAGGTAATACTGTGGACACAGGTGGAAGGAGATGTGCGTCAGGAGGGAGGATTAAAGAGGATCATGAATCTGATAACGGAAAACCTGAAATCTCCTTGGAATATGGAAAAAGGCTAATACATGAAGTTGCATTAAAATCCAAACTTGAATTTCTCAAGTAACAAAAACAGGTCCCAGAATGGAGAAGATACATAACACATTTATCTGATAAAATATTAGTATTCATAATGTATAAAGAATCACAAATAAACCAATAAAAATATATATAACTGTAATTTTCAAAATAGGCAAAAATAAGGACAGGCAAATCACTGAAGAAAAACAAATGAATACAATTTCAACCTCACTAGAAATTAGGAAAACTTAAACAAAACCCCACAGGTTAGCAAAAAATAAATCTGATAGTACCAGATGGTGATGAGGATACAGACCACCAGGAATTTTCAGACACTGTTGGTAGGAATGTAAATTATTGCAACAATGTTGGAAAATCATTTTAAACTCCAGCAACTTCACTCCTAGAGCCCACAATATTTATATCCACAGGAAAACATGTATAAGAGTTTCAGAGCAATATTATTTGTAATAGCTAAAAAGAAATTAGAAACAGCCCAAATTTCCTCCAGAGGAGAAAAAAAAGTATGGTTGTACAATGGAACTGTTTATAACGGTGAAAATGAACAAATACGTATGTCATCACAATATTGAAAGAGAAAACAGATGCATAAAAAAATACATAGCATGATATCACTTAACATAAAGTAGGCAAAACAATACCACACTTAGCTGAGAGATACAGACGCAGTGAATGGATAAAGATTGTCCTGCCTGCCAGTGGTAAACCCCAGGTCTGTCTCTGTGGGTTATTCTTGGAGGGAGGAGCAGTGGGGGGGAAGGCGGCACACACAGAGCTGCTCACAGCTGTGAGGGGGCACGGCATGGCCCCTGAAGTTGTGCAAAATAGTACTTGTGAGGACCCAGGCCTCCAACCCCTGGCATCGTGGTAAGTCGGTGACAAGTATGTAGGAATTAGCAGCAATTTCATACCCTTTTATGCAGTTTGGTGTGACATAATAATGCATTTTAAACTTATTTTAAAATCCACACTGTAGGAATTAGACTATCCAAATATTTTAGTTCAGGAAGGACAGATAACGCTGTTGGCAGAGCGGGAGATGGAACAGCGAGGGGGCGTTTGGAAACGGAGGTCAGCTAGGAGACGCCAGCCCCAAGACCAGAGGATGCAGGTGAAGCCTAGGCTCTGGCAGCAGGGCCCGAGGGGAGGCGCCGGAGACAGAAGCGGATCGGTGATGAGCTGCACGCAAGCCCAGGAGGCCAGAGGGAGCAGGGCCTGTGCAGCTGTGCCAGCAAACGCTGCGCTAGGGACCCAGAGCCGCCGCGCAGGGGCGGGTGGGATGCGGCGGAAGGTTCAGGGGCGCAGAAGACGTGCTTTGCTGCGGTGCTCGGCCTCGGGCGTGGGGAGGCCCGCCCCTGCTGGGAGGCGTGGCTCCGGAGCCGTGGGCGGGGAGAAGGGCGCGCTCCCGGAAGCCAGTGGGACGGGGGCGGGGCCAGGGCGGACCACTTGGGGGCGGGGCTCCACTCGCACGGAGGGGCCCGCTGAGGGTCCGCGGAGCAGCCGAGCTCACGGAGACCCTGCGGCCTGCGGTGGGGGCCACAGACAGCCTTCAGCAAGGCCGGCCGGTGGAGGGAGAGGAGCTCTGGACCCAGTCTGCGTGTTCCGCAGAGCTCTGGGTAGCGAGAGGTTTTCAGGTGCAAGACTTCAGGTGAGTCCTGCAACGGGGGAAAGCGACCCCCAGCGGGTGTGAGCAGCAGGTGGGGAGGGAGGGCCCAAGGAGGCCAGGAGAGGGGCTGCAGAAGAGGGGGACGTGCCCCTTTCCTCTGTCACTCAGCAACACGGTGACAGGCGCGGGCACCCGGCTGGCTGAGTCTAGATCCGAGGCAGTGGGGTGGGACACTGTCCTCTCTGGTGGGCTGCGTCTGTGCCTCTGACCTCCCCAGAGAGGGGCAGCTGGCATCAGTGAGCTGCACGAACGAAGCTGGTGTCTGAGTTTGCTAGTGAATCATTATTAGTACATTTTCACTGTTATTATAGCCAGTGTAACAAACTCCTGTGATGGATGGATAAAAGGAACACCCCAAAGCTTGGGAGTGTATGTGCCCAAAAGCCATCGACGTCAAACGCATGGCATCATAGTGTTTGATGTTATATGGCTGAAGCATAGGGCAGTCCTAGAATACTAAAACTGCACGGGACCTCACACAGCCACTCATTCAACTTTATAGTTTGAGGCCTGGAAAAGCAAAGTGATCTTTCTGGGGTCACACTGTCTGACATCCGTATTTTCTGTGACATGAAAGTTCACTGTCAGTGACTATGAGGAAGCTATGGAGGAAGCATGTTGGAAGTTTGTGTCACGGAGCGACTGTCACACTCCGAGATGTTGCCTGTAGGACATTCCTGTGAACTGAGAGTGTGTCAGAAGGATGTGGTTTGTGGTGCCTCCATCCCACCTGAGCAGGTGCAGCTGGGGTTTATTTGAGGTCAGTAATAACAATAATAATAATAAGCAGAAAGGCTTAGTTTTATACAAAACCTCTTATTTTTAGGAAAGAATTGGACAGTTGAGGGTTCCCTGCCTCCAAAGATGAGATATAATTAAGAACATTTCTGTGTTTTATCTACTCAGGAGAAGAATGACCAGACTCTTGCTCGCACCAAAGAATGAAAACAGCTTATCTAATGTTCTGGAAGAATGAACCAAAGCTATGAGCTAAGGCTGCGGGCTCGTAGGCCTGGAGAATCGTTAGAGTCAGCATCCCCAAGGAATACGAACACACATGGTGTCCCTTTATCTAAGTGGAAGAACACACAGAGATTACACTTTGGAAATGATTGCCTATGTACTTAAATTCATACTGCACAATTGCTCTTGGATGTTTTCTGGAAAGAGAAATTCAGAAGGTTTATAGAGTTCATTTAAACAACATAAATCTGCATTTTATTTCACTAAATGGGAAGGCATGGCCACAGAGTTTGGAAAAGAGTAATATGTAGTTGTGTCAGAAGGGATGTATTTCACTGTCCCTTCCAAGAAAGGTTATTATCTTCCCCAGGAGTCAGTGTGGCCACAGGACACACATGCTGGGCCGTTCCTGTAAGACCTCATATAGTTTCCTACCGACATGAAGCCTTCAGCAATAAAATGAAAACAAAAATCGCTGGAACATGGGTCCTTGATGAGTGTGCTTTATATGAGGAGTGTGCATGTTACATCTTCTGCTGCATTCTCATAGGAAATGGAGTCATAGTTGAAATAGGGATTTCTGCCTCAGTCCTGAGAGCAAGTGAATAAAGGGAAAAATACAGTCAAAGAGCCAGAGGGCTGGAAGGTGCTGGTCTGGGATCTGGGCATAAACACGGACCGTGGAGACAGAGCTGGTGTGGGTACAGATCACATGAGAAAAGCTCTGGGTTGCAGATCTGGAGGTATCAAGAACAGCTTTGTTGTTTATTTCTGTGAACCTTGAGCAAGAAAATTATTTCACCTCCTTTGGCCTCATAATGTCTTCATGTGAAGTGGACTAACACTTCCTGTCTACCTCAAATGGTATTATAAGGATCAAGTGATAGCATAAATGAAGCATCTTATTCAAGAGGGATAAATAAGTATTATTTTGAAAGTGTGAAATTTCAGAATGCCCCAAAATTTAATTTAAATGCCTCTTTGTCCCTATTATTTTGTTAGGAATATATGATATTTATATACAGAATTTTGATGTTTTTCCTGTTCTAAAGGATGATGACAATCTAGGAAAAGAAGGGAAATGTCTTCAATGTGATAAAGAGCAACTATAAAAATCTATAGCTAATATCACAAGATGGTGAAAAACTGGCTTCTTTCCCTTACAACATGTACACATTAGAACCAATAGTAGAGGTTCTAGCTGGTGCAGTAAAGCCAGAAAAAGAAAGAAAAGGATTGATATTGGAAAAGAAGTAAAACACCTTATTTGGAGAAATCATAATGATTTATTTTAAGAAACCCATATGGAATCCACAGAAAAAGCTACTGTAACTTATAAATAAATTTAGCAAGGTTTTAGGATTAAGAGCCAATACTGAAAAACCAATTGAACTATCAGTTTGAAGCTAGATAAACAATATATTTAACATAACATCAGAGACACAAAGTCCTAAGGAAGGATTTATTTGGCAAGACTTGACCACTGAAAACTACAAAACATAGCAGAGAGAAGTTAAAGAAGACTTGAGTAATGGGGAGTTACTGTGGCCACAGAGTTGATAACTCAATATTGTTAAGGTATGAATTTTCACCAAATCAGATTATGGATTCAAAGCAAATTTATTCAAAAATCTCAGCTGGCTTTTTTTTTTTTTTTAAGAAATTGACAAGCTGAGTTTACAATTAGGAAGTATCAAAAGGACTTGGAATACCAAAATAACCTTGAAAAAGAACAAAGTTGGATAACTTACACTACTTGGTTTGAAGACTTATTATAAAGCTACAGTAATACAGTATGGCACTGGAGAAAATACAGATAAATAGAATAGAACTGTGTCCAAAACAGACCTGTACACATATGATCAATTAATTTTAAACAATGATGACAAAGCATTTCAATGGAAAAATGATAATCTTTCAAACAAATGGTGGTGGAATAGTTGGATACAGTATACTGATAAAAGTGAAACTCAACCTTTACCTTATAGCATATACAAAAATTAACTCAAAATGGAGAAAAAACTTAAAACTAAAACATAAGCATAAAAACGACTTCCAGGGAAAAAAAATCTTCATGATATGGAGTTTGACAAAATTTGACAAATTTGACACAAAAACAAGGGAACAATTGACATTTGGACTTCAAAAAATAAAAATATATGCCATTCAAAAGACACTTATGGAAATGGAAAGGCAAGCTACACACTAGGAGAAAATATCGCAAAACATATATTTAACAAAGAAATGATATTTGTGATAATCAAATAACTCTAAAACTCAATAATGACAATCCAGTTACAAAATGGGTAAGAGATTTGAAAAACATCACATCAATCATGATACATGGACTGCAAATAAACAGAAGAAAAGATGCTCAGCATCATACGTTATTAGAGAAAGAGAAATTAAAACCACAATGAGATACCATTACACACCTAGAAAGACTAAAAATCAAACGGTTGAAAAACAGTGTTGGTGAGGAAGTGGAGCAGCTTGATACACGTTGCTGGTAGAAATAAGATGGTGCAGCTTCTTTGGAAAACAGTTTAATAGCTTCTGAAAAAAGTTAGACATACAACAACTATGTAACTGCCATTTCATTCCTTCATATTTATGCAAGAGAAATGAAAGCATATGTGCATGCCAAGTCTTAACATAAATGTTCACAGCAGTTGTATCTGTAATCAGGCCAGCATAGGGGTGAGGTAAGTGGAACATTTGCACAAACCTTGGAGTGAGTGCCTTCTTAAGTTTTGTGCACAAGTTTCTCTCACCCTAGCCTGGGTCCTGTTGAGAGTAGTCAAAACCTGAAAACGACCGAAATGTTCATCAACAGGTGGATGGATAGAGAAACAGGTACACATACACAATGGAATACTATCCAGTGCTCACTTTGAGGCACATATGGTAAAATTGGAATGATTCAGAGAAGATGAAAAAGGCTCCTGAACAAGGATGACATGCAAATCTGTGAGGCATTCCATAGTTTTATAAAATAAATAAGTTGTGGGCATATAAAGTACCCCAAGGGATGAGTAATACTGTATTGTGCATTTGAAAGTTGCTAGGAGAATAGATCTTGAAAGTTCTCACAGGAAAAAACACTAACACTGTGTGGTCACAGATGTTAACTAGACTTACAGTGTTGGTCATTTTGTGATATATAATTATCAAATCATTATTGTATACCTGAAACTAAAGTAATGTTATATATCAATTATATCTCAGTTTAAGAAAAGAAATACTATTCAGCAATGAAAAGGATCGAAGCATTAATTCATACAACATGAACAATCTCAAAGTAATTATTCTGAATGAAAGACATTAAACAGGATGCATATGGTATGTTTCCATTTATATAACATTCTAGAAAATGCAGTCTAATCTTTAGTGACAGAAAGCTCGGTAGTTTTCGGGGAATTAGGGAGGAGGGAGTAGAGGGCGAAGAGAGTACAAAGGGAGCAAGGAGGTGTTTGGGTTGATAGGACATGTTCACACCCTGATTGTATTGACGGTTTCACATCTGTATACATGTGTCAAAATTTATCAGACTTCACCCTTTAGTAATATGCTGTTCATGGTGTCAATTATATCTCAAAAATGCTGTTAAAAATAAAATGAGACACAATAAAAATTTAAGACATGAAGCCTTAATGGATCCTGATTGAGAAATTAAGAAAATTTAGAGACAACAGAGATTATTTGAATGTGGACTAAATACTAAATATAAAAAGAGATCATTGATACTTTTAGGTATAATGTATTATGAATAATGTAAGAAAATGGCAGAATTCTTAGGAGATTCATGCTTAAGTATTTAGGGGTAAAATGTGATGTATATAGCTTGTTTCAAATAGTTTGATAAGAAAAACACATAGATAAAGCAAATATTGCAAAAACATTAAGACTTGAATCTAGGTGTTCAGTGTACAGGAGTTCATTATACAATTCTTACAGCTTTTTGGGTATGCTTGATAATTATATCATTAGAAAGTTGGAAAATTTTGTCAAGCAAATTTGATAAAGAACTAAATTACAAAATATAAACAAGAAATAATGGAATTATCCAACTCAACGGATGGGCTTACTTGAAGACATAGCAGGAGATAAAATTGGTAAATTGCAAAGTAAATCCTAAAAAATTATCCAGAATGCAATAGAGGCAGACATTATTAAAGAAAAATTAAGAAACATGGAGAATAAAATGAGAAGATAAATTTGATTGGAATTCTAGGAGAAAGAGAAAGAATGAGGCTAAGGCCATATTTGTAGAAATAATACCTGAGAAAGCCCAATGACTCCCTGCAAGTATAAATGAAAGAATCTGATTTTAGGAACACTCTTGTGAATCTGTAAGACAGCAATAGCTGTGAGGTCTTAAAAGCTCCTAGTAAAAAAAATGGTTACTTCCACTATTTACAATAGCCAAGAAATGGAAGCAACCTAAGTGTCCATCGGTAGATGAATGGATAAAGAAGATGTGGTACATATACACAATGGAATATTATTCAGCCTTAAGAAGAAAACAAATTCTTCCATTTGCAACAACATGGATGGAGCTGGAGGGTATTATGCTCAGTGAAATAAGCCAGGTGGAGAAAGACAAGTACCAAATGATTTCACTCATATGTGGAGTATAAGAACAAAGAAAAACTGAAAGATCAAAACAGCAGCAGAATCACAGAACCCAAGAATGCACTAACAGTTACCAAAGGGAAAGGGACTGGGGAGGATGGGTGGGAAGGGAGGGATAAGGGTGGGGAAAAAGAAAAGGGGCATTATGATTGGCATGTATAATGTGGGGGGGGCATGGGGAGGGCTGTGCAACACAGAGAAGATGAGTAGGGATTCTACAGCATCTTACTATGCTGATGGACAGTGACTGTAATGGGGTTTGTGGGGGGGACTTGGTGAAGGGGGGGAGCCTAGTAAACAAAATAAAAAATATTTTTAAAAAAATGGTGACTTTGAAAAGGACAAAATTGATAACTGACTCTTCATCACCCATGATAGAAGCCAAGCTAGAAATGGAGTATTTTCAGTGGATTGAAAAGAAAAAGTACCTTTTAAGGATGAAGGCAAAATAAAGACATTTTTAGATGAGAGCAAAATAGACATTATGAGAATGTTCGCTACTAGTCATGCGCACTAAGTGAAATTGTAAAGTGTGTATGAGACAGAAAGAAACAGCAGATAAGGTCAGAGAGTCAAGGAGGAATGTAGGCCCCCAAATTTGTAATATATGTAGGTTTTCTAGACATATTAGAGTAAATAAAATAATAATACTCTGTACTTTAAAAGTAGAATTAAAGCAAAACAACAATAGTATAAAGATAAGAAGAAGGGTGAAGATATTAACATTCTACTTTCATAAGTATCAACTTGAATTTTCTAGGATATCATTAACAGAGTATATAACTTTCAAACTAGTAAAGGGGGAGAAAAAGCATTAAAAAAAAGATGATCCAAAAAAGGCAAGACTGTAGAGAAAAGTAAACTCAGATGACTTGGGACAAAGTGAAAGCAAAATATAATAAATATAAATAATTGTCATACTATATTAAAAATAATTAACACCAGAAGGTAAGTACAAGAATACTTATAGCAGCATGTTCATTAAAAAAGCAAACCACTAAACAATTTAAAAGTCCATCAACAATGGATTGAATCAATAAACTATGTCATAGTCTTACAGTGAAATACTGTGTAACTGAAAATAAATGAACTTCAGCCACATGCATCAGCTTCAGTGAATCTCACAAGTAGAGTATTGAGCAGAGAAGCAAGACATAAAAGAATTTGAAAGAACTTTAAGAAAAGTTCAAAAGGTGGACCATCTAAATAGACTGTACAACCATAAAGGCAGGTACTCCTAGGGGGAGGGTGCCCTAAGGGAGGGGCACATATGGGGCTTCCAGGGTGTTGGCTTTTCTCTAGAAGACGACCATCTGTCTGGTGGTTCCAGGGAGCTTATGTTTTATGACCCCTTTTAAATATCTGATATAGTTACTAATTTAAAGGTGAAATGGAAGAAAAAAGCAGACCTCCTTGGAACCCTCTGAGACATCCAGGAGGAAGAGTCTAGAAAACCAACCTAAATACCACCTACCAAGACTGAATCATGAAAAACAGAAAATTTGAGCAGACCAAGTAAGGAGATTGAAACAATAATTAAAAATCTCCCCCCAAAATAATTCCAGGATCAGATAGTTTCACCATTGAATTCTACTAAACATTTAAAGAAGACTTAACATCAATCCTTCTCAAACTCTTCCAAAAAATTACAGAGGAGGGAACACTCCCAAACTCATTTTACAAGGCCATTATTACCCTGATACTGAAGCCATTTGACACTATAAGAAAATTATAGGCCAATATTGCTGATGAATATATATATGCAAAAATTTTTGACAAACTATTAGCAAACTAAATTCAACAGCACCTTAAAAGGATCATACACCATGATCAAGTGGAATTTATCCTGGAAAGCAATGCAAATCAGTCAATGTGGTATACCACATTCATAGAATGAAAGGTAGCAACCATATGCTCATCTCAATAGATGTGGAAAAAGTACTTGACAGAATTCAATATCCTTTCATGATACGCTCAATAAATTGGGTGTAGAAAGAATGTACTTCAACACAAGAAACACCATATATGACAAGCCCACAGTTAACATCATACTCATTGGTGAAATATTCAAAGCTTTTCAGATCAGGAACAAGACGAGGGTGCCCACTCTCACGGCTCCTCTTCAACATGGCCCTGGAAGTCCCAGCCAGAACGACTAGGCAAGAAGAAAGGAAAGGCGTCCAGATCAGAAAGGAAGAGGTAAAATGGTCTCTGCATACAATATGATCTTATATATGTTATGTGTGCATTAAGTATATACATGGTAAAAAGGAAACAATCGTACAAAACTACATAGGGATAGAGCTGTCTTTCACAGTGAGAATCCTGTAACTAATCACATCTACTTCATTAGGGTTAAGAAACCTAGACTTCAATCTTCTTTTTGCTGTTTGTAGTTATGTAGGAGCTTTATCAGTTTAGGTACTCTCTTTGATTATTTTTTCATTTATCCTGATTTTATCTATAAACTTTTCGGCAATATATGTAAATAACTTCAAATCTTTTTCAAAGCGAAACAGGGTATATACATTTCTACACACTATTCAAGGTGATTTACAAATGGCCCTGGATTCTTCTGATCTGCCTCCAGTCTATTTTCTCAGCCTCATAGCCTACATCACCTCCAATACGTATATGGAATTGCTGTCACATTTTGTCTAAATTTGCAGGGACTCCTGCTTTACTGCATCCAGATGTGATGGATTAACAGGTAAAAGGACTTGGTGAGTCTTGGATTGGCTTACAGGCTATGCAGACTTAGGCAAACTACAAACTCCTCTGGACCTCAGTGTCATTCGTAAAATGAATGGTTCCTTGCAGGACTGCTAAGGATTTAAAAAGTATCTTTAATAAACAACTAAATTGTAAGAGAAACAGCAGACGTTAATAATTGTTAAATCCCTTTAGCCATTCACTGGCTGGCTGATGTGCGATTTTAACCTCTCTGAACGTGTTTCTTAAAAAATGTGGTTATCTAACTTTACATCTCCCCGTATGGCCCCGGAACATGACTGGTTAGCCAGAGACGGGTAAGATTCCTCAAGGGAGGAACAACCTAAGACAGGCACAGCCGCAGGGGGGCCATCAGGTGAGAAATTGGGGATCAACAGTGGTGAGGCTTAGAACCTCACCCCCCCTGTTTTGAGAGAAATCTTCTGCATCCGTGGATGTTTTGTTGCCCTTGTCTAGCTTGGATTAACACACAGTCTACAGGCACACACCTGATCATCTACATTTGCCCTCTTACAGCACTAAACTATGTTTTCTACCTTTATCTTGCATCTACCTAGCACTTCGGCATTTTATTCAAAATAAAAATAATAATAATAAAGGGAGAAATGTGGGATCCACATATAAATCAAGTATAAAAATCAAACGAATATTCATATTTGACCTGATTGTTTATAGTTCATAATGCGTGATCAAAACTGGAAGTTTTTTTGATGACTGCCCTTGTGCTGTTCACCAGGTAACTTATTCACTATGTAAGAATTCGTTCACCATGTAAGAACTTGTTCGTTATGCTTCAGAAGATTGGAGACTGATGAGAATTAGGCTTGAGATGGATTAATGATTGTGCATTGAGCATTGACCCCCCTATACTGAATTTCATTGTTGTTAACAACCATTTGATCAATATGAGAGATGCCCTCTCAAAAAAAAAAAGTGGTTATCTACCTATTTTTTCAGAAACTGAACATAGACAAACATCAGTGCATATACATAAAGCACCTGACAGAGGCTCCTAATTTTCGTTTTATCCCTTTTTTACCCTATTGTCTCCACCTGGAAAGCCCTGTTGGAATGAAACCGTTCGCTAAAACTCAGTTAAAAGAGGGTCTCTCCTACTTATTTTTTAAAATTCTAATTAATCTTGTCCTTGCCGACGTTCTCTGCACGTTTTTTTATAAACCTCTTATTATATATTGACGTTTCCTCTTTCTTGCCTCGTAGCTCCAAGTTTGCTTGGGGTTACAATGTTTTACTTTTGTATTCCCGTATAATACCTTGCATGTATTTGGGAATCATTATTTATTGCTGTGAATGAGTTGCTCTGAGGACACTGGATGATGACAGACCTCCTTAGGCTTGAGCAGCCGTCACGCCTCCTCCGGGGAGGCCGCCTCTCCTGCCCTCACTGGCGCTGTCAAGCTGTTAGGATTGTGCGGGAGTCAGTGTGGGCAACCGCCACAAAAATAAAAGTTCACCACATGTGAAATTATAACTTTTAATGTATTTCATCAGACACCAGGCACATCGGTGACCTGCAGGTACGTCCAGGGCCCCGGGCGCGCGGCCGCCGGCCTGCGGAGGGAGGCGCCCACGGCCTCCTGCGGCGGCGCGTCCGGGGCCCCCGCGCCCGGAGCTGCGGGAGCGCGAGCTGAGCCCGCGGCGGGAAGGACCCCGCTTGTCCCCTTCCTTCACCCTGCCGCCTCTTCCTGGGGAGCTTCCTAACCATCTCTGACGGTTAAAGGGGTGCCTCTCCCGCTTCCTGTCCCGCCCGCGTGAATTCAGGGGTCGCACGCCGGGGCCGCCCGCGCCCCGCGCGCCTCGGGCCCGAACCGCGGAGCGCGCATGCGCACGGCCCCGCTCCCAGCCCCCACTGCGCGCGCGCCCGCGCCCGCCGCCCCCAACGCGGCCCGCCGGGCCATGGCACCCGCCGAGGCCGGCGCGGTTCTGGTCCTCCCGTTCGCTCGCTCGGGCGCCTTCCCCCCGTGAGGCCCGCGGGCGCTCGGCCCGGGCTCGGCGCCCGCCCGTCTTCACCGCTCGGCCGGGCGCGCGCCGCGCCCCCGCGGCCGTTCCCCGCGCGTGCGCGCTCCGGCGGGTGCATGTGCGCGAGTGTGTGCGCGGCCGAGGGCTGGGCCGCCGCCGCCGCCGACGATGCCGCGGGGCCGCCCCCCGAAGCCCAGGGAGAGCCAGGCGCGCGGCGACACCGGTAAGCGGCCCGGCCGGCCGGCCGCGCTGTGCCGCTCCGCGCGAATATAGTCCCCGGATGCGGCGCCGGGAGCGGGCCGGGCCGGCTGGGGGCGGCGGAGCGGGGCCGGGGTGGGCCGGGGGCCGGCGGGGGGCTGCGGCCGGGAGGGGCGCCGCGCCGCCGCCGCCACAGCCGCCGCCGCCGCCCGACTGCGGCCGCAGGGCGCGGGCGGAATGATACGGCGCGGCGCGCCGGCCCCTCCGCCGGCTGGGCCTACTTTCCGGGCCGGGCGGGCGCGGCGGGCCGGGGGCGAGGAGCGCGCCGCGCCCCCTCCCGGTGGAGGCCGCGCGCGGAGACGGCCCTGCCCACGGGGGCGGCTCGCCGGGCGGGACGCGCGCCGGGGTGGCCGGCGGGGAGGCGCGCGGGCCTGCGGCGGGCTCTGCGTCCCGCAGCCTCGCTCCCGCAGCCGGCCGCCCGGCGGGTGACTCAGCGACGCCTTCGCGCGAGGTGGATGGGCCGAGCCCCGCCGAGGGGCGGCGCCCGGACAAAGCCGCGCGCTGGCGGCGGGGCCCCCCGGCGCCGGGAGGAAGGAGCGGCGGGGGGCGCGCGGTGGGCACCTGCTCGGAGCCGAGGGGGCCCGCGGTCCGCAAGGCCCGAAGGCCTCGGCCCCCGCTTCCGCCTGGCCTTACTTTGTTCAGTGTTTACGTTTCTGTTAATACGCCCGCTGCCAAAACCGGTGCGAGGTGCGGCGCGTCGGGCGCCCCGGAAGGCGGAGGGGAGCGCGGAGCTGCCGCTGACGTGGGGCTGGGAACGTGCTCTTCCTCCGGCCTCAACGGGTTTGCCGCATGGCGTCGCCGTTGACCTGGTTTTTTCAAACCCCAACTGAAGAATGAATCTCATGCTCTTGCTCCTGAAGACACTTCATAATTAAATCTTGCAGCTTCTGCCCCAAAAATGTATTTCCTGTGGGCCCCGTGCTCCCCGTGCAGAGCCCCAACCCCGTCGTCTCTCAGGCGGGCCCCTGCAGGAGCCTTGGGCTGGGCCGGGCTGCGCTCGTCGCTTGCAGGCCCCCTCCAAGCCCATGTCCTGTCCGCCCTCAGGATCACCTTGAAAGGTAGGTCAGGCGGCCACACCCTGATTCAAACTCTTCGGTGAATTGCTCGTCCCTTTAACGTGGAGCCCACACTCCTGTGGGGCCCCGATCTCGCCCTTGCTGGGGCCCCTTCCCTGGCCCCTGCCTACCCTTCTGTCCTCTGTGTTCTCACTGGTGCCACAGGGGAGTCGGTGCCAGGGCCTTTGCCCGATTCCGTTCTGAGCATCCGCCTTTTCTTGCTCATCCGGTAGGTCTCAGCGCCTCTGCGCCCTAAGAGGCCTTCCTGAAACCTGCCAGCCATTCTCAACCACTGGGTCTCAGTGTGGTTGGAGCACCGCCGGGAGGGCCTGGACACACTCGCAGGGGTCTGCAGGGTGTGCTCAGCACCGCCGGGAGGGCCTGGACACACTCGCAGGGGTCTGCAGGGTGTGCTCGGCACCGCCGGGAGGGCCTGGACACACTCGCAGGGGTCTGCAGGGTGTGCTCGGCACCGCCGGGAGGGCCTGGACACACTCGCAGGGGTCTGCAGGGTGTGCTCGGCACCGCCGGGAGGGCCTGGACACACTCGCAGGGGTCTGCAGGGTGTGCTCGGCACCGCCGGGAGGGCCTGGACACACTCGCAGGGGTCTGCAGGGTGTGCTCGGCACCGCCGGGAGGGCCTGGACACACTCGCAGGGGTCTGCAGGGTGTGCTCGGCACCGCCGGGAGGGCCTGGACACACTCGCAGGGGTCTGCAGGGTGTGCTCGGCACCGCCGGGAGGGCCTGGACACACTCGCAGGGGTCTGCAGGGTGTGCTCGGCACCGCCGGGAGGGCCTGGACACACTCGCAGGGGTCTGCAGGGTGTGCTCACAGTGACAGGAAGACAGCTTGGCTCCCCCAGTGCTTCACTGTCGCTGGGATGGTGCAGGAGCAGTTAGGGGCGAAACTGCTGACGCCTTAGCATGAACCCAGGTGTGATGGGACCAAGCTGCGTGAAGCTGCATTGTCTCCATGTTTCGTTCATAAACAGCGCATTACAACAGAGAGAATCAGAATCCAGAAGCAGATTTGAGGATCCACCGGCCTTACATATTAAGTCAGAGATTTCAAAGATTTGTAGAAGTGAAAACTCTTAACTTTTTTTGGAGAATATATTTTTCACAAAATTTATGTTAACGTGACAGATACATTTTTAAATAAATATCTTAACAATTGTTCAGTTTTAATTTCTAATAAGACAAATATCAATAGATACAACATGTATAAACCTAAGGTCTTTGGTGACCTCAATAATACCTAAGAATTTGTGAAGGGGTCCTGAGACCAAATGTTTGAAGACGATTACTCTTATCAGTTTATTCTCTCAATAATGTTTCTCCTAATTTGAAATTGTTTTGTTTTGTGTATCCCCCATTGTGAATCTTATTTCTAAGAGAAACCTGGAAGGTAGAGGGGGATTTTTACAGATAGGGGAAATGAGGCTCAGAGGTTAAGGGATTTGGAAGGTCCACCCAGCAAGAAAGTGGCAGACTTGGGATCTAAACCTACCTTTGAGTTCAAAGTGTGATTTTATTGTTCTGCCTTGATAAATATAAAGCCCTACATATAGGTTAATTCATTTACTGAACAGATATTTTAAAGCTCTGTGATAGATGGGCACTGGCAGAGGCTGGGAATGCAGAGTTCAAGGGAGACATGATCTCTGCCTCGGCTCTTCAGGGCAGCATGTCCTAGGGCGTCAGGAACACTTTATGGCAGCAGGGAAGGGTCAAAGGTAGGTCTCTCAGAGAAATTATGTCAAGAATGAAATCTCAAGAAATAATTAGAAGGCCTACTCAAGAATATCTAGGACTTAAGTACAGGAGTCCCTGCTCACCCTTGGTTTCAGACCCCCCTTGTCCACCGAGGTTATCATAAGCAGATGACCCAGTGGTCAGAAGGTCAACAGCAGCCTAACACTAGGTTGCAATCTCCATCGCCTGCATCATCTGCCTCCGTCTTTTCATGTAGGCATTTCATCATCTCTCATCAGAAGAAGGGTCAGTTCTATAAATAAGATATTCTGAGGGAGAGACCACATTCACATAACTTTTATTACAGTACATTGTTGCAATTTTCTCTTTCATTATTAATCGTTAATCTCTTGCTGTCCAAACTTACAAAGTAAACTTTATCGTAGGTGTGTATGTACAGGAAAAGACAGTATATATAGGGTTCTGTGCTCTTCAGTTTTGGGCCTCCACTGGGGGTCCTGGAAGGCACCGCCTGCAGATCCGTGGGAGCACTGTCATGGAGTAAGCATCATCTCTCATTTGGCGGGGGTACTTGCTTTGTGCCTTTCCACATGAGTGAGATAGGATTTTTCACAGTTATTTTAGTTTATGCTTAGTAAGCATTAATGTGACCTTGGCGGAAACTAATTTGGGGATCTTGTATGACTTCTGTTTGTTTTTTCCAATGGAATGGTGCAAAACGTTTTCCCTAGCTTGGACCTTAAGTTGGACAGTTTCTGTTTTCTGTTGGAAGGATATTTGTAATACTTCTTTTCCAGAGAGCTGAGATGGAGGGACCTTGAGCCAGATGAATAAACAAGTCCTTTCTTGCTCAGATTACAAGTTAGGCCATTTTAGATTTTCTTGGATGAATCCGGGAACTTTGTGCACTTCCCTCTGAGAGCAGTAGACTACTGGGATAAGCTACGAAGAGGAGAACTAAATTCTCACAAGGCAGCAGCAGACGTAGTGCCCTAGGTTTAAGGTGACTCGTCTGCCTCAGTGGGCAAAGTCAGGTACTAGATAGAGGTAGGTAACCAGGGGAGACAGATTCTGCTTAAAATAATAACTTCCTCACACTATCAGGTATCCAAGGCTGAAAAGATTCTTCATAAAGGAGCACCCTTCACTCTCCATAGCTGAGCTGTTGAGTTAGGCAGAAACTTGGAGTATTTAGTATTTTGAGGAAGGTGTGGTTAGATAACATAAAATCTAAATATTTTATGATCCTGGAATCAAGTAGTGAGTTAACGTGGCTTCAAAATCTTGGTCTTTGACCCAAAACTAGCCTGCGAAAGCCATACTAAACCATAATTCTTCGTTAAAGTCAATTCAGCAGTTTTTATGCCTATTACGTGTCAGGGTCTTTGTATACAAAATGTCAGTGGGCTCGTGGGATCAGCAGTGCTTGCTGAGCTGCTTTCAGCCACAGAACTTGACGTGAAGCTGCGGTGAGGCCTCCGTGGTGGTTCTTACGCAGGGCAGTGCGTCACGGCGTCACCTGGGGGACTTCAGAGGTCTCCAGGACCAGGCCTGATCCAAGTCCAGTTGGATCCGAGCCTGTGAGGTGGGACCAGGCATCACTGCTTGTAAAGCCCCCAGGTGAGTCAGCCGTGTAGTCCGTGTTGAGAACCACTGGCTGATGGTAAAGTTGTTCTGGTTGAAGAGAGGGAGGCTGAAGAATTCAGAAATAGCCTACAGCTCTGAGTGCCTTCCCTTAAACTGTCTTTCAATATACAAAAACTATTTAGTGGATTAAGAATTTAGGTAATCAGCTGCATGAACAGGCCGTGTGCTCCTAATATGAAGTGACTCCGTTGGTGGGTCAGACAGCTAATGCAAAGTCGGGGAGCCACTGAAGGTAGCAGGGAATAGCGGTTAATAGCTCTAGAGATTGTGGGGGATTGCAGAGCTTTGTCCACTGGGGCAGGCTGCTGACTCCGCTCCACTTAATTATTGCCATAGCTTATGGTATTTTAAGAGACGCCAGAAACTTGTGTGTGTTTTGAAACCTTTATTATTGCATTTGAATAATTAATGAATGGAATATGATAGAAAAGTGCACAGATTTTCAGTGAAGACATTAGAAGTATCTTAAAAACTCTTGCTGTTCTCCCCAAGTTACTGCTGACCCTCCCCACCAAGGGTTATGACTTTTGTTACCCACTTCCATAGGTTAGTTTTACCTGGTTTTGAACTAAATTGAGTCCCTAGTTTATACCCTTTTGTTTCTGGCTTTATTAATTTTATATTTGTGAGATTCTCTGTGTTATTGTATAGCAGAAATGTGTTCATTTTCGTAGTTGTATAGTATTCTATGAACGTACTGTCATTTAATTCATCCTTTCTACTGTAGATAGTAGATTGTGGAATTCTGTCAAGATCCCCTGCCTTTTGTACTCTTGTTGCATGCATTTAAACTATATATAGTTCTTAGAGCTCAATAATAAAAAAAGAGACATTTGTTTTTTATTATTGTGATAAAATAGATATAAAATTTGCCATTGTAACTACTGAAAAGTATACGGTTTATGGGTATGAGGTACTTTCATAGTGTTCTGCTAAACTGTTCCGCAGCCCACAGCTATCCATTTCTAAAACTTTCTCATCACTCCAAGTGGACACTCCCTAGCCATTAAGCAGGCACTTCCTGTCCCCTTCCCCCACCCCACCCTACCCCACCCCTGTTAATCACTAATGTTTTCTGTCTCAGGATTTGCCTATTGTGGATACTTAATAAAATGGAATCAGGCAATTTGTGGCCTTTTGTACCTGGCTTCTTTGAATTAGCATACTGCTTTGAGGGTTCATATATGTTGTGGTATGTATTAGTATGACAGTCCTTTTTATGGCTGGATAATACTCCATTGTGTGGCTATATCACATTTAATTCATTTGTTGATGGACATTTATGTTGTTACAACTTTATGGCTATTGTAAATAGAGCTGCTATAAATGTTTGTGTGCGTGCTTTTGTTTGAACACCTGTTTTCTGTTCTTTTAGGGGTATATCTAGGAGCGGAGTTTCTGGGTCTCATGGAAATTGCATTATTGAGGAGCCAGCAGCCTTTCCACAGCAGCTGTGCCATTTTTCATGCCCACCAGCAATGGGTTGGGGTTACAGTTTTCTTGCAGCCTCACCAACACTCGTTATTTATGCTACTCTTTTTACTTCAGTCGTCTTAGTGGCCATGAAGTGGCACCTCATGCGGGTTTGGTTTGCAGTTCCCTAATGATTAGTGGCGTTGAGCATCTTTGCATGTGCTTGTTGGCCATTTGTGTATCTTTGGAGAAATGTCTGTTCAGATCCTTTACTTGTTTTTTAATGGGGTTGTTTTTTGTTGTTGTTGTGAAAATTCTTCACATATGCTGGATACTAGACCCTAATCAGATACGTGATTTGCAGATATTTTTCCATTCTGTAGCTTGTCTTTTCACTTTCTTGATAGCATCTTTTGATGCAAAAAAGTTTTATATTTTGATGAAGGCCAGTTTTTCTATTTTTTCTTTGATTGCTTCTGCTTTTGGTGTCATATTAAGAATCCACTGCCAATTCCATAGTCATTTAAACATAGTCATTATGTTTTCTTCTAATGGTTTAATAGTTTTAATTCTTAAATTGAGGTTTTGATCCTTTTTTTTTTTTGTATATGGTATGAAGTGAGGATCCAAATTCTTTCTTTTATGTGGATGTCCACTTGTCCCACAACCCTTTGTTGAAGAGATTGTTCTGTCTCCAGTGAATGGTCTTGGCACCTTTGTTGAAAATCAGTTGACAGTGGATGTGTGGGTTTATTTCTGGACTCTGCATTTACCCCATTGGTCTGCATGTCTATCCATGTGCCAGCACTTTACTGTTTTGATGTTATATTTTATACTAAGTGTCAAATATCCTTTACACTAAGACACTTTAAAATAAATAAGAGCCTTAAAATTCCCTCCCCTGTTGCCTAAAATCATTTTGCAAACTGCTGTTGCTACACTTGTCACACTTAGAAAGCACTCTGCACAGGTTCAGGAAGTGTGTGATTGCTCATTGTTGAGCAGCACGTGAGGGCCTTAATGCTCACGGGTGCATTTATCAGCTTGCAAGTGCTTAGCAGAGACATTAGCAGGTGGGGTAAATAGAGATGGGGTCACGTATATTGGTATTTCCCAGGGTGGTGAAATACAGGCACATTGCCTTCATTGTATTAATTTTCTGAAGATTGTTATTTAGGAGAGCATCCAGGCTTCCTACCCCATGACTTAGCTTTAAAGAGATTGTGCTTAAGTTTTAAGGCTATTTATGGTAGAACATAACTCATAGTATATATAAACACTTAATGCCGTTATCACTCCAGGGCTTCACTGTGGTGCTGAGGAACATGGAAGGTAGTAGAAATTCCAGGGATTAAAATAGTCTTGGCTGTCTGGTTTGGGACCATGCTCTACTCTCTAAGGCAGGAGTTGGCAGGCTTTTTCTGTGAACGGCCAGAGGGTAAGTGTTTTAGGCTTTCTAGGTCCTAAGGTCTCTCTGTTTAACTGCTTAGATCTGTTTTGTAGCCTGAAAGCTGCCGTAGGTAATACATAAACCGACGCATGGGGCTGTTTTCCACGAAAATCAGAAAGACTAGGCCATAGTTAGTTGACCCCAGTCTAGAGGAAAAGACAAGAATACAAAAGAAAGATATATATTATAGCACTAAACTTTTAAGTAACTTTATATATGTATATAACATACAGAGAAGAACAGAAATTGTGTTCAGCTCAGTGAATTTTCACAACATCTTTCTCATATAATTAGCACCCAGATATATGGGCTGTAATAATAATCCATAAAATTACATATATGATTTCTTACATTACCAAGTGGGACAGTGACAGCACCCTGCAAGTCCCCATTATGCTTTATCCAGTTGGTACCCTCACAACACTAAACACTCTCCTGATGTCTAACCAGATTAGTTCTGCCCATTTCTTAAATTTATAAGATGGAGTCATACGGAATGTTTTCTTATGTCTGAGCTCTTTTGGCCAAAACGTGAGCTTCAGGTGTTGCTGTTTATAGCAGTAGGTTGGTCACCCTCATTGTTTTACTAGTATTCCATTCTGTGAACGGCTTCAATTTTTTTACCCCTGCTGCAGTTGACAGGTACTTGTGTTGTTTTTAGTTGTTGGCTGTTGTAAATAGTGCTTCTATGAGCGCTTTTAAGCGTGCCTTTCGGTGCACACGTGCGTACCTTCCGCGAGGAGCGCCTGGGAGGTACACGGTTTGCGCATACTCGGCTTGGGGTGGTGCTGCCTGACGAGTCTTGAGTGACTGGCGGGATTTTCGCCTTTCTAGCAGGATATGAAGTTTCCAGTGGCTCCATACCCTCCTCCTCAATTCTTGGCTTTCATGTCAGTCATTCTGGTGTGTTCGTTTTTTATTTTTTAAAGTATATTTTGGTTTCACATTTATTGTATGGGAGCAGGCATGATTAATCAACGTCATCTTTCCATGAAGACTTGAGCTGAGTGATAGGCAGTCTGGTTTTCAGAGCTGAGGCTCTTGACCCCGTTTTGCATTCATCATTGTCCCCCTAGTCTGTGACCTGTAACCCATATTTTAATCTATAGATAGCCATTTTTCAGAGATGTGTGTTAAAAATAGAATGTCCTGAGCATACAATACATGTTTTATTGGAAATCTGGACTAAATCTTGGAATGGGCTATCCACAAATTCTCCGTAGCGTTCTTTAGCTCTAATTGGTTGCTGTTGCGGTGTTAGCCTAAATCGCATGTTTGTGGAGAGTATCACCCAGGTGTGCTTCCAATGCTCATTTTGTCATGTTTGCATTTGCATGGTCTTCTGTTCATGCCTCACATTACTATGTTTTTAAAAGGAATATCAATCCTCATTCAAGTATTTGCTTTTACTACCTGTAGATTTTTATTTTTAAACAAAGAATTTAAGCTCAGGTAAATATTTAGGTACTACATACACATTATCCACATTAAGCAAAGTACAGTATATTAAAATTGTAACAGAATAAAACGTCAGGTATCTGTAGCCTCACCTTGCTAAACCTGACCCTATTGGGGATCATTTAATGAGTTTGTGACTAGGTATTTACCTTTTTTTTTTTTTTTTTTAGGAGAGCAATTGAGCGGCTTTTATTTAGAGATAAAGCGAGAGGACAGAGCACCTGGCTCAGGCCAGGAGGGGACAAGAGAGCCCCAGTGTGGTGCATTGTCTAGGGGTTTTATAGGCGGTTGAGAGACAAAGGGCTTGGGATGTACACCTGCTAATTAGTGCCAAAATGTTTATCTTTGAAGAGACATTAACTTTCTTATTAGTCTTCCTGGTTATTTTTTACTGTTTGATTTCCTCCCAGGATGGCAGCTTCCTGGTCTGAGAGCATACCACTTAAGACTGCCTGCTGTGCTACCAAGGTGGGCTGAGTTGTTATCTGTTTGTTAAAGAGCATGTTAAGAAACTTATTTTTTAACTAATTGTGTTTTAAAATGCAATCTTAATTTTCAAGATGGAATCCTTCCTGTTTTTACTACGTTGTTTTGGGCTAGCGTGCTACCTTGCCCAGGTTGCAAATCATTTGTTTAGGGCTGAAGGAAGAAAAGCAGCACCTGGGTAAAGTCAGAAAAACAAGCTGGGCCCCCCAGCAGGCCAAAGCAAATCTCACAATGGATTATCTTGCTTTGTTTTTTTTGGAAGCCCTCACCCTACTCTGTCTAAACCCACAGTCCCCGTCTCATTCTCCCCTCTACAGATGGAGACACTAGCTGCTGCTAGGGAAAGGGGGTGATGACCGCTCTGGCTGCTTCATGCTGAGAAGGGGGCACAGTAAAGGGTGCAGCTAGGTCTCCATCACTGGTCAGTCGAGAGGACCTTGGAAGGTTGGCGCTTCTATCCTGGGTTCTATTTCCATCACCATTTGCAGTTTTATGGCTTCAAAAGGATTTAGGATTTGGGAAACCAGCTCCATATTGTAGTAGTCCATGGGACTTCTGGGCCTGACATAGCTTGGACTAGCTTTAGGAGGTCCTGGAGTGAATTAGAGACATTTTATGAATAATTTGTAATGTACATGCAACACCCAACTTTAATTATAGCACAGTTCCCACCTGTGCTGCTGTTAAGATGTCTAGTGCCATTCTATTTTGTATAACTGCTTGGCTCATTAGTTTAACTTTAGTATTTAGGAGAGCTATTCCTTAAATAGTGTTACTCAAGGCCTTTTGAGTAAAACTGGCTAAGGATTTGATATGCCAAATTACATCTTCTAAACAAGAGATGGTAAAAAAAAATGGAGGCTAGGTGATCATACCAATGAAAAACACTCCTAGTCCATTGATGTTGGAGGCTGGGAAGTTTGCAGGGTGTGGGTGTAAGATAAATTCTTCCACAAGCTTTCTACAAGTTTCCTTTTACATTCAGTGTTCTCTTCTTAAATAAATAGCTGTACTTTAGAACAATTACCTTCTTTTACTCTCAACAAAACGAATTTCCATTCTTTATACTTTCTCTTATTAAAACACACATCTTTTTAGCAAGTAGAGATGTTTCTTCTTTAAATAGCTTTAATTAGACCTCAAAACCATTAGGAACCTTATTTTTCAGTGAACACTGAGAAGTGGGCTATTGTAAACTATTGCACTAGTATTCTTTAGATTAACAAATTCATGAACACACTTTATAATTCCTGACACCATGTGCTTTACAGCATAATGTCGAAGCACAAAATATGTCTACTTAACTTAGCAAAAGTTTAAGATTCTAGGTCACTACAAAAATTTTCAGGCTGCAGGCAGGCACACACACTGCAACACACAACCACTAAGGTGTTCACTTGCTACGCCCAGCTCACCCACTCCCAACAACCACGCCAGACCCCTTACAAAACGGCGGGTGTGGGGAGGGGGGCAGGGTCGGGAGGGCAAGGAGGCAGGTCCGTGCTGGGAGGGGCCCTGGCCGTGGCTTCCGGAGCCGGAGGGCGGGAGGGGCGGTTCCGGTCGGGGAAGGGGGGGAAGGCGGAAGGATGGGGGGACGGGGTGCAGCCACCGGGAGAGGAGAGGAGCAGGACGGCGGCGTGGCGGGGAGTGCAGGACTCTAGGATGGCCGCCACACGGGGGAGGGCAAAGAACTTACAGATGGTGGCGGAGGGGTGGGGGGAGCGGGCTGAGGGAGGCGGGAGACCGAGGGCCTCCGGCGGATCTGAGAAGGAGGAAGGGCCGGGCAGAGTAGGAGGCTGACAGTCCTTGACTGGAGATCGGGCCGGGGGAACCTGAGTCGCTGAACACTTAGCGTGAAGGTCTGGGCGGGAGCGCAAAGTCCAAGAAGCCTGCACACGCGGGATTTCACCCCACGCTCTGCTCTGGTGGCAATAGTTAGTCAAGTCGGTGAGGAGGCCAAAATCGAAAGTTCCCTCAGGGGGCCAGTGAGATTGGTCGTCCAAGGGATACTGAGGCCCGGCCTGAGAGCAAAGGAAGACCAGCTTCCGTTTGCGGACTTCCCGGGACAAACAGAGCAGCCAGATTAGAAATGGGACCCCGCAGCGGGGTCTGAGCCTCTGCTTTCACGGGCTGGCTCCCCATGTCTGCGCCACTCCCCAACTGATCCCGCTGAGAGGAGCGCCCCAGGTCAGGGGAGACGGCCTGGGAGCCTGGGCGAGGGACGTCTCCCCCACCGCAGGGCCAGGGGCGGGTATCCTGGATGCCCGGAGCGGATGGGCTGGATGCCCCACCTGGACGTAGCTACGATTTCAGACGGACCAGGTGAAACGGAGTTAGGAAGGGAAACAGACCGGGGGAAACTGAGGGACTCACCGGAAAATAATCTATGCAGCGGAGAGCAGGCTGAGGTCCCGGGTCGGGGAAGGAGGGGGCAGGGCCGCCGATGGCTGGTCGGTGCCCCGCGCTCATGCTCCTTCCCGGGTTTCGGCATCAAATGTAAGATAAATTCTAGGCAAAATAAGCAGGTGACAAGAGACAACAGAGAGCCAGGCAGTTTATTTGAGTGCAATCCCGGGTGAGGTTCACCAGTCTGCGTAAACACAGGCTGGAGAAGTCCTGCCAACTAGACAGGTGGGGAATTTTTTAAGAAGAAGGAGTTTTAAAGAGGCACAGCTTAGATTTACAGCAGTGCGAGGATTGGCCAGCCTAAGGCACATTTTTCAGGTTGGGAGGGGGCAGCAGCCGGGGACTTTGGCACGGCATCAGGGTCGGATGTGCTCACCCCTTCCTTTGGTGCCTCCAACCTTACAGTGGGGTGTTCTTCACCCACCATCCTTGCAACCAGGGAGAAGTTCAGTTGCTACACTTTAATTTGCTTGTTCTTAACAACCATGCTAGATTACTTACAAAACCTTCACTAAACGTGACAAAGTAAAGCCTCTCATTAAGCATTCTTTTCTTTTGAAAGATTTAAGCTGGGCTGTATTGTAGGAAATGAATTTCTGTCTCAGGGAGTCTAGTTTAAAAACCTCCCAATTTTTGAGGATAATGATGAGCCCAATAAGTATAATAGATTTCCAATAAAAGGATTTAGAAAACCAGTTTTATATTGTAGTAGATCACAGGACTTTTGACCATTTTCCTTCCTTGTGGCAAAATAACTTTAGCTGCATAACCTTATTGTATTGTATACGTTCCTTGGAGGGCCTCGCCTCTCCATCAGAGAGTTTGTATTAAGGCCGGGATTGTGTGCAGAAAAAGATAAGACACTTCTTTTTCAGGGTCTGGGATCAAATTGCTCCCAATTCTTCAGAATGCATGCCAGAGGCGTGTCTGGCCTTAACCTATAAGAGGATGCCCCCTCCTAGAAGAGAGAAGGACAGGTGTCGACACCTGGTCGGCCTTTTCTGTGCGGGCGTCCCCTCACCTTGGAGCCTGGGTGACAGTGGTCAGTCACCTCCTCTGCCGGGCCTACTGGACTTAACCACTCCTTCCCAGCGTGGCCTGCACCTTGCCTTGATTCCCCTCTTGCCTTCCCACTCAGCAAGAGTCGCCTCGGAGCTCTGGATTTAGTGGGACCTCACTGGTGTGCTCCTACTTTATGCCTTTGGGGAGTTCTAATCCAGACCCTAGTTTCTTCTGCATGGGCTTTAGCATAGTACACTCGGGATTGTTCCTTGAGAGGCCCCTGCCTGTCCGATAAGCGCAGTGACTGTGTGACCTCTCGCTGCCAGAGCAGTGGTCACTCAGAGTCACAAGCCTGTTCCCCTTGCCTGGGGCTGCAGAAAAGGAAATGCCTAGTCCAGGATGACTGCCTGTAAGGAAGAGAGGTCAATAGAATAGAGCCATTTACATGCTGGGCTCAGTCTTCAGCTTGACTGCTTCACAAACCTCATTTATGCTACACAGGAGAAAGCAGCACAGTCCCAAGAGGACTGCTTCGAATGGGGAGCAGGGGGACTTTTTCTAAGGTCAGAGATAAAATTCAGACAGAGGCTGCCATGGACAGTTATGAAGGGGGTGGGTCTATACACTTAAACACCAGTTTCTGCCACTGCCTGGGAATCATCCTGCTAGTCACCCACTCTAAGAAATCTGACCTGTGAGACAAAGAGGTCAGGGGTTGTCTGCGACTCTCACATAGGCAGCAGCCTAGCCCGAGGTTCACTCAGCGCCATTGGATCAATGGGTCGGAGCCAAGATCCAGGGACCACTGTCTGCTAGTCTGGTCCGCCCTCAGAGTCCACGGGTTAGGATGGGAAAGTAGGAAATCGGCTCAGCCACTCCCCGACATTCCCGTCCGGAGGCAGGGGATCAAGGAGGGGCAGACACTGGGAAACCGTTCACCCGAGACTTCAGACTGGTAGCTGAGGCTAATCGCCTTTTAAGTGGCTAACGGGTGCCCAGACACATTTCATGAGATGAAAAGTACAGCATGTAGTCAGGAATAAGCAAAGTGTAAATCTCCTACCTTGTGGTTGTGGACATGGAATTCCATGAAACTGATGAAGTTAGAGGCACACATAGAGTATGGGAAAAAGTAGAGCAGCCCGCCTCACTCCGAGGTCAGGGTGGCCTGAAGAGGCGGGCTGGAGGCCAGAGACAGAGAGACGCTCCTCATGGACACCCAGCCGGGCTGTCGGGGTCTGATTCCAGACACGTGGGCCTTTGAGGAGCCGCCGAAGTGCAGCCTCAGCCTAGACTCTCACGGGTGCCCCCGGCCTTCCTCAGTTCCTCGCATCCGAGGAGATGCCTCTGAAGGGGAATCCTGGCCTCCACTCAGGGGACATGCCCGGCGGCTCCCAGGGGAGACGTGGGGTCCACTGAGGGAAACGCAGGGGAACCTGTTGCTAGAGACTTTGAGGTTGGCAGCCGGGCTCATCCCATGCAAGTGGCTGACGAGCACCTGGTGCTGGTGCCACAGACGGCTTCCTTCTTTAAGGACGGTGAGAATCAGGCAGGCTCGGATGCCGATGCTCGCCTCCAGAGTTATTCCAGGCGAGCTCCCAAAGATGATGCCAGGGTTCTTGTTCACGGAGTTGAAGAATGAACTTCGCAAACACTCAAGGTAGGAGAGCAAGTGAGAGGCTTTTATTTAGAGATAAAGTGAGGCCAGAGCTCCTGGCTCAGGCCAGGAGGGGACAGTAGAGGCTCCCAGGTCTTTATCTTTAACTCTGTGTCACAAGTAAATTTCATATCATTTATCCTAATACCAGTACCAGGGTTCTGGACTATTATTATTAAGACTATGCTTTCAGCAATGAAGGTAGTTAGGCTTGCCTCTTAGTGGTATATGCTTTATATGGAGAACATAGTCTTGGGCTTACAATTGGTATAAAATACTGTTGATAAAGTCCAAGTTCATCTGCTGTTTTTACATGGTAGAAACAGGGTTCTTATCTCAGAAACCATGACCTTCAGAGGTGTGGAAACCTGATTTATGAAGAGAGATCCTGAATTATGAGTTGAAAATGACTCCTACTTCTGTACTGGCTAATTGTGTGTGGTTTTGACCAAGTATCTTAATTTCTCTAGGGTCTTAGTTTCCTTAGCTATTCAACAAAAGATATGGACTGTGTGACTCACCTTTCCTCCCAAGTAAAGTGTATTTCTTACTTTGTAATTTAATTCCTTTTAAACAGGTAATACATTAAAATGGTTCAAAAATTTTAAATATGTAAGTCCTCTTTCCCCGTCAGATAGTTACCTTTTTTACAGGCAACCAATGCTATTTTTTTTCTGTAGTACAGGGATATTTTATACACATCCAAGCAAAAGCATGGTGTATCGTTGCTCCTTGGTTCCTTTTTTTTTTTTTAACTGTAAAATTTTTTTTTTTTTTTTTGAGAAGGCATCTCTCATATTTATTGATCAAATGGTTGTTAACAAAACTCTGTTTAGGGGAGTCAATGCTCAATGCACAATCATTAATCCATCTCAAGCCTAATTCTCATCAGTCTCCAATCTTCTGAAGCATAACGAACAAGTTCTTACATGGTGAACAAATTCTTACATAGTGAATAAATTCTTACATGATGAACAGTACAAGGGCAGTCATCACAGAAACTTTCGGTTTTGATCACCCATTATGAACTATAAACAATCAGGTCAAATATGAATATTCGTTTGATTTTTATACTTGATTTATATGTGGATCCCACATTTCTCCCTTTATTATTATTATTATTTTTATTTTTAATAAAATGCTGAAGTGGTAGGTAGATGCAAGATAAAGGTAGAAAACATAGTTTAGTGTTGTAAGAGAGCAATTGTAGATGATCAGGTGTGTGCCTGTAGACTATGTGCTAATCCGAGCTAGACAAGGGCAATAAAACATCCACGGATGCAGAAGCTTTCTCTCAAAACAGGGGGGTGGGTGAGGTTCTAAGCTTCACCACTGTTGATCCCCAATTTCTCACCTGATGGCCCCCCTGCGACTGTGCCTGTCTTAGGTTGTTCCTCCCTTGAGGAATCTTACCCGTCTCTGGCTAACCAGTCCTCTTCCGGGGCCATACAGGGAAATGTAAAGTTGGTAAGTGAGAGAGAAGCCATATTGTTTGAAAAGGTTAGCTTTTTACTTCTTTGCAAATTTATGCCCTGTGGCTTCTATGCTCAGCACTTGTCTCGAGGTATCTTTACCACCTGGAGGAATTATGATACTCGGTGAATTCGATATGAGGCATGAATTCTATTTAAGGGTTGTAATTAGGAAGGAAGAAGAAAAGCTATAGAGGTAGCATATGGAATAAAACATGGGAGGATTGATTATTTCTTTGACATATCTTCTTGTAGAGTACCTTAAGTTTGTATAGGTTTTAAACTACTAACTAAATTGTGCACCCATATTAACATAATAGGAATACGGTGACATAAACAAAGCAAATCTATAATTACCCGCCATCTCCAGTGAAGCCAAGAAAACCAGTTAGGCACCCTAGGCATTTGTGAAAATTTGTCTATGTTATGATGGATATTGTCCTACTGTACTTGAACAGTCTGAGAGAAATCAGACAAATTAAAGCAACCCATTTCTGGGATCTGTTCACATCCCATATGTTCTTTTAACCGTAGATAGTCTGTAGTTGTAAGATTTTGGAGTGCTACAACTTGCACCCCTCCCAACTCCTGGTTGAGTTCCAACAGTACAGATCCGGTCAAATTCGTTGTCTCACTGTATGCACATGCCAGCCTAGACATCTCCCTCCTCATTCCTATGGCAAGTCCAGGAAACGGTGGGGTGGACGCAGCCACAACCGCAGCATCACCTGGATCCCTGTGGAGGCTTTTTGATGATCATCCCCCGGCACGAGTCCTCCAGAGAGTGCTGATGCCAGAGGCTCCTCCTCATATTGTATCTTAGTTCATTTTCTGGGTATCCAAGCTAGGCCTTGATCTTCTGCATAGAAACAAACAGACCCTTTGCCCACACTTTGACATGCCCTCTATACCACTGTGCAGAACTCATTGGAGGTCACCACACAGGAACTGCTTTTTTTTTTTTTTTTATTAAGAGAAAGCAATATTATCAGAAAAGAGTATCTTCATAGCCGATCATCTGACACCCTTTAAGTGATCAAAATTAAGGATATTTAAAGCATGCGTTAATCTCTGATTTACCAATAGTTTTATCCTATCGAGGAGTAATCCCCCTTTTCTTTCTTTCTCTCTTTTTTTTTAATCTTTACATTTACATGAAGAATACTATGTTTACTATGCTCTCCCCTATACCAGGTCCCCCCTGAAAACCACATTACAGTCACTGTCCATCAGCATAGCAAAATGTTGTAGAATCACTACTTGTCCTCTCTGTGTTGTACAGCCAGCCCTCCCCTTTCTCCCTCCCCCCCCATGCATGCTAATCTTAATACACTCTTTCTTCTCCCCCCCCTTATCCCTCCCTGCCCACCCATCCTCCCCAGTTCCTTTCCCTTTGGTACCTGTTAGTCCATTTTTGGGTTCTGTAATTCTGCTGCTGTTTTGTTCCTTCAGTTTTTCCTTTGTTCTTATACTCCTCAGATGAGTGAAATCATTTGGTATTTCTCTTTCTCCGCTTGGCTTATTTCGCTGAGCATAATAGTCTCCAGTTCCATCCATGTTGCTGCAAATGGTAGGATTTGCCCTCTTCTTATGGCTGAGTAGTATTCCATTGTGTATATGTACCACATCTTCTTTATCCATTCATCTACCGATGGACATTTAGGTTGCTTCCAATTCTTGGCTATTGTAAAAAGTGCTGCAATAAACATAGGGGTGCATCTGTCTTTCTCAAACTTGATTGCTGCGTTCTTAGGGTAAATTCCTAGGAGTGGAATTCCTGGGTCAAATGGTAGGTCTGTTTTGAGCATTTTGATGAACCTCCATACTGCTTTCCACAATGGTTGAACTAATTTACATTCCCACCGGCAGTGTAGGAGGGTTCCCCTTTCTCCACAGCCTCGCCAACATTTGTTGTTTGTCTTTTGAATGGCAGCTATCCTTACTGGTGTGAGGTGATACCTCATTGTAGTTTTAATTTGCATTTCTCTGATAATTAGCGATGTGGAGCATCTTTTCATGTGTCTGTTGGCCATCTGTATTTCTTTTTTAGAGAACTGTCTGTTCAGTTCCTCTGCCCATTTTTTAATTGGGTTATTTGTTTTTTGTTTGTTGAGGTGTGTGAGCTCTTTATATATTCTGGACATCAAGCCTTTATCAGATCTGTCATTTTCAAATATATTCTCCCATACTGTAGGGTTCCTTTTTGTTCTATTGATGGTGTCTTTCGCTGTACAGAAGCTTTTCAGCTTAATGTAGTCCCACTTGCTCATTTTTGCTGTTGTTTTCCTTGCCCGGGGAGATATGTTCAAGAAGAGGTCACTCATGTTTATGTCTAAGAGGTTTTTGCCTATGTTTTTTTCCAAGAGTTTAATGGTTTCATGACTTACATTCAGGTCTTTGATCCATTTTGAGTTTACCTTTGTATATGGGGTTAGACAATGGTCGAGTTTCATTCTCCTACATGTAGCTGTCCAGTTTGGCCAGCACCATCTGTTGAAGAGACTGTCATTTTGCCATTGTGTGTCCATGGCTCCTTTCTCAAATATTAATTGACCATATATGTTTGGGTTAATGTCTGGAGTCTCTAATCTGTTCCACTGGTCTGTGGCTCTGTTCTTGTGCCAGTACCAAATTGTCTTGATTACTATGGCTTTGTAGTAGAGCTTGAAGTTGGGGAGTGAGATCCCCCCCTACTTTATTCTTCTTTTTCAGGATTGTTTTGGCTATTCGGGGTCTTTGGTGTTTCCATATGAATTTTTGAATTATTTGCTCCAGTTCATTGAAGAATGTTGCTGGTAATTTGAGAGGGATTGCATCAAATATGTACATTGCTTTGGGCAGGATTGCCATTTTGACAATATTAATTCTTCCTAGCCATGAGCATGGGTTGAGTTTCCATTTGTTAGTGTCCCCTTTAATTTCTCTTAAGAGTGACTTGTAGTTTTCAGAGTATAGGTCTTTCACTTCTTTGGTTAGGTTTATTCCTAGGTATTTTATTCTTTTTGATGCAATTGTGAATGGAATTGTTTTCCTGATTTCTCTTTCTATTGGTTCATTGTTAGTGTATAGGAAAGCAACAGATTTCTGTGTGTTAATTTTGTATCCTGCAACTTTGCTGTATTCCGATATCAGTTCTAGTAGTTTTGGAGTGGAGTCTTTAGGGTTTTTTATGTACAATATCATGTCATCTGCAAATAGTGACAGTTTTACTTCTTCTTTACCAATCTGGATTCCTTGTATTTCTTTGTTTTGTCTGATTGCTGTGGCTAGGACCTCCAGTACAATGTTAAATAACAGTGGGGAGAGTGGGCATCCCTGTCTAGTTCCCGTTCTCAGAGGAAATGCTTTTAGCTTCTCGCTGTTCAGTATGATGTTGGCTGTGGGTTTATCATATATGGCCTTTATTATGTTGAGGTACTTGCCCTCTATTCCCATGTTGCTGAAAGTTTTTATCATGAATGGATGTTGAATTTTGTCAAATGCTTTTTCAGCATCTATGGAGATGATCATGTGGTTTTTGTCTTTCTTTTTGTTGATGTGGTGGATGATGTTGATGGATTTTCGAATGTTGTACCATCCTTGCATCCCTGGGATGAACCCCACTTGGTCATGGTGTATGATCCTTTTGATATACTGTTGAATTCTGTTTGCTAATATTTTATTGGGTATTTTTGCATCTACATTCATCAGGGATATTAGTCTGTAATTTTCTTTTTTGGTGGGGTCTTTGCCTGGTTTTGGTATTAGGGTGATGTTGGCTTCATAGAATGAGTTTGGGAGTATTCCCTACTCATCTATTTTTTGGAACACTTTAAGGAGAATGGGTATTATATCTTCTCTGTGTGTCTGATAAAATTCCGAGGTAAATCCTTCTGGCCCCAGGGTTTTGTTCTTGGGTAGTTTTTTGATTACCGCTTCAATTTCTTTGCTCGTAATTGGTTTGTTTAACTTTTGTGTTTCTTCCTTGGTCAGTCTTGGGAGGTTGTATTTTTCTAGGAAGTTGTCCATTTCTTCTAGGTTTTCCAGCTTGTTGGCATATAGGTTTTCATAGTAGTCTTTAATAATTCTTTGTATTTTTGTGGAGTCTGTCGTGATTTTTCCATTCTCATTTCTGATTATGTTGATTTGTGTTGATTCTCTTTTTCTCTTAATAAGTTTGGCTAGAGGCTTATCTATTTTGTTAATTTTCTCAAAGAACCAGCTCTTGGTTTCGTTGATTTTTGCTATTGTTTTATTCTTCTCAATTTTGTTTATTTCTTCTCTGATCTTTATTATTTCCCTCCTTCTGCTGACTTTAGGCCTCATTTGTTCTTCTTTTCCCACTTTCGATAATTGTGATGTTAGAGTATTCATTTGGGATTATTCTTCCTTCTTCATGTGTGCCTGGATCGCTATATACTTTCCTCTTAGGACTGCTTTCGCTGCATCCCACAGAAGTTTGGGCTTTGTGTTGTTGTTGTCATTTGTTTCTATATATTCCTTGATCTCTATTTTGATTTGTTCATTGATCCATTGATTATTTAGTAGCATGTTGTTAAGCCTCCATGTGTTTGTGAGCCTTTTTGTTTTCTTTGTAGAATTTATTTCTAGTTTTATACCTTTGTGGTCTGAAAAATTGGTTGGTAGAATTTGAATATTTTGAAATTTACTGAGGCTCCTTTTGTGATCTAGTATGTGGTCTATTCTGGAGAATGTTCCATGTGCACTTAAGAAGAATGTATATCCTGTTGCTTTTGGGTGTAGAGTTCTGTAGATGTCTATTAGGTCCATCTGTTCTAGTGTGTTGTTCAGTGCCTCTGTGTCCTTACTTATTTTCTACCCAGTGGATCTATCCTTTGGGGTGAGTGGTGTGTTGAAGTCTCCTAAAATGAATGCATTGCAGTCTATTTCCCTCTTTAGTTCTGTTAGTATTTGCTTCACATATGCTGGTGCTCCTGTGTTGGGTGCATATATATTTAGAATGGTTATATCCTCTTGTTGGACTGAGCCCTTTATCATTATCTAGTGTCCTTCTTTATCTCTTGTTACTTTCTTTGTTTTGAAGTCTATTTTGTCTGATATTAGTACTGCAACCCCTGCTTTCTTCTCACTGTTGTTTGCCTGAAATATGTTTTTCCATCCCTTGACTTTTAGTCTGTGCATGTCTTTGGGTTTGAGGTGAGTTTCTTGTAAGCAGCATATAGATGGGTCTTGCTTTTTTATCCATTCTATTACTCTGTGTCTTTTGATTGGTGCATTAAATCCATTTACATTTAGGGTGACTATTGAGAGATATGTACTTATTGCCATTGCAGGCTTTAGATTCGTGGTTACCAAAGGTTCAAGGTTAGCTTCTTTAGTATCTTACTGCCTGACTTAGCTCGCTTATTGAGCTGTTATATACACTGTCTGGAGATTCTTTTCTTCTCTCCCTTCTTATTCCTCCTCCTCCATTCTTCATATGTTGTGTGTTTTGTTCTGTGCTCTTTTTAGGAGTGCTCCCATCTAGAGCAGGCCCTGTAAGATGCCCTGTAGAGGTGGTTTGTGGGAAGCAAATTCCCTCAGCTTTCGCTTGTCTGGGAATTGTTTAATCCCGCCATTATATTTAAATGATAGTCGTGCTGGATACAGTATCCTTGGTTCAAGATCCTTCTGTTTCATTGCATTAAGTATATCATGCCATTCTCTTCTGGCCTGTAGGGTTTCTGTCGAGAAGTCTGATGTTACCCTGATGGGTTTTCCTTTATAGGTGACCTTTTTCTCTCTAGCTGCCTTTAAAACTCTTTCCTTGTCCTTGATCCTTGCCATTTTAATTATTATGTGTCTTGGTGTTGTCCTCCTTGTATCCTTTCTGTTGTGGGTTCTGTGTATTTCCGTGGTCTGTTCGATTATTTCCTCCCCCAGTTTCGGGAAGTTTTCAGCAATTATTTCTTCAGAGACTCTCTTCTTCTTCTGGTACCCCCATAATATGGATATTATTCCTTTTGGATTGGTCACACAGTTCTCTTAGTATTGTTTCATTCCTGGAGATCCTTTTATCTCTCTCTCTGTCAGCTTCCATACGTTCCTGTTCCCTGGTTTCTGTTCCTTCAATGGCCTCTTGCATCTTATCCATTCTGCTTATAAATCCTTCCAGGGTTTGTTTCACTTCTATGATCTCCTTCCTGACATCTGTGATCTCCCTCCGGACTTCATCCCATTGCTCTTGCATTTTTCTCTGCATCTCATCCCATTGCTCTTGCATTTTTCTCTGCATCTCTGTCAGCATGTTCATGATTTTTATTTTGAATTCTTTTTCAGGAGGACTGGTTAGGTCTGTCTCCCTCTCAGGTGTTGTCTCTGTGATCTTTGTCAGCCTGTAGTTTTGTCTTCATGGTGATAGAGATAGTGTGCAGAGCTGGTACGAGTGACAGCTGGGAGAGCTTCCCTTCTTGTTGGTTTGTGGCCTTCCTCTCCTGGGAGAATAGCGACCTCTAGTGGCTTGTGCTGGGCAGCTGTGCACAGACAGGGCTTCTGCTACCTGCCTGTTTGCTATGGAGTTTATCTCCGCTGTTGCTGTGAGCGTGGCCTGACTGGGGCTGCTCCAAAGTGGTGGAGCCCCGTTGGAGGGGGAGTGGCCGGGAGGCTATTTATCTCCGTTAGGGGCCTCTGTGCTCCCTGTTGCCCAGGGGGTTAGAGTGCCCAAAGATCCCCAGATTCCCTGCCTCTGGGCTACGTGTCCTGTCCTGCCCCTTTAAGACTTCCAAAAAGTACTCTCCAAACCAAAACAACAGCAGCAACGAAAGAAAAAAAAAATTAAATAATTTAGAAAAAAAAAAGGGTAAAACGTGCGATTTTCTTTGTCCTCAGGCGCCGGTCTCAGGCACCCGCTTACCGGTCATGCCGCCCTGTTTCCCTAGTATCCAGGACCCCACGCATGCACTGTGTCTGTGCTCTGGTCCGGAATCCTGGGGCTGGGTGCTCAGCAGTCCTGGGCTCCCTCCCCCTCCCTGCTGACTCCCCCCTCCTCAGCTGAGGGGAGGGGCGCTCGTGTCCCGCTGGGCCGGGGCTTATATCTCACCCCCTTCCCGAGGCGCTGGGTTCTCACAGGTGTGGATGTGGTCTGGATGTTGTCCTGTGTCCTCTGGTCTCTATTTTAGGAAGGGTTGTCTTTGTTATATTTTCATAGATATATGTGGTTTTGGGAGGAGATTTCCGCTGCTCTCCTCACGCCACCATCCTGTCTCTGCCTCTGCTCCTCAGTTCTTTTTTAAAGAAATGATATCTAGACTATATGGCTTTTCTCATTGATTACATTTTGAGGATTATTTCCCATGTGAGTACATTTCATTTCCAAGTGAGTACCTGCTTAACAGTAGATACATTTGAGCAGGTAACAGGTAAAATTTGTCAGTGCAGCAGCCTCCCCGATGCTACCCGCCTGTCCGTGCTGGCACTGTTTGAGTTGACGGATGTTTTCTCCGTCCTGGAGGGAAACAGGAGGCTGTGGCTGGTACCGTATGGCTTCTAGGTTAGAGGATTGGGTTTTGTGAGAGAGAGTCTCCCAAGAAAATAATGTAGCTGCATTTCAGTGAGCTCCTAGGAACAACCAGTGGCCAAGGTGTGTGCAAAGTAAGAATGGTTGGCAGGCACCGGACAAGCTGGAAACAGTGACTCTAACAGGTGATTTTGAGGTGAAGGGCTTGAGTCAATGTGGCTACAAGTATAAATTAGATACACTGGTTTTGGGAGCTTCAGACAACTAGGAAGAGACCATAAAAGCCATTAACTTTTATCTTATCTCCAAATACTTGGCAGCGATTTGTTAGGCACACGTTTTGTGCCAGGCCTTGGGCGAGGCTTTGGAGACCCAGCGGTAGGGCAGAAAGGGTCTATGGGCCCAAACACTTCAGAGTTTTACCTGAGCTCTGCTGATGCCTGAATGCTGGCAGATGTAGGAGGAGTGATGGAAAAAAGGGAGAAAAGAAAGTGGAAGGTAATTAAAAAAAAAGGAGATAGACTGGCAGAGGTTGGTCAAAGTGGTGCAGCTTAAAGTAGGGGTGATGCTGTCAGACTTCTTGAAGACGTCTCTGGGGACTTCAGGGTGCATTATATGTCAGAGTGAAAAAGCAGGAGCAAAACCTAAGGTGCTGGGAGGAAAGGAGGGGGTAATGGGGGAGGGGGTGTCTGTGGAGAACAGAAGATAGGGAGGGAGATAAACTGTATTTTGGTAAGATTTTTATTCAGAACATAAAAGCAGATAAAAGTTTGGGGGTAAGCTAAGTTACTTTAGAAACTGAAACTGGTGTATGTCTCATTTTAATATTCAAAATGCCTCAGGCTCTATGGATAGCTGAGCTCTTAAGTGCACAGTACTGAAGAGTCATCAGGGAATGCAAATTTGAGTTAAGTCCACGAATGCTGTAAGTGTGGTAGGTTTTACTGCAATTTTGAATGTACTGCAGACAGACATTTTGTACAGGAGATAAGCCTCGGCTATTTAGACTGGGGATAAGGACAGGCCTTTGCCGTGTTGATTCAGCTGGCCAGCCTTGTTTGCTGGGCCTGGTCTGGGCAGAAGAGCATCCATAAGATGGGTTCATACCGTCCCAGGTCATCACAGATCAGGCCTGCCTGTAGTGCTGGAACCGTGTAGCTGTGGAGCGGTGGGCCGGGTAGCAAGTGGCAAGGATGTGCAGTAAAGAGAAGGATGTGTGCCCAGATTATCGGCAGGCTCTTGTCCCTGGGGCATCAAGGAGCAGACACAACTTTGAGAGAGGCTTTCTTATTTTGGGGGTGGTAGATGGACAACTATTATAAACTACTGAAAATCTCTATTTTGATTTTGAAACGAGACTTCAAATTTTTCTCAAGGAAAACAAAGCCCAGTTTCTGATTTTTCATTCAATCAGTTTTTGTTTAATTGTCACAGTGAACTTGAGCTCTTTGAGCAGGAAGGGTGAGCGGTTGCAGAGAATAGCGGCCGTGTTTGTGTGAAGTCATGGGGCTCACCACCTGGCACCCTGCATCCTGAGTCTTCGGCACCAGCAAAAATCTTACAGTGATCCGTGCCCTGTCCCCTGGGGGCAGAAGCGTACAGTTGAAAAACACTGTTGTAGATGAACTCAGATTTGAGCACAACTAAATGCAGGTAGCTTTGTGCTTTTTGTGTGTGTAGAGGGAGGAACTGCAGAGAGTACCTGTTCCGACTGGGAGACCCTAGGCGTAGGGACTGCCGAGAACCCCCTGTGAAGCTCCTTTGCTGCCTGTCCTCAGGGGAGCTGACCAGTAAGGGGCTGCCGTTCATTTGATTATACCTCTACCTGGATCCCTAGCCCATTAAAAAATCTGATGGTCCTTGTGGTTGCAGGTACACCCACCCCCCAAAAAACAGTAGACATATATGTGGATGTACAGTATTTGTGTATAGTTTTTTCAGGGTTCAGGGACCTTCTGAAGCCCATCCTAAGGATCCATTAATTTCATAGACCTCTTTCTGAACAACTACTACTCTGGGGACCAGAAATTTGAGTGAACTTGAAGAGGTGATGGACAAAAGGGGTGATTTTGAGGACCAGCACCCTTCCCAGGAAGGACCAACACTGGGCAGAAAGGAAGCCAAGTGTGGATGACAGAGGCCCACCTGGTAGTGGGAGAAAAGCTTCAGACCTCTCAGTGTGAAGGGATGTGGCCACATTTACAAAGCATGTTCGTTCCCCTAATGCTAAGTGGAAGTCTAGAGATGCTGTGGAATTTAGCATAATGCTCAATGTGGAAACTAAAACATGTTTTCTTTTTTGTTCCCTCCAGTTATACTTTAATTTGACTTATTGTTTAAAGTTTGTCTTTGAACCAAATTAATATTTTATTATCCCTGGGGTAAGGGACTTACTGAAAAAGTTTTATATTGGTTTGTGCTTTGTTAGAGAGGGCAGTCTTGCTTCTCAAGATAAAAATCTTTTCTGGAAAAGTGTTAATTCAGAAGCAAAAATGACATCCTTTTTCAGTTTTACATGTGTGGTTTCTTGTCTCAGGGTTTCATCTATCAATTGCAATTACAATTAAATCCCTTCTCACCTTGGGGGAACATATTAAATAGTTTCAAAATAGAGGCTATGAAAATTGTTTAATTCTATATCCCAAAATAGCCTTTTAATTTTGCATTTTAGTAATTAGGTTGAGGAGCTCTTTCATCATGGTATTCAGCCTCTAGGTTAAAACACTTGCTACCAAATTTTCAACAGATACTTGTACCTTTCTAACCTTTAAACTCTTTCTTCTCATAGTACAAACTTTACCAGCGGAAATTAATATATCAATTGATGTGGCCCCAACAGTCAGTTTATTTAGGCCTGGGGAGTCAGAAAGCATTTTGTTACCAGTTTAGTAGAAATTTTGAGTGTACGGCCTTTAAGTAAAATGTAAATAATATTAAGAATAAATAATAAAAATTATTTGTATCTTTTCCTTAAGTAGACTCCTTTTGTTTGTGAATAGATTTAGAGACTTTCGAATTACATTTGTATTTCTTGAAACTGGCATTTGCTTTACTCGGGGCTCTGCCAGTTTCCTCCGCCTGTCTCCGCCCCGCCTGCGGTCCTTGGGGTTTCATGACTCTTGCTTTAGCACAGATTCTACTGTAGGCCGGGAGGTCAGCGAGATTCTACTGTTGGCCAGGGTTGGAATTGTAGGCTGTTTTCTCAAGAGGGATTTAAGGGTCTATAGCAAATTTGGAGAGCCTGTGTTTATTACCACATGGGCGTTTAAGAAAGAGAAGACTTAAAATTAACCCCTACCCTACTTCCAGACTTCTAAATTCTAATATTTTGGGGTCAAATTTGATACAAAGAGTCATATGTGACCTATTTCTAGTCATTATATAGTCAGTATGTATTATGTATTTGTGCCCAAATTATAAGACTTGTAGTGTACTTACTTATTTTAAAGAATTGTAGAGGTATAGGATATCTTCATTTATGACAGTCTTGACAAATTTTTATGGTCATCACATATTTGTTCTTATCTGAAAACTATTTTGTGCTGTAGCTGTTAACCTAAGTGGGTTGAGGAGCACCCTGTGAATGCGGTGGCCGGTGCAGAGGGCGCCGGCTGCTCGCCTCTTCAGACACAAGCGCGTCTCTCTGACTCGGTCTTGCTCTAGTGGTTTTCAGGTAGATTGAATTCGTGAATTAGCTTGTGTATTTCTGACAGAGATTTGCTTACTGAGTGATTTAAGAAACAGCATTGATTTTTGACGAGTTCTCAGTGATTTAGAGGTGAACTGCCTCCACCATTTGTAGAGACTGTGAAATAAAATTAAGCAAGTAGGCAACAGTTAGAAACATGGCTTTTGTGTGTCTGTGTGGTATCATGCTCCAGGAGTTTAGTGTTGGGTTTCTGAAAACCCTGTGAATGTGTATGTAGAATTCTTTTGTCCTGTGCCCCAGTCATCTCCACACTCCTCATTCCTAACTGAAAAACATGTCAGTTAAAAAATTTAAGATATCATTAATTTCATTTAAAATCTCTCATAAATCTGACATAATCTGGTTTTGTTTATGCTGTGAGGGTAACGAATGGTATTTGTCCTCTGTGCTTACACAATTTTATAGATGGAATTTTAACATTGAATGCGGAGAACACTAATTATGCCTATCAAGTTCCAAGCTTCCATAAGTGTGAAATCTGTCTGCTGTCTTTTCCAAAAGAGTCCCAGTTTCAACGCCACATGAAGGACCACGAGCGAAATGACAAGGTAGGATTTTCTAAAGGGATGTCAGGAATGTAAACGCTGAAACTTGGATATACTGTACCAGTCAACATGCAAAATGAAAATTTTTCTCATAATTTAGATTCCTGAATTGTGGGCATTTTATATGATATAAATAAATATTTTGATATTTTGTTTTTGGTTCTAGTTATAGTCCTGGCATTATTAGATAATGAGAAAAACTGAGAGCTTGTCCAGTGAATCTATGTATTGAGGCTATTTGGGTGGACAAAGAAATAATCTTCAAATACGACTTCTTCTGTAGTTTTGGTTTCATACATACTGAATGCACATACCTTGATGTGGATTTGTGTTTCTCTAGCAGGAAATGTTACCCTTACGTGGTCTTGATTTTAAAATGGTACTCGAGATATTTTAGGTGGAATTTCAGCAGGGAGCAGCACTATCTTAAGGCGACTTGGGCCCTTTTTTTCAGTGCTCCTTGTGGGATGTCGAGAATTTCAGCATGTTAATGAAAGACCTGCCTGATAGAAAGCGCCATTTACAGTTTCAGTCACACAAGTGCCTGCCGACTTGCTCCCAGGTCAGGAGGATGCATGCAAGCTAGAGGCTGCTGGAGAGCAGAAGAGGGCCAGGGATCCCCCCCCCCGAGAGCGGGATGTGTCCGGCCCTGGCCTGACCTCCTGCACGGGTGACAGCACTGTGACTCTCATGATCCGCACTGACCGCTGTGTACCTGCAGGCATTTTCCTTGCAAGTTGATGGCCTGAGGTCCTGACTCCTTAGGGTCTTGATCCTTCAGACAGAAATACTAGGGATGGCTTTCTCTTTTGATTAGTAATTGGGAGCATGCCTTCCATTTGGGGAAATCTTAGGCTGGTAAAACCTAATGAACACTTTCTATGATTTCTTACTTTGTTTCCAGCCGTGGAGTTGGTCAGGAAAGAAGGGAAAAGGCCCGACAGAGTTGAGGCTTCTCATGTCTGTGTTCACAGACCCTTGTGGGCAGCATTTCTTCTACGCAGCTGTGTTGTCCTTAGAGCCCTTGAGAAGTTCTGTAAGGAGCTCTACTCTGTCTGTTAGATTTACTGACTTTAGGTCAGAAAGAGGCTTCAGGGGTTCCTTAGGAAAACGTCTGCAGGTTGTGGTGCTTGTTAATATCTGAATGACTTACTGTGGACAAATTGTATTTCAGTGGCTTATTGACTTTTCTCTCCAAATAGCCACATCGATGTGACCAGTGCCCCCAAACATTTAATGTTGAATTCAACCTGACCCTTCATAAGTGCACCCACAATGGGGAGGACCCCACCTGTCCTGTGTGTAACAAGAAATTCTCCAGAGTGGCGAGCCTCAAAGCGCACATCATGCTGCACGAGAAGGAAGAGGTAATTATTTGGGCCTTTACTTTATTGACTGATTTTTAAAGTGCATCTAATCCTTAGGAGGATTTTAAACTAGTTTAAAAAGCCTTTTGTATAGATTTCAAGGAATTAATTATCATTAGATTTGCCTTGGCCAATCTCCGGTTCATTGATAAAACAGTTTGTTTTCTGGCTGTATCAGTACCTTAGGGCAGAGACATATTAATGTCTAGTATATCTGGAGGATCAAAATGCTGTCCACATGGGCTGGCAGAGGTCTCTCCCTCACCCTCACTTTTTTTTTTTTTTAACAAATTAACTTTCGTAGGATTCTACAATAGCCAAAAGGAAGATTTCTGCCTCTGAAAATGGTAGAATTTCCTTACTTGGTTCATCCCCCAACATGTGGGAATTTGGCCAAAGAGAAGAAATTCATGATGACCCAAAGCAGTTTACACTTCAAAGTGAACAACCCCGAAGGTCCCAGGCCAGCCTTGGGACGGCTTTAAGGCGACGGGGCTGTACTGCTGATGTCAGAAAAGAGACACCCTGTTGCTGGGGTGGGTGGGCCGGATTTGAAGTATAAGTGGCTGTTGCTTTAAAAATATTACTCCCCCCTTATTATTGTAGAATATTAGGGAAATGCAAAAAGTAAAAGGGAGACAATAAAAATCATCTCTAATTCTACCATCCAGGGATAATTACAGACAACTATTTGGTGTATTTTCCTCCTGAGACAGAAAAACAAATACAGTATTTACATTGCATGTATAAAATGTGCATGCTAAAAATTGAATTCATACTTTCAACATAGGTTTGTGTCCTCTTTTTATATATGCCTTTAATTTTTGATATAAAATAATTTACTTTTATATTTTTAAATCTTATTATGTAAGTAATACATGGAAAAAGCTAGAAACTAAAGATGAACTAAAGTAACAGTGTTAAGAGAACCAGTAAGCACACCAGTTGGAGAGAATGTATGAACAGTCTTGCAGACTTGTATTTACTATACAGGCTTTCCATAATAGTTGATTTACTTAAGAATAGTTTTTTAATACAAAAATAGTTGTGCTACTATTTGTGACCTGCCCTTTTACCTTAATATTTTGTGAATATATCTTTCTCCCTTCTTGCTCACTGTATAATGAGTATTTTCTCTCTGTCGGTATTTTAAATTAGTTTATTAAAGTCTTTAGTGTCTGGACATAGCATAATGATGTTTAATTATTCTCTTTTTATTTAACATTTAAGTTGTTTATACTTTTTCAGTGTTATAAATAATGCATCTTCATATGTATCTTTAATTATTTCGTTAGGATAGTGTCTTGCCAATGGGTTTCAGCCTTGGGCAAATTCACTATGGGTTCAATGTGACCAAAGAAAATTGACAGCAGAACGCTCTTTGGGGTGAAAGGGTTATACCCAACTTTATTTCCAGGTGGCAGGTTAGTCAGTAGAATCCTGTTAACTCAGAGCGAGTCTGCATGCAGCAAGCCAGTCTCTGCCTCTGGGCCCCTCTGTCCACACAGCTGTCCTCTGGGCTTCTTTGCTCAGTCGTCCCACACAGCTGTCTTCTGGGCGTCTGTCCTCGGTGCTGCCACCACGCCAGCCTCTGCTCTGCTCTCCTGCAGCCTTGCAGCCCTGCCACCGTGTTGCACCCAGAGCACTGGGCGGAGCTTTGTACATAGAGTCAACAGCCATGTATTGCCCACAGGTGTGCAGTGAGCTAGTCAACCAGGGCCAGGGGAGAATCCCGGCCACAGGAACTCTCATTTTATCCACAGATAGGTCCCTACAGTTGGCTTTACTGCATTAATGAGGCTTTCCAAGTTCTTTATAGAATGCCACATTGTGTTCCAGAAAATGTGTGCTGCCCTATGCCTTCTGCAGACTGTAGGCATGCCTGTCTCACTCAGCTGCAGCACTTCAGCAATGACCATTGTTTAATTTTTTAAAAGCAGAGATGTTTGTGTTAAATAATAGTATATTAAAATTTTGAACTAAGTTCCGCATGTGCATAGTGAGCAACCACACAGCAGAGAAGGATGTGGAGAGAAGCCGAGTCCCTGCTGCCCCTGGCCGCAGCTCCCCTGGAAGTGGCCTCTGTCAGCAGTCCCGGTGTGTCCTTATGGGACATCTCTATGCCCCCAGTGACCTGGCCCACACTGCTTTGGGCCTTTTTTTTTGGGTTAACTTACCTTAGGTATTGTTTCCCACCTGTTCCTCACAGACCTGCCTCCTTTTTAACAGCCACATGGTATTATAATCACTGTTGTTAGACATACAGGTTGTTTTCAGCAGTTCGTCCATACAAAGCTACAACAAGCAATATGTTCTCATTCTTGTGAAATAACTTACTTTGAAATACTTGCCAAGTCTAAAATTATTATTTTGTAAAATCCTACCGTGTCCTCCAGTGCTGGTCCACACACATAGCTTAGAAATTGTGAATTCATACTGGTATCTCCAATGCCAGTCCCTGTTACAGGGCTCCTGCGTGCCCCCCTGCCCCCGATGTCCCTTCTTCCACAGCGAGGAGCCTGGCTCTTCAGGGCGGGAGCATATGCACGCACTCATCGTGTCATCGTGTGTCACACGGAAGCGGTGGTCCAGTCGCTTGGTCCACACCGCTGAAAGTAAGCCTGCTAAGAAGCATCTTGGATTCGGAGTAAGTACAGGGTCGTTCAACCAGCGGGCTTTCTAGTTTAGGCCCACCCCTTTCCCATCCTTAAGCTCCGCAGTCCTCGACTAACTGCCCTCAGTTGGGGTTAGGTCAGTGTGACCACCAAGAGAGCCCAAGGCAGCAGGAATTGAGGGCTAGGGATCTCTTCTGATATTTGGATGCCAGCTTACTAGTAGAAGCCGGAACGACACAGAAGTTGTGCTCTGAGCCCAGCCAGTCTCATGCTGGTCCCGCCCTGCCCCTCAGCTGCTCCCTGGCCCACCTGTGGTTTCTCTCATTTCTCTTTGCTGTGTTTCTCTTTGTAGTGATAAACAAATGTTTGTGTGTTTCTTATTTTCCTTTTCTGGTTTATTGATGTGAACTTTAGAATTTTGCCTTGTTAAAAATCAGTTGATAGTTTTATTTTGATTGCATTAAGTTTTTAGATTATTACAGGGTAGAATTGAACATGTTTCCAATACTGAATCTTTGTTGTCAAAACATCGCTCAGCAGTGTTTTGTTCATATGGGTTCAGTACATTACTTAAATTTATTCTTACATGTTTTAAGATTTTACTCAGTATCATTTGAGGGGTCTTTCAGTAATGTACTGTTTGTGATTTGTCTGTGGGAAAGCAGTGCAGTTTTGAATGTTAGTCTTGCAGCCTGCCATCCTATCAGATTGGTTTTGGGGTTTCAGGTATACAACTTCATTCTATAAATAATGATTGGGTGACAAGGTTTTTTGTTTTGTTTTCAACAAGCACATGGGGGTTTAAAATGAAAGTATCTTTTGATCAGTATTATTCATCACAATTTATAGCAAGAGCCTATCCCTTGAAAAATTTCACTCTTGAAAGAATGGTACAATGGATACTCAACTGCAGTGAAGTTTACCTGATTCACTAATTGTTAAAATTTGCCAGCTCTCCACTCTTCCCCTTTTGAACAATTTTGAACTAAGTTGCTGACATCATGTCACTATTTCACCTCTAAATATGTCAGTATTATTTCCCTAAAAACAAGACACTTTAATTCCTCCTCGTAGAGCAATCGTCACTCAAGAATCGAGCACTTTATGATGATCTGCCGTCACAGGGCCCCATCTGGGGTGACTGACATGGGGGGGGGCGTAAGTTTCGGATGGCAGAGGCTCCGCTCCTCTGGGCCCTGGGGGATGAGCATGAGGTGGGCTCCCACAGAGCGGGAATGCAGATTAGCAGCGAGATTGGGCAGTTCCTGCTCCATCAGGGCAGGTTCTCAGTGTCCTGCAGTCATAGCCTCCTTAGCCTCATGTCTCTCTGCAAGTAAAACTGAAGCCAAAACGTATGAGTTCTTTTCAGTAAGTAGTTACATCCAAACAGTCTAATAAGTATTTGTCTTAATAGCTTAGTAGTCATGTGAAGAACTAACCATCTGTAAATTGGGTGCCGCACAGCTTTTTAGACCCTGGCATTTCCTCTTCTGCATGGATTCTGTCTCCTGCTACTGTCTCCACAGCAGCTACTGAAACCCAGCTCAGAGACGTGGCATGAACCTGAGCCACGTCCAGCTGATTGTTAGCATGGCATGGGACAGTCGGGCATCGCATTTCCTTTGAGAGTGCCAGCCTCCCTTGGACTTTGTCATGGTGCACTGGCACCTCGCTCCTGGTTGGGACTGTGGCTTGACAGCCTCATTTTTTTCTGTGAAATGGAGACATTGCTCTGTCTTCACAGAAAAATGAGGTGTTTGGAGATAGGTATGGAAAGCCTATTTTGGGAAGTGGAGCAGAATCTGGCTTGGGACAGATGTGTGGATTGTATTCCATGGATTACAATCCATTGCTGGGAGCTGATCTGTGTTTGTTGGGTGGGAACGGGAGTGTACAGGTTACTTACAGTGCCCCTCAGGCTGGGTAGGAGAGGAGATAGCTGTAGGCATCAAGACTAGGGTTTATGAAGCGTGGTTTATGGAATAACAAAGGAGTCCAGACACTGGGGATGTTGGCAAGAGAGTTGAAATAAAATAACGTGGTGTAGGCTGGATAAGCAAAGAAGTGAAACCTGGTGTGTGTGTGTGTGTGTGTGTGTGTGTGTGTGTGTGTGTGTGTGTGTGTGTGTGTGTGTGTGTGTGTGTGTGTGTGTGTATGTGTGTGTATGTGTGTGTGTGAATCCTGTTACCATCACAGGGACGGGTGAAGATGGGGAAGCAATTCTACAGGCGGGCCGGTGTCCTAGGACGAGGCTGCCGGCCTCTCTCCAGCCCCTCCAATGTCCACCCACCCACAGTCACCAGGGCAGTGAGATTTACTGCCTTCCATTCTTTAGAGAAACCTTTTAAAATTTGCTCTGACTTCCTCCATTACTACAAAGAGAAATAACAGTAATTCATCATTTCCAGAAGTTCTTGGGTTTTTATACATTATTTTCAAAATCTTCCCTTCATTCTATTTTCTCTCCCACACACTTTGTCCAAGTTCTTTTCCAGATTGTTCCCCAGAATGGCCTTCCCCTCCTTCCCCTCTGATTCCTGTCCCCTGTTCACCTCATGTGCTGTGTTGGGTTTTTTACGCTGCTCAGCAATGTCATGCCATTGTCTCGTAAGGCGGGAGGCCTGACACTGCAGGCAGCTCAGCTCATCGGAGCCCTTTCTTTCTTTGGTAAAACTCCAGTTGCCTTTGTCTTTGACTGTTGTGGTTGAAAGAATGTACATATTCCATAGTTTCTCACTTCCTTTGAGGACTCTGTGTTTCCTACAATCACTCGCCTCTATGTTTCTGTGACTACTACCCATCCTCTGTTTCCTCTTTTTGAATATAACAGGTTCTCCCTCAGGTCAGTAAATAGTCCCAGGAGAAGAAAAGGCTGGGGTAGTCAGGAGAGAGGCTTTGCAGGGCTGTGGGCTGAGGCTGCTGCCGGGCGCTGCGAGGTCCTCACCTTCCTGGGCTCCGCCTCCAGCATCCGGAAGCGGGGCCGTGATGCTCAGTGACCTGACCTTCCTAAGTCAGTGCACGAAGGTCCTGTCAAAAACATGTGGAACAGGAATTTAAGACTAGGGGTTTTACATGAACAGAAGAAAAAAAGGGCTTGGCTGAGTTTATTTCAAATGTGAGAAGTGTTCAGCATCATGTAAAATATAGGGTGCTCTTTTTTTTTAATGACTGTATCAGGGTAGAGGTTCACTGTTTTGTTCTCTCACCCAGCAGTCTAGGGCTTTAAATGTTACTTCTGTCGCATGATTCACAGTGAAAAGGGGAGGAAGAGGAACCCTTCTGCCCCTCTGAGGCCTGGTCCGCAAGCTCCTGTCAGTTGTGCGACACACCACTGAGCAGAATGGTCACCACACAGGCTGCTTAGTGCTTAGGAAGCCTGGGAAATGGGGTTTTGATTGGATAGCCATATGCTCAGCCAAGAAACTATTACTATAATATGGAAAAGAAAAATAGGTATCTCTGAGCACAATGACCATTCTTTGTGTATGTTAAAATAATAGATTTTTGGCTACCTTTGTCTATTTGATATGTTTTTACACCTCAGTTAATTGACTTGAGTGTGGTGTATGAGTAATAGCTACAGGATTAACTCCTGGCTTTTAGCCATGTTTAAGAATCCAGCTAAGATGGAACAGCTCTTTTATCCCAGGTTGGCCCTTTTACAACTGACCCTACTTAGTGACGACACAGCCAATAGATGTAGAAAGACTCCAGAAGGTGGAAAGAAGAGGGCAGGCGTCTGTGAGGCTTCAGGACTTGAGGAGCAACGTGGCAGTGAGTTGACCAGGCCAGGGTGCTGGAGAAGCCTTCTGCCAACAGGCATGGATGAAAATCTCTCCAAGAAAAGCTGGTTCCCCTTAGCCAAAACCAGGAAAAGAGTGGTCTAATAGCAAAATCTTTTTGACGATGCCCACTCCACTCCAGTCAGTCACCAACTGGAAAACTGCTCAGGGAAGCCAAGTGGAGAGTGACTTATAGCCCCTCCCGCTCCTGTGCCTCGGAAGCTGATGGCCCGCTGCCCGGCTCTCTGGGACTGAGCAGGGGGCTAGTCTCTCATCCGTCTCCTGGCAGAAGGAGGAGGAGCTGGGTTCCCCCGGCTGACGGTATTAGCAGAGCCCGGCTGGAAGCTGACCATTCATCAGAAGCAGGCAGTGTCAGAGGCTTGGGGGAGCTGAGCCTGAGACCCAGTCAGGTGATGCAGGATGGACTGGTCTGCACCAAGCTTTCCTCCCCTGGGATCACTGGTGGCGCCAGTGGGGCCTTGTGACGTGAGCCTTCACCTCCCCCCTGCTGCTGGGCCACATCTGAACAGGCTAAGTGCTGACTGCCTGCTGTAAGATGACCTAAGATCTAGAATCTCAGTGTGGTACCGCACATGTCCAAGACACAACTGAAAATCACCCTTTAGACCAGGAACCAGGACCGCCCCAGCTCCAAGGGGAAAAGACAACAAATACCAACACTGAGATGACCCCCATGTTGGAATTGCTTAGCAAGCATTTTAAAGCAGACACCATAAAAAATGTGTAATGAATTGTCTTGAAACAAATGAAAAAAATAAAAGATAGAAGAACTAAAGGGAAATTACAAAACTGGAAAATCCAGTGATTGAAATGAAGTCAACTGGAGCACTCAGCAGTGGAATGGGAAACACAGAGGAATCTGAACTTGAAGACAGATCAATAGAAATTACTTACACCAAATAACTGAGGAAAATAGAGTGAAAAAACTAACTGATTCTCAGGGAACTTGGGACAATGATAAAAGAGCCAACATTTGTATCATGGAAATTGTAGAAGGATAGAGAAGAGTGTGAGGTCGAAAATATACTTGAAGGAAATTAACCCAGATTTGTTATAAGGCATAAGTTCACATATTTGAGAAGCTGAATGGACTCACAGATAGATCTACACCAAGATACATCATAATCAAACATTTGAAAACTGAAGACAAGAAAATACCTCAGAAGAGGCTAGAGAGAAATGACCCGCTGCCTGTAGGGGCACACGAGTTCACATGGCAGTCGGCTCATCCGAAGCCTGAAGGAAGTGGGATGCTCTCCAGGGATTGAAAAAAAGAACTGTCCATTGTGAATTTTATATATGGTGAAGATGTCCTTCAGGAATAAAGGGGAAATAAAGACATTTTCAGGTGAATGAAAATTAACAGAATTCGTTGCTAGCCGACCTACCGTTTAAGAAATGGCTAAAGGAAGTTACCCAGACAGAAAGGAAGTGATGTCAGGAGGAGGCTTGGGAAGTCAGAATGCCAAGAGCAGAGGGAATTTAATTCTGTGGGCAGCTTGGGTGTTTTGGGTGAGATTAACTTTTCGATCAGTGACTTTTAAGTAAACAGATTTTCCTCTGTAATGTGAGTGGACCTCACCCATTCGGTTGGGGGCCTGAGTAGAACAAAATGCCTGGCCCTCCAGCAAGAGAGAATTCTCCAGCAGACGCCTTTGGACTTCCTCCGTACCACGGCCCTCTGGGGCCTCCAGACTGCCAGCCCACCCTGCAGGTGGGGGGCCTGCTGGCCTCCAGCCCCATGAGCTCGTTCCTTGCAATAAATCTCTTTCTCTGTATGTACACATCCTGTCGGTTCTGTTTCTCTGGGGAACCCTAATACAAACCTCTGGAGTGAGTATAAATAAAAACTGGGGTGAATATAATACATGTTCTTCCTCACGAATTCTTACTTCATACTTGATTGAAGCAAAAATTACCATAAACTACGCTCAGTGTACATAGGGGGAATACCTAGGACAATTCTATTTAAAAGCGGGAGAGGGTTAAAGGGGCCCGAATGGAAATGAGGTTTCTGCACTTCCCTGAAAGAGGTGAGATGGTGATGCCAGTAGGTCATGCCGATTACGAGAACCTAGAGAACCTACAAAGGGCTGTACTGAAAAAGACCATAAATGAATCGAAATGAATTCTCAAAAATTCTAAAAGCAGTCAAGGAAGGCAAGGAAAGAGACACAGAGGAACAAAAGGCAGAAGCACCCAGCCAAGAGTAAGAGGGCAAACTTGGCCTTTAAATGGCTTTACATTGTGGTCTAAGCACCATCACTGGAAGACTGAGGACGATGCTTGTCTCCAATCACATGCTGTCTCCGAGAAACTCTGACATGACGTGGTCTGGATGTACAGCAGAACTCAATGAGTGGCAGCTGGGGAAAGTACTGCTTTTTAAAGTATTTCACCATTTACTGTTTTGTCAGAGAACCTGCGGGAGCGCCTGCCTTCCTTCCGAGGCTGAGCAAACGCAGCGTGGCTGGTAGAACATGCAGAGCTTCGAGTTGAGGAAAAGTGAGGATTCATGGGAGGCTGGGGATTAGACACGACAAGATAAAGGCAGGCAGAATGCTTAGCAGTGAGCTGGGTCTGCAGCATAGCAGCACAATGCCCCTGAGACCTTGGAAGAAGGACTGAGGTTGCCTTCTGGGGTCACACTGAAATCATCACGTGATGGACTGGAGAGGTAAAACGTTACACTTAAATGGGTGCATGTAAAGTATACTTCAGTAAAATCGATTTAAAAATAACTCTAAACATATTTTCTCATATGTACTTGCAAACTACAATTAGCTTCTTAATGTAAGGTGTTCTATTTCCAGGGTTTTACTTCTAGAACACTGTAAGCTAATCTTTCCTTACTACTCTATTGGGATTAATAGTCTAAAATCTGTCATGGTCACTACTCTGTCAAAATAAACCTCAAAACCAGAAAAGTAAACCAGAAAAAGACTGTATTTTAAAAAATTACTTGGGAATATTTTCTTAAAATTCACGTAATCATTGAAGTTTGCATCTTTTCCTGCGTCAAGGGGTGTTACAGGGTGTTCGGGGAAATGGCACATGGGCACAAGCTCACGAGCACACTCGCCCGCAGGAGGCGGCCGTCCAAGCTCACAGGGCCTCTTGACAGGGACCTGGGGCCGCAGGGGCCGGGAGAAGGGGTGCGTTATATGGGGTGGGCTGTAGGGTTACCCCGGGCATTGAGCACCATTTGAGGTCAACAGAAGCAAAGTCCTGTAGGCAAGGAACAGACTCGCCACCTGCAATTACAATGTAGAAAATACGTTCTCAGGTTGACTCAGTGACTCAAGAGCTACTTCTGCACCCTGTGAACGCCATTCACACCTCGAGTGTGATATAAGAAGGAAAAAAGTGTTTGTTCCAGAAGAAAGTATAATTTGTGTATCAGCCCTTTACACTCCTAGGTTTCTAAGATGTCCTTGCTCTGAAATGTTTGCTCTGCTCGCCCTCTTTCTCTGGCAGAACCTCATCTGCTCTGAGTGTGGGGATGAGTTCACGCTGCAGAGCCAGCTGGCTGTGCACATGGAGGAGCACCGGCAGGAGCTGGCGGGGCGGCGGGCCCGGGCCTGCAGGGCCTGCGGCGGCGAGTTCGAGACACCGTCGCAGCTGAAGGAGCACGTGAAGACTCATTGCAAGACTAGGTGCGAGCCTCCCTTGGGCGCCGTTAAAGAGCGGTCGGTGCAGTGCGTTTTATATATGATATGTACTATGATATGTAGGTATATGATGTAATAGTAATACATATACAGATACTATATATATGTATATAAAATAAAAATTGACATACTTTGCTGTAATTGGTTAAAAATATTGGCTGCTTTAGAAATAGGAACACAGCAGCTAATTTGGTGTGATGGGAGGATGTCTTTTATAGGATGTAGTTCATGAAAGATAAGCTTGAAAATTAAGACAGGAGTCAGCCTGGCTGCGTAGAAACTTTTAGTTAGTATTATAGTGTTAAAACCTGCGGCACATGGTACTGGCGATACATTTTTATAGACAGGTTACAGAGTGTGTAACATGGATTCACGGGTCCAAGTCAGTGTATTTATGAATTCGTGTATTTATACTGACTGTTTCATGAATTCATGTATTTATACTGACTGTTTAGAACTTAATAGGTACCCAGCACTGTACTGAAAAAATAATTAGTATATATATAAATATTTAGATGTAAATCTTCATTTGGTCATTACAGACAGCCCATCAGGCCAGGATACTTTTTGAACCCATTTTACGGATAAGAAAGCCTAGATCAGAGAGACCAAGTCACTTTCTCAAGGTTTTACAGCCTGTAAGTTCCAGGCACTGGGATTTAGACCATAATAGTCTGGTTTCAGAGTTTGTGATATTGGCAACTGTGCCTGTGATCAAATACATGTACACAACCTAGTAAAACTTAGCGTGTCTTCCAAGTTTCGTATCTGACTGTTCCTGATATCGTCACTGACGCTTCCTTTCCTGAATAAGACCAAAGGCGAACCTCTTCCCGGCCCTTGGTGCTCAGGCCAGCTGATGGCGGTGACCAGCTGTCGCGCCCACTGAGCCCGTTTCTCCGACAGGTGGTCAAAGCCCACCCCAGCGGCCTCTTCACCTGCCACATGATCAGTTGAGCTTGTCCCCACTCCAAGCCGCAGCCTTAGGGAACAGCTACACCTTTAGCAGCCACCCACACCACAGCCTCCACGACGGCGCATCCCACACCGATTAGCAAGTTTATGAAGTGCCCAGACGTCGGGGTATGATTTATCCTTAGTCTCTGCATTTCAGACTCCTGTGTGGACTGAACATCTCCATGTGGTCAGCTTTCTCTTCTGTTTCCCTCTTCCTCCGCTGTGCCACTGCTGACTCGTGTGGTACCCACCTAACGCGCCAGTGATCTTTAAACCCCAAGATGTAATGCGTGCACTCTGTCCCCTAGATTTTTATCTGATGAAGTTTAAACATAGGCAATAGGTAGTCTTGCTGTGTCTGAGGGTTTTGGAGACATGGTTGATAATATCTATGTGGTCAGCACACAGTTGACTGCACTGACTTCTGGGTCTTCCGGGATCGAGGGCAGTGACCAGCTGAGCGGACCAGCAGGGGACGGCGGCCCCCAGAGCTCCTGCTGAGATACAATGGGTTGCTCTTGGGCTGTGCCGGGAGGACGGGGCAGATTGGTGAGGTGGCTGTTTTACGCAGGCCTTTCCGAGGAGGCGCATTTCAAAGGAGATGCCTCAAGGGGCCCTGCAGACTTAGGGAAGGGAATTCCAGGCAAAGAAGCTGACACAGTCTTAGCTGCAGTGAGCCTTCTGCATTTGAAAATGGAAAGGGGGCCTGGACGCTGGGAACTCACTGCAGAGAGGCCTGGGCCGGGGCTGAGTCTGCAGAGGGCAGGGGTGTAGGGCCTTTGGCTTCCTGGGGATGATGATTTGATCCAAAGGCAGTGGGAAGGCCTGGAGGGTGTTACACGGGGATGGCTTGCCTGTCCTTGGGTGTGGCTGTGGCTGCTGCGTGGGTGGGGCTGAAGCAGGAAACTGGCGACCAGCGCAGTGGTGGCCGGGGAGTGAGAGATGCGAGCATCTGGAGGTGTTCATGGGTGAACCAGCGGCTTTTGGAGATGGGCTTGAAGTCGGCAGAGGGAGAGTCCGGTGTGACTCCTAAGGTTTAAATTTGCACAGCCGGGAGTTGCCGTTTCCCGTCCTGGAAAGGGCAGTGTGGGGCTAAGTGCAGAGCTGTGTCTGGGACCTGCTAGGTCTGAGCTGCCAGTCAGCTATCCTCAAGGGGAGGCCCGGCGGAGGGTTAGGTTCTAGGCTGGTGCTCGGAGGAGCGTCGGGTGGTGGGAGGTAGGGCTTCGGAGACTGTCAGCAGTTGGATGGTAGTGAAGGCAAGGAGGTGGCAGTTACCATGTCGATGCAGAAGTTAACACCTGCGGTCTCCACGTTTAACCACCACAGGTAAAGGTTTGTCAGAGGCACAGTCCAATTCCCACTCCCCAAAAACCTAAATTTCGGTTTTTATTAGGTATGCAGAAAATAAGTTTTCTGATATTGAATACACAAAATGTGTGTCGGACCTGCATGTGTGTGCATGCACACAAACACACTCTTTCTGTGATTGAGTTCTTATTAGGGCATGTCCATCTGATGACCAGCCAGCCAAACTCCCTGGTAGGATTCTAATTTTGAAATTCTAGTACAAGGGAGATGACCTAATGAGTATTCCCCCCATGTCACTCTAGGGTGTCAAGTACAAGGTCATACAATCGGAACATCGACAGGAGTGGATTCACATACTCATGCCCACACTGTGGAAAGACGTTTCAAAAGCCGAGTCAGTTAACTCGGCATATTAGGATACATACAGGTATGAAATACATCTACTTTTGGGTGATCTGTGATATAGGTTAAAGAAAGGAAATGTGCCTAGAGCCAGCTGGATCTGGATTATAGTCTTGGCTTTTCCATAGGTTGCTGTATAATTTGGTGTTAACTTTTAAGATTTTGAATAGGCGGTAGGACATACGAGCCTGTAGTTACTGGGAGATGTTTTGGCTGGGGGGATAGGTTTGGGTGTTGAATCTGCGTAACAGGTATTCCCTTTAATCCAGGTGACGCTTACACAGTGTGGAATTACATTTTGACCCTTGTTCTCCCTCCAGGTGAAAGGCCATTTAAATGCAGTGAATGTGGAAAAGCTTTTAACCAGAAGGGGGCCTTGCAGACGCACATGGTTAAGCACACGGGTGAAAAGCCCCACGCCTGTGCCTTCTGTCCTGCTGCCTTTTCTCAGAAAGGGAACCTCCAGTCACATGTGCAGAGGGTTCACTCGGAGGTAAACCCCCCTACCCCGCGTGTGTGCGGCATTCACGGGGTGCAGCATGTGGTGCTTGAGTTAATGAGTGAAACTGAGAAATTCCTTTTTACTTCGTAAATGCAGATTAAGAGATTGTTTAGAGCAGACCCTCTTCAATGTGTTTGTGTGTGTGTGTGTGAGAGGAATTTGGCTCAGTGTATAAGGAAGAAATATAAAACATGAGCTCGTATCTTCTACAGGCAGTAAACTTTGGTGAGTGTTTGAAAATAATCATAGTACCTTTGCTAGTTATGATCCATCAATCTGAATGTTAATTTACTTCATCCCTCAAACTTGAAACACTATCAAGTGTATAAAATTGAAAGACGAAATGAAATCGAGGAAAAATGTATGGTTCCTCTTGCTGGTATCGCTGAACCTGTGTTTGGCCCCCTGCCCCTTTTTTGTCAGACGGAGCCTGGTCTGTTTGCCTCCGTGCTGCCTGTCACCTGTTTCAGCAAAACGGGTGGTTGCAATTTTTTCGTTGTCTACAGATCACACGATCCGTAAAGCCTCAGGAGTGTTTCTCTTAAGCAGGTTGACCTTTGCTTTTATTAATTGTCATGACTTGATGTCTTATTTACAGTCTAATGGTAGAATACAAAGACATTTTAATCAACACCAGTACTTTCTTCAGGGCTCAGTTTATTTTTACGTAACTACTTTGCAGAATGAAAACATATTTTTAAAAGCAAATGGTAGCTTTTAATTTTTTCTTTGGAATAATGCCTTAAGTTACACTGAAATGAAAAAGAACCTACCTAACAATTGATAAACAGATTCAGAATTCCATATGAGTGAGTTACTTTTAAAAATGAAGTTGTATTATCTAAGACCCAAAGATACGAGGAGGGGCATGTGACTATCAGAGAGGCAATGACTGTGTGGAGAGCAGTTTCCTTTGGCTCAGAGGAATCGTTTTGGGTATAACTCAGCTCATTCAGCTGCCTCTCTGTAAAGATGAGGCTCAGGAGTAATGGCATATTGTGTAGCACCCACAGAAAGCTCACTGGACCCTTAGAGTAGCCCTGTGGGATCTTATTAGTGCTCCTGAATTTAGAAAATCCCTTTAGGCAGGGTGCGGTTGCCTGTCACCCAGCCCTGAAACCCCCAGGCTTGGAATGCTCCAGAAACAACCTTCAAAGGTTAGGAGGCTGTAGTAGTTTGCAAACTTTGGCTCGTCCTGTGATGAGTCCAGTGCCTTACATCTGGTTCTTAACAAGGTGCTGGAAATGGAATGGGAGTCTTACCCACGTCCAGAGAGGGCCGATCAGTGTTCAAGACAGCCTTCCTGATTATAAGAATCATGGGCTTGAGTGATGAAATCAGGGGCTCTCTCGGTGCTTGGATGTTCCCTTTATTTTCCTTTTCTGTAGTCCACTTTTGCCTTTTATCATAGTTTTAAAAAGTAGTCATTTCTTGGAATGCTTGGAAAATTTGCGGTATCAGCAGCCGCCGATATGGAATATTGGGGTTAGTGATGGGAAATGTACACGTTGTATGACCCTCCTTCTAACTTACATGTTTCAGCCCATGGAAGGTTTAGTCAGAGTGATAGTTGTATCTGTCTGCCTTCATTATTAAACATTGTGTTTCACCGTTTAAAAAACTGAGAACATGAAAAATTCAGATGTTTTATTTTTACTAAGTTACAATAACTGAGAGCTATGTTTGTTTGTTTCTTGTTTTTAACTGCTAAACCAGTTCTATTTTATAGAAAAGACAGTGACATGTCAGGTAATCTGCTGGCAATATTGATTAGAGTTGGGTCATTGATTATAGAGCTATCTAATTTAAAATAAAAAAATGTTAAAGAGATTAGTTCTGTTATTTTTAATGGAATGATCAATTATGACTTGCCATAATTTAAATATTTTTATGCAATAATTAATTGTAAAAAGTCATTTTTTTCTTCTTTATTCTTTAAGGTCAAGAACGGCCCTACATATAATTGTACAGAATGTAGCTGTGTATTTAAAAGTTTAGGTAGCTTAAACACTCATATCAGCAAGATGCATATGGGTGGGCCACAGAGTTCAGCAAGCTCTACAGAGACTGCTCACATTTTAACGGTAAGTTTAGTAAGTTTGTAGATGGAAGGTTATTCTTTACCACGTCTGTAATCAGTGAAGGCCTTTAAAATTGAACATTATTTTTAGAATATTATTTAGCACCATAAAGGTGCTATGAATGTTTTGTATATGGAGGCAAGGTGCTACTTTCTGTTATTTAATTAGTGAAAGAAAATCAGTCTTCAACTTTAGAATATTATTAGATGATCCTGATTTATGGACTGTCATTGAACCAGTAGAAATATGATAAATTATAATCATGAAGTTAAGAAATTATAATTCCTTCAGTCTATATTATTGATGATTATTATTGAATATTCTTTATGTTATAACTTAAGAATCAGTTATCCTTTTTAAATAGTATTTCTCCACATCTAATGTGACAGTGATAATTTTTCCTCAGACTGGACTTTTGGGAAACTAAACTGTTTTCCAGTGCATGTATCTAGAATGGTATGACTCAGAACACAGGTGCTTTGATTCTGTGTTCAGAGGACCTGGGCCTGTTACACACTACCCTGTCAACTGCTAGTAAGTGGCAAAACCACATGGAATCTTAGCAGCAGTGGACGTTGAATACCAAGTCTCAGTGGTGTTTGAGCTTATTAGTGCGGTTGGCTTATGTTAAGTCAAGGACTGGCCTCTACCAGCATAGAAAATAGACGTCCTCAGCATGTAGTTCCGAAGCTTAAGGCTCATGATTAGGGCTTGCTTCTCTTTTCTCTTCTCACAATATTTGCAGCTTGGGGTGATTCCTCACCTTATTGTCCATTAAGGAGAATGTTGTAAATAAGTTCTAAAACTGGAGAATAATTAGTTTCATAAGTAAGTCTTTAGAATTTTATTCTAGACTTTTTAAAATAAAATTTTTGTTGTGTAAATCAACCAAGTATTAGCATTTTCACCATTTCCTTTGGTAATCTGCAAGTCAAGTAGGTAGACACAGTGAATAAATAACCTGTGTTAATCAGACTACTTTTAAAATTTACATTCTCAATAAAAAGCTGAAAGTGTAGTATAGGGGCTTGGGGACCTGGACCCCCACCCGCCTTGTTCTCTAACCTGCACGTGGAAGGGCATCAGAGTCGTGCAGCCCTACTGGCCGGCCTGGGCTCGCTTGCAGCCTGCAGGGTCGCCTCTTCACCTGCCTCTCACGCCAGCTCCTGCCCTTTCTACTCTACTTTTGAGGATTTTCTTCAGCTTTATCTTATGACTCTCTTACTGGATGTTTTCTTCTGTGTTGCTAGTTAGCTTTTTATTTCTGAGGGCTCTCCTTTGTGTTTCTTTTTTAAGACATTTTTTCCACGTTTGATATACGTTCCTAAGAAATCTAATTAGTATTTTCTTCTTTAATGTTCTCCTCTGCCTATCGAGTCACATGCCCTGGGTCACCTCCCTGCTCCATCTGTCAGATGGCTTGTCATTCCTGGTCGCCTGCTTGTATTCCGGAATAAGGCGACGGCAGACAAACTCATGTGTGACTGTCGGTGGGCCTCCAGGTGATCACACACATTCGCATGTGACTGGCCCGGGAACTAGCTTTTAAGCTTGCAGTCCCTGGTGACAGAACCTAAGAGACTTTTTGATTAGTCTGGGGAACTCAGTGCCACAGAATGTGCCCTAGTTCTTCCCAGATAATTTATTCATTTTCATCTTTTAGAGGCAGTCCCCATTTTTGCCTGAAGGTCAGTACCTAGCTGCCATCTGTTCTGTGGAGGAAGACGGGGGTTCATTGTCAGTCTTAAGTACCTTTTCCACCATATTTCTTTTCTGTAATTAGTAGACTTTGTCCTTTAGAGTAGTTTTAGGTTTACAGAAAAACTGAGCATAGAGAATTCCCATATACCTCCCCCACCAAGTCACCTTTATTAAACACCTTGCATTGCTGTGCTGCGTTTGCTAAAGTGATGAATGATTACTGATACATTATTATTAACTGAGGTCCATAGTTTGTGTTAGGGTTCACTCTTTTTTTTTTTAAAGAACAGTTTTTTGATAAGCAGGTGCATGTAGTTAACAGGGTTCACTCTTTGTGTTGTACATTCCACAGGTTTGACAGATGTACAGTGTCCTGTGTCTACCATTCAGTATCATGCGGAATAGTTGCTGTGCCCTCTGCTGTCTTTTTGACATGGCATTTCAGATTTCTGACTTTCTGGGGATCAGACTCTCTCTCCCCATAGATCTTCTTGGTCATAGTTTTACAGAGCAGTTATTCCTCCAATACCCCTGTTTTCTGGAAATTTGTTCAATCTTTCTGACCCCAGTGGCTTCTTTCTTATTTTCTTTATTTTTTAACATTTTTCTATTCCTTCATTGTAGTGGACTAACAGGATGATGAGGTTTGTGTGTTCAATCTACCATCTTGAATTATAGTCTGTACTACCACTTAAAAAACTTATGAAAAATTATAGTAGAAAAATTCATTGAACATGTTCTTTTAAGAGCCATTATTGTGCCTAACATAAAAATGACAGGATTTTTTTTTGAAATTTGTATTTGGGATATTGTTAGTTTCTAATGTTCATGGGCAAGATATGCCTGTTTGTTTTATTTTTTTTAATTGAAGTACAAATTAGTGTAACTTTACATTTTTAATGAAAATGTTGCTGTGTTTCAGGCCACGCTGTTTCAGACTTTACCTCTTCAACAGACGGAAGCCCAAGTCACGTCAGCCTCGAGTGAGCAGAACTCACAGGCAGTGACCGACGTCATCCAGCAGCTCCTGGGGCTCTCGGAGCCGGGGCCCGGGGAGCCCAGCCAGGCCCCCCAGCCGGGCCAGCAGCTGAGCATCGCCGTGGGGGTCAGCCAGGACATTCTGCAGGTGAGGCCTGCTTACCTGCTCTCGTCTGTGTGTGTCAGAAACTGGGCATCGCTGTTGAAAAATAAATATGCAGAGCTTGTCAAAGTAGAAGAATCTGCATTAAAAATGTGTCCTAAATTGAAGCAAAATATGCTAATTTAATTAATTATGGACAATGCAGAATTCTTCTTAATTTATTAATTTTTACACTGTTAAAATTGATTTTAAACTAATTTTTTCTCTGTAAGTGAATTTACTTGAAAAATGTAGGCTTTTCAGATCATTCTTATAACTCTCTGTTGACAAGCATAAGAACTATTTTATTCTTTCTTCAGGTTCGGGTGTAAGCGTTCTGAGAGTCAGTCCTGCCCCCTCACCAGTGTGTGCGCGTCTGGTGCCTGTAGGGGTGGGAGCAGAGGGAGACGGGAACAGAGGCCTTTCTGATTGTCCTGCCCCAGTCCAGCCCTATGTGCAGATTCTTCATTTCTGAACAGGGATTGTCTTCCTTTTTCTGTTTACTTATTGTAAAAAGTAACCTTTCTCCTATCTGTACCCCCGTGATGACAAGTTGGCAATGTGTAAAGAGTCTCAGGATATCGTGACAGCTGATGTCTTCAGGGTAACCCCGTGTGACCTAGAACATGAGCCTCAGTTTAGTCAGAGACAGCCACGGGGGTCCGAGGCAGACTGTCCAAAAGTCAGTCATTCATTTTCATTGCCTTTGGTTGAGAAATGCAAATGCCTGCCCTGTTGCATTTTGGGTAGAAATGAGATGTCAGGTAGGAAAAAGAGACATTTGAGCCCCCAAAGTTGGAAGTCTTGCTTTTACAAAACTACTTGGAAATGCAGATTTTTGTTCCTAGGAGGGCGGAATTAAAATTCTACAGGGGAAGCTTGATCACATCTGTGTAATTGATGTTGGTGGGCACCTTGGCCATCAGATGTCCTAACCTGTTAGTTTTGTTCTGTCTCAGCAAGCCTTAGAAAACAGTGGGCTGTCTTCAATTCCAGCTGCAGCTCACCCGCGCGACTCCGGCCGCGCCAAGCCTTCTGTGGTGCAGGCTCAGCACCCAGACGTGCCCAGCGTTCCAAGTGAGCAGACCGAGCCAGGTGCGGAGCCAGAAAAAGAACAGGAAGGCCAAGAGAAGCCGGAAAAGAAGGAAAAAAAGATCATAAAGAAGAAATCACCATTTCTACCTGGTAATTTAAAAATGCTTTAAGGTTTAGGGGCATGGGATGGCCTAGCGTGGTTTTTAAGAAATACACCCTCCTTTGTTTCTTCCGAAGATGATAGTTTGTTGAATCCTCTGATAGTATCTTCCTAACAGCATTCGTGTGATATTTAAAATTAAAAACCGCAACAGTGGTAAAATGTGGGCTGCTTTCTCCCCCCCGTGAGAGTCTACTCCCGGGCACTGGGCCTTCCAGCCCAGCTGTCTTAGACTCCCCTCCCTCCGGATTTTTAAAGAGGATGATTTTAATGTTTCAAAATTCAGTGTGGATTTTTATGGTAGGTTTGTATAGAGATCTTTCAGATTAGGGGGCATTCCCTTCGGTTGTTAGCTTATTAAGGTTTTTTGTTTTCTCCTTTATGTTGAGTATTATTAAATGCTTTTTTTTCTTATTGTTATGACCATGTTGTTTTCCTACTTTAATCTGTGATGTGGTAAAATCACAGTAAATAAGGTGAAACAAACCACATATTCAGTCTAGGCTACATTACTTTCCATTTCTCTCTCTTTCTCTTTTTTCACCTTCTTTTTTCTTTGTGACACATTTTTAAATTTGGCCATTTTTTTTTTCAATTTCACAATGTAAAATATACTGTTTTAGAAAAAAAAATGTAACACCAGCACTTACTAATAAACCTGTTCATTTATGGAAACACCTCTTTCATAGAGTACACATTGGTGTTGAAACAATTTGAAGTAATTGGTATCTATAAAAAGTTTTAATTAGTATATTCCCCTATACTTTGTGTGTGCCAACACAAAAGAAAATTAAAATTTTCAAACATATTTTCCACAGCTGTGGTCCTTTTGGAAGACTTGAAGTCTCAAATTTAAAAGACATAAAGGTAGGATAACTTTGCTGTAAGTTTAAACAGCATTTTTATATAGAACCACTTGAGTTGACATGCAGGTATCTTCTCTCATTGTCACATACCTGTATTTAGGGAAAATTACACGAGTTTTATAGGAAAATCTCAGTACATATATTGCAATAAAGCTGAAGCCGTGTTGAAAAGACTAGTATGGATGGCACAGAAAAATGGCTTCTTTATGTGTCACTAACTGGAGTTCCTGATGATGGAGGCAGCCCAGGGAGATTTAGTCCTTAGGGCTTTTCTCTCTGGAAGAACATGTTTAAGTCATTCTTAAGAACGTTTGCATCAGGCTGCTAGAGAGCTTGCCCAAACTCCTGAGTCGTTTGTGGAGCTGCTTGCCAGGGGGGCATGTCCTCTGGTTGAAGACGGGAACACATTCTGGGCCCCGGTCAGGGTAGGCTGTTCCCAGAGCCCCTCCAGGTGCAGGCAGAGTCTGTGCAGCTGCCCGGCCAGGGATTTGCTGTGGAGGCGCTGGGAAATGCTCTGTGCTCACAAGCAGAATCGGCCACTCCCCACAGGCCAGTTTCAGCTTCCTGGACTTCTGCTAGCTTTGAGAGGCTGAGAAAGCATGTCCTCTGTGTGATGGGGTCTGGAGATTCCACTGCTCCTTGCCGAGTGACCTCTGCACCTTGCTCTGCTCCGACTTTGCTCATCCCACTGCCTGTGGCCGTGTGCAGAGAAGCAGAGCGCCCCTCTCAGGCTGCAGACTGGTGCTCCCTGCTCATGGGGGCACTACTTCAAAAACTGCGTGAAGCGTGGGCGTGAATATGCATTGTAAAATGATGATTCCTGTGTCTTAAAAGTTGGCCTTAATCTGGTTGATAGGGGAATGAACTCCTGGTGGTCTTCTGCTTCAGTCTTTGAGCATTAATTCTGAGGTGGATGGGGAGAATTTCTCCCTGTAGGGAAATAATCATTCAATGAACTATACTTCTGAGAATATTGTTTTGTAAAAGACTTCTGGGGGCTGGTAAGAATGCCTGCAAGCAGTACAAATAAACTTTGGAAAAGTATCATCTCACAGTCTGCTCACTGCAGAAAGCTTTGCTGGTTCCGCATGCACATTGAGCAGTGTGGTTGAGACTCTTAAGCTAGAGATGCCTGCCTCTCTTCTTCTTGTGTCAGCATCCATTTTTCTAACAATTTAAAATTTCTTTATTAGTAGAAGTCAACAGATCCCTCATAATGCTTTCCTCCTTGCTGGGTATTCCCTGTAGCCACCAGCTTTCCAGCTATCTTACAAATAAGTAGTTAATTATGGTGGCTAATTAAGGATTGGTAACTCTTCTCAGGTGGAGAAAGCTCTAGTCAGTCTTGTATTTATTTAGAAGATCCTCAATTAAAGGATTGCTTTTTTGTTGCAAGAATGAGCAAGTCTAGACAGCAGTCAGCAGTTCTGTGCGTTTGGACTGAATGCCAGGACTCCTATGACCCAAGGACTGCTGTGGTTCACCTGTGAGAACTCATATTGAACCATAGTTGGGAAGAATCCCAGTGTCACAGGTACATGCTACTGGGAACTAACTCCTGATGTCAGCAGAGTCTGCATCCCCCGCGGGGCACTAGCTTTGGAAACATCACCTGGAAAGTGAGCCCCGTGCGGTGGCAGGAGAGCTTCTGCTAACTCACACAGCAATGCTATTGCTCTTCCTGCTTCCATTGACCGTGTGGTCCACCCATTCTCAGGGTAGAAGAAAGACTGTGCCAACAGTCTAGCAATAACTGGTGACAACTGAGTGACGTGCCCAACAATAACTTGAGCTGTTTTCTATTTACTACAAGCATGGCTTCACCTTCACCTCATTTCAAACTTACGTTCTTCATCATAAGTCACGTTTTCCGTAATGGCCAGTGTGGTTGCCTCTACATCAGCTTTGGCTGATTGGAGAGCCCCATGAACAGGGTCCAGACCTGAAGATGGTCATCACAGCACCCAGTGATGGTGCGGGATGCCCCCATCCTCAGGACTCAGCAGCTACGATACCAGCACCGCTTCGGTAGCCACACCAGGGCTGCCTCTTGAGCAGTCTGAATGTCTCCACTCTTAAATATTTGAGTCCACTTAAGTTCCATTCCATTTCCAGCTTAAAAAATCTGGCCAGGAAGTCCACATCATCTTCCTGGTCAATGCTAAAAAACCTAGTAGACTGTGAGACTTGACACAAAAATTGTCCTAGTTTCATTTCATCAAGTCTTCCTTTCTGTACAGTTTCAAATAAATGGTCACATTCTTCCTCTTATAGAAGTTACACTGGCATGTGACCTAGCTGCACACTTACAGACCTATCACTGGATATAGGATAAGTCCCTAAGAGGCCACCCACTTTAAGTCATTGACGTGTCACTTCTGAATTAGAGTCCTGATAATTTTGTAAGGTTTGGTACCATGATTCCACCTGGTTTGGAATGCACTGTTCCCAGGTGGCATCTTTATTAGTGTTCCTGCAGCCTCCTCTGGTGTATGCAGCACGTGATGACCCACCAACTGGGTCAGTAGCCGTAAGGATTCTGTGATACAGAACCGCTCTCTAGGGTTTAGGTCCACTGCTGAGAAAATGTCAACCACCACCACCACCAAATAGGGTCATTTAGTAAGATACCATGTAACAAAAAGGCAAAGATGTAGGCTTTATTTTCTTATATGAATAAAGGTCTTCTCTGGGTCAATAGATGTTAGCTTGGACTATTTGTACTTAACTTGATGTAGTACTTGGAAGAAGAACAACCTTCTGGGACTATCACGGTATGTCTTCTGGGCTGGAACCTCTGTGCACATCTGCCAGGCATCTGGGGGGTCTGACTGCCTGAAATAAGCCAGGGCCCTTTCCAAAGTCTGAGTCAGCATTTGGGTTGGCACTGGAAGAGTCCGTCTGTCCTCCCCTGCTGCTCTGGGCGCAGTGTTGCGGATACAGTAGGTGTGCCCTCTGACCCCACAGAGGAGCCCGCGTGCATCTTCCCTCTCAGCTCCACCCCCGCCTGCAGCACCAGGACCTTCCCGTCTTGGCACCCTCGTGCTGCACTCGGCCGCACTGGCGCCAGAGAGGGAGTGGGCTGTGTCCCCTGGCGCCTTCTCTTGCGTGGGAACTGATTGAGGAGTGAGGAGGCCACATCCAGGATCCCGGTCTCCTGTGGGAAGGCCTCCCGTGTCACACAGGCTTTCCGTCGTCTCCCGACCGGCCTCTCAAGCTCTAAGCCTGCTTGCCGATTCCCACTGGACATCCCGTGCTCCAGCCATGTTGGATTCAGTACCTGGCTTTTGGAACCTCGTACGTGGCTTTCACTTCTTTTGCATGGAGATGCGCCTCACACCAGGTCCTTCTTGGCAATCAAACACTTGCCTTTCACAGCTCAGCTACAGGGTCATGTCGTGCATGCAGACGTTTTTGAGGGAGGTGGATCATGAGCAAGGCTGTGCTGCCTGTGTACCCACGTACGCCAGTGCAGATTCCTGCCGTAGCGCACCGGGTGCTCCACCACACTTGCGCGGCCACAAGGGCAAGGGCCTCCTGGAGCGGCACGCGGCTCTTACTGAACATGCAGCTGGTGCTCTCCTTGAAGTAGCTGGGAGGACAGGCCTTTCTGAAAACTTTCACTCAGGCTGTAGAATTACACAGACCTCAGCGTGCACCCTGACATTTTCCATTTATTGGTGTCTGAACTTGGTTAAGTTAACCTCCAAAATGTCATTCTCATCTGTAAAATGGGGCAATGATAGAATAAACGGAAGAGAACGGAATGAGAAAGTCCATGTAAGGTGTGCAGAATAGTGCCTCACACAAGTGCTTAAAAAATACATATATTTTTGAAATTTTTAAATAGATGAAACTTGCTCATGCCACACAATTCAAATGATACAAAGTGGTGTACAGTGGTGAAAAGCCCCCTGCTCATCCTTGCCCTCTACACACCCTCCCAGGGCAGCCACCATCACTGGGGTCTTCTTTGATGTTAAGTAAGCATAGGCATGTTTTTATATATCACGTCGTTTTTTTAGCAGAACAAGCATCATACCGCATGTATTATTTTGCAGTTTCCTTTTTTCAACCTGATACCTTCTTTTAAGGGAATTCCATTTTATGGATAAACAATATTTAGGTTATCTGCAATTTTTTTCTAATAAAAGCAGAATAAATGTAAATGTATCTGTTGGGTACATTTCTGGAAATGTCAGAGATTTGAAAGAATAAGTTCTGTAAAGATTGTTTTAGGGTTTTAATTTTGAAATGATTTCAGGCTTAAAAAAATTTCGCAGAAACAATGAAAGAATTCCCATATGCCTTTCGTCTAGATTCTCTCCAAATCCTACCATTTTCCTTCATTTGCTTTTCTTTACCTGTATTTCCTGAGTTTTCTGAGAATGACTTGCAGATACAGTACCCCTTTAATTCTGAAGTTCTTCAGTGTGTATTTCCTAAGACCAAGGGCAGTTTTACATAACAATAGTATATTCATTAACAGTGTGAAAATGGATCCAGCCTACAGATCTTATTCAGATTTCTTTGTGTCATTCATGTGCTTGATGACAAAAGAAAAAAATTCATAGACTTGAAGTTTGGTAAATATTGCTGGTTCCCAAACTCCAAGGGGTTATATCAATTTATAGTCCCAACAACATACTGGATGCTGTTCCCTCACATTTTTTGGGGGGTTGTTATCAAACTTTTGGGATCCTTTTCACTCATTTACTAGAGTAAAAAATGCTTTCTTTTTGTAGTTTTCATTTATCTTACAAGAGTAAGGTTGAGGAGCTTTTCGTGTTGAAGGACACCTTTCCAGTGTTGGACTGACTCTTGCCTTTTACTTGTTATGATGCATTAAGGATGATAGTATTTTGTGATCTGTATTTGTGGCATATTTTCTTTTCTAATTTGTCCTTTTGTGTTAAAGAGGAACATATTTTGTCTTTATAAGTCAAATGGGGAGAAGTGTTTTCTTTCTATATAGTCAAATTTGCCAAAGTTGTATGACTTTTGGACTTGTGTAATACTTATACTTCAGCATTGACATTATTGAAAAATAACCTGTTTTATCTAATGCTTTTATATTTTCATATTTTAAACTAAATCTTTGACTCAGTTTTATTTTTTGTTTCCAGATGGGCACCCAGCTGTCCAAACACCATTTATTAAATAGGTCATATTTACCCCATCAAAATGCAGTACCACCTTTATCATACATTACACTCTCAAAACTACATAGGTCTTTTCTGGGCTTTATTCTGTTCTACTAACCTGTTTTTTCATTCATGTGCTCTGGTACCAAATGGTTTTAGTTTTATAGTGGGCTTTCATACCCAGGAGGCCTAGTCTTCTCTTGTTATACTTTTTTTAAAGTGTAATTTTGACTATTTTCACATATTTATCTTGTCACGTATACTTTAGAATCATCTGCTAAAGTTCCAAAACTCTAGTTCTAAAAGTCTTATTGTTATTTACATGTAAGTGACTTAACCAGGGAGAATTATTGTCTTTGTGCCAAAGAATAGAGTATACAGTTCAATTTATTCAGATTTTTCTTTCATGTTTAAGTAGTATTTTAATATTTTATTCTTGATTTTGTACATATAAAGAATGTTGATTTTCATGTATTAAAACATGGGCCTCCTTTTGAGTTTTAGTGTTTTTTTGATATGTAGTATCATTTATAAATAATGATTTTACCTTTTCCCTTAGAGTTGATACTTCATATTTCTTTATCTTATCTAATTTCTTTGGCTGTTATCTTTAGAACATGATAAATCAATGTCAGTGATAGTGAACTTTTTCCTGACTTCAGATCCTTTTAGTATTTTCCTATTAAGTCAAATGTATGGAGATGTTTTATTCACCTCTTGCTGTTTTTGGACTATTTTATAAATGTTAAGACAAAGTGTTGAATTTCAGCAATTGCTTTTTCATCTTGAAGATGATCATAACATGTTTTTTCTTTTTAAGTGTATTACTGTGTTTGATGAGAAAAGCTGTTGCCCAGCCTCAGGGAAGTTGCTGTGGGGAGATGCAGAGCTGGTCTTCCGGGTCCTCTGGGGCTCGGCCATCTGGGGCCAGACCAGACATGCGCTCGCCAGGCGTGAAGATAGCATCAGAGCCGCCAGCTTGTAATCTCTGTTCCTGTCTGTTCCCAGAGATAATTAGAACCTGGTGACAGTTTTATGTCATCTTATGTCATTAAAGATAGGTTTTCATTTTTGTTTGGAAAAAATCTTCCTTTGGTGGATGCTTTCCTAATTTTACGTAGTGGCTATTACAGTTCTCGCTCACCTTTTTATGCCATGCTTTGTGGATTTTTCACAAGGCTTTTAGGTAATTATTGTACTTTTCTGAATTAATTTTTACATACTTTTTTAAGCATCTTAAGCTTTGGACTTCCTTAATATAAATAATAGCACCATAAAAAAGATGTCTTTCTCTCACTTTTAAAATCATTTCCCTTCCTTCCTCCTCTTTTTTCCCTTGCGGTTTGTGTATGTTACCCTTTGTCCTTGTCTTTGTGTCACTGTTTATTTTTAACGCTTTTACCTACTATCCCTCCTGTGTTAATTTTGCAAAGAGCATTATATTTAAGAAAAATAGATTTTTTTTCTCTTTACAGATTCACTTGTTCATAAGAATTCCTTGTATTTACTGATAAGAAAGAGAAGGAAATAAGAGATTTTCTTTTTCCATAATAAAACCATGTCTGTACAGACACAGTTAAATAGAGTTAAAATCTTCTGCAGGATTTCATAATATAGCCAAAATCCTTTTAATTTAAGTGGATTCTTTACCCTATAAGTGTCTATTTGATTTCACGGGACTAAATCTAATAAAAAGTAAATAAAAATGATTCTGTTGAATTTTGTTTTTGAAAGTTTTTATATTTTAGAAATCATTTTACTTACTATATTTCCATAAACTCTACTTGTGATTTTTCTTCTGATTGGAATAGTTTTAAGCCTAATTCAAAGTTGAATAATAATACCTAGAGTTACAAATGAGAGAATTTTCATATTTGGTCACAAACTAGTTCATGTCATATATACTGTTTCTTTGTCTTAACTATTTGTAGGTTCCCATGTATAGCCTAAGAATTTACCATTTCCTAAATATTTACAGTTTTATTTTTTTATTAGTGATATTAGATAGGCTCAAACAGTACTTATTTCCAGTTCACCCCTTCTCTTCATGTTCTCTGAGTTAACTTCAGAGTCATTTGATCACATCTACCCCCATGCACATTTATGGTGAGTCTCTGCCGCTAGCCCTGGTTTACGTCGCCTGCCCAGGTAGTGCGCTTACCTCTCCCAGGCTGGGATTGTTTTTCCACAGGATGGGTAGGATTCCCTGAAGATGGAATGATAATCCTCTCTAATTTCAGTGATTATGGAAATCTCAGCTTTTTACATAATGGATCATGTACCCACTGTGGCAAGAGGCATACAGTGTTGTACAGGCATGGGGTGCTGTTTTAATCCCACCCTAGCAGGACATTAAAGGGCCTTAATATTTGGTGTACCATGGTTTCTAGGCCAAGCTGGACGGCTTTTGTTTAATTTTGTTCCAGGCTCAATCCGCGAGGAGAATGGCGTCCGATGGCACGTGTGCCCCTACTGCACCAAGGGGTTCCGGAAGCCCAGTGACCTGGTTCGTCACATCCGCATTCACACCCATGAGAAGCCCTTCAAGTGCCCACAGTGTTTCCGGGCCTTTGCGGTAAAGAGCACTCTGACCGCCCACATCAAAACGCACACGGGCATCAAGGCCTTCAAGTGCCAGTACTGCATGAAGAGTTTTTCCACCTCGGGGAGCCTGAAAGTGCACATTCGCCTCCACACAGGTGCGCCGGGGATCCTGGGGACGGCCCTCGGGCCGCAGACTGGGTCACCCGGAGTCTGTGGGTGATAGCTGACACTCCGAGGACTCCTTTTTCTGTGTTTAAGTATTTATGATTATCTTCTGCAGACGAGGCATGAGGTATGGCTTCATGAGGGAGGTGGTAGCAGGACCACTTGGGAGGAATGAACACTCAGTGCAGAGACAGGAGAGAGAGACTGCGTGGGGGCGCCTGGAGGTAGAGCCAGGTGAGGGGGGCCTTTCCCAGGAGGACCCATCATCCACAGGGTGGGGGACCGCGACACCCCGCGGGCAGGGAGGCGGGCCTTAACACCGCTCTGCCTCTCAGGTGTGTTGTGATCAGCATTAAGGCGTGAAAGCTTTTATGTTCAGGCTCCCATTTTGTTTATGTCAGCTTTATTGAGGTAAAATTCCTAGATCATGACATTCACCCTTTTAAAGTATACAGTCCAGTACTGCGACCTGCACTGCTACCTAAATTTGAAACATTTTCTTCATCCCCAAAAGAAACCCCACACCCATTGGTAGTGACTTCCCCTGTTCCCTCGGCGTTTCTGGGCCAAACTGACCGTGTGGAAGAGTCCCTGCAGGAGCTGGAGCGGGTCGGTGGCGCTGTATGTCCCTTAGAATCTGCACTTTCATTTATTGGTGGACATGTCAGTGAAGGGAGTTTTCTTCCGGGAAGGGAAGTGATAGCAGAGGTTGTTCAGACGATGTTCTCACTGTCATCGCACAAGCAGCAGCATTGTTTACAGTCCTAACAACTGCCGTTTGCTGCCGCTGACTGAGTGCTTGGCACCGCTCAGCACCATTTCAGACATTGGTGTGCACGGCCTGGCAGCACGCCTGGCGGTGGCATTCCTCCAGCACGCAGGGGATTGGAGAGAGAGGGCAGTCTCGTGCACTTCGGTATCCCCAAGGGCTGCTAGTTGTTTGAATATCCACATTGTACTAGGTAAGGTTTTCGCCTGATAGCAGTAAATACTCTTTTTTACTTAGAATGCTCTTATTATATGCCTTATCATCTATAATATGCACTGTATGCAGACAAGGGAAAATAACTCTATTCTAGAATATCCATAAAATAATTAGCATCATCTGACAAATTGAATGTTCAACTCAATATTAAAATCCTAGAATTTTATGTTGACATTAAGTGTTGAGATGTGTTTCCTTGAAATAAATAATTCCATGGTTTACTTTCATTTCTCGTAGGAGTCAGGCCTTTTGCTTGTCCTCACTGTGACAAAAAATTTCGAACTTCAGGCCATAGGAAGACTCACATTGCTTCCCACTTTAAACACACGGAGTTAAGAAAGATGCGGCATCAGCGTAAACCTGCCAAGGTCCGTGTCGGCAAGGCACATGTTCCAGTCCCTGACATTCCTTTGCAAGAGCCAATTCTTATAACTGACGTAGGTAAGATTCTCTCCCCTTTGGTATCTTGCAAAGGGCATATAAATATTATGATCTACACGGTTAAATAGTTTTAGGCATGGTGTTAATGTATTTTTTGTTAAGCATTGTTTTGCTTTAGGAGCCAGTGTGTTCCATGATTAATTAAAATCCTAGCCCTGTCTAAACTATTCCTTAAATTATGTTCCTAAGAGAGATGTAGTACGTTAAGTGAAGCTATTACTGTATAAATCCTCATTGAAGAAACGTATCTGCCACGTTGAAACCATCAAAGATGGACAAGTGCTCTTTATGCAAAGCACATAGTGCGTTCCCTTATTTTCACCTTAAAATCCTTACATGGTATGTAGTAGATTACTGGGGTGCTTTAATCTTTGGATTCAGAAGTACTGCTGGCTTTTAAGGGTTTTTTAGACTCAGTGTCACTATGATTTTGTTTATTAACTAATAGTAAAATTCTGCTTATGAGAATCTTCAGAAAAATGATTTTTGTGCTAGAACAAATTAAGTAAACCTCATTAATTTTTTGTGATGACATACATTTTTATGCAGTTCTGTATTTTATCATTGTCTTAGACAAGATAATCCAGTCTATGAATAACATTAATGCCAAATAAAATATAATTTATTATGAAGGTCAGATGGTATAGAAATATTAGATTAATATAATTTATAGTCCACTAATGAGATGATTAGCAGTTGTCTAGAAGCATAATATCAAACTATAAACCAAAAACAATTAGAAGAAAGGAAAAATATTCAAATTCTGGAGTATAAAAGAGATCCTCAGATCAGCTTAACAAAACAGTGAAACTCGAGGATTTGAAACATGTAGCTTTTTAGAATCTTTTAGTCTAAAATACACATTTTTAAGTATGCATGGATTAGAAATTGATCACATTCTAAGATATGGAACTTTCAGATTTTCAAAAGTTGATATTGTATAGGACACAATCTTTGATTACAGTTCAATGAAAATATAAACTAATAGAAAACAGTTATTTAAAATTTAATTATATGGAAAAGAAAAACTAAAAACTACAATTATATAATATAAATGAAAGCATTATATACATAGATTGGATGGACCAAAACTGTCATCAGAAAAATGAAGACTTTTAAAAGGTATTTACTAAAAAATAAGAAAGAATGAAAAATATACATATAATTTAAGCTAGAAAAATTAAAAGAAAATAGCAAAAAGGAATTAAGTAAAAAAAATTAATATAGAGGACAAAATTCTAGTGAACCTAAGTAATTAAAAAAATTTTTTAAATGAATAGCAAAATGGGTAACATGCCAGTAGTAAATCAGAGACTGAGAAAACATTATATTATGAGTGAGAGGCTATTAACACAGAAGCACATGAGATAAAAATTGTTTGCAAATACTGTACAATTTTTGCTAATACATTTGAAAATTTAGATGAGATGGATCATTTTTAGAATAATGTACTTACCAGAATAGACTCCAGTAGAAATGGAAAACCCCAAAACACAATATTGAAGATCGTCTTCCCCAAAATACCAGTCTCTGATGATTTTATGTATGGTTCTTTTAAACTTCCTAGGAACTGTAATTCTTAGAGTATTTAACTGCTGTGGGCATAGAAACTCCCATGGGAAGTCAGACCCTATGATGCCCTTCTCTGCTTTGGTGACTCCCGAAATAAAACAACAGACCACTGTCACTTAATGTGTATTTAATCTTCACCATAGTCTACAGGTTCCCAGTGTTTGTGTTAGTCCCAAAATGCAGAAAAATCTCTGAAAGTCAGGGCAGATTAAACATTTTCTAAATAGCCCTAGGATTATACTTGATACTTGAGGATTACCCTCAAATTACCAGTTTTTTCAGGTTGCCATGAATCAAGTTAAACACCCATAGTTTTTCTTGACTTTAAGCTAATAAATCCTTAGTTGAGTTAAACTGGAGTCCTGATTGTCCAGAACTTTTCCCAGGGTCAAAATGGGGTATATCTGTTCTTTGGCTTCAAAGACCCTCGCATCTCAGGCCAGACCAGTGCAGGTGGAGTTCTCCTTCGGTCCAGGCTGAGTAAGACAGGGCCCTGGTTCACAGAGGCAACTCCATGTTGTCATATGTAAAATACTATAAATGCTTATTTTTATGCCTAACTTCATTGTTATTTATACTTGTGTCTGTCTGTTGAGCTCCTTGGGAGCTCTAAAGAAAATATGTGACTGTGATAATCTTTGCGAGACAGATTTTGATAAAAACATGACAGAGAAGGTTTTAGCATAGATGAGTTAAAATTATTTGCTTAATTAAGAAATGAGATGTTCCAGTTCAGGGTAGTTAGCTAAAACACAGTGTGTTTTACAGTAAGACTGTCACTAAGGAAAGTATTAGAATGCATTAAAAAGTGCTATACCAACTAATTTAATCTCTGCATATTAAGGGAGCACTGTTGGGTGGTATTGTACCATATGGTCATACATTTTTAAAAACTTCTAGAGCTGCATGAGAACTTAATAATCTTTACACAAAAAAAGTTTCCTACATTCCTCATTCCTTATTTTCACAGATGTAAAAATGGGCTCGAGAGAGAGTTCTAACATTGCTTTTAGGTTATATAACTAGTTAGAGCTCATGGTAAAACTGGAATCTGGATCTTCTGACTTTCAGACCAGGGCATGCTCAGTAAAGCTCATCTCCTTCCTACACTCATTACCATTGCATTCTGGGCATGAAGTAGAGATGAGCACACCTTGATTTTCAAATAATCATCATATCTTAGAGCCAAGCACCAGCAGTCTTTACTAAACTTGAATATTATGTAGTTGATTGCATTTTGGGGATTATATTTCACTAGATGTGTGCTGTCTATTATACCTTAACTATTTTTTCTTCTAATTCAAGAACTAAATTTTAAATAAAATAATGTGCAGACTGGGGAAGTTTTAGAGTCAAGTTGGTAATAATATTCTGAGGAAATTCACTACCACCATCATAAAAAGTTAAGGGATTCATCACCACCAGGCCTGCCTTACAAGAAATGCTAAAGGGACTACTTTGAGTGGAAGTAAACAAACAGTAATTAACATCATAAATACATAACAAGGTGGTGTAAATCTTACTGGCCATGGTAATACACAGTCAGGGTTAGATTCTGCAGTATGGTCCTGTGGTGCATACTTTACTTACAACTCTAGTTTTAAAAGTTAAAAAGGAAAGAACATAGTGAAAATATCACAACTACAAACATCTGTTATTAGTTACATAATATTAAAAAAACCATATAAATGTTGACAGCAGTAACTTAAAATGTGAGGGAGAGGAAAAGTAAAAGTTAAAGTTTATGAATTTGATTGGATTTGTTATCAGTCTAAAAGAGGATGTTATGATTATAAAATAGTTTGTGTAGTCCTCATGGTAACCACAAGGGATAACCCTTTAGTAATAGCACTAAAGACATGATAAAGAAGTCAAAGCATACTGATTCCAAAAGAAATCAAAACACAGAAAAAGGCAGCAGGATAAAAAACAAGGAACAGCTGGTCTACAAAACAGCCAGAAAATAATGAACACAATGGCAGTAGTAAGTCCTTACCTATCAAAAATTATTTTAAATGTAAATGTATTAAATCTCTATTGAAAAGACATAGACATGGCCAAATGGATTAAAAAACAACATCCAATGGTATGCTGCCTATAGGACACTCACTCTAGCCTTAAAATCACACATGGAATGAGAGTGAATGGATGAAAGAACACATTTCAAGAAAATGATAATCAAAAAAAAGTGGGTAGTTACAGCAAACAGAATGGACTTCAAACTAAAAATGGTGAAAAGAGACAAAGGAGGAGGTGAGGTCATTCTGTAATGATAAAGGGGTCAGTACATCAGTAAGGAATAACAGGTATGAACATGTATGCACCCGACATGGGAGCACCTAAATATATAAAGCAGAAGCTAACAGAGAGAAAAGGAGAAACAGACAGTGACGCAGTTATTGCTGGGAACTTCGGTGCCCCACTTGCAACAGTGAATAGATCATTCAGACGCGATCAGTAAGGAAACAGAAGATTTGAACAGCACTGTGGACCAAGTGGGTCTAACAGACCATTCTGTCTGAAAACAGCAGAATACACTTTCTTCTTGGGTGCATGTGGAACGTTTTCTAGGATTGAGCATATGTTAGGCCACAAAACCACAGTGACAGGAAACTAGAAATCAACAAGAGGAAAACTGGAAAATGCACGAACACATAGAAATTAAACCACACACTCCTGAACAACCCATGGATCAAAGAAGAAATTAAAGGGGAAACAAAGATGGAAACACAATGTCTCAGAACTTGTGCGATGCAGTGAAAGTAGTTCTGAAGGGGGCATTCCTGGCGATAAATGCCAACATTAAGAATCAAGAAAGATCGCTAATAAACAACCTAACTCTACCCCTTAAGGAATTAGAAAAAGAACAACAAACTGATCCCAAAGTCTCCAGAAGGGAGAAAATAATAAGGATTAGAGCAGAAATAAATGAAATAGAGAACAGAAAATAGCAGGGAAGATTAACCGAACTACGAGTCAGTTCTTTAAGAAGATAAACCAAATTGACAAATCTTTAGCTAGGCTAGCCAAGGAAAACAGGGAGAGGACCCAAATGGGCAAAATTATGCATGAAGAAGGTATTACAACTGATACCACAGAAATACAAAGCGTTATATGAGGCTACTGCGAACAACTACACGTCAACAAACTGGACAACCTGGAGAAAACGGAAAAATTGTTAATAACATACCACCTACCAAGACTGAATCGGGAAGAAATAGGAAATCTAAATAGACCAATTACAAGAGTCAGTCATCAAAAAATCTCCCAGTGAAGAAAAACCGAGGACCAGACAGCTTCACAGGTGAATCTTACCCAACATTTAAAGAGGAATCAACACCAGTCCTCCTCAAGCTCTTCCAAAAAATCAAGGGGAGGGAACATTCCCAAACTCATTTTACAAGGTCAACATCATCCTGATACCAAAACCAGAAAAAGGCACTCCCAGAAGAGGAAGCTATAGGCCAATGTCTCTGAAGACTACAGGTGCAGAAATTCTCAATAAAATACTAGCAAACTGAATTCAGCAGCACATTAAAAGAGTCATTCACCATGATCAAGCGAGATACATCCTGGGGAATGCAAGGATGATTCAACATGTACTATTCAATCAGTGTGGCCGTATATGACGGAAAGAAAAAAATCCTATGATCATCTCAGTAGATGCAGAAAAAGCATTTGACAAATTCAACCAGTCATGATAAAAACTCTTGACAAATCAGGCCTAGAAGGAACGTATCTCAACATGATAACAGCCATACGTGACAAGCCCACAATCGGGAATGTACTCAGCGGTGAAAGGTTGAAAGCTTTTCCTCTAAGATCAGGAACAGGACAGGGGTGCCTGTTCTTACCACTCTTACTTGGCATAGCACTAGGAGCCCTTGCCAGAGCTGCCAGGCGAGAAAAAGAAACAACAGGTGTCCAGAGTTGGAGAGAAAGAGTTAAAAAGTCTCTATTGTAGATGACAAGATTTTGCATATAGAAAATCCTAAAGACTCAATCCAAAATATTAGGTCTAATCAATGAACTCAGTAATGTTGCAGGAGACAAAGTTAACACACCAAAATTAGTTGCTTTTCTATACCATAACAATAAATTTTCTGAAAAAGTTGATACCCCTTTACAATAGCATCAAGAACAATAAAATACTTAGGAATAAATTGAACCAAGTTGGTGAAAGATCATTACTCTGAAAACTACAAGCCATTGATTAAGGAAATCAAAGAAGACACAAACAGATCGAAAGGTACCTGGGTTTATGGATTGGAAGAATTAATATTGTTAAAATGTTGATGCTCTAAAAGTCATCTGTTGGTTCCGTGCAATCTCTATCAAGATTCCAATGGAATTTTTTACAGAAGTATTAGAAACACTCCTAAACTTTTGGGGAACCACAGAAGACCCTGCATAGCCAAAGCCATCCTGAAAAGAGCCAAGTAGAAGCCCTCACACTTCCTGCTTGCGAACTACACTGTAAGGTGGTAGTCATCCCGACAGTCAGTGCAGCTGCGACCAGACAGGGAGGCCGGGGGATACACTGTAAAGCTATAGTCTTCAAGACGTCTATAGGTGCGACCGCAGTGCTACACTGCAGGTAGACCAGTGGGATACACTACAAAGCTGTAATTACCAAGGCAGTTGGTGCTGGTGTGACCACAGACAGGTAGACCAGTAGGATAGAATATAGAGGCAGAAATAAGCCCAGGCATACATAGTCAACTAAATACTTGAGGGGACCCAGGAATACTCAGTGGAAAAAAGACATCTCTTCAATAAATGGTGCTGGATATTCACATGTAGAAAAAAGAAACTGGAACCATATCTTATATCACTCAGAAATTAACTCAAAATGGATTGAAGAGTATTGAAAGAAAACATAGAAGATAAGGTCCTTAACATGGGCTTTGGTAATGATTTTTTGGATTTCACACCTACTTAAAGCAGAATAAAAACAGAATAAAACAGAATAACAAATAACAGAATAAAAAATAAACAAGTGGAACAACATCAGACTAAAAAGAATCTGCACAGCAAAGGAAACCATCAACAAAGTGAAAAGACAACCCCTACACACGGGAAAGAGTATCTGCAAACTATCTACGTAATAAGGGCTAAAGAATTGACCGTCTAGTAGAAATGACACAGCTGAGACCTTAGGACTTTGATGTATGTTTAATTCACCCATATTTTTTTTTCTCCAGAGATTGAGGCTTTATAATTAGCCTAATTTTTTTTTAACAGAACTGTGTGTGTATAAAATTATTAGAGGTAAAAACTAAAGTATCTGAAAAATGAGGCCTATTATTTTGCTTCCTTAATAGCCCAAAGTAGAAAACCATCTACTCCCCGCCAAGCAGGCTCAGAATCATCTTGTGGGTGTTTCAGAATCCATATGCCTGAGCGCCACTGCAGAGACTGTAACTCCAGGTCGGCGTAGGGGGAAACACTACACTAAGGTAGCAGTTGTGTATGCTAGATTGTGACAGTGCACCTATAGAAGCAATCAGAATACCCATCAAAGGTGTGCTCAGTGAACCGGGTGCATTCGTGCAGTGAATTCCTTGTAGACACCCAAAGGGTGACGGGGATGACCGCAGAGGTAATGATGCAGAAGAATGTCAATGTGTATGTGAAGTATGGCAGGTGATGACAGAGCGGTGTGCACAGTCCGTCTCAGTCCTGTGTGTGCAGCACACTCCGGTGCCAGTGCCTGCAGCGCGTGCTCGCGGTCTTCCCTGTGCTGTTACTGGGCGGGCTCTTCTACTGCTCTTTTTATGACCCGGATTATTTAAGAAGGGGCGAAAGGACTTGCAGGTCATGTAAGGGTGGATTGGCAAGGGGCTGGACAGAGGGATTCGCCTCATGGAGTTGCAGGCAGGACTGTGAAGGAAGGGAAGACAGACTGGGAAATAGAAGACAGGCCCAGACTGAGGAGAGGCCTCATCAGACTGGAAGAACAGGTTATTAGGAATGAGGGTGAGGGCTTGGGGGGGCAGTTTGACTAGAGACTGACTGTCATGGAAAAGGAATGATGAACTAAACATTCTGTGAGGTCATTCTAGGTGATAGAGAATTTACCATGGAAGCTGCCGGAAGGAGAGTGGGGGGTAGATGGGCTGTTTGCTGCAGAGGTGCATGCTCCCCACATCAGGGCAGGGGTGACACGGGGAGGAGGGATGGTCCTGGGCCTTAGGAGGGCCTGGTGCAGATAGCCAGGCTTCAGCCTCTGGGTGAGGTTCTGGAGTCGGGCCCCAGGGCTGGCAGCAGGTGGCCAGTGGTCTGTGCACCGGGACTGAATCAGGGCAGCCCAGGGCCTGGTTGCTGCTGTGAGACCACAGCCCTGCCATCACATGGGCTCAGTGGCTGTATATCAGAGCTCCAGGGAGAAACTCACCTGAGATCCTTATTTTACTAACTGACCTCAGGTCTGACTAGTCGGTAAGCTTTTGAACAGCTCCCCTACCCCCACCCCCACCTCTTGTAAAGCACATTCTTTCTTGGTGTGGGAAATGGCAAATCAATAATTTGTTTTCTGACTTGTGAAGTATCTTATTTTTCCCCTATGAAACATATGTAGGACAACAAAATTACCTTGTGAATTTAATTTATTTTACCTACTTCCATGAATGTATGTAATTTATATAACCAATTTATGTAACTTAAAAACAAGATTATCTCACTTTCCTGTTTTTTTCTCATTTTTTAATGTATATATTATTGTCTAATAAAGCATGTAAAATTAATTTTTCACATTTACATATTTGTACAGTGCATTTTAGTTGTGGAAGGAGAGTTTTAACATTTTTTATTGGAGCTTATCTTAGGAACCATTCATTCCGTTATGTCCAACAAGAAGCAAGAAAATAGCTTATCAGACATTGTTTACCATTTATGATCTTAATTAAGTGGTACTTTTATGCCAATAATTATGGAACCTATTTACACAAAATTCCAAATAATGCTGCTGTGCATTATATCCCGTGAGACCTTCTGCTGTGAGCATTTGAAGTTTACACGTTCATCAGCTTAGTGGTGACCCGAGGTACCACTCTTTTTAGTTGCCATTTGGGAGAATATTCACATTAGTTTTCTGTTCTCTTCATAGACTCCAACATGATTCCCTGAACACAGTAGATGTCTAATAAAGGTTGACCCAAAGACATAAATAAATGATCTTGGTTTGAATCTGTGCGTGCTTCTTTCCTTCAAGCCCTAATTTTCCAGACCCTGGGAACAGGATCCCCAATTTGTTTGACTGTGTATTCATGTGCACTAGTTGGTGGATCCGATGTGGCCTCAGGGCTCCGTCCGCCCGTGACTGTGGGGTAGGTCCCAGGCCAAGGCAGAGTGGGAAAGAGACATGAGACAAGCAGTGTGAGAGCAGATGAGGGAACAAGCTCTGACAGAGAAGTAGGTGGGGTGCAGAAACGGGAAAGTGTGGATTTGTTCAGGAAAACAGCAGAGCCTCGTGAAGGAGAGGCGCCGGATGAAGCTGCATGTGGAGGTTGGTGGGTGCGGGTGGGTGGAGAGTTATGGCTACAGAGGGCGCAGGCCAGCGCCGGAATACCATGCGAGCAGCTCTGGTAACAAGGTGCTTGATAATGAGCTGTTATTGGCATTTGAGCAAATTGCAGTTGGGATCATGGCTTCCTTTAGTAAAGATAATTTTCTGTCAGTGATATGAGAAGGGATTTGAACAAACTGAAAAAACAGGGATTTGAAATCCTGACTAACCTGAATTTGAGATATGGTTATGGAAAATCCATGACTGCAAATGCCCATATAGAAGGTACAGGAAGAAACCATTAAAAATTGGTATTAGAACCAGGGGAAGTAACTACGACGATGTAGCTATTCTTTATGTGAAAAATCTCTATCTTATATTAACTTCATAAACATTTCCCAGTAGGTGTTCTTTAAATAGCCAGTTCCTTCCTAACAGTTAAAATATCATTTAGTTCCAACACTGGAATCTATACTTGAACTCCTCCAAATTTTCATCTTTTGGGCAAAGCAGGTGCCTTGACATGTAACTTTTTTAGTAGCATTGGCAATAAATTATTCCTGATTTTCTTTTGGTTTGTAGGTCTTATCCAGCCCATTCCAAGAAACCAGTTTTTTCAAAGCTATTTTAATAATAATTTTGTAAATGAAGCAGATAGACCATACAAGTGTTTTTACTGTCATCGTGCATATAAAAAATCTTGCCACCTTAAACAACACATCAGGTAAGGTTACATAGATGGAAATTTAGTGTAATTACAGTGATTTAGTGATCTGGTGACTTACAGAAATACTAAGGCTAGTAGTGTTAGCTTTTGATAACTTAAAATGTCACATTTGACCTCAAAATGTTTATTGGTGATTGATATTTTTATCCTTTAGTGTCCTGACTAAAATATTTTACCCAGAAATTGCCATTTAATTTTTTACACTCCTAATATATTGCATTATTTGTGATTTGTAGGACATGTCTGTCAAAGAAGTATTTGATTTACTCCATTAGAATCATGTTCTTTAACAGTTTTTCAGGTGTATTCATCAGAGTTTAGATCAGTTCTTTGTGTCAGCAATGGTGAAAAGACAGTAGAAGTTGATCATGAGACCCAGTGCAGTGTCATGAGAAGAGTTTAGAATGTAGAACAAGACTTGGGGTCCGGTTCTTGCTCAGCTGTATCCAGGCCTGTGGCTTTACCGGGGAGTCCCTGGAGCCCTCCAGGACTCAGGTGATCTTGTTGGCAGAATGTGGAGGGCTGTACCTTTGCTGCTTAGCTTAAAAAGGTGATGATCAAGTGAAACAGTAATGAGAGTGCATTCTAGAATACAAAGCATATAAAAGTGTGAGAAGCTTATTCATTAAAACTTTTGTTCTTTTAGATCACATACAGGTGAAAAGCCTTTTAAATGTTCTCAGTGTGGAAGAGGCTTTGTTTCTGCAGGAGTGCTCAAAGCCCACATCCGAACACACTCTGGACTAAAGTCTTTCAAGTGTCCGATATGTAATGGAGCTTTCACTACTGGTGGGAGCTTACGGCGGCATATGGGTATCCATAATGACCTTCGTCCCTATATGTGTCCCTATTGCCAGAAAACATTTAAGACCTCACTAAATTGCAAAAAGCACATGAAAACCCATAGGTAGGTATAATCATGATGGTTGCTTTTTAATCTTTGTGATTCCCAGATGGTGGTGGATAAGGCTTTTAAGAAATAATTATCTTTGATTCCTATATTATTACTTCTAGCTAAGATGTATGGGCTAAAGAAACTTCTATATGTATGTCAAGTTTTTATTGAGAACCATAGACTAGAGCATTAACATTTTTATTTTTAATATTGAAGTAGTCCATACTGGACTAAATGCTTTGCAAACTTAAAGAAAAGTGCTAATAGCCAGTAATAGATGAAATGCTAAATACCAAGACTGTCTAGTGTAATTAGGTAGTGAAGAATTCAAAACAGGAAACCTTAGTCAGCCCTGTGATTTCTAGGCATATCATTAGTGTGTCTGAATCATAATTACTCTATGTTGTTGACTAAAAAGAACATATGTTTTCATACGTTTTAGCTATCACATAAATACATCATCAATGCCAACTTACATTTGTACTTAATTAGAGGGCTATCTCATCTCTAAATAGAGGGCATCCACAAAGCCATCACAGAAGTGCATTTGTGACTGTGTCTGCCACTTGCCCACTGGGTTTCTGTGGGGCCACATTATTTTGTACTGCAGAGGAAAGCCCAGGGAAGGTGACCACATCCTAGGAGGCGCTGCCAACAGAGCTGCCTGCCCTGCCGTGAAAGGATGTCAGACTGTCTGTCCTGGAACGTTTCCTTCTGGGCCGTGTTTTGACCTAGTTTTCTCTTGCAGATCTTACACATAAAGCAAACCCCCCAAAACATTAGAGTAAGTTAGCGCGACAAAGTTGTTTTGAGACTAACCACCTGGGTGCTGAGGGCATTTGGCAGCATGGGCTTCCTTGATTTGGCACTGTTGGGTAGTTAGCCGAGAAGGTTACCTGCTCCTTGAGACCATCTAAGAAATACGGTGTCAGTGGTGTTGGTACAGGGGACCTCTGCCAATTAAATATCCAGTTATACTTGACTACATTTTGTGGAGGAAGTGACATGCCCCACGTGCATTCGGGGCTGGGCATTTGTGGTTGCACTGATGCTTAGGATGCCAGGCTCACGGGGCTGAGCTTGGGTGTGACCTTGCCTGGTGGCATGTAAGAATGTTTTTCTTTGTCGAGAAGCCAGGCCTTTACAACATTCTTCCTGTGGTAGTGTTGGGAGTATGTGTTCAAGGCTCTGTTTGTGGACTCAGTGGCCAGTGGTATGGTACCTGGGAAGGAAGTCAGCTGTTTAGCTGGGTCACCTCTATTATGGGGAGTGTTGCAGTGGCCACTGCTTGTCATGGGCTGTGCGGAGGGACACGTACCACGGCCACGTTAGGAGGTAAATGCATGACGTGGAGGTGACGACCTGAGGACTGGCAGGCCTGTCAGGTGCAGACGGGGTCTCTCACAGAGCGTGCGCCTGCAACTTGCCTGCAGGCAGACAGTTGCCCCAGCATTTCATCCCTGTGCTTGGAGTGTTGGGGATTCCTAAATATCACATTTGGCTATGTGGGAAGTAGGCATGACACGTTACTGTAGTAAGCGTCATAAAAACCCCACAAACCAAGCAAACCACAGAAAGCCGGCTTCCACCGGCTTCCGAACACACGTTTCCTCTGGCCAGGTGAGTGGGGGGAAACGTGTGAAGGTCACGGTCTGCCCGAGCGGTGGCCACTATAGTAAAGACTGTGTGTGCTCTAACTCTCCACTGTTTCTATTATATTTTTGTTCCCCTTTCCTCAGTAAAAGTAGTTGAGAAGTGACTATTTTTGACATCAGAAAATGGAGAGGAGAGATTTTGTTTGGAACTTAGAATGGAATTCTGAGTAGGCAGATTTATAGATTGTGGAATCAAGCATATGGTGGAGCCTGTATGGGTCTGAAATCTTAGGGGAATAGACCATTAACGTCTTAGGTATTTTACAGCCTGTTAGATAATTATTTGAATTATTTTAAGTTCTTTAATTTGGTCGCTGAATTCACTGTTCATTTTTCTCCTTGAAAGAGATGTTACTAACCTTGATGAAAACATACTGGACATATTTTGTATACAGAAAAGCAATATTAACATGAATAATGGACTCGCAGAAAATCAGGGCGACCAGATGCCTCGTGGTCTGTGTTCTGTGGCCCCAGACAGGAGACAGCAGGATATAGACCTTTGCCCCACATATGCACCACATGTGTTTATAATATTAAAATATATAATATTAAAATCTGAGAGGTGCTGTCTCATTTTGTACAATTCTTTTCGAATATTTTAATTCTGAAGAATTTGAGTTGGCATCTTTTCTATTTAAACAAAAATTTGAAACTTCAGGTATGTGTGCCCTTCATCCCCTTTTGCTGCCTTCATGTCCCTATAATCTGTGAAAGCATTGAAAGATGAGGGAACATGATTTTCTTCAGAATTGTTAATAGTATTTATTTTTCAACTAGATTGCCTCACAACTTCTAAATGAAATATTTAAAATGCAAAGTGTTACTCAATGAACGACAACTCGCAAAGTAGTAGTCCGTGCAAGTCATTTTTGGCTGCCTAACTTCCTGGGTTTTCACTGATTTTTTGAAGATACGAGCTTGCCCAGCAGCTCCAGCAGCACCAGCAAGCCGTCTCCGTGGACAGCAGCGCCGTGGACCAGCAGAGCATGCACGTTTCCGCGCAGATGCAGGTGGAGATCGAGAGCAACGAGCTGCAGCAGACTGCCGAGGCGGTCGCTGCGAACCCCGTGGCCATGCTGGGCCTGGAGCCGCAGCATGGCGTGGGCACCGGAGAGTCGGGACTTGGCCCGCAGTTGACAGAGCAGCCCTTGGAAGCAGATGAAGGTGAACACTTAAGGAGTTCTAGCTGGTGGAATCATCCATGCAGTTCTGCAGCCCTTTACATGCACTTCAGTCTGTATCAGTATCTCTCCTCTCTGACTTTTCAAGCCAGATTTGTGATTGAGTATGTGTGTGTGCATGAGAGAGAGGGAGAGGGTTTGACATGTGTATGGAATCATAGGAAGAGGACCTTTCAGCACACACTTCTTTGTATAACCTGCTTTTATCCCTCAGTGTGTAGAGCATAGCCTTCATTTTCAGTAAGTATACATCTGTGCGATCGTTAGTATCCCAGCACAGGGCGCTTGAAGCCTGATTCACAGACGGGTGCAGGTCTGCGAACTGTTTGTTACTGGCCTGCAGTGACATCGGGCTCCCGCCCCAACACCTTCCCAGGGAGGATGTCAGCCCAGCTGTAGGCAGTGAACTTCGTGATGTAGCTGATTTGCATCTAGCACAGACTTCTTGTCTCATCCCTGCTAACAAACAGCTTGCTGGCCAGTCTACCGCGAGCAGGATTTTATCCTCTGTGTTGCCTGGAACACACTCATCCAAAAAGCTTTTAAATAGTTTTTGAATGTAATTGCATTTAGAAACTTTATAGAAAATTGTCTAAGTTGTAGGCTATTAAAGTGATATTCTGAAAGTACAAAGATAATGCCCATACCCGCTACACACATACATTGCCTTTCTGCTGTGTTTTCACACAATAAGGAGGCTGATTTTTAAAAACTCTCTAAAGTGTCCTTTTGGATAGACTGATAGATCTGAAATAACTTGCAAATCATGACTCCCCCCTCTTTTGCATTTTCATCTGCAGAGAGGTTTGTGGCTCCACAGCATGCGCTGCAAGGGCACATGGACCACTTTGAGGAGCAGGCCCCTCCCCCGCAGCCCTTCGAACCGGCCGGCTTACCGCAGGGTCAGTGGGGGGTCTTCCAGGGGACTTTTCAGTGAGCTATACTCAGTGGCTTTGATTGTACAGTGACCTTCAGTCTTTCTTTATGGGTTCAAACTAAATAATGCTTTGCATGGAATGTGTGTGCTTGTGTGTGTGCACACGCTGTTTTGCGGTCCGCTCAGATTACCTGGAAAATCATTCTACACAGAGTTTCTAGCCGAGTGGAAACTGGGACTTGGGGTCTGAGTACTTGCGGTCGGTCTGTAAGCCTGCACCCCAGGGACGTGGGTGCTGAGGTATCAGCCTGCCGATGACGGAACTAGTCCTGATGCCACTCCAGAAAGTGGAGGTGTCCCTCTTATCGTCCTTAGTCATGAAACCCATGTTTTCTTGGCTTTTTTAATGTAACTTTAATATTTTTCATAGCATTCACATTTTCTAATTTTCTAATTTATTTCAGGTTTTACAGTGACTGATACATACAACCAACAGACTCAGTTTCCACCTGTCCAGCAGTTACAAGATTCCAGTACGCTAGAATCCCAGGCCCTCTCCACGAGCTTCCACCAGCAGAACTTGCTCCAGGTGCCCTGCTCTGACACGGTTAATGTAGTGAGTATTCAGAGGGGATATTGCCCATGATTAGCAGATTCTGTTTTATTCTTCACTGTCGTTATTTAGAATTTGCTTACTGGAGAGGGCATGCTAACTTCTTTTAAGATTATTGTGTTACAGAGAAGGCACATAGTGGATCTCTGGCAACTTGCTGCACTGATGGACAGTGACTGCATTGGGATATGGGTGGGGACTTGATAATATGGGTAAATGTAGTAACCACATTATGTTTTCATGTGAAACCTTCATAAGAGTGTATATCAATCATACCTTAATAAAAAAAAAAGATTATTGTGTTACCCTTGAAAACCTGAATGTTTAACATATAGGGCTTTCTTTTCCCTTAAAACATTTAAGTTTAACTTAAGATTTCATTGCCATGATGTGCCTGTACCTTTTTAGTGATAAGTCAGGAAAGTCGTCAGAGTGCTGTGTGAGTAGCAGCTGAAGGATGTAATGTTGCTTTAGTGATAAAACCTAAATACTGCTCTTTGTGGAATCTTAAAAGAAATGTGTTAGAATGAAAATACAACCAATGCCAACATACTAAAAATAAATACTTAAATGCATCATTTAAATTTTTTTCTTAGGTTGGAGACATTTAAGTTTTTTGGGGGGTTTGATTTGTCCATTTTTGGAAAATTTTCAATAGTGATAAAAACAATTGCCCATTCAGTTACTTTCTCTTTTTATAAGCTACTGGTGGTAGCTTTGACACGTGGTAGCCCCAAACCCACCAGTGAAAATTTCACAGCATGTTTTCTTAGCTCAGACTAACATGATGGGCGGCAGATGCTGAATCTGGGTAGTGGAGTCTGTGCCAGGGTAGCTCCCTCCACCGCAGAGGCTTCTGGGTGAAGCTGCACCCCCAGTTCAGCGGGGGCAGAACAGGGGTTATCTGAAGTGGCCATGGAAGTCGGGACCAAGCTGCTGCGCATGCGTGGGCTCCCCACTCTTGATGTCTGTCTTGGGCCTGTTCCATCCGCCTCTGCCCAGTGAGCATGGATGTTCCCTGGCGGGTCAGGAATCATCCGCCAGGCCTTTGCCTGGCTCTTGCTGTCCTGGCCTGGGGTGCAGCCCGTGTCAGGAGGTGGTTACCGGGCGCTCCCAGGCTGCTGCTGCCCTGGGTGCTGGAGGCGCTCTGTTTCCCCGTGGTTTTGGGACAGGCGAGGAGCCTCAGTATCTTCAAAAGCAGGACTTCTATTCACTCTCAGTAAGAATAGAGCAGATGAAAGAGTAATCTCTTATTAAGATATATTAAACGTGAAAAGTGTGGAAAGATCATGCTCATTAAAAGAAAATAAGTACTTTTTAAATAAAATTCGTGTAAATGTTTTCTGTTATTCATCTAGCCAAACAATTGCCATGAATGACTTGAGGTTCCTCCTTTTAAATCCACACTGATGAATGTTCTTAGCCCTAATTGTTGTTTGGTATTTATTCATAGATATTCAAGTAGTCTCTTTTATACTTGTGCTAAATTTTAGACAACTCGCTTGATTCAAGAGTCATCCCAAGAGGAACTGGACCTGCAGACTCAACGGCCCCAGTTCCTGGAGGACGGGGAAGACCAGAGCCGGCGCTCCTACAGGTAGACGGCCACTGGCCCTGTGACCGCGTGCCGAGGTGGCTTCCCCTGCCAAGGGCTCTGCGGTTGACTCTTACAGCTTCTGAAACAGGGTCCGTTATCTTCCCTAGCTCATAAATAGAGCATCTGACCCAGAAAAGATGAACTTGTTAAATTTTCTGCAGCTAAAAAGTGACGGGGCCTAATAAGTTGAGGTTGCAGCAGCCTGACCAGTGAGGCTGCTCTGCTATGGCTTCTGTCACCACCTTTTAAGCCTGTTATTATGTTTTCAGAAATAACTTTAACTTATATTGAGACTTTCTGTCAAGGTTCTTAGTGTGCTTTATATATAACGACCTGTGTGCCCCGGCTCAGTGTGACTAAGGACAGATTTTAAATCAGTTCACCCGTCAATCTTCGTGCACCCATTCATTCAGCAGGAGGTACTCAGTGCCATCAGAGTGCCACGTACATTCCAGATGCTCAGGATACCCTGGGGAGAAAGAGAGACTCCTGCCCCAGCTCACTGTGGGACATGCACACTGATAGTGAATAAAATAAATACATTTTTGTGAAGTTAAATATCAGTATATATGTAATATAAAAAGCAAAATGGGTATATCTTTATAGAGATGGTCTTGGCTTTATAATATTTTTATTTTTGCTTAAAGGACTTCTTAAATTCTAATATTTTTTTCCAGAGCCATTTAACTAAATCCTATGTCTCATTCCTTCATAGTTACTCTTTAAAAGTGTTGAGCTACCTTATCTCAAATGAGTGGTCTTAAGAATTTTGAAATTGGTTAAGCTTTGCTAATAACGTTAAGCATGTAGTTTTTGACAGTCAGGTATCTTCTTTGTTTCACTTTCAAAGCATTTGTTTTTCATACAAGATCTAAAGTACCTTGAACTAGTATTCTTATACATTAGCTTCTTTAATTTGAGAAGTATATTACCTGAAATCTCTATGAATTTGTAAATTCAAAACTTTTATTAGATCAGTGTTCTGATTTTGGGATTCATGGATTCTGAGGGGAATATGCATTGATGGGCTATAGGGTTTCTATGCCTCTCCTGATATTTTATGCAAACTTTTATATACTCAACAAGTATTTGTTTGCCAGTATTTAATTGGGGACTTTGCACTGATATTTTTAAGTGAGATTAGTGTTTTCTCATGATTCCTTTGTGGCTCTGCTTGGGCATTGCTGGGTGTATAGCTTGGCGTCATCCATGCATGCAGTTGTTCAGCATGTATTAAGGACTATTAGGTACTAAGCCCTAGGATTGTATTAGTGGGCAAAATAGGAAAACACACCCTGTCGTCCAAAGTTTGTATCCTAGTGGGAAGAAATAGCAAGTGAGCTGTACAGCAGATGAGCTCAGGAGGCGGCATCACCATCGCAAGGCAGTGGGGGTGAGCGCCGGCTACGTTTAGAAGGTAGAACCTCAGAATTTACTGGTAGAGCTGTGAGAGAAGAAGGGTTAAGGATGACGACTAGGATTTGGACCTGAGTAACTAAAAAGATGAAATTACTATCCCTGGAAAGGGGGAGACCCTGGGAGAGCAAGTTTTGGTGTCAAGACTAAGACTTGGAAATGGAAAAAGTAGGGAAATATAATTGAATATAATAATGTGAATAGGAATTTTGAAATCTACAATGATTTCATCCTTAAAGTAATTTTCATATAGTCCAACAACTGAGGGAAAGCTGTACTGCGTGCTTGATACTGTTCCAGATATCCTGGTAAACCTGTTTTGTATAGTATTTTATAAACCATATGAGGATAGAAGTTGGCATTTCCACGTGTCTAGACTTGGGAGTGACTCTGACCCTTAAGCTGTGGTGTCACAGCGGCTTACATCTTAGCAAAGAAAATAGCACGTAGTCAATGTTCTTCCTGTTATCTTTAAAAGAATAGTTTCTAATTAATCAGATATTTGGCCTGCTGGGGAATTGCAATAGGATTTACTACTTTTGAAATATTAAAATATGTGTAAGACTACAGATACTCTGAGCAGAATTTGCTCTAACAAATTGTTATTGCTAATATTCCATAATTTCTTAAATACTGGGGAGTGTACCTAGTTTCTGTGACAGTTATGCCTGATCTTGTAATGATTGTTGGTGAGGATTGCTGGCTTTTCTCCTGTTCTCAGATGTCACAGTTGTAGTCGTGCTGTGAACTAACGTGATCTGTACCCTTCGTGTTGTTTGTAGATGTGACTATTGCCACAAAGGCTTCAAGAAGTCCAGCCACCTGAAGCAGCACGTGCGCTCACACACCGGGGAGAAGCCCTACAAGTGCAAGCTCTGTGGCCGTGGCTTTGTCTCCTCCGGGGTCCTCAAGTCCCACGAGAAGACACACACAGGTCATTGTCTGCTGTGCCCTGGAGATAGTACACTTTTCCCTGTGTTCACAGAGTCGTTCAGCTCACCACTACCTACCTCTGGGATGTTTTTATCACCCCAAAGAAACCCTGTGCCGTCAGCAGCCACCCCCCACCCCACCGTGTCCCCAGCCTGAGCCACCCTGGTCTTTCTGTCTGCACATTTGCCTCCTGCTCTGGGTATTCCACATAAAAGCAATGCATGACGCGCGGCCTCTCGTCACTGGCTTCCTTCCCTCGGCATGTGTTCAGGCTCATCCGCGTTGTAGCATGTATCTGTACTTCACTGTTACCGCCAGATGACATTCCACTGTGTGATGGCCACATTTTACCTGCATTCATCAGTTAGACATTTGAGTTATTCCCATTTTTTGGATACTAAGGTTAATCTGGCTAAACATTTCTGTATATGTTTTTATGTGGACGTACATTACATTTCTTGTTAGGAGTGGGACTGCTTGTCCTGTAACTGTTTAGGCTTTTGCGTTTACCTAACTGATTTCCAAAGTGGCTGCACCATCTCCTGGTCCACCAGCAGTGTGTGAGGAGCAACTCCCCTTTCTTGTCGCACTCTCTCCTACTATGACCGTCCTCCTAAGAGTGAAGTGGTGTTTGATTGTGGCTTGAGTTGCATTTCTCTAGTGTCTCATGCTGTTGAGCATCTCTCATGTGCTTATTGAGAGATGCCCATTCTAGTGTTATGCCATTTTTAAATTAGACTATTTAGATTCTTATTATTGAACAAAAGTGTTAAAAATACATTCTTTATTACATATTTGATTTGTCACTAAATATATCACTTTTATCTGTTTAATACATTTAATACATAAATAATATATCTGTTTAATATCAGTGTATATTCTATATTAGACTTTGTTTGAAAATAAAGGTGTACTGCTTAAAAACAGGAAGATCTTACGGACTAGTCCGTAAGTTGGTGCCTGGGGAGTGTTTTTAATGGCTCCTGGGCAGACAGACCGAGGTCCGAGTATGTGGGGCTTTGAAGGCCCTGCTAAGGGGCCAGCATCACCCACGGAGAGAAGCCACGCACAACTTCTAAGGAGCAATGTCAGAGCCGCTCTGGTTCAGAAAGTCAGGGCCACTGAACAAGTAACAGACATGAGAAGAAAATACCCTTTTTAGCTTGCTTCCGTGTCATCCATTCAGAGGAGAGAGTCTTCTGTACTCTAAGGCAGAGTCCACAAACATGCTACCCGTTGAAATGTGACAAACTGAGGGATGAAGAGAATGGACATCTGTTCAGAGAAATGCTCTCAGAGGCTTTAGTTTCACTAGTGAATGTAGTAAGACACATTCTGTCTGTTTCCATGTTCTTAAAATAAATAAGTTCCTAAAAATAGTAGACTTTTCAAACAGATAGTCTTTAATTCCATAGCTCCCCAAACATCTTTGCCTTCGCTGCTCTGGGTGCCCAGGCACTGACGTCTGGCGTGGCCCTGTTTCTGTTGTCACAGGAGTGAAGGCATTCAGCTGCAGCGTCTGCCACGCGTCGTTCACGACCAACGGCAGCCTCACCAGGCACATGGCGACGCACATGAGCATGAAGCCCTACAAATGCCCGTTCTGTGCGCAGGGCTTCCGCACCACAGTCCACTGTAAGAAGCACATGAAGAGGCATGAGCCAGGGCCCTCCACCGGGCTGGCCAGCGGAGAGGCGGAAGGAGGAGGTACTGTCCGCCTGTGATCCACGGCTCGTCAGCCACAGACGAGCCTGGTGATGAGCTAGTGTACAGATTGCTTGTAAAGTCAGTTAATTTTTTTCTGATTATGAAAGCAATACCTGCTCTTTGAAAACAGATTCATAGAGGCCCAAAGAGGAAACGTCATCTGGCCAGTCACCACTCGCCAGGCCAGTAACACCACTGCTCGCCAGTATCCCCTCCACACAGACACCACATGCAGGGAGCGGTCCTAGCCCAGCAGCGCTGTCTGTGGTGGTGTTACCCACACAGTCTTCCTTCCCCTGATGTCACCGCCATGCTGGGTGGCCGCAGACACAGATGTGCCGCACTTCCAGTGGCTCCATGCATCCCATCGTCTGCTCTCTCTTAGTTTCCCATTGCCGGGTCTGTAGCTTTCTCTAGCCTTGCTCTGCGGCAAGTGACACCAGCATTGTGGTGTGCGGCAGCCCTGGGCACAGTTGTGCCTCCACCTTCCCTTTCTCATTGACTTGACACAGAACGCTGTAGTCAGTCGCTGCACAAGCCGATGTGCCCGCTTCCCACCCCGGGCCAGGGGGCTGTTTTGTGCTCACACTCTCCCTCCTCAGGTGGTTTCTTTCTGGCAAGTCCCCAGGTGGGTCCCAGCGTGGGAGTGCACATGCTGTGCGCCTGGGCACGGGACGCACACACCGTGTGAGTGTACGACTGCCGTCCGTCTGTGTGCAGGGTGCCCTGTGCTAACTGGGGTGCGGGCCTGTTGGCTTTCTCAGTAGACTAGTGGTGGCAAAAAGTCTTTACCATCTCAAAGAGAACTTAATTGAGTTACTAATTTTAACATTCCATACTTGTTTTGTTAGAAACTTAATTTTTTATCAGGATTTGGTCCTTTTCCTGTGTTTTGTTTAGATGTGTGTGTGGAGGAAGAGGAAGAAAATTCCGAAAGAAGCGCATCTAGAAAGGCCCGTGCCGAGGTCATCACCTTCACAGAGGAGGAGACCGCGCAGTTGGCCAAAATCCGGCCACAGGAGAGTGCTACCGTGTCCGAGCGGGTCCTCGTGCAGTCGGCCGCCGAGAAGGACCGCATCAGCGAGATGAAGGACCGGCACGCGGAGCTGGAGGCCGAGCCCAAGTACGCCAACTGCTGCTCCTACTGCCCCAAGAGCTTCAAGAAGCCCAGCGACTTAGTGAGGTGAGCCAGGGGCTGGGCGGATGTGGCTCACGTGGGCTTTCCATCATCTTCACTGCAGAAAGGGACTTAGTCCAGCGCAGATACTTTGAGAGAGAGACCACATTCACATAACTCCTGTTACAGTATATTGTTACAATTTTTCTGTTTCATTATTAGCTGTTAATCTCCTACTGTGCCTGATGTATAAATTAAGTTTTATCATAGGTGTGTATAAATAGGAAAAAACAGTGAATGTAGGTTCAGTACTGTCCATGGTTTCAACCATCCACTGAGGGTCTTGGCACGTGTACCGTGCAGATAAAGGGGAGCTGCTGCAGTAACAAAAAACAGAAAATCCCTGACTGGGGAAGCCCGGTGCTAAGCCTGTGGCCCGCAGAGCAGCAGCCATCCTCCCACCCACAGGACGGCAGCCTGCGGGGAGAGCAAGGGCACAGCGCCCAGCAGGTTCAGGGCAGAGGAGGCGCCGCCCGCAAGGCCGAGGGTCGGCCGGGTCGGTCAGGTAGTGGCGGGCGCACGGTCATGCCCAGCAGAGTGCAGGGCTGGGCACCGGGGTGTGGGGAGCAGCGGAAAGGGCCCTGGGCGTGTCGGGCAGCAGGAGGAAGCCAGGTGGGCGTTACCTCGTAGCGGCAGGGCTGCCCTGTGCGGGAAGGGGCGCGCGCACTTGCCGTGGGAGAGAGAAGTCGTGGGGGGCGGTGTAAGGCGAGTAACAGCAGGAAGCACTGTTAGGATGCGAAGGCGGCAGCAGACCACCTGCTCCTCCTCGGCTCTCAGGGCTCCAGGGCTCGGGGCTCATCCGGTGGGCGTGGGAGGCAGCCGCAGCCCCAGGTCCCCAGGGCGCGCACGGTGCGCCGGGAGGAAGCTAGGAGGTGGCCGCTGTGATCTGGGTGGGGGGCGGGGGATAGGACACGAGGACGGCCACCTGGGGTGAGGCTCGGGGCGCAGTGATGAGTCTGGAGGCCAGCCCGGCACGTGCCCGGCGCAGAGGACCTGGTGAGCCAGCAGCAGGGGGCCAGTGTGGGATCCTGATGGGGGCCTGTGCTGGGCACGGGTGCCGTGGGACCGGCTGGGCAGCGCTCGGGTCCCCGTGCCGCCGCAGGCCCCGCAGGGCTTTGGCCTGTGGGTGGTGCTGATGAGCAGGCAGGACAGGAGGTCAAGGAAGCAAGAGACGGCGGGTCCACTTTGTGCTAATGAGGCCGTTATGCCCAGAGGGGCAGGAAGGCAGTGGCTGGACAAACACGGAAGCGGGCACGTCCCCAGGGCCCAGGAGCCGCCTGCCGGCATCGGGGAGCAGGAAGTGCGGCCCAGCCTGACAGCCGACAGCTTGCGCCCAGGCTGCCCTTCTTTCTGAAAGCGTCGGAGGCCAGGCTCCCTGTTCCGTGCCGAGCAAAGGTCATGGGGCAGCGGAGCCCCGCCACGCCCTCGGCTGTGCAGCCAGCAGCCCACCCCCCAGAGGCGCCGCTCCCGCGGCCTCGTGCGCGCTTCGGAACCGCCCCACGCCGCGGGCGTCGGCTCGCGCGGTCCCGTCTGACGTCGTGCGTCGCCGAGGCTCCGACAAGTCCGTGGGCGGCACCCGCGGCGGCTTCACCCTTCCGAATGGCAGCGGCGGGTTCTGCCGCGCGGGCGCGCCCAGCCCCACGGTGAGCACCTGGCCTCCGGGCTGGGGAGGCCGCAGGAGCGTCACAGCCGAGGGGCTCCGCGTGCCCCCCCCCCCCCCCCCCCCCGACCCTGTCGCCAGACCAGCCAGCTTGCAGCGGGTCATCAGGCTGTCGGGGCAAATGGCGTCTCATTTAATCGGCTCCTCTAACGTTTGCGCCGAGTGTGGGCGGACGCCTTTCCGCGCGGCTTTTGGCCGTGCGTGTTTCTTCTCTGAGCTGCCTGAGCCCTGCCCATTTTATACTGCGGTATTCCTTGTCTCCTTGCTGATCTGTAAAAGCTCTTTGAATTTGAGGAAAGACCCAAAAATAGGTCTGATGGATTTTTTTGCCCTCTTTTGGATTTGTTTTTGGTGGTTTTTATAGAGAGAGAAGCTTGTTTTATTTGGCCCAATTTATTCAGTACAGAGCAGCACACAATTTTTACTTACGGATAGTTGTAAGTTTGAAATCATGAAGTTTGTAAATGTGTGTAACATTAAAAAGAAAAACTCTCAATTGCAAATACTTTCTGGTCAGGCATGTTCGAATCCACACTGGAGAAAAGCCATATAAGTGCGATGAATGTGGGAAGAGCTTCACTGTCAAATCCACACTGGATTGCCATGTGAAGACGCACACAGGTAAGCACCCCGCGGTATTCGTGGATGCCTGTCACATTTTATGTCTGTTGTGTATTTTGTATACACAAATAACTTCCAGAATTACAGAAAGCTTAAAAATCAGGAATCACAAAGAAATGGATATAAAAGATTTGTGGACATGGGGAAAATGGCCTGCGTGACCCCGAGGAATAGGAGCCAGGCCTTGCGCGCTGAGCCGTAGTTTCCCTGTGTTCTTAGTCGGGCTTTGGGGCCTCTGCTGACGTGACCACCTCGGTCTCACCTCAGCTGAAGAGATTTGGTTTGTGGAGGAGTCATAAAAACAGGGGATTATTGTTATCTGGTAGCAATTATTTTATGTGGGAGGAAATCAAAAGGGAAAATAATTAATGTGCAGTTTTCATGGCCATTTTCTTCATGTTATTTGAGGACCTGAGGGTTAATTGTCCTAATTAAACTACATTCAGCCTTCCCTTCCTGACTTCACCTCCTGTGCCCTGGTGGCTAGGCCGGCTCCGCACTCCTGCCGTGTTGGAATTCCCTGCCCCACCGCCAGCCCCTCTCTGAGCCTCCGGTTCCTCCTGTGGGAAGTGGGGCTAAGAGTAGTGCCCCCCTATTGGGAGTTTAAACTGCTTAGAAAAATGCCACATGGAAAAAAACTCTCAGTAAATGGAAGAGTAGTTATTGTGATTCATCAGGTTGTAACTCTTAACTAATTTATATTCTTAATGTTTGCCTATAAGCAGAATTGACCAAAAGAATACAAGTGGAATTTCACACATTTATGTAAAGCGCTATGATTCTTTCCTGACGGGTTAATACTTAAGATTAAATGGCCAGACACATGGCCTCACGCAGCAGGCCTCTTCTGCGGGCAGCTCTCCTGCTGTTTCACCAGGCTCCGTGTGTGCTGGGGGGGTCAGGAGGACCAGCCCGCCTACCCTCGCGGTGCCGGGTCCAGTGTGCAGACTCGCCCTGGGCAGGTGCCGGCAATGTTGGGATTCAGTGTTGTCTCCCAGGCTAAGGAATAGAAAGAAAAGTCTTTAGCAGTATTTTTCAGAGCTTCATTCTCCACTCTGAGTTTCTGGGGTGACTTCAGAGGCCCTGAGCAGTATTAGGGTACCGGGCCTCCCAGGTCCTAGGGTGAGCCCTGGTGTGCCCATCTCTGATGCACATCAGTATTGCGTCCCGGGAGCAGTAGAGGAACACAGAGCCAGGACACTTGCCTCCACCTGGAGGCACTCCAGGGCCGGTCTGCGCTCAGGGCAGGGCCTCAGGTCTGCATACATGGCCTTTGACACACACTGTGCGCATCAAAAGGACTAGTGTCCCAGGAACTGGGTATGCACTGCCGGGTGCACGGCTCTGCGAGCTCAGGGCACTTTCTCCCAGGCGGTGTCTCTATGTGCTGGTGTCTGGGGCGCCCCTTCACGGAAAGGAAAATAGAGGATGCTCAGCTGGGAGTGTGCGCTTCGTGGCCAGAGAGGGATGGCAGCCGTGCAGGGCTGGGCCATTCAGTCACCTGCCGCAGGGCCCCTTGGGGCGCAAGACACCATGAATGCCCATGTGCTGTGATGGGATTCAATCCAGACGGTCAACTATGTACTTTTCTTACTTCTAAGTTTCTACAGCAGCGTTATCCCATCCCTAACGTCCTGTAGGAGAGACTCTCCTTGAAATGTGTGGGGCCTCTGAGTGCGCGCGGCCCTGTCCTGCGCCCCTGGCTGATTCTTGGCCGACCTTTTCGCAGGTCAGAAACTCTTCAGCTGCCACGTGTGCAGCAATGCCTTCTCCACGAAGGGAAGCCTGAAAGTGCACATGCGTCTGCACACGGGAGCAAAGCCTTTCAAGTGTCCCCACTGCGAGTTACGCTTCCGTACGTCTGGACGGAGGAAGACTCACATGCAATTTCATTACAAACCAGACCCGAAGAAAGCCAGGAAACCGGTGGCCCGAAGCTCACCAGAGGGTCTCCAGCCTGCCAGCCTCCTCAGCTCGTCCTCCGCGGACCCTAACGTGTTCATCATGAACAGCTCTGTGCTGACGGGGCAGCTGGACCAGGGTCTGCTTCAACAGGGGCTGGTGAGCCAGGCTCTGCTCCCCGCGCCCGTGGCAGGTGAGCACCGGGCTGGGGGCCGGGGGCTGGGCCTGGGCCGGGGCGGGGCCGCGACTGGCCGCCGCACACATGTGCCTCCGAGCAGCTGCCCCAGGAGGCAGGGGGAGGGGCTCTCGCCCGGGCCTGGGCCCCGCCCGCCTCCCGCTCCTGCCCCCCGCAGCGCTACTTGGTGTTAGCTCAGTGCTCCGCGCCTGCTGCCGCTGGCCCTCCACTTGTTTCCTTCTCGACATTCTCACAGATTTAACAGTGAGGTGTGCAATTCATGCTGCTCATGAACATTGTCTAAAATGCTAGAGTTTTCTAATTGCTGCTGGGCCACACAGTGCTTGAACAGCATTAAATTTTAGCCAATAGGTTTTTTTTGTGTACTTCAAATAGCAGCAAATGTTAATAGCTCTTAGATGTCTCATGTGGCTTGCTTTCAGTTTATGTGATCTGTGGCTTGATTAAAGCCTAATAACACGATATTATTATTAGTTTTAAGTCTTGGGCTAATCAATGTAATCTCTTTGAGCCTGGTTTCCTGATATGTTTAAAATGGATAATGTTATTACCTATTTCACAGAGTTCGTTTTGTGATGATTAAATTAGATAATACATGTATGGTATAAAGTAAATAACAGTATTATTCATTACCTACATCATACTGATATACATATAAAACTTATGTATTTAAAATACCTTATACACATGAAATTTTTCTATTTAAGAAGTTTTCTGATAGCCATTCGTGTTCTGTCTCTGCAGCTGGTGGCGACTGGACGGTGTCCTTGACGGACGGAAGCGTGACCACTCTGGAAGGCATACAGTTACAGTTAGCTGCCAACTTGCTTGGACCAAATGTTCAAATTTCCGGAATCGATGCCTCCAGCATCAATAACATCACGTTACAGGCATGGCACCTGCCCTGGTTCTCCGTGCCTCCCTGTAGGCTCTCTGGTAGTCAGCGTGCCGTTTTCATTGTAAGTGTCTGTTGCTTTTCAGATCGATCCAAGCGTCTTGCAGCAAACATTCCAGCAGAGCAACTTGCTTGCTCAGCAGCTGACAGGGGAGCCCGGCCCGGCCCCGCAGAACGGCGCTGCTCAGGCAGCAGACGGTACGGTCCCAGCCAGCGTCGTCATCCAGCCCGTCTCAGGCCTGTCCTTACAGCCCACGGGGACATCTGCCAACCTGACCGTAGGCCCTCTGTCTGAGCAGGACTCCGCGCTGAGCTCCAGCAGCAATGGTAGGAGCCATTCACAGTGTTGATTTTGTCCACCAGAGTTTCAGCTTCTTGCTTAGAGTCACATATTGGATTTGAGGGCACTCTGCCGCCATTTTCTCCTCTTTGTAAAGCTCAACAAATGAATCAGGTGCCTGAAGGATAAAGTAAGCTTTTCTCGGGGTAAATGGTGTTAACCGGGTGTGTGCGCGTGGAGTGCTGCCTCACGGCAGCAGTTTGGTCTGTGGACTTCCTGGTCCGCGTAAGGCTTTCTTGTTTGTTTCGATGAAGGAGGTAGAGATGACTAGTGCTGTATTTTGAATCTTTCTCTTTTTGAAATGACAGTTTACTAAAATGTTTCTTAAATTTAAAAGGAGAAAATTATTCTTTTTTAAGCCCAGCTTTGTTTTGTTTCATAACGATGACCAGGGACCCAAGACATCTCTCAAGCGATGACCTCCCAAGGCCTGGTGTCTACCTCCAGTGGCCCCCACGAGATCACTCTGACCATTAACAACTCCAGCCTGAGCCAGGTCTTGGCTCAGGCCGCGGGACCCACGGCTGCGGCGTCCTCCGGGCCTCCCCAGGAAATCACCCTGACCATCTCTGGTAGGTCGCTGCGGGTCTCACGCGCCCTTCCATCTGCAGTGTGAGTGCACCTTCCTGATGTTTCTTGTTCTGCAACATTGAGCTGTGCATAAACCAGAGGTCGATAAGTGTCTACTTTTTGTGAGAAATTCAAGTTTAGTGAAAATAACATAGCATTCAAGCCCAACACAGAAATGAAAAGTGGTAGCTCCACATGCCACTTCCAGTTTGAGTTCTGTTCAATAAAGCTTCATAATTCTTGCTCATGCTCCGTTCAACTGAAAGAATGTAATTTGTGTAAACTGTGTGTGCACCTGGACATTAGACACCTGATCTTTTGTCTTCCTTGAGTCCCACTTAGATGACATAGGAGACTGTTAAATATGATAGAGTGCTGAAAAGTAGGTAAATAGGTAAATACCCTTTGGCAGTGTGGGTCACTTGAAATTGGCAGACAAACCCTGTGTGTCCATTACCAAGCTAACACAGGCCCTGTTTCAGGCTATAACGTGCAGTCAGATTTTTCTCTGTTGTATCACCGACTCTCACGCTTGCCCCGCCTGCGTTAGTCTGGAGCGTATTTTACAGGCATACTTTTGCCCATGTGCTTCTTAGCTACAAACTGTTTATGTCAACCAAGAGTCATTTTAAATTTAGCAACAATTTTTATGATGCTTTCTATGTGCCGAGCACTATTCTAGTAACTTTTACAAATATTAGCTCATTAGTATCAATTCATTAAAGCCTCATAACAGTCTTAACCTCTAGCAGGTTATTGTTAGAAATAAGAAAAACTCTCTAGGAGTTGGAATAACCTCCCTGAAGATGTGGTGTGACCATGGAGGGAGCAGCCACGTTTTCCCTGAAAAATACCCAAAATAATGGTGGACAGAATAGTGGGCCCACCCAGCCATCAGAGTGATCCAGAATGGGATTATGTTTGTTTCGGTGAGATTTCTGTAAAAATTATTGGACTACGAGGGAAGTTACTTAGAAGGAAACCAGAAACTTTATTTTTTGAGGTTACTTTATTTCTTTTAGTATATAAGAAATTTGAGGAACTGTTCTTGGATGCAGCTTTGCTTTTGAATGATATGCAGTGATTTTTAGATGCTATTGGGCAACAGAAATTAACTTTGAATTTTGTATAGTTCAGTGACCTTCCTCTTTTCATTATGTATGCATCTGAGTTGTAGCGCCAGAAGTGTAGGTAAGTCATTTTGAGAAGACTGCTTTGTTCAGCAGTTGGCATCATCTGAGTGTTCTCGGGGTGTGAGGCAGGGCGCCGGGGCTGTGCGAAAAATCACAGTGCAGGATTCTCGCTTCTGGTTCAGAAAGTGTCATCTCTTTGGTTTGTGGATTGAGCTTCTGTTTCTCTTGTGTTTTCCTATTAATGATCCTTTAGTTATTTTGTTGTTTAACAGTGTATTCAAAAGGGTAGGTAAATCTAATTATTTTTAAAATTTGGCTTAAAAAAATTACCCTGTGACAAATTTTTTAATCAGTTGATGAAATGAGGTTTGCCCCAACTTGGACCTTAAGATTTCTTATTTTCTCAATTCTCATTATTATGCATAATGAGAATTGGCTACAGTGACTCTAAGTCAACATTTCCTTATCCTGTTCTGAAAAGGTGTGAAGCTTCTACTTTGTGGCCCTCTGTTGAAAGCATCTCGATGTGCTGTAGAAGTTTTCAGTCATTTTGTAGGATGTTCTTTTGTCTGTGAATGCATAAAATTATAAATGCCTAAGGATGGTAGAATGCCCCTGTTACTTCAATTAAGTATTTCAGACTTGTAGTAATTCATAAATCACTTGAGACAAAAATTAAGCATGGCGTAAAAGGCAAGGATGGTCCTCAGTCCCTGCAAATTATCGAGTACACATACAGTAAAAATCCCCCTACCTGATGATTTTAGCCCAGTTACTAATAAAAGCTGTGTCAAACAAAGAAGTGATACCTGCGTCCTTTGCACATTCATCTGCAGGTATTTCGAATGGGTCTGCTCTGCTGATAGGAATTCTACCACCTTTTATTTTGCCCATATTCCCACTCATAGTGCACAGCTTCATTTCTTCCCTCTCTCCCTTTGGGAGGGCATGGGACTGGTGGTCCGTGTAAAGCAGAGAGAGATATCGTTTTGTTTTTCAATGTTTTTTCCCCTCCAGTTTTGTAACTTTTCTTGCTTATACCTAACTTGACAGCAGATTTTTAAGAAGCAGCTTGTCTTTGTCAGGTCTTCCTGAGGTATTCAGTTTGGTTTTCACTGAAACATCGACAACAGGTTTTTTTAATTCTCATGTTCATTTGTTTCCATTGTAGTTGGTCTTGTTGCACAGTTAAGATAGCTGAGGAAGCTGGCATGCGCGGGTTCAGAGCCAAAAGCCGATGGCTCTTGGTAGGAGTACACCACAGGCACACTTGTGTTTGAGTGTGTACTTTGGGGCATCCAGGGTGACGTGCTGGCAGGAAACCTCATGGGGAAGCCACAGCGTCTGCTGCTTCCAGAAGCCACCTGGGTGGAGGCCAGCTAAGCGAGGCCTAGTACCATTTCACAGCGTCCCTTTGAGCCATTTAAACGCGTCTTTGTGATGGCTAGCGGTCCACCAGGTAGTTAGAGCAGAACTCTGAGAAGGCACTTGAAAATACTTGGCAGCTTAAGAAGTATAAGCAAATACTTTGATTTAAGGGAATGTATTTCATGGGGTTTTTTTTTCTATAATATTATTAAAAATGAAATAGCTTTCATTTTCAACAAGATGTTATTATGTGTTTACCACACTTGCCAATATGTAGATTAACATATTACTTTCAGATATCACAATATTAATCTCCATTTAGGTCCAGATCTTATGCAACACAATTCTAATGGAAGTAGTGATCTAAACAGAAGCGTAAGGTTGTCAGCACCTGCAATCAATAACCAATCTACAGGTGCCACCTTAACGATAAGCAGTGATCAGCTTCTCTCACAGAGGGGAACAGTGAACTCAGGCATGCAGCTAATGATTTGGCCATGGAAGACCCTAGAAGATACCCTAGTTAAAGGGCTGTGTGGCACATCAGTGGAAAGAATCAACCATCTTTTAGCATGAAGATGTGTTGGCCACATGTCCCCTCATATTTAATAGAGTTCCACAAGATGAGTGGCTTCTCTGTAACTCAAGGGTATAGAATTCTCTCTAGAGTTGCCAACCAATTAATAATTCTACCTTTTAAGGAATGAAAAGTAAATAATCTTATCCACATACACAAGGCATTATACATTTATGCAAAGCTGTGTGTTGGTGACTCCGTCCTGAAACTGCCCCTTCTCGTCTGGGCTGGAACCTGTCAGCTCGTCGCTTCTGCTCTGCAGTGGCACTTTCCCGACACCAGCTGGCAGTAGGAGAACGAAATTAAAAGGACATCTTCCTAAGGGTTGAAGTATAGACCTTTAAAAAAAATAAAAATAAGTGAGCCCAGTTAAAATAAAATGAGCTCCAGTAAATTAAATTGCAGCTTCATAAGTAGACATTAACAGTTTAAGTTGACACACTAATCTGGTTTTCTTTACCTTGTAGAGATTTCATTAATTTCTTAGCCTTCTTATTTTCCAACTCCATATATACTTTTGGAGAAAAAATTTAATCTTTAGATACACTTGTAAGCTAGATTTTTTTCATGCTTAATTGAAATGCTTTCTTATTCAGTAATCCACTTATTCAGTAAAATATTGTAATGTGTACTATGTGGTAAGAATTATACTAAATCTGGGAACATAATACTGAGCAGGGCAGACATAGTGTCCATGCATTTTGGATCCCTGAAATAATTAGGAATTCTATTGAAGTAGCCATAAAGCAATGTAAAATTATAGCAGAAGCATATATAAGGGAGAGAGAATGGTGCCAAGAACAGGTAATGGAGAATTTGGCCCAGTCTGGGTCCATGTCTCTGTAGATGTCCGGGCTGAGAGGAGAGAGGCCTGCGAATGTGGGGAGTGTTTCCCAGGGAGGGGTGTGGGGCTCTGCGGCCCGGGGCGGCTTGCTGGACTTGGGGAGACCCATGAGGCAGGTGGTGTGCTGCAAGATTTAGCTGGAAATCCAGGGAGGCCGCGGGCATCTGAGAGCCTGGGAGGAGCTCTGGGTCCAGTCCTCGTTTGCAAAAAGGTGAACTGAGGCCTGAGTGGTGAAGACTTGTGTCCAGCGCACGTGTTGACAGAGCTCGGCAGATCCAACTCAGGATGCAAGGCCAGTGTCGCTGGCACTGAGACTCTGCCCTCTGGGTGTCACCTTGTCACCTTTGATCTGCCTCTGTTCCTTGCTTGCCCATTTGCTTGCTGAATTTGGGTTATAGAACCTAAGTCTTTTCTATTAATTTGAAATAAGAGAGACTTCTTGTTTGTTCTGCTTTTCAGTTAAGGAGAATTTTGCTTTACATTCTAATTGACTATGACTCCAAGCTAGGACTTTCAGGTTATCGTTTGGTCTGTGATAGGCAGGACAAGGACATCTGAAGTGCCCTCACATACTATTAAAGTTACATGGCAAACTTTCTATGAAAGTCATGGTATATTATATCTTTTTTTTAAAGGACTAGACTTTGTATTCTTGCCTATCATCTCTAAAATTCTACTTATAGGCTGTGAGTTTATCACCTTTCCCACTCTGCATGGTGCATGTTGAACGTGGAAATGTATTTCTTGTGCGTGGGTCGGAGTACGTGGCTCTCTTGCTCTGGTGCGAGCCTGTTCTGGCAGGTTGGGGTCTGTGCTCCCTCGCGCTGCCTGCACTGCGGGGCATACTGGCCGTCAGTGCTGGCGTCCTCGTGTCCCCGGAAGCTCTCATTGACATCTTCCATGAGGCTTTTGCAAATCAGTAGAAAGACAAGTACAGTTTTAGGTGTTTTCATTTAAATGGAGTGGTTTTTTTGTACCACTGTCTGATCCTGGATGTTTGCTACCACAGCAGATGACTTAATTTAAAATTGGGGGTGTTCTCATCACCACGGAGAAAGTGGGTGCAGTGAGAGCACATGGACGGCGAGGACTCTGTTTGCTGCCAGCATTTCTTTAAACCACTGTCTCTGCTCAGTTAGACATAAAGTATTTCACCTCATGAAGCTGTGCCCCCAGATTCCCAGGGAGGGTCTTGCACGCGGGAGGAGGTGCTCAGGGCAGTAGTGTTGACAGCGACAGGTTGTGTACAAGGCTACTGGTATTGTGCACTGATGTTTGTTTAAAAACAGCAAGCATACCACTTTTTCTTGGTTTAATTTTCTTCTTTCCTTTAGACTTGCTGTTTTAGAACCAGCTGAGAACATTTCACTCTTTGAAGCCACCTCAGCTTAATTTGGTGCCTTATTTTTTGTTTGTTTGCTTGTTTTTTAAATTTTTTGAGGGATTTGGTGATACCATAAAAGAGGAGCTCATAATTTAAAAACATTAGTTTAATAATGTAATATCAGCTATTACAAGTATCAATAGCAGGATTAATTTTATATGATCAGGTTAGTTGTATTATTTGGCATCTGTGAATATTCCTGGATATAGAAAGAGATTCTTCATATGTTGAACCACTCAGTCCTTGATATCAAGCAGATACCTTTACAGAGGTTTGCACACTCTGTTAGCACTGGCCGTGATAAAGTAGCTGGTCCCTTCCAAAAAGAGATGGCATCTTAATGGGCAGTATTTATCTTAGATCCAAAGTCAGCCCCAGACCCAGCTTAAGAGCACACCAGTAGGAATTGATATTAAGCTGGCTTTGTTTGAGATTAAATTCGCCTCTTCTAAGATAAACACTAAAATAAAAACTCAGCCTTGCCAGGTAACACTTGCGTGGCCAGTCGTTGATTTCAGAGCATCATGAGTGTGCCTGTGGCTATTATTTTTAATTCTCTGTGTGAACAAGGCTTGGTAAGTCTTAGCAATCTGGGGGCATCTCTGGCTGTTTGTACCTTAACCAAAGGCACTGAAACCTGTTAGGGGTTTGCAAATAGGGGAAGCGTGGCCGGCAGCAGAGGGTTCACATGCAGGGCAAGAGCACATGCTTCCAGTCAGATGTGGGGTGTGGGCCAAAGGGCGTTCCAGACAACATGCAAGACAATTTCTGACACAAGTAGTTTTCCCAGAAAATGGTCGAATATGATGTGACTTCCGTTTCAGAGGCAGAAAATTTAATTAATGGAGGCTTGAAATTGAGCACAGCTTTTTAAGTAATTCATCTCAAATTGGTATTATTTTTTTGTTCTTCTCTGATGCCACTTTTAAAATAATTTTGATGAATAACCTGAGTTCTGCTTTAGTGAAAGAAAGACCAATTCTTTACTAGTTCCTTGTAAGTTTATTTTAGCCTTCGTTTCTTCTAGATTTAAGTGTGATCAGTTGCTTATTTGCCAACAGCTCAGAAATTTTCCCATTTCCCATTTCTGGGTGCCTTTTAAAATTGAGGACATTCTCCCCACTTTTCATCCAGAATGAATGGTCAGACTAAGGCTTCTCTCCTCTTCATACCACCACCTCCCCCACCTTTCCTGCCACATTTTTGTTAATCTTAAGAAAAATTATCTCATATCTTTTAAACTATTATGAAACCTTCCAAAATTATAGGTACGTTTCCTTAAAAGTGGTGAAAACTTATCCCAAAAAAGATTTAAAACAGCTACGTTTGTTGAACTTACAGAATTGATGACTCTTTTGAAGGCTACCATTTTTGAGTCAGAATCTAGGACTTAGACTGTGTGACCTATCCTAGAGGAATAGTGGTTTCAGAGAAAATCAGTGGAACTCAAAGTGAGTCTATGATGTTTACTTAAGTACTGAACCTTCATTTTCATGTTAAGAGTATTTAAATTGAATTTAAAATTGTGGCTTCTAGAGCTTTGAACAAATCTTTTATATTGAACCAAGGTAATGATAATTTGAATTAGTTACTTCATTTTATGCTTAAGAACATTTCCAGTTTTCTGTTTTATCACATGCTCTTTTCCACCGAGTTCTACTTGACCTGGTATCATCCTGTTTGGGAAAATCTCTGGAATTGAAAGCATTGCTAAGGGATCGTTCGCCACACTAATTTGAAGTGTGATCTGAGTTTAGTCTCCCCACTGAGCTTTGTGTCAGGATTCATTTTAGGTAAATAAGCACACAGGCTTCTGTTTTCTCTTTAAATTTGTGCAACACTGTCCTGGCCCTTCTTCTATGTTAGTCATCAGGGAGCCAGAAATGCCTTCATGGGGGAGGGGAGATCTCTGGTTGCCTTATTCTGGGAGTTGGGTGAGGTTTAGAGTCGGCCTTCCAGGTTGGCACTGTGCCCCTTAAGCTTTCGCTTTGCTCTTCATAAACAGAGTCCTGGTGAGCCTCGTACAGCGTGCTTCTCCCAGGCCAGTGGGCGCACTGCCCGTCCAGCCATCCAGCCAGTCTGCCCCTTAGTGACCTTGACCGCACAGCAGCCCTTCTAGCTGCTCATCACCATGTTCCTCAGGATTCCTCTTTTTAATCTCCATCCACTCACACTACAGTCACACCTGCACATTTGCAGATTAAGGGTGTGTGGAGGCGACGTCAGAGGGGTGCAGGGCCACCCCATGTGCTGGTAACTGGGGTGCTCAGAGCATATGGCCTCCACAGATCCACACTCCTCCTCCCGACCTAGGGTCCTGGGAGTCCCCTCTGCAGAGCGGGGCGAGGCGGGAGGGCTGACGAGGTGGGCATGTAGCCCCGGTGGCCGCTGCAGAGCAGACTCCTCGCCCCTAATGGTTCTACTGCTTTTGAAGGTTCCAGGTCTGTGCAGCACAGTGTGGGACTCCGGGAGTGTGGATCTGTGGAGGCATTGTATCTGGAGGACTCCAGTTACAAGTAAGTAACCTGGCTCCCCACTGGCCCGGCTCCGAGCACGGGCTCTGGTGGATGCGGCCCAGGTCGCAGTGTAGTATTTCCAGGGGTCTTGTTCTGTTTTATTTTTAAACCTAGTTAGGAAATGGTATTTTGAGTTTCTTTAGTTATCATCTTGGTACCTCTAGCACCTCGCCCAGGGGCTGACATAAGTGGATGATAAACTGTGTTTCTCAGATGAATGGGAGGATAGACTATGAGACTGTGTGTGTGTTAGTGTGTATGTATGCACGCATGTGCATGTGTGTTAGGCTTACAAATGAAAACTTTAACAAATGGCTTGGTTGAGCTTGGATAATCCCATTCTAGCCCAACTCATTTGCTGGTAGGGTGCATGAGTTTCTGTTTTGTACAAGAAAAGTCCTTTCTTTCCCAGTTATGTTCCAGATACCTTCCTTTCTCTTATCATTGGCTACAAGGGGGAAATTATGAAAACGTTTTGTTGTCTTTCCAAAGAAAATTCAGCTGTCATGCGGGATAGTCAGTATTACAGGACAGCAAGAGGCTACCTGCCTGCCTCGGGACAAGTAGGTGCGCGGGAGGGGGTGCGGCCACGGGCAGGGGCGGCGGCTTCGGCACCAGGGACTGGCCTCTGCTCGCTGCAGCACGTCTGACGCCTCTCCTCGGGCTGTGCTCGGGGCCTGGATGGGAACCTGTCCTGGGGAGTCTTGTCTTGGTCTCCTTCTGCATTGTCAGCAGTGACTGGGGCTGGACGGCCACATTTCTACTCTTCTTTTACTGTTTTTTTGGTCTTTATTATACCTAAGGAGCAGAGTATACTTACGTGTAAAGAGATTTGAGACTACAAAAGCCGTGTCATAGAATTGGGGTCAAAGATTCTATGATTTCCTTGATGCAGTTTCAAAGGTGCAGGCAGCTGAAATGCTGCTCGGGACAGATCGGCCCCCTGATGAGAGCCGTCCCCCCCACCGATGAGAGCCGTCCCCCCCTGATGAGAGCCGTCCCCCCCCTGATGAGAGCCGTCCCCCCCCGATGAGAGCCGTCCCCCCCATGAGAGCCATCCCCCCCCTGATGGGAGCCGTCCCCCCCCGATGAGAGCCGTCCCCCCCCGATGAGAGCCGTCCCCCCCCGATGGGAGCCGTCCCCCCCCCATGGGAGCCGTCCCCCCCTGATGAGAGCCGTCCCCCCCCCGATGAGAGCCGTCCCCCCCCCCGATGAGAGCCATCCCCCCCCATGGGAGCCGTCCCCCCCCATGGGAGCCGTCACCCCCCTGATGAGAGCCGTCACCCCCCCGATGAGAGCCGTCCCCCCCATGAGAGCCGTCCCCCCCATGAGAGCCGTCCCCCCCCATGAGAGCCGTACCCCCCCTGATGAGAGCCGTCCCTCCCCCATGAGAGCCGTCCCCCCCCCGATGGGAGCCGTCCCCCCCCGATGGGAGCCGTCCCCCCCCGATGAGAGCCGTCCCCCCCCGATGAGAGCCGTCCCCCCCCATGGGAGCCGCCCCCCCCATGGGAGCCATCCCCCCCTGATGAGAGCCGTCCCCATGCCGCTTCCTGGGAGGCGCCTGGCTCTTCCTTTGATCTCGTTTTGCCTCTTTTGTAGAGCTTAACACTACGGCGGGGAGCCTCCCTTCCAGCACCCCGCTGTCTCCGTCTGCCCTGTCTGCGCAGAACCTGCTCGTGTCTCCGTCAGCAGTGGGGGCAGATGCCAGCGTCACGCTGACCCTGGCCGACACTCAGGGCCTGCTCTCCGGGGGACTGGACACCGTCACGCTCAACATCGCCCCTCAGGTAAAGCGCTGCCCCGCCCGCGTGCTGGGTTGGGCGCCTTTCAGAGCGGTCTTGAGAAGCCTCATCGATCTCTGCTTTCCTGAATATATATTCTGAACATTTTCTTTCAGTTTTCAAGTGTTTTCTTTTCTGATTAATAAAAAAGTCTTATGTTAAATGCAAAAAGGGGAAAACAAGAAAATTCAAACACTACAGAAAAGTATTTTTTTAAAAACCCTCTACCCAAACATAACTATGATTAACATTTTAGTGTATATGTCCTTCTGAACCTTTAAGGATGTTTTAGAATTTTTACATAAACGAGTTCATGTATACATCATGTAGTGTAAATGTTCCCCCTCTTTCTGTGTTGTGAATATCTTCCCTATCAGTGATTTTAGCAGCACAAACATTTTGAATGGCTATACAGCATTTAGTTGTTTACGTGAGTATACTGAGGGGTGTTATATTGCATTCAAGGTTCCAGTAAATAGTTGTTTATACAAATTCTTGTGCCCTTAATCACTTATATCTGTAGGTGACTCCTGGTGGGAGATAAACTGGATTGAAAGGTGTACATTCTATATAAGGTTCTGAACTAAGATGCTGAAGACCTTTCAGGCTTGAATTAGAAAAATCATTGTCGTAAATTATGACTGATCATAATGAAGATTTACTATAATGAAGCTATGTCAGAGTTTTGGTAGCTGACCTGTCAAGGAGTTCCCATTCCTATATGCCTGTCCCCGGCTGTCGGAACAGCAAACACGAACAGCATGAGAAAGCTCGTCTGCCCTCCGTCCTTGCCCTGTCCTGGCCTCCGCGTCTCAGGCTCGCTGTGCAAGGAAGGTGTCCAGGGGAGGCACCTGGACCTGGAGCAGGGTTGGTTCTGTCCTGTCACAGCCACGTGCTGGCTGCTCCGGCTCTGGAACAGTGACCGCCCACATCTGGGTCTCGTCCTTCGCTCTGTACAGCAGTGGCACGTCCTCCGCTTCCCTCCTGGGGTTCTGATCAGCACAGCACAGATCGCTGTGGGCAGACGGCCCTCTCAGGGCCCCTCACGGAGGTGACCCCCCGCCCGCCCTGAGGGGACACAGGCTGCCCTGCAGGGGGCCCGGTCACTCACCTGGAGATGGGCTTCCACCTTGCCGTCCAGGCTCTGTGCCAAGGAGCCCAACAGCCAGGGTGGGGTGGCCCCCTTGCTGCCTCCGGGACCCCGCAGGGGCAGCCCCCACAGGCCGCGTCTCATTCTCAGCTGCCTTCCTTTCTCGAGGCTTAGCAGCATTTCTGCCACTGGAGGAAAGAAGGGTCTTCCTGAGTTTTCTATAGTGAACAACTGTTTAAATATTTTAACATTTATTTGTTCATATATATATTACTCAACACCTATATGTCATGGCATTATTATTACCCTTCTAAATATTAACAGTCAGCGTTTTAGAATTACTGTCGGAACAAAAGAAGCCACCTTAAGATAGAAGTCACTGGTGTATTTTTCTTAGATGCAGAATGTAGGCAGCTTGATTCTTTCGTGGTGAATCACTGTGTTTTCCTATTTCCTATCCATGGTTTTAGTCACTCCATCACAGGGCCAGATTCGGGTCATCTGTGATCTGGGGCAGGTGGGTGGAGGACAAGGGGAGGCTGGACAAAAGAATACTCATACTTACTTGCCATACAAAGAACGTATTTCCAGTCCAGGTGCATGACTCCATAAACTTAACTTGGTTAATTCAGCTTCGCTGCTAAAATACTTTTTTTACATTCACATGCTAATAACTATAAATGCAACCTTATATTCCACTCGCCATTTGAAAGTCTTAAAGCCTTAAATAGGTGCCATGCCACCTTACCACTAACCGTTACCGGCCAGAGTGTGGTTATGTTTGGGAAGGGACTACGGTCCTATGACATATGTTAGCCTCCAGGGTCATTGGTATTTTTCTCATTGTACGCTTTTAACTCTAGTAGTTAAACAAGTAGTCGTGTGGTAACAATGATTTAAAATATAAACTTTAATGAAATTTAATGCCTTTGAATAACTTGGGGGGGGGGTTGATCTGAAAAAGCCAGAAAACCATTTGTTTGTATGATTACAAATTTATTCTCTCTGTTAAATTATATCACTTTGAGAATTAATTATTCATTACTGTTAAAGTGAAAGTGCAGGGAGTAGTTCTGAACATTTGCTAGGTTCCATTTTTAAAGGCCGGGAGTGTCTGGCTAGGCCCTGCCCCTCCGTGCGCCAGCCAACAGGGGCCTTGCCGGCAGGGCTTCGAGCTTGGGGCTGGGGACTGTCCTGCTACCAGGAAAGGTTCTCCAAAAAGGGCTTCAGAATGAAATGTTAAACGTGGCCATGTCTGCGCTCTAGTGATCCGAAGGCCATCAAGTGGTACGAAATATAATATTAAAAATCTTCAACAGAAATTTTACAGCTTTTCTGTAGCTACTAAACTTCATTATACTTACACTGATTCAATACTCTTGAAAATGAGAAAACAGATCAAACCTTTCTTAGCTTTATGAGTGGCATTTTTAAAAATATAATAACATCTTTTTATTGCACAAGTAAAATCATTTTATTGTTGAAGTTAGTGAACATATGTGAAAATATCTGTAAATTCGTGAATTTTTAGGGTTGTTTACCATCATAAAAATCTGACCTGAAAATCAAAAGATGATTATGAGAAATTAACCAGTTTCTAATGATAAATGTTTGATAGAGGTAAGAGTTATTCACTAAGATGTAATATCAAATGGTTTAATTTCCCTTAAAATTACTCACAACATGTGCTACTTGAATTTAATGAGAAAATAAGGACTCTGAAATGGAGTAAAATGTCAAGAAATCAAATGACTCCACATTGTTCTCCAGAGCACATGAAAAAATCAGGGTTTCCTTAAAGGTACTGAGAGGAAACAGGAGTATAAGCATATAAATTACAAATTTTTAAAAAGTTACAAAAATAATATTTATTTATTGAGTATCATTTAAAAATTTTTTCTTTCTTTATGAAGTCCACAAAAGATAGTTGTTCTAAAAACAAAGCAAGGCAGTCTTAAATAATTTACTTAAATAATATTGAATATTTTATGTCCAAGGGTCAAAGTTGAGTCCATAACAGGAGAATGTTTAGAAAGAATACATTCTTGTAAGTCCATAATTAATTACAATTTAAAATTTGAAAGTAGCCCAACTATAGAAGAATATTATGCAAGATAAGTGGTCCTTCTGATGTGGAGCAAAACTAGTTTATTTAAAAATATCATTTGTTGAAGTGGAAGTTAAAGTGCAATGATGGGAAATAGACCTGCATTAAAAAGTACCTTTGTAGGGAAGTTATAAAAAACTAGTTAATGAGTTATAAAGATTTCTTTTTCAGTTGCAAAGCTGAGATGGGTTTTTCTTTCCAAACTTTGAACGCCAGCGGTGGTGGGAGCCAGGCTGCTCACAGTTGGGGTCACTGCTGGGCCACTGACTCTGGCAACTTTATATGGAAATAATGCAAACAGACACTTTAAAAATATTGAAGAAAGCAAAGTGATTTTTCAGTTCTTGTTCTGTAAACAAAACAAACTAATTGATTTATTCTTGAAGGGAATTCTGTTTATGTAAATTCTTGTAGAATTTTTTTTAACTCTATTAATGCAATTGGCCTGGTGCAGAACATTTAAAACTTGATATATTTAGACATGTAAATGTAATTGTGGAGGTTTTAATAGTTAAAATTTGACTTCAGGCTGAGCCAGAAATTGACAAGTCTCATTAAAGACTCTTAATGTGCAGAAAAGCCAATGCTAAGCAGCCGCCTTGGATTTTAGTTTAAGCGGACCTGTTTTCGCCCAGTTGGGTGAGGCCGTCCTAACTCATGCCCCACCGGCTTTCATCTTCCTACGGCTTCTCTTGCTGATCCTTATTGGTTCTAAATATCTGGACATTTTCATCAAGGCACAGGGTTTATTTTAAGTCTATTAAGAGTTGTATAGGTCAATGAAAGTATGAATTCCTAAGAAAAAATATATAGAGTACATGCAAATAGTAAATCAGGTTTATTTATAGGTGTTCAGTAGCAAGTCAAATATGTCAGCACGCCGTCAGTGTGGCCAACCCTTGGTCGTTTTTAAACAGTCTTTCCCAGATCGCACATCAGAATTTGGGTCTCACTGTCCAGAGTTGCCTCAGCAGTTGTGGTGGGGCTGGAATCTGTGTTACCCGCTTCCCTCCCGCCCATGGGATCCTGGCGCGGCTGCCAGGCCCCCACTCCTTGGCCGTGCTCACTTGCTTGACAGATTCATGGGCACTTGGGGAAGGAGAGCTACTGTAACTTCCACCTCAGTGTGTGTAACCGAATGTGACGAGGAAAGAAACACAGCCAGTGATGACAATAAAGCCAGAGAAAGTGGCTCTCAGGTGACACGGTGTTAGCAGATGCAGGTCAAGGGTGTATTTCATCAGATGCTTGCTTTTGAATGGGGGTGTCTGCATTTAGGGTACTTAATATTAGTCCTTGAAACATCAATGAGAAGCTGATAAATTATATTGTATTCAGGGTGTTCTTTAAATTAACCTTTTTATTTTGAGGCAATTGTGAGAAATAACACAGGCCCCGTGTGCTCTTTATCCAGTCTCCCCCTGTGGTAGCATCTTGCGAAACTGTAGGGCATCACTACCACGTGCTGTCCCTTTCACCACCACCACACAAACTGTGTCCCTCCCAGCAGGCCCCTCAGGCTACTCTAGGGCAGCCACACCTACCCCCCTGTCCCTGGTGGTGCAAATCTGTTCTTCATGTCAATGATTTTTTTCATCTCAGAATGAAAAGGAATTGTTATCCTCCTGATAAACCTGCATAAGAGTCTTAAATATCTTAGCTTTTGGCTAAGATAATATAGATTTTTTTGCGCCAACACTAGTTCTTACATGTGTCAGAATTTCTGGCCAGCAATTATATTTGTCTTGGATTAAATAAAATGAGATGTGAATTTACTAATTTTGATTGGCACCATTTTTCCAGATCGGGTGGTCTGATATGAGTGGTGACAGAAGACAGCAGCAGACACATAACAAAGAGCTCAGAAGTGACAGCTGTTGGAAAGCAGCCATATTCAGCTAGCTTCCCTGTGGAAGGGACATAATGAACGCGAAGCTTTATTGTACATGTAGGAACTTTGCAGTATATTCCACATGTGTGCAAAAAAATACTGACTGATAGGTGTATGGGGATGCCGAAAATACCATCGCCGAGTGGACGTGGGTTTTCATTTCTCTCGGACTTGCTGGTGTTGCTGTGCTTGACTTTCTGAGGACTTGCCAGCTTGGTTTCCAGAGCAACTGTACCATAAACGATCTTTAAATTATTACTGGGTTCTGTAATGTCACAGCCTCTAAACTAACCACTCTTTCCCAGGGCCAGCAATTCCCAGCCTTACTCACAGACTCCTCTCTCTCCGGCCAAGGGGGTACAGGTTCACCCCAAGTCATCTTCTTGAGCCACACCCCACAGCCATCATCTGCTTGTGAAGAAATCACCTACCAGGTACAGAAGATATGTTTTTATTCACGATCATTTGTAGTTTTTTATTTTTTTAAGAATTAAGTTTGTTTTAATTGAAGTATAATTAATATGCTGTCTTATATTGGTTTCAAGTATACATCACAGTGATTCAACACTTACGCACATTATAAAATCCTCAACCCCCCTGGCGTAGTTACTACCTGTCAGCACTGGAAGATGTCTCAGAATCACTGTCTCTATCTCCATGCTGCACTTCCGTCCCTGTGTCCAACTTAGATTATGATTGAGAATTTTTGTGCCCTATTATCTCCCTCCCCACTCACTCACCCCAAACCCTCTCCCATGGTAACTCCAGTCACTTCTCAATGTCTGTGAGAGTCTACTCCTATTTTGTTTATTTTATTTTGTTTTGATTTTAGATTCCACAAATAAGTAAAATCATATGGTATTTGTCTTTCTCTGCATGGCTTATTTCATTGAGTATAGTGCCCTCTAGGTCCATCCATGTTGTTGCAAATGGTGGGATTTCTTTTTTATGGCTGAATAGTATTCCATTGTGTATGTGTACCATCTCTTCTTTATTCTCTCATCTATTGATGGACACCCTGGTTGCTTCCATATCTTGGCTATTATAAATAATGCAGCAATAGGAATAGGGGTGCATATATCTTTTTGAATCAGAGATTTGTTTTCTTTAAGTAAATTCCTAAAAGTGGAATTACTGGGTCCTGTAGTATTTCTATTTTTAGCTTTTTGAAGAACCTCCATACTGCTTTCTACAGCAGCTGTCCAGTTGACATCCCTGCCAACAGTGTAGGAGGTGTTCCCATTTCTCCACATCCTCACCAACACTTCTTATTTCTTATCTTTTGTTTGTTGGCCATCCTGACTGGTGTGAGGTGATGTCTCATTGTGTTTTTGCTTTGCATTTCCCTGCCAATCAGCGATGTGGAGCATCTTTTCAAGTGCCTGTTGTCCACCCATATTTCTTCTTTGGAGAAATGTATATTTAGGTCCCCTGCCCATTTTTTAAATCAGGTTATTTGTTACTTGGGTATTGAGGCATATGAGTACTTTATATACTTTGGATGTTAACCCCTTTGTTCTTAGATTTTAAAAAAACATGGATTCGGAAGGTCTGGGGTAGAGGGTAGAGGGTTCTGGGGAGTGAGGAGCGGGCGCGGAGCCCTGGGAGGTCTTGGGCAGCATGTGCTGAGCGGCTAATAATGGGATCTCATTGCGTGGTTGTTTTTCCTTGGGATAGGGTTGTATTACCATAGGTGAGCCCTAGTGACTAGTAGTGTATAAGTCTGGTTTTATATTTACTAATATGTCTTTATATCTGCCTCCTGATCACATGTCAGCTGGCCACTTGCTTGTGTTTAGTTCTTGAAGGTTTTCTTGTGATACCTCTGCTGACTCTCTCATATCTTGTTATGTGCATGTCGTGTTATGTGTATAGTTTTTCATATACACATTGTGTGTGTGTGCGTGACTTGTCATTTGACTAACCCTTTTTTCCAAAAACATTCAGCAAATGATAGTTCGAAATACAGAAGTATCTAAAAACTCTTCCCTTAAAACTTTTCAGGGTTAGAAGTAAAGTATACATCATAATCTCTGACTTCATGAAGCATGAAATCTTATACTTAAGTAGTTTTAGCAAATGAGTTTCAAGATAGTTATTCATTGATCTTTCATAAATCAGACCTCGGCGTCCCTAGGAGTCTCCCCAGTGACCCCAGTAGCCAGAGCCCACCTAGCTGAATTTTCACCTCCTGTACCTTGAGCACATTGTCTTGGGGGCTGCCAGGACCCCACTCAAGTTCAGTGATGTGTTGGAAGGACTCGCAGGACTCTCAGAAGCCTCTGGTGCTCATGGTCACAGGGCAGGGGCACAGCTGGATGCTCCCTTCTCGTGAATGAAGGGCTTGACCCAGAAGCGGTGTCTGTGTGTGTATGGGTAGGTACTGGAAGCGTGACAGGACAATGTCCGGCAGCCTGCTGACTGGGGCTGGTCACTGTACCTGGTTAGGCACCACCTGCCCTAACCGTGCGGTTGTATCCACAGCCACAGAGCAGCCCGTGAGTGTCATTTACTCTAGTGGATTCCAAACTCCTTTTGACTCAGAAGAAAATTTACTTCATGCAACAGCCTGAACACACACGTTTGTGTTCCTTTTCTTCATACACAGACACTTGTAACTACACACACACCTGACACAGGTGTTTCAAAATAGTGCCCACCTTTTGGCAAGGGACATATTGGCATTATCTTTGCTCTTCTGATCCTTTCTATTCCTTTTCTTCATTCCATTCCTTTTTATTATAGCACAGATTAATAATATTAAAAACCTTGTAGAAATCTTTTGTTACTTTTCTTTAAATTTTATCTTTTTCTGTATATTCTGGTATTATGAAAAAGAGTATTTGATAAATGGAAAATAACAGAAATATTGACTAATCCCATCAATTTTCTTTCTAATTGTCTGTGATTATCTTTCACTAAATCATGACAGAAATTTTCATCTGCAAACTGAACTCTGTAGTTCATGAAAGCTGAGTAGTAAATCCCTCCTGCTTTATTTATTTACTTTTAGGGTGTTGATGGAATCCCGTTAAAATATTTTGAAAACCTACTAATTGATTGTGATCCAAAATTTGGGGAAAATGGTTTAATTCAGTCAAAAGCTAAAAACACCTTTCCTACTAAGCATTGTTTCTCGTGCAATTGGCTGAGAAAGACCCTCGGGTGAAGCCAGAGTGTCCTCAGCAGTGTCCCTCATGCCACCCTCAGTAGCACTGAGCATCTGCTGTGTGCCAGGCACCCACCTGTCAGCTCATCAGCGGCCACCAGCCCCACATTGGGAGGCACTCACCACACAGCACTTCAGGGCACAGCACAGAGGCCACGATAGTGTTGGGGCTGGGCTTGCGCCCGTGTGTCACACGCTTGTGGGGCTGTACTGCGCTCTGACCCCTGGGCCCAGGGCCCTTCCAGCATCCTGAGTGATGGGCGCATGCCATCTAACACGATACTGAGGTCCCTGGCTGACCCAGGATGGCAGACGTCACTGGGGCTGGGTGGATCTAGCATCGTTTTGTCATCTGCGATTCACAAACTGCACCAGCTGAGTAAAGACATGGGATTTCTGACCCTCCCCAGGTAGCTGACGTCCCTACCAGCCTGGGCCCGACTGGCCAGCCTGAGAAGGAGGGCCGGCTGCACCAGTGCTTGGAGTGTGGCCGCACCTGCTCGTCGGCCGCTGTGCTCTTGCACCACAGCAGGGAGGTGCATGGCCGGGAGCGCATCCACGTCTGCCCCATGTGCCGGAAGGCCTTCAAGCGCGCCACTCACCTCAAGGTACACCCGCATGGGCTGCGTCACCCCCAGGGCTGCAGCTTTTTCCCCAAGGTCAGACACACTCAGCAGGTTCTCCAATTCGGTAAAGGTCACAGATCTTCCTAGTGGAAAGAAAAGATCCGAGTTAACAAATTTTTCAATTTCTTTGAGGAAAATGTCGATGGAGGTAAATGCATTAACGAGGGTGTTTTACTTTTAATAGGTCTGTTGGGTGGACAGAGGAATAGATTGCATATTCGTGTGTGGTTCAGATCAGTGTCTAATGCAAATTAAAGTAACATTTAGATACCATTTATCACCTTTGGGAGTGGCAGCTATAGAAAACCTGTCAGCACCTATTGGTGTGGGGAGTAGGGGCTCCTGTACTGCTGGGGAACTTGGCACAGCTTCCTGGGGGGACTCAGGTGGTGCCCCCAAGGTTATCAGCCACCTCGGCTGCTCAGTGCTGCATTGTTTTTAACTGCCAAGGGTTGGAAACCACCGAATGCCACAGGTGCACAGTAGCTGAATAAACTGGGCATCTCGGGGCGGGGGCGGTGTGCACACTGCGGCGTGACCTTCAGACCAGTGTGCCCTGCTTCCTGGGTACTGCAGCAGCACCCTCTGGCTGATGCACTGTGGATCCCAGCGCCCCCTTTGGTCTGGCGCTTCTCACCTGTCGTCTGCCGATTTCCTGAGCTGAGGAACCCACCATTTATATACTTTGAAAAGAGGGCTCCATGTTCATCTTTAGACACCGAACACGGGTCACGCTGTCCTTGCAGAGGCTGCCCCTGTGAGGGTGCTGCATGCTGCTGCTGAGCCGGGCCCCATTTGAATCGACTGTACCACTGAGAATCTCTGTGACATTGCTGGTCAGGTCATGTGACGTCGACAGCTTCCGTTTCCTAATTTACAGTGGTATAAGGCTATTAGTACTTACATTTCTGCTTATTTTGAGGAATAGAAAGTGCTCTCATAGTGCTTAGCTCCTAATAGGGAGGATAGAAATTACTCAGATTACCCAAAAGGCTGTCCAATAGAGAATCAGCCCTTGTAAAGAAGCAGTAGAATAAAAATGGTTGAATAAAATATCTTAAGATGTTTTAAATAATATATATAACTATATATAAGGTGTAACTTTTCCATAAACATTCTGAAATGGTATTACACAGTTTGAAAGACTATCTGAGATTCTTATACTTTTAAGCTACCTTCTCTTGATGACCTTAAGAAATGTGGGATTTAAAAAAATCACGTTATGCCAGAAAATAAGGAAATGCTTATCACACACATGCACGCACACACACACACACACCTGGGGAACATGTCGAAGGCACAGAGCAGCCAAGTGGAAGAGCCCCCAGTGGCCACAGCTGGAACACTTGGAGCAAGAAAACAAAGACTCTGGGATTGTAGCCCACAGTACAGAATAAGTATCCATAGATCCTTGCTGACATAAGCATGGTTGATTGAATAAATCGAGGAGAGAGGAGACAGATCTCCCAGGCAGAAGGATTCCAGGTAAACTACGTAGACGTGCCCCAAGAGGGCGACCTCCCCACCCCGACGTGTGAGCTGCAGGCAGTCCCTTCCCCTCCCTGCCAGAGGGCACATGTTGGCAGAGGGTAGAAGGCAGACGAACTGGACACTGGAGGAAGCTGACAGGCATCACAGCAGCCAGGTGGCCCAGGGCCACGCCAGTAGTCATGGAGCATGGTGTGAATATCCTTGAGGTGCCGGGTAGGGTCATGATGTCCCCTCCCCAGGCCCATGGCCTCGGGCTAATCCTAAGAAAAATTTCAGGCAAATTGCACTTGAGGGAGGTCCTCCAAAACCAGGTGGGTCATCCATGACAAGGAAGCTCTGAGAGAACACAGGGCGCGTGGCTCCCCTGCCGAGCCCAGGCTGGCCAGGCCACTGGGCTGCACCACCCCTGGTACGGACCCCTGAGGACACTAAACGGGGAGACTTTTGTCCTTGCTGACTTGAGGTTCTAAGCTGATTCTGCTTTACTGTTTACAGTCCATAAAGTCCCCTTATGATCTCAACTATGTCTTCATTTCTGTGTTGTCTTCAATAGGAGCACATGCAGACCCATCAAGCCGGTCCTTCCTTAAGCTCTCAGAAGCCCAGGGTGTTCAAGTGTGACACTTGTGAGAAAGCGTTCGCCAAGCCGAGCCAGCTGGAGCGGCACAGCCGCATCCACACAGGTGCGGTGGGCAGGGCACTGCGGGGCCAAGAAGGCAGGGCGCGACAGGGAACGCCCCTTTATGATGCAATGCGCCCGTATAAAGCACGGTCCACGTACTCCTCTTTTTCCCTAATTTTTCATCAGTATGTCATGCTAACTTTGCCAAGACAATATTTTGCTCTTTACCTTATGACCATGCAAAATAGAAGCCTTCCAGTTAAGGACTGCCTCACTGGCCGGAAACACTGATAGCATCTCCCAGGCCCCCCTCCTGGGTCCTGTCTACCAGCCGCCCCCCGAAGCCCCATCTCCCAGGCCCCCCTCCCAGGTCCCGTCTCCAGGCGCCTCCTCCTCCTGTCTTAGACGACTTCACATCTGATCTCTCCCTTATACCTTTAAACTCTTCTTTATTGGCTTTGTTACCCCCTAAGTCTGCTCAAGTCTTTCGTCTTAGAGAAAACAAACAGACTCCCGTCTTTCTCTGCCCCTTGGCCCATCCCTGTGGTGACCCACCTGAGTCCACAGACACACCCTTGCCACCGGCTTCCTGAGGCCAGGCGTCAGCCCAGCATTCAGCCCGGCCCCAGACCTGGATTCTGAGGGCTGCCCCTACCTCTGAGCCTGCCTCTGTTCCTCTGCCCCGGCCCTGCCCTGCTGTGGGCGCCACAGTCTCCCCAGACCCACGGGGCCAGCCTTCAGTCTGTGCTGGCCCCCTTGCTGCTCCCACAGCCCTGTGTTTACACAGCGGCCAGACTGAAGCCCAGGAGGCAGATAGAACCATCTTCCCATGTGAGCACCTCCAGGGAGCCAGGTGTCTGCCAGCGGCCCGCCAAGCCTTCCTGACCCGTACCTGTGTCCTGTCCGCCCTGGCTCCGAGGAATTTCACTGCTCACCTTGGACCCCCCACTGCCACCCCCAGAGGCCCCGGCCAGCACAGGGGGCCTCATGGTGCCAGTGGACACACACCATCAAGCCCTGCCTGGGCGCGGGCCAGGGCAGGTGCTCCGGGAGCCATCGCGGGGCCGCGTGCTGGCATGGGACCCAGGGGAGGGACCAGACATGGGACCAGGAGGCAGCTACGCAGAGCGGGTGGGGAAGAACCCTCCAGGGCAGGAGGAGAGGCTTGTGCCAAGCCCTGGGACAGGAGGTGGCTTGGCTCCAGGGCCTTGAGAGCAGGTGGGACAGCTCGGGCCCCGGGAGGCCCACTGGGAGGGGAGCTGGGCACTGGGGGCCGATCCCAGGGTGGGGCCCACCGAGGCAGGTTCCCAGCACCGTGCCTTCCATTTTCAGTTTCTACAGTAACTTGAAAGCAGTTAAATAGCATAGTTTTAAAATACTGTGTAAATCATACTTGTAATTAAGTGGGTTTGATATCCTCATGTCCTTAACGGCTTTTTGCTTCAATGTCCAAAATGTATTGGGAACATTTTGTTTAAACCGTATGGGCTCTACCTTATTTCCAATGCTTCTAGAAAGCACGGGCACTGGGACTCCTGGGGCTCCGGCGGCTCCCCTCGGAGGGGATTTGCAGGATTCCTGGGAGTCAGCGTCCGAGGGCAGCAGCAAGGCCATGGTGGTCTTCTGAGCTTGCACGCGTTCTCCGGGATTATCTGTCCTGGAAGTGCCGGAGGGCGGCCTCAGGAGGGACCTGACGTGACTGCTCCCCCAGGTGAGCGGCCGTTCCCCTGCACCCTGTGCGAGAAGGCCTTCAACCAGAAGAGCGCCCTGCAGGTGCACATGAAGAAACACACCGGGGAGCGGCCCTACAAGTGCGACCACTGCGCCATGGGCTTCACGCAGAAGAGCAACATGAGGCTCCACGTGAAGCGGGCCCACCGCCACGCAGGTGAGACGTGCTCCCAGCCGGGGAGCCGGTTCCACGGGGCCCGGGGACGTGCTCACTAGACGGTCCTCTCTAGGAGCAGGCAGCGCCCGTCCCCTCCCTGGCTGCCGGGAGCCCCTCCCCTGCGGTCTGCGGCCTGGGGCTGGGGTCAGAGTCAGGCCAACCTACTAGGGGATGGGTGGGGGGAGCTGCCTGCATCCTGCACCCCCGAGAGCAGGCGCGGGGGCAAGTCTGGACAACACAGGCCAAGTCTCTCCATACTGACTTGCTGGCGTGGATGCCACAGAGCAGGTGACTCTGCAGGGTGCCACTGCCAGTCTGCGACTGCCTCCATACAGCACCTGGGAACACACTGGCCTCATGCAGGCAGGCCTAGGCCCCGGTGGTAGCCACCCAAGGGGGATGAGCTGGGAAGGGTGGAAGTGGCTGGGCCTTTGGTGCTTCCCCACAGGAATCCCAAGTGTGTGGGTGGCATGTCAGGGTCACTGTGCTGTCGCAGTGCTGTGGGCCAAGGGTGAAGTCAAGTGAACCTTAGCAGGTGAGGTCAGTGTCCAGGGGCACAAGACTGCATGCTCTGGGGGTTTGCCGAAGAAAAACAGAGTCCGACTCAGATGCCTCAGTGCTCCCTGCCTTACATGTGTTAGAAAAACCATGCGTATCATTATTAATATAATTAACTGTCAATTGCTCGTCGCTGACCTGTTAGCATAGCCTTCGTGGGAGTGAGCTTTTGCAACAAGTGCCTTCACATTCAGAATTCAGATGACCAGTAATTGTCATTACCAACAGAGTGATTTAACCTGCAACTCAAAGTATTCTCTTTCCACTGGGATGGTGAGCAAATCAGTTGGGAAATGTGCCCTCTCTCTTTAGAGTGCCTTTATCTAAGTGTGATTAATTTTGTGACACTGATTGTCTCAGACTCAGCCTGTCATTTCCTTGTCTGCACCACAGGAGCTTTGCAAGACTCCGCCGGCCACCAGGAGCAGGGACGGGAGGAGCTGAGCCGGACCCTTCAGCTGGAGGAGGTGGTGCCGGAGTCGGCAGGCGAGTGGCAGGCCCTGGCCAATGTGTTCTGACGCTGCCTGACGGCACCTGGGGACCCCGTGTCTGCAGTACATGTTGTGAAGAACAAAGCACTTGGAATTTCTGTTTTGAAGCTTCAAGTGTTAAAAATGTTATCACAATAGTTTTTAGCTATAAAATTATCTAAAGAATCATCGTCTTTTAGAGACCTACAGGAAAAACTGGGGAAGACGTCAGTGCGGCGTCTCCTCTGCAAATCCGAGCTCAGGTACTGCAGTGGGCGGGCCTCCTGCCCTGCGGCCATGTGTCTGGTGTAAGAGAGGTTGACTGGATCCTTCGGCCACTGTAGTGTGATTTCTTTGTATTAGCAAAGACAAAAATAACATGGAAAAGTTAAGATAGATTTTCCTTCATGCTTTCTGTTATAAGAAGCATAGCTTATAAAACAAACATAAGATAGGTGCGTGAAGTTCAGAAAAAATACTAGAACACAGAGAAGTCTTTCCATTTTTTTCTCTGTGCATTTTGAAATTAGAACTTGACTCTTTTTAGTCTACCATAAGTTAATATAACTAATTATCTTGAGAGATGGCTGGACCAATTCTCTCTCCACTGCAGATCACCTAGTCTTTAGTTACAAGAATGCAGCGTCTGGGGCATAACCAAGGGCAGTTGTGACCCTGACATACAGGTGCGGACCCAGCTGTCTGCACTGGACGATGCCACCGTCATTTAGGAAATCAGTGTTCAGGTACTTGGGTTAGATTTTTTCAGAAAGCACAAGCCATACATTACGACTAGGAAGAACAGAATTGCCTCCTAGGAACAAAGTGACTACGGCCCTGCCCGCCCAGTGATTAGGAATTATATACGCGGTTGAAGGATGAGAAACCCATACAAGCCCCATGATTTTCTCTTCATGCGTAAGCAGGTGTATTTTTTATTTCAGGGAATTCTTTGATACCATCAGTGGTGCCACAGTAAACTTGTCCCAGACCAGACCCCACCCCATGCTGGGTCGGGGTGTGCGTGTTCCTACAGCATTCCAAAGATGGAAAGTCCTTTATTTCATGTGAATTTCTCCTTTGAAATTATTTATATGTTCTATATATAAATACATGTGTACATATTCAGATATATGGGCCTCTGTGTGGCCGAACAGTATATTTTGTGAATATAAGCACTAGCCCGGCTACAGAGCCAGCACCGGTGTCTCCCTCCCTCTGAGCGCTTCAGATCAGTATTGTATTCATTTTCTTAATAAATGGATATCTTTTTCATTGTAACATGAAGCTGGGTTGTTTTTTGTTCTCTTTTTGTTTTCCTGAAGAACAATCGCCTTTATTTTCTCCGGCTGCCTCCTTGGTCTCAGGAGAGGGCGGTGCTGTGACCGGCATGTGGACTGTGTGTATTAAGGGAGGAGCTCATCGGGATTCCTGAAGAAAGAGACATTTCACTCTTATTTTTTGAGAGGGCATCTTTGGATTCAAAATTTTTGTTGTTCACTTTGGCATATGTATATAAATAATATTTGTGATATAAAAACTTGTTATGTAAAAATATTTAAGTCAGAGAACTGTTAAATAATATTTCTTTTTTCAAACTGCTTTGTGTATTGTATATTTTTTTAAGGAACAAAGCCTTATTTGACTTATTCTTGTGATACTGGATTTATTTTATATCCTGAAGTTTTCTCTGAATGTCAGTGTGTATACCTGGCTGTAGTCAGTATGTTCAGAATAACTGTAATTGTGCCAGAGTTTTAAAAGTTCTGCTTCTAATGCACTTTTCTTTTATAATTTTGTATTAAAGAATTTTAGAAATATTGATGAATTTTGGTGAACAAATATCCCCAAAGTTGAAATTACTAGAATTAAAAAAAAATTATTTGTCCTTGCTAGGTTATTTATTTTGGTTGTAGCATTAAGTATCATCTCAGGAGAGTCTCTAAAAGGGATTTAATTCCTAATTGTACAGAAAGCATAGTTTAGTGAACTCTATTGGTGACTGCCTGTTTAAGGCCTTACCAAGTGAATCTAAAGCCAACTTTTATTTTGGTTTAAAGAAAAGGAAAAAAAAATCAGTGATCCATTTTGTGAGTTTTCTTCCTTTATTAGCAAACGTGAGACATTAATGTATTATTTCAATTTACTTCCTAATCATAAAAGTTGCTGCTTTGCAAAACATTTCTTGAGGGTGTAAGGTTTTGTAAAGACATGATTTCGCTTGAACCTTTGGTGGAGTACAGATTGTTCTTTGTATTTCACTCATTGATTAAAAAGTCTGATGAGATTTCTGGCCTCCTGCATAAGCAGAGTGCTGAGGATTAGATAACTATTTTTAGAAATACCTCATCATAGCGTATCTGCTTTGTAATAATAATAAAAAGTGAAGCGAGGAAATGTGATTTTTAAAAATATTTAATATAGACTAGTTTGGCACATGAATTAATTTTCAAGACAATTTTTAACAGAAAAGAACTTCAAATGATATTTTCTGGACCTCTGTGAAGTCCAGATGATGAAGCTTAACCCTTGCAGGGTCTGTTTGAAGAGCTTCATACCTTAAAAATCAGGATGGGGCCAATGACAGGCATATCATCTCTTTTAGCTACATATGTCATTACTGTCATTCTCATTATTGGCCATGCTGAACAATACCCTGAAAATTTAACTCCCTCTGAATGTTCACGACTGTTGTTAGCCCACTTTTGTGGTAGAATAAACTGTGAAGCACTTAAATAGTGGAAAGGATGGGTTCCCTTTCCACAGATACTGCACTTAGAACTGGGCACTCCTGTGATAGGGCGGCAGCCAGTACGCACAGGATCCAGCCATTAGGGATGCACTAGTGGGCATATTTTCATAGCTATAGATTAAAATAACATCTGTTCAAAATGTAAACTCAAATGCTCCTACCCCCAAGCCCTCCTTTTCCCCCGATTAACACTTGGGTGCTTGGACTGGAAGCAAGAAAATCGTGCACGGAGTGAGGCCAACCTGCCGGCCTCCAGCTCCAGGTAGGCCCATCCTCTGGCCGGTGGCAAGGTGGGTGTGGAGGTGATCCCATCATTGCATCCAGCTTCCTTTCAGCCGTTTCCAGCATTTGACCAGGGAAGGTTCCTTTAGTACCATGTCGTGTGCCCTCCGGCCCGCTGTTGCTTGTTACGGACACGTGGACCTGAGCTTTACAGTCCCACCCGGGGTCCCTGACTTCGGCCGCGCTCCTACCATTCCGTGCAAGAGATGCGCACAGTCGTACAGGTGCGAGAGTCAAAAAGCAGAATTAGATTTCTCTTCCATGGATTTTCCTCTTTGCGGAAGACTATTTTCCCTTCATCAAAAGTTAACTGAAGTTTTGATCATTACTATTTTATCCCTTTTCTAAAATCTATTGTATAAAGTGAGGCAGAGGTGAAATCATGTAATTAATACCTTCTGAATTGAGATTTCTTCTTTTTGCCACTTAATCTCTATTCATGTAATGTGCATTGGAGTTCTCAGAACAGAATTTCTAAAGTGCCTGACTACACACACATTTAGGGTCTCTTTACTTTATTCTGAAGAAAACTAGCTTTTTACAATCTAGTTACACCTTCTTTGTTTAAAATGCGAGGACAGGCATACTTTTTATAGGGTGAGAAGCCCAACATATCCCTGGTGAAGACGTTTTCTCTGCCTGGTAAGGTTCCTAAACCGAGGGCCTCATTGTCCCTGTTGCTCTGAAGTGACCCCCTCCCTGCCCAGTGGCACCACCACAGAGGCCCACACACACTCCTTCACATGGAGGTGCTGGTGGTGTATTCGGATGACCAGTAATATATTTAAAGTACTAAACAATAAAGATCAAGTGGCAATGTAAGAGGCAGGAGCGATAGACAGTAATCCTTAAAGATTGTGCTATTTAATCTTTTTTATGTGTAAAGCTTTACAGCATGAAGAATTGTGTATTAAAATCAAGATTTGTAATCTAGTTGACAAATTCTAAAATGACAAGTGATTCATTCAAGATTCACCACTAGAGAAAATTTTAATTTTTTTTTTAATTTACCGAAGAACTCTTTTTAATCTTTAAAATTGTTTCATGGTCTATTTATACATTGGATGATATTTATTTAATCCAATTTTGTATTCAAAATGGGGAGTTAATGCCAAAAGCCACTGTACTGGCTTTAAGAATAATAAAAATAGTTTTTGTATTATCTTAAAACTCCTGTATATTTACTTATTCCAGTTTGGGGTGAGTTACACCTATTAAAAGATGGACATTTTTCACCAGGTAACGTTTTCAGTGTGGGTTCACACAGCAAGAAACAGATGCCCGCCTTTGCACAGCGTAAGGGCATCTTTGTGTCTGAGGGCATCTAATGCGCTCTTGTTTCTCTCTGAGAGTGACTTGAAAATGAATCATAATGTCCACTTATCTGTTCATAAGATTTATGGGAAATTGAACTTCCCCCTAATACCAGTGGAGTTAGTTTACATTATAGCACCTAATCCTTTTTAAAAGCATTTTCAAACTTTTAGAAGCTCATAGATAAGAGTTACTATCAACTTGAAATAAGAAATTAAGGGTGTTTTTTTCTTAGTCCACTTTGTTCCCATCTCAGAGCTGGGGACTTCATTCATTTTGGGGTTGGAATAGCTAAAATGATTTTGATTTTTCCCCAGACTCTGCTCAGAGGGGATGGTAAGAAACTATTTTGCCATTCTTGCTTATTTGTAGGAAGAATGTTGCTCTAATGGTTTGTAAGATATGATGGGTGGAGAAGGAGGTGGTTGGGTTTTTTGAATTAGTAGATGATGGAAGATTTGTCCCCTCTTCAGTGGATCGCCTCAACGTCTTACAGTGCTTCTCCAGAGTTTTCCAGAACACGTGACTGTCTTGTGGTGTAAGAGTGTTCACATTTAGACACACCCAAAGGCGTGAGTTTACAAACTGCCTCATGCCCTGGCCCAGCTACTGACAGGGCCCCTGGAGCCCAGGCCCAGACGGTGCTGGTGCTGAGTGGCTTCCTCGGGCCACTCTGCCTCCCTAGGCCTGTGCCCTGTGTCTGAAGTCAGCTGGTGAGTTTTATCCCTTCCCACTCTGCAGCCTGGTTCTGTGCTCAGTGGCCGTGCTGTGCTGTGCTGGGAGACGGTTCCCCGTAGGCCTCTCGCTTCTGCTAGTCCTGCCAGCCAAGCACTACCTTTGCCCGCTGCCTTTCCCGGCTGTTTGGTAGGAACGCCCCCGGGAAACTGTGTCGTCCCCCAGCAGAGAGGCCTGCTGGCCTGCTGAGCAGTGCTGGGGCCCTTGCCGAGCACGAGAGGTCCTGCTGGCCGGGCCTCTGCAGCACGGCTTCCCAAGGGGGCCGTGAGCGCCCCGGGGCCTCGCGCTCCGCCTGCTGGCCCTCCCTTCTCAGTCAGCTTTCATGGCTTGAAGTCAGAAACGAAACGACCTTAGAGCTGAGGGCCCTGGCCGGTGCTGATACAGGGGGCAGGGGTAGTTCTTGTACAAATGCTTGCGGTCTTGACCTAAAAATGCCTTCCTGGGGCAACTCGGCCCGGCCACCCTGTGATGGCCTGTCACGGGGGCAAGCGAGCGGAGGTGGCTGTGGTGGGACCCCAGACGCCTGCACCTTCGGGGGGCCAGTGAGGGTGCCTGCTGAAAGCAACGTGCTTCTTGAAAGTGCAGAATTGATTGCACTTGCTAGGCAGATGCTGCCAAAGCAAGCTGCTCCAGTGTCTATGAACTATCATCCACTGCACCCACCTGACCACCAGACTGCGTCCTCACTTCAGCCCTCTGTCCAGAGTCGGCTCCCTGGGTGCCCGGCGCCTCCCACTTGCAGCCCCTCCACCCCCTCCAGGGACCAGCCTGCCCCGGCGACCAGGGGGACCTTCACAGTCCCAGCGGGATTGAGTGGCACATGGGAGCCCAGGCACACCGACAGGATACCCTGGAGGCATGACCGTCGTGGTTTGTGCTCCGATGGGGAGACATTCGGTCCATTGGCCCTCTGGGCGCCTCCAGCTCTGCTACCAACGGGTCCCTGAGGGAAGCCCCCCAGGTGAGGGCGAGGTGGGGCCCCGGGGCTTAGCCTGACAGATCATGTTGCACTCAAGCTTCGGGGACGTATGCAGACCTCTTTAGGGAAGTGTTCAGTGAAAGCACGCATTCCATGCTTCAGCTCTGATTTTGCACTGTTATACTTAAAAATGTTTATCTGAATGATGTATCAGCATGGCAAACTGTCACTCCGGGATATACCCTCGGTTTACCACTAACTGCATTTTCTCTATGTGTAACATTAAAATAGGCTTGCCAACCAAGAGAATGCAATTTTTAAAATGTGGTTAACTTTGATTTTCCAACTGCTTCAGTTCAGAAGGCTTTGGGCGGAGAAGGGCAGACGCAGGGAGTGGCCTGGGCGTGGAGTCTGAGGGGCCCAGAGCAGGCTGGGTCATTCCGCCCCCGCCCCCACCCGGGGCTCCCCCGGCTGGGCCCGCAAGTGCGGACAGCTTCCGACAGCTGCTACTGAGGCAGAGGGAACCTTCGTTAAAAGCAAAACAAAACAAAAAAAGGTTTATCTTCTTGAAAGAGAATAATCATAATCAAAAGCAGCTATACCCGAAATTTCCCAAATCACTAACTGTCGATGTTTCTGGGTGGCAAAAAGTAAATTTTCAGAGATTCAGCAGTTCCTATTAACTGATGCGTTGACATGATGGTAAGGTAATAAAATGCAAATCCACTTTGAAACATGGCCTGAAGACACACGGACGAACCTTTTCCTTGTGAGTCAGGGGGCTCACGGCTCAGGACCGCCGCCCCCCTTGTCTCGCCAGCGCCCGAGCCGCGCGCCGCCCCTTCCCGCAGGCAGCCCTGCGGGCGACTCCCGCTCGCCCGGGGCCGTGGCCTCCCTCTCCCGCGGGCTCGCGCCCTGCCGGCCGGGAGGAGGGAACGAGACAGCCACGCAGACGTCGTTGAACGTTTGCTTTATTGTGACACTCGGGGACGGTGCGCTCCCCGGGGCCCGTCGCCACAGCGCGCGCCCTCCCGCGGGGCCACGGACGGTCGCTCGGCTCCAAGTGGTGGAGCGCGTGCCGGGCGACCTGGAGGTTTTGTTTCCAAGCATGTGCTCCTTGCTTCTCCCTCTTACCGTCAGGACTGGGGTTGTGTGTTAACCGTGTTAAATGCACGCCGCTCGGTCGGGTTAGAGGCGGGTTAGCGGCCTTCCGGCGTCGCGCGGCTGCTCCGCGTCTTCGCTCCGGGAGGCGGGCGGCGGCCCGGGCTCTTCGCGCGGCCCGTGCGCGCTGCGCAGCTCGGGGGTCAGCACGTTACCGGGGGGCGGCGTGGGGGCATGGTTAGCGGGCGGGCAGGGGGTTAGTAGGTCACGGGCACCGCCGTGGTGACGCGCCGCGGGCCACTGTCCGCCGTCCACAAAACCAGTGTGCACTGCGAGGCCACCAGAAAACTCCTCGTGCCGCTCCGAGACGCCGCGTCTCCCCGCACCGTCGGCCGGGCTCCGGCGGGACACAGCCCGTCGCCGAGGCCGCGCCGGTGCCCGGGCCCCCGACGTCCCCAAGATCCGTGTCCCGCTCGAGGCCGCCGCCCGGCCTCCGCCGCCTCCGCCGCGCCCCGCGCCCAGCTCGTCTCAGCTGCGCGCCGCCGCCACGTACCGAAGCCGCCTCGGTGCGAGCCTCCCGGCCTGCGCGTCCCCGGGCCGTGCTCCCGGGGCGCGCACGCAGGACCGGCCCGCCGGAGGGACGCAGCCCCCCGCGCTCCCGTCCCCGCGGCAGCGTCTCCACGGCGGTGCCCGCACGCCCCGCGGGCCCGGCGGCGGGGGTCCGGGGCCGGTTCCGTCCGCGCCCGCGCCGAGCCGCCGCCGGGCCAGGAGCGGCCTGCAGGGGGCGCGTGCCGGCGCCGCGGGCGTTAGGCGAGGTCGCTGCTGCGACTGGGAAGGGGGCGAGCGCGTTAGGATCGGGCGCGGTGGGTTAGGAAGCGCAGGACGGGGCTCGGTGGCGAGGCGGGGCCTCAGCGTCTAGCCATGGGCGACCCGGAGCGGCCGTCTCTTCCTCCCTGAGAAAAGGAAGCAGAGGCGGGTGAGCGTGGCCCTGCCCCGCGGGCGGCCCTCCGCGCCCGGCGACGGGCACGTGCCCCGTGGGGCGGACCCTGCCGTGCCCAGGCCCACAGCGTCCTTCGGCAGGTGCGGAGTTCTCAAGGACCACGGGACCCCTTCCCTTCCGTTCGGTCCCCGGGCCCCCGGGAGCTGATGCCCACTGCAGGAACACGGCGCGCCGCGCGTGGAAGCTCCACCGCCGTGTTACTATGCGGCACGGGGGCTTTACTTCTGCTGCTGGAGATTCCAGACTCCAGGGCGGCTGGGGAAGCTGTCCGGGACAGTGACGGTGACAACCGCGCCTGCGGGAGGCCTCGGTGCTGATGAGCCCCCAGTTACCGCAGTCCCCCCAGCAAAGAACCAGCCGCGCCTCATCCCTGGGCCCCCCCTCTTCCTCGGCCCCGCTTCTGCCCCACAAGGCGCAGCGCCACAGTGGGGCCGTCCGCAGACTTGGACTTTACGGGGTCTTAAGCCATGAATTGACATGGCTACTGGATTTTGGAAATTCCGGAAACCACATTCCCTAAAGGGAGACCCCAGGTCAGCAGGGCCTCCCTACCACGTCAGCTGGGAGCATAGTAGTCACCCAGTAGGGCACGTCTGTACGCCTCAGACCAGGGGGAAACCTACATCTGCAGGCATCCGGCTCTGCCCTGGCACACGCGGGTGCAGGGAGCCCCGGGGAGCACAGAGTGGTCTGGGCTTCACGGGAGACCTCTAGGCGCCAGGTCCCAGGTCCCGGGTCCCTGGTGGAAGCACTGCTGTTCTGAGCAGGGTCTGGTTTGGGCCTTGGGATCCCACGGGATCCCCACCCTCACTGTCTTACCATCATGCTCCACGGCTCAGCACAAGCAAGTATAACGTGATGGTCTCTTGAGTGTTTGGGGTAGAACTTATTTCCTCACTCAGATTTGCCTCAGAATTTTCTGTGAGGAGTGGGCCCTGCCTGCCTTTTACCCGACGTGTAGTAGGCAGACCCGTGGGCGGGACCCCAGTCCACGCCGTGCAGCCCAGACACGGGACACACCCACACCCGGACCTGATGCTGACTTCAAGATTAGGTGACCGAATCCGTATGTACTCGGGTTACAGACCAAACTGTTCCACTGTGAGCTGTAAACCCGTGATGGACCAATAGGCCAGTGAGAGGGTAGTTGCACAGGGCCGAGCTCTCCTATCAGTGGTGTCCGGGGTTGGGGAGCCTTCCGTCCTGCGGGCAGACACTGAGCCCTGACCGCGGTGACCTGAGCCCGCAGGAAGCCCGGCCCCGCCATGCAGCTGTCAGACCTCACGCGGGGACGCAGCAAAGCCGCGCGCAGCAGAGCCTTTAATGTTAGCGTCTCCTGCTGCAGCCCCAGCGGGTGTCCTGAGAACAGGAGACAGTCGTAGATGGCCAAGACCCCCAGAGCGCTGGCACCCGGGGACGCCCTCTTCCAGTCACGGTCAGCGCCCTCAGGCGGGTCGCAGGGCCCCGGGAGCCCCTTCCCTCCTGCTGCTCACCACCTCCCTCTCTTGGATGGGGCCGGCCTTTGGCATCCCTCATCCGGAACGCCGCCCCACCCCGAGTGTGGCCAGCGCCCCCTCTCCTTCACGTCTTTGCCAAATGCCACCGGCTCAGGGAGGCCTTGCCCAGCCACCCTCCCTGGGTTGCAGCTGCCTGCCTGTCTCCCGCCCTGCATCCTCCCCGACCACCTCACCCCAGCACTGGGACACATGCCCCTTGGAAGGCTGTGGGCTGGGTGAGGTGCTCCCAGCACCCAAAGAGAGCCCACAGGTGCCCTGCCCGCGCTGGGCAGCCTCTGGCCCCTGGTGCCCTCACACAGACAGCCTGGACTCAGCCCCTGTGCCGGGGGCACTCGGCCAGTCTGCCCCTCACCCACAGGGGCAAGCCTGTGGCTGTGTTGGTCCTGAGGCCTGCCCATGGGGACAGCCACCATCAAGGCCGTCGTCACTGTTACTAGTGGTAGTGCAGCTCATTTCTATGCGTCCCTGTGCAGGACACCTCGCTGAGCACAGTGCACACGCTCACCACCGTCCCCCTCACAACAGTTTTCGTCCTACGTTACCCTATTTTTAGAGGAGGAAACCCCGTCTCAGGTCACAGGTCAAGGCCACAGCGCTAACAGATAGTGGGCTTGTGTCCATGTGACGACGACGCCTGTGTTAGTCGATGAGATGGCCCTCTTGGGGGCCTCGCGTCTGCCCAGGGGCAGCCCTTTGTCGGCCTGGCTCCTGCGCCCTCCCTGGGGGCAGAGATGCTGCTGCATTGGCCTGACCTTCCAGAAGAGGTCAGTACCCCCTGCTGCCCCCACTTCCCAAAGGGCCCGGCCAGAGCCTGGTGCCACCCACCGCAAGCTCCCCCGGGTGCTGCATGGAGCACAGGGCTTTCCCAGGAAGCCCTGGAGAAATTCTTGCTGCATGGGCAAGCGGGCCGCACTGCCTTGTGGGAAAGCAGCGGGGAGAGGCCAGGAGGCTGCCCCAGCGCCCCCGGCAACCCCGGCCTCAGCGCGCCCCGATATCCAGAAGGGTTACGTTACCAGTTTGAAGATCTTGGAAAGCGTGCCTTGGGCGTCATGGGCCCCCTTGAGCCCCTTGTGAGCAGATTTGTAGTCGGAAGCCCGGCCTCCGTAGCCGAATCCCGGCCTCTGCCCTTCGGCCCCCTGTAAGACAGCAGAGGCGGCTGGGCTGAGCGGAGAGCTCTGCCCGGTGCTGCCAGCCCAGCTGCCGGTGTGTTCCCAGATGCGTGCCCGCTGCTTTCACGTTAAACCAGACCTCTGCCTGCAGCAGCCACTTCCCTTCACGCCGTGTGGTTGAAGAGAAGACTGTTTACCCACGTGGGCTGCAGGAGGGGAGCACCCGGGGTCCCGAAACGGGCACACCCTCTCTCAGGAGGCACCGCACGCCCCTGGTCCGCACAGACTGTCCATGCCTGCTTGGCCCCACTGAGCATCTGCAGCACCAGGGGGGGCTCAGTGACATTTCCCAGCTCGGACCTTCGTAAGGCCTAAGGACAAAATTCTTGATTCTCTGGTCTCAAGGAGTCTCTCCATGGATGACCAGCAGCCCCGGCCATGGCTGGGGCACCTGGAGCATGGCCCTGTGGGCCTGGGGCCTGCGCTCCCTAGGGAGGGCCTGAGGCTCTCCAGCTGGTCAGATGCAAGGGCGCAGGTCAGGGCTGGCCAGCCAAGCTCCCGTGCTGCACAGCAGAGCCCACCCCAGGCACCAGCCACCTGGGCCGTCTCAGCCTGCCCACTGGCATGTGACCTGGGGCAAGTGTTGGAACCTCTCTGACTTTGGTTTCCTCTTCCATAGAATGGGGGCAGTAATGGTCTCTTCCCTACAGAGCTGCTGTGTGGACGCTGTGAGTCAATGGACGTGTGCCCTGAGGACGCAGCCCGCATCTGGGACTGGCCCGCCTGCCATCACTGTGGCAGCAAGGTGTTGCACTGCGGCCAGCTCCTGCCTCCAACCAGCCTTCTCACTGCAGGGAAGCTAAGAAAGTTTGCTCTGTGGCACATAGCAGTGACAAATGCCTGCTGAAATATATTTGTGTCCCTAGGACCATTTTATTTTTCAGCGTGTTCTGGTTTTCAAATGAGAGCATTGACTATAAGCAGGCAAACAGGCCTCGGGGTGCTGGACCTGCCCACACCTGGGGGCAGGGTGCCCCAGCCGATTGTGTGGTGCCCACAGGTGGGCAAGCTGCTGTGCACTTTCGGCTCGGGCCCTCCTCACGTCAGGGTCTGAGATCTCACTTAGCTTTGCAACAAGAAATGGAGACTCTCCATAGGGTCCTATCCTGAGAATTCTAGTAAACAAACCCAAACCGTGCCCTGATGGAGACCCCAGAACCCCCTGCATAAGCCTGCAATCCTTTTAAGTTTCATAAACATGTTTTCAGGCAGGAGGGAACTTGGGAACCTTCTAATGCACCCCTTTCCTTGGAGATGGGGTCTAGAAGTTTCAAGAGTCATCCAGTCCGCCACTCAGTTTTGGCAGGACAGGAGCTGGGCCATCTGACCAGGTTCCCCTCCCCAAGCTACTTCCACGGTTTCCTTCTCATGCAGCCTGGACTTGGACACAGACACTGGCCAGTCAGGACTGAGCGGATGCCTCCATGGAAGATTTGGTTTCGAGGGTCATCAAGTGTTGCGAGGGACAGAGAGTGTGGCAGAGAAGGTTTAAGACCAGAGACGGAGGAAGGTCGGCGCTGCCCTGAGTCCAGAGATTTGCAGGCACCTGCTCTATGATGGCACAGAGGGAGGGGGGACAGCTAACAGCTGCGGTGCCCAGTGTGGGCAGACATGCAATGGTAGAAAATCACACCCACGTGCCAGCACCAAATGTTCTATTCCTTCCCTGCAAAAGTTAAACGCTTCTGAGAAATGACTGAATGATTGCTTTTCAGATTGACAGTCTGCCCGACTCTTCCTCCTTCAAATTCTTGGTCCTTTGTTTCTTTGGACAACCTAGAATTTACCAGAAACATACAATATAGTTTACAAAAAGGATGTGGGGACTTTTTCAGAAACAGCAAACAGCAAGACCGTCCTGCAGCTCTAGAGAACAGACACACAAGTGAACGAAGTACAGAGAACTTTGCTTTGAAGAAAGAGAAATTTAAGAAACATTAGTAGGCCCAAAACGGAGGGGTGGAAAGGCATTCAGCGGTCCTCCTGGTCAGCGGCCAGGCGCAGAGGCCTGCAGGGACGGCGGGAGGGCAGTTTTCCCTGCCCTCACTGCGCCTCCTGGGGGGCTGCACAGTGCTCAGGGTCGGTGCCTAGGAAGTTAAGAGGCAGATCAAGTGGTTATTAAAATAAGATTTCTGGGTCAAAACTGGATTTCATTCTTTAATATCATCTTTGTCTCCTGCCAGCACAGAAAGTCAAGAACTGGCTGTGAGCACTCTCCCATGCAAGCTTTCTGTTATTATCATCCTTTTGTGAAAGCGTTAGGTCAGAAAAGGGCTCACATGTCTGTATGGAAAATGTTCCAGCAAAAACTCAGTTTATAAGTCCATGTAATAATGTTTTGGAGCAATTCAAGACCTTTACGGAATCGTCTCCTTGTCTCTGAGGGCACTCTTGACCCCTTTCCCTCCCTTTCTGCTTTTTTTGTCCTTCCTTGTTCTTTCTTTCCATCCACCCATCCATCCATCCATCCATCCATCCATCCATCCATCCATCCATCCATCCATCCATCCATCCATCCATCCACATGATGCTTATTAATCCAGCCGTGCACGTGGAGGCGTTGCCCTAGAGAACAGTGATGGGCTTCTGAAGACAGACAATCCCTGGCCATAGGTTAGTGGTTTTTCTTCCAAAAATGTTGACTTTTATAATATAAGAACCATGTGTAGTACTTACTAGTAGCTACTGTGTATAAGTTTGGTTAGAATACACTGAGAGGCATTTTAAGTTGGCTCAGACACCAAAAATCACTAGTATCTAGAATGTGAGCAAATTGGCCATTTAAAATCTTCATTGACCACTTGTTCTCAGTATTACAAAGCCTAATATTCCAAAAAGGGTCTCCCTGGCGGCTTGCTGTCTAAGCTTCACTAATTACTGAAACACAGACAAGACCAGCATCTTTGGGATTGATGAGGTTATTATAAACTGGATGACTGGATTCAGCATCTTTCTCTCTCCTTAGCAGTGTCATTGTTCCTCAACAAAACTCCAGCGCCGGAGGGAGGGCTGCTCGTTGAGACAGGCGCACCCTCAGGCTGCTGGGACTGGGCTCTCGTAGCCCTGGGAGGAAGCCGGGGGTTCCCGAAACAGGGCGCTGCTCTTACCCCAGGCAGGCGCCCGGCCCAGTCCTCTGGGAGCCCTTGGGGGTGCTGGGCTTGGCCTGGAGACCTGGGCCCTGCTGGAAGCCAGCTGTGGGGAAGCGCCCATCTCCCTCAGGGAGAGAACGCAGCCCCCAGAGCTGCGGGCAAGCCTGGCTTGGCAGGAGAGAAAGGTGGGGCCACAGAGCGATGGAAACAGAGCAGAACGTAAAGGTGAGGGGCCGTGAGGACAGGAAGGGAGAGGACGCTGCACGGCACGCGTTTGTCACCTACCCAGCTAAGTCTGCCCAGGGACAGTCCCCGACCCTGTGTGAGGAAGAGAGAATGACACTGAGGTCAGTGCAGGCAAAGAACATTCTTACAATAAACAAGGAACAAATCAATGGAGCACTGAGACGGCAGGCAGGTATTTTCACACTGCATATCCCAGGGGTTGGCCGCGGCCACCCGGAGCTTCTCAGGGAATGTTTCTGAGGAGGGCTTCGAGGGAAGGAGTGTGGGATCCACTGGCACTGTCTGCACGGTTGTAGGAGGGGCAACCGCCATGCACTTCTCAGCCTGTTCTACTGAGATCCACACGGATGTGTGTCCCCCGATATTCAGAAGGAATGCCCTCAGGTCTGTGGCTTCTAAAACCCACGTACAAACATGCAAACTATTATCTTCATCATTCTGGGATGAAGTCAGGTAGCTATGGGTCCGGCCCTCTCTTTGGTACATTTAGAGATTTCGGGGAAGATCTAGACATAAAGTGATAATTCATCAAGAGATTCAGAGCTCTTACCTTTCCTTGCGATGGAGGAGGTGTGCGAGGTGTCACCTACAAGACACACAGGGAAAGGTGAGGGGACGGGACGGGCCCCCCCTCCACAGTAGCCCTGACCCTCTTTGTCTGAGTCGCATTTGTTCCTTCCTTGTTCCTGACTAGCCCCCGTTTGCAGACAGAGTCTTTGTCTATTAGAGATGGGAAGCCATGCACACTGCCTGGCTTCCCCACTTCTGTCCTAGTTGAATGGAAACACAGAAGGTGAGAACCTGAAACCGTCCGGTGCTCGGCAGCTCTCCCGGGGCACCGGGCCGTACTTACGGGGACGGGCAGCACAGCAAAGCCTCTACAGCTAGGAACTGCGCGTCGCAGCGTGCGTCCTCTGACTCGTCCATTAGATACCGAGGGTGACGGCGAACTTCACTCACCACCACCCTTCTTTAAGGTCGGAGGAAAAGTGTCCCCCGATATTCAGAAGGAATGCCCTCAGGTCTGTGGTTTGTAAAACCCACATACGAACATGGAAACTACCATCTTTAAGTGTCTGCTGCACAGAAAGTTTTTAATTAGAAGATTGTGGTTTTGCTTCTGTGTCTCTGGACTTTATTTTTTAGAGCAGTTTTAGGTTTCTAGAAAAAATGCACAGAGAAGTCACCGAGGACTCCCAGGGCGCCCTCTCGGGTCCTGCCGTCTCCCTGTGCATCAGTGTGGCTTGGTTGTTAGGACTGGTGACCTACTGATACGTCACTACTGACCGATGTCCTTAGGCCCCGTTAGGGTTCCCTCTCTGTGTGGCGCATCCCATGGGTTTGGACATTGTGTGAGGTGTGGCCACCATCGCAGTGACCTGCCGAGTGGCTGCCCTGCCCTGAAAATGCTCTGGGCTCTGCCTGTTCATCCTCCTCCCCAGCCCCTTGTCACTGACCGACCACTGACCTGTAGTTTTACGGAGCCTGTTTTAAACTGAGCATCTCATAGCAGTTTAGCCAAAGGGGCAGGTTCCTTGGAAGGGCACAGAACTCCCTGAGACGACTGCCCCCGGGGAGGGGCAGCTGACACCCAGGGGCGTCCCTGCTCCCCAGGGACTCGGAACCCCAGTCCCTCCTCCCTGCGGCCGGGCCCCCGGCCAGCGCACTCACGATGTTCTTGAAGAAGTGGACTACCGGGTGCTCCTCTTGTGGCCGGCCGTGCGACTTCTGGGGCAGGGAGCCGTAGTGGGTGGTTCTTGCCGCGTGGTGCCCATCCTGAAAGACAGGGCACAGCCTCCTCAGGACGGGCTTGTGGCCCCAGGGAGCTGCCCGGGTGCTCTGTGGGTCTGGGCTCCCCTGGACCTGGACCTCGTGCTAGGAAGCCACTGATGCAGCACTGCCAGGCCTGTGGAGGGCTGGGGACACAGAGGGCAGGGGGCGCGGCGGGCAGGGGGTGCAGAGGGCAGGGGACACAGGGCAGGAGCACGGCCGCAGGGGCCCAGGGTGGGACGCTGGCGGTAGGATGTGCATCTGGCGGCGACTCGGTCTGCGAAGAGCCGGGAAGGAGGTGTGGGCGGCAGGCCGTGCCCCCCAGGCTGCTGGCGTGGCCCCAGGGCAGTGGGCAGCGCGGTGGCGGGGGCCCCTGCCCGTCCTCTGCTCCGGCGCTGCGGCTGCCGCCCCAGCCACACCCCAGCCGCGCTCCTCCCCGGGGTCCCAGCCTCCCCCGGCCCAGAGCCCCCGCCGCCGCTGTCCCCCCCGTGCGTGCTGCCCCTGCTCCTGCCCCAGCACGATGGCATCTCTCCTCCGGCCGGGGCGCCCGGGGCGCCACGCTGCCTGCCCCGATTTTCCCCGCGTTCTGGGCCCTTGTCTCAGCCCGGGGCGGGCGCCGCCTCACCGTCCCTCGAACAAGGCGCCTGCCGGGACCCTCCCAGCCTCATGCCAGGGGCCGGCCCCTGCTCCCCGGGGCTCCCGGCGCCCTGCTCAGCCCCCGGGTCCAAGTCCCTCCTCCTCGCCGTGCTGGCGGAGACGAGGCCTCGCTCCCAGCCGCTCCGCGCTCCTCAGAAGGTTCTGGAGCACAGGTGAGGGCCCCCGTCCCTGCCCTCCACAAATGGCCGGGGGCCACCTGTGCCCACTGATGAGGGCATTCCTGAGCAAGTGCCGCACGCTGTCCTACCGGCTGTAGGAGCTGTTGGCAGCCCCTCCGCGCCCCTGCCGCCCGCTCCGCTGGGCATCGAGGGGACCACCGGTTGTCGCCCGCGTTTGCACTGGGGCCTCCTGCTGGCTGCGGCGCCCCTCCCCCGTGTGCCCCTCTTCAGGCCTGTGTGTCCTGTGCCGGCTTTTCCAGCTCCTCTGGGCAGCCCCGGTTCTGTGCTCTGCGTTCTAAAGCCCCTCAGGGAGGGGCGCCGACAGCCTGCCCGTGTGCTGTCCCCCTGTCCTCACAGGCCTGGGGGGCGCGTGGGATTGGAACTGCCCACACAGAAGCAGCATAAGGAACTAGGTCTTGCTGTGCACATGGCAGACAGGCAGAAGCTGCTGTGGGCAGAGAGCTGGCGCCTTTCAGGGACTGTTGAGACCCCTGGTCCTTATTCTAACTTGTTCTCCCTGCTGATATTGTAGGAACCTAAATAAGCTGCTTTTCCTCCTCTCTCTCACCCAGTGCCTTTCTGAATTTACTGACCAGTCGGACCCATTCACTGCCAGCCAACCTCATATGTTCGTCTCCAGCGAAAGTGCGTGTACGAGTAAGAATCAAAATGCAAAACAGGTGAGCCAGGACAACATGGGTGTGAACTGTGTGGGTCCACTTGTACGTGGGGTTTTACCAATGAATATACTGGAAAATGTTATTGGTAAGGCTTCCAGCCAACAGTAGGAATCCATAGTTAAGTATTTTGGTATTTTTAGTTAAGTCAAAAGTTATACACTGGTTTTCAACTGCCCTGGGTGTCAGGGCCCCAACCCCTGCTAACATTGTTCAGGGTCAACTGTACTTACTTTACAAGTATCTTCATTTGTCTAATGTCTGCCAGGGGAAGTTATTTATTAGACACCATCCTAGTGGCCTGATAGAGTTAAAGCAGCTCAAATTTAGTACAACTTACTTTCCCCTTGGTGTTTATCTACCATTTGTCTGCATATGACGTGTACGGGATATTGAGTCACAGAAACATCATGCACCTTTAATTTCTAAAGCTATATGGAAATGGAAAGGAACCAAAACAGCCAAACAATTGTGAAACAGAAAAAAGAAGTCAGAGGAATCAGATCACTTGATTTTCAGGCCGCTCTGTAGCTGCGGTGACTAAGGCCATGCGGCATGGTTGGGGGGACAGATGCGGCACGGAGGAGGGGACAGACCCAAAGATCAGCGGGACACTGTGCGCCCAGAAATAGACCCACAAAAGTGTGATCAGGGGATTTTTGACAAAGGTGCAAAGATAATTCAGTGGAGAAGGGATAAGCTTTTCAGCAAAGGGGTTGGAACAATTTCACATCCACATCCGAAAAGATGAAACTCAACCCAGTCACACCTTATACAAAAATTAACCCAAAATGGATCATAGATCTCTACCTACAATATAAAACTAAAATTTTAGAAGGAAACATAGAAGAAAATCTTCATGACCTGGGAGCAAACGATAAATTCTGACACGGAAAGCATGAACCATAAAAGAAAAAATTGATAAATTGGACTTGACTAAAATTTTAAACTTTTGTTTTACAAAAGATGCAGTCTAGAGAATAAAAAGACAAGCTACAGATTGAAAGGCAGTATTTGCAAATCGCATACATGACAAAGCACTTGAAGCCAAATGATTTCAAAACTCACTCTCAAAACTCAATGATTAAATGACAACCCAGTAAATATGGACAAAACATGGAGTGAACACGTCATCCAAGAAGACAGATAGAAGGCAAATGAGTTCATGGAAAGACATCGTCAGCCTTTAGAAAGATGCAAACCAAAATCAGGAGATACCACTACACCCCCATAAGAATGGCTAAAATAAAAAATACTGACAGCATGAAGTGTTGACAGGGATGGGGAGCAACTGGAGCTTGTGTGCATTGCTGGCAGGGATGGAGAATGGGACGGCCACTCTGTAGAACACCGTGGCGGTCTCTTAAAAGTTAACCATAGGCTTCCCATGTGACCCAGCAATCCCACCTCCTGCTTTGAATGACAGAAGAGAACTTACATACTTTTTGGAACTGATTTTTCTAATGCATAGATTAGTCACCAAATTTTTGAGGGAAAAATAATTTAAATCTTAAATGAAAACTGCCATACATGAAAAATAGCTGTACACGTATGTTTATAGCAGCTCACTTCATAATCGTTGATCCGCAAACGACCAAGTATCCATCAGTGAGAGAAGGATGGACTGTGTGCGGACACCATAGGGGCCTAGTCGGCAGAGGGGACAGAAGTTCTGCACATGCAACGGTTCACAGGTGTCCCCAGCGTGGTGCGCCAAGTGCATTATTCTGAAAAGATTTTGTTCTGTGTAATGTGATCTCATTTAGGTGATGTTCATCAGAAGGTAAACCCCAGGGAGGGTGGCCAGACAGCAGTTGTCAGGGGAAGGGTGGGGTGTGGCTGATCGAATGCAGGACAGTGGGTTTGGGGTGAAGTATCTCTACTGCGGTGGCCACACAGAAGTGTACATGTGCTAAAATTCACACACCGGTACACCCAGACCAGTCAATTGTACTGCATGTCAACATACACACGAAAATCAGGCCTTGTGATATGGCCAGTCAGCGGGCACCCCACCTCTTACTCAGGTAAGCCCCATCTTCCTAATGAGCGGGTGCCCCCTCTGCCAGCAGGTCTCCGCCTTCCAAATCTGTTTTCTGACCCACGCGGCACCTTTAGGCCGTTACCCCTCACTTGACGGGCAGCTTGCCTCTCAGCTAAATTTTAATCTTCTGAGGAGAAGATTTTGAAGGACAAGAGTCTGTGTGACTCCCGGAACTCCTGACGGTTCGCCTCACGTAGCGGAGCAGCCCCTGTGAAATGGGCAAAGGAATGAGAAAGAGGCCGCTCACGGCCGTGGCCTCGGGGAAGAGCACGCCGCTGCGAGCTGGTCGGCCCTGGTCCTGACCCCAAACCCGCAGGCCTGGGCCAGTGCCCGTGCTTGGCGCCGCTTCCTCCGGCGCAAAACGGTCAGGCTGCAACCGGGACTTGGGGAGTTTCCAGCTCTGGGCTTCGCTGAGACGCCACCGAACAGCAGCCGAGGCAGACAGCGCGTCTCAGTGGCCCATGGCTGGGCGCTTCCTGAGGCGGCACCTGCTCCTCCATGAGCCACCCAGGAGCTCCTGCGAGCACAGGAAGGAGGCGGAACGGCACCTCGGCTGTCATACGATGGTGCCCGCATGCCATGGGGGCAGCGCCCTATCTGAGTCACCCTTGGACGATTGCTTTTGTGGTAAGACGCACATGACGTGAACTGTGCCGCTTTAAGCATTTGAAAGCGTGCAGTTCAGCTCCATGGGTACATTCATGCTGTCGGGCAGCCTTCCTCACCATCACCTGCAGAACTTTCTGCCCCCAAACCACCCCATGAAACAGCTCCCCACAGGGTGCCCCAGTCCCAGAAGCACCACCGTCCCTCCTGCCTCTGGCCGTCCAGCCTAGGACCGCCTATCATGGAATCACAGGCCTCGGCCTGCAGCATCCGGCTTCTCTCACTCGGCATGTAGTTCTCTGGGCCCCCCATGCAGTGGCCAGTGGCAGATGTATTTCCTTTCTAAGGCTGGATAATATTCCACCACGTGGACATGGCACACCTTGTTTATCGGTTTGTCCGTTGCTGGGCATTTGGGGTGTTTCTACCGTCTGGTGGCTGTGCTGCGTCGCCTGGTTTGGTCTGGCCACGACATTTCCCTGGCCCCTGACAACTGGCAGAAGGGAGGCCCCCAATCCCACCCCCCAGCCTGAGTGACTGAAGCAGGCTGGCTAGCAGTGAGTGCTTGATGGAATGGTGCACACCCGGTGCCCTACACTAGCTGCTCTGCCAGGCGTGCCCACACCTGTTGCTGTCAGATGGCGGGCCCGCATCTCCCCCTCTTGCAAGTGGTGGGCTCCACACCCGCAGCGCGTCCAGGGCTGCTGCGCATGTGGTCAGCGCGGGGCCACCTTCAGCCCAGCAGGAGCCCCTGGCAGGCCAGCAGGGTGCCTCACAGACAGAGAGAGGGCTTTGGGCTCGCCTGTGATTCTTTACATCTCATGTGGCACATTACTTGATATTTTCTCACACCTCGCTGTCCACGGGGTGAGGCTCCCAGGGCAGGAAGGTGGCCCTATTGGCCTCACTGCCCAGCTGGGGCTACGAATCCCTGGGGGGCCTGGGCCGCTCCCCCGGCTGCTGCCTTAGATGAAGAGGTCGCCTTCACCGAGGCCCCCAAACCTGGCTGCCTAATGCAGGAAGGATTTGTGTTGCTCAGTTAGTCTTTAAGACACACGTTTAATAATTCTCTGATGAAGCACCTCTTGTGTTCACTAATGTTAAAAAAAAAAGAGCTCAAATGGCTCACATTTGTCCACGGCTTGCGGCTCCTTGTCCACGTTCACGTGCTACGTGCTCATTAACCCTGCAGGAGATTCAAGGCAAATGAGGAATTCTGAGGTCAGGTGCCTTTCCTTGCATCCTGATTGATAAAACAACACCTTCCTGGTGGCAAACAACCGGGTGCATGGCAGGCAGCACCTGCTGGCTGGCCGTGAGTGGCCCAGGAGGCGGCGGGACGCGGGAGCCCACCCCACCGCCCTCGTCTGTAGCGAGGCTGGCGCCTCTTCACAGCACCTGCACAGTCTGTGGCGCCCAAAATTTGGGACAAGTCAATGTGAAAAAGTAGTCTAATTTTTTTTTAATGAAAGCTTTTTGACTGGTGAAAAATCATACTAACTATATAAAGATGTTAAATAAATAGTTTGCAGAAGAAAAGGTCCCACTTAGGGGTGACCTTGGTTCCCTTTGGGTGAAACTATGCTCAGACCTGGCTGTTGCAGAACCACAGAGGGGCAGGCACCTGGAAGCCTGGCTGCAGCTTGCGCAGCATCACAACTGTTGTTGTGTTACTCCTATTTTTGCGTCCTGATTAACAAAACACCACCTTCTTGATGGCAAATAACAGTATGCTGAAAAAGTTTCAAAGACCATGATAGGAGGGCTGTGGGACAACCAGTTCATTAATTTTTAGGTAAGTTGCTCTTTGCATCTCCGTTTCATTGGCCTGTTTTTGTAGAAGTTGTTTTTTTTCCCTCCACTCGCAATAATGTCCTTCACCAGAAGGGGGAGCTCGTGCTCTTGCCTTCTGGGCAGCTTCACTTCCCCTCGCCAATGCCAGGAGAGGATTTTAATTGTTTCCCAGTTGGCTAAATAGTTGGAAGTTCTTAAGCTTTCCTATAATACCAGGAGATTAGTTTTCACCTGACACATCTGAAGATCAAAGGTCACCAGGTCGGGTAAAGATCCATTCCTTTGTCTATAGTGGCTGTTCTGTGTAAATAAGGATGGGGCATTTGTGCCACTGCCTGCTTTTGGATATGATTGGAGACATGTGGACAGCTTGTTCCTGCTCAGAAGAAAATGCTATATCTGGAAAAAATTAATATTCGCTGTGCCCGGTGTTTTGTGGCTGGGGGGCGGTGGGGAAGGAGTCCCAGCCCTTTATTTCTTGTCTCACAGAGGAAGTTAAACTCTTTCCTAAATCAGCTACCAGAATGCCAGTGAATGAATTGGTGACTCTGTGGTTCTGGGGTGTCCAGGCCTCTGTGTGCCCCCCACTCACGGGGCTGCGCCCCCTCCCCGTTGGACCAGGCACTGCCCAGATGTCAGTTTGCCTGTTTTTTCTCTTCCAGATCAATGATATGGGACAGGTGCCAAGGTGGAGCCGGGAGAATGTAATGAATCACGAGCTACATCAGCATAAATAAATGCACCCAGGAGGCTGCCCAAGTGCAGACTGTTTACAGTAGTTATGACGTCAACCACGAGCCTGGCAGAAGACCAACTGTCTTTCTGGTATTTTAAACTCAAATTCCTAAAGCCTGCACCCCTGTACCTCTCTCCAGTGATAAGGACTGTTTGTGATGTGGTGTCGTGGGGTGCCCTGCACGCTAGGACATCTTCAGGCAGCCACGCACGCCCTGGCCCCCTTCAGATCGCCTGCGTTAATAGAGAGCACACATGCCCCTCCGCTTCTGCTCTGCTGCGCGCTAGCTGAGGGGAAATTGGTCCTTCCGACCCAATGCGTTTCTGATAAGGAGTGTGGGCAATATCTGCTCCTTCTTTTCTACCTGATGGAGAAGACATGAGCTCTGTGTGGAGCTGCTATTTGGAAACCTCTGCCCTGTTATAGACTTGGAATCAAGCACTGTGCTAGAGGCCACCAAGGCAGGCGTTCCTCCCACCAGGTGGCCTGGGGTGGTGTAGATAAAGTGAAGGTTCCTGCCGCCAGGATTCTCACCTGGCCCTGGCTGGTGAGCCCACTACACACGTGTGGGCAATACGTCGTTGACTCTACATCAAGAGACCCGCCCAGTGCTCTGGTGGCACAGCTGCAGGGCTGCCGGAGAGCAGAGCGTGGAGGCTGGAGTGCTGGCAGCGCCGAGGACAGAGACTGAGATGGTTGTGCAGGCAGAGAGGCCCAGACGCAGAGACCAGCTTGCTGCCTGCAGACTCGCTCTAAGTGGACGGGATTCTAGTGATTGACCTGCCACCGTGGGAATAAAGTTGGGTATAACCCTTTCACCCCAAGAACATTCTACTGTCATTTCCTCAGTCTCCTTGAATCCGTAGTGAACTTGCCCGGGGCTGAAACTCTTTGGCAAGACAGGTGGGTCACTGCAGAGTCCTCCACGGCACTCCCAGCTGGTGGTCACCCAGGTCGCCGACGGCAGCAAGCATCCCGGGGAGGGGACCCTGACCCCGCCGGAGGCCACCTGCCGCTGCCGCCCTCTGTACCAGGGTCCGTGATGCCTCTACAGAGCGTCATGTTACAGGGCTGCCTCTTGGTTTGCCTCAAATACGTCCGGAAAGTAACAGCAGTGGCTGAAACCAGTGATGGTTTTCTTCTCCGCAGATCAAGCGAATCATCCACACGGTAAGAATGCACATTGTCCCCATGCCCCCAAAGGGTCGCATGGAGGGAGCAAAGAAAGTGGCTCTACTCACGTTTAAGACACAGGTGCACTGACGACGTGGCTCAGCACAGCTCTGAAGCAACCACGTTGTTTTATAGACATGGAAACCGCTTCTCGGGGGGCCACGTGACGTGCTTGCCAGGTCTCCTGACTTTTAGGACTCGATGTCTGCTTCAGCCTGCTTCACCAGCCAGGTGAGACTCTCGCGGAGTCGCAGTGGCACCAGAGGCTGGTGTCCGACCCTGAGACTCGGCAGCTGACGGAGAAATTCACAGCCCGGCCGTGTAAACAAAGGAGGAGGTATTGGGGGGAAGAATGACTTTTTAAGATTGTGGGTTTATTTTATTTTTTTCAAAGACAGTACCCTTCTTTTATGTTAAGTTGCAAGGGTATGAGGGACTAGAAATAAAAATGTGCTCATATATAAGAAAAAGAAATTAACATCCATTGTTGGAGTCAAAAATGACAGTTAAGGTCCAGAGAATTTGGGAGGTGCACGGCTGTTCTTCACTAGAAAACCGATTCCTACTCATTTTGGTGAATACAGATAGTAAGATTCAACAAATGCAAGTCTAGTTCATTATCATTTTAGAGGATGCATGCTCCGTAATTAAAGTGAGGGCTGCTGGCCCCACGTCCCGTGGAAATGTTACCCCACGACACAGGGGGACCAGGTTGCCTGCGTCTCTCTGCTTTGTTCATGTGATTGGCACTGACCAATCAGCCAGCCATCCAACAGGCACCTGATTTGTACCCCTTTCATTTACGGGTTGAACACCCCAGAATTCTGCATGTATCCACCAAGTGGCAATAAAGACCTTTGTTATTCATATAAGTGGCTTCACCAGAGGTGCTGGGAGGGGGAGAGTAAAGGAATTTACTTTTCTTCCCCAGAGAAATCTTTGCTTTTGTGGCTCTTTCAGGAAACTCAGATTCAGAGAGCGAAGCGGTTAATCTCTGTACCCTCTTTGGACCCAGAATGTAGGCGTCGTTTCTCTGACCTGCCGACCGTAGGGCAGAGTGACAGAGTGAGGCTTGGGACCCATAAAGTGATTCTTTCTTGTGGAAGTGACACTAAGACCAAATAGGCTTCTTCTGTATGCTGTTCTTGATACTTTAGGTCCATGAAACATGGTTCACTGGGAAACTGAGGTTCTTTCTGCCCTTTTCCTCTCGCCCCACACTTCTTCTGTGGCTTACGGAAATCCCTGACATGCCTCGGAAATCTCGCTTCGGGACTCATCCTCAAGGACTTCCTGAGAGAGGTGGCTGCATGAGTGGCCCCCTCCCTCCTGTAAACCCAGAAGGTCAGGGGACAGGGCCGTGCTGTCCTCTGCGCGGCCGGCCCAGGCGCTGAATGAGGCGCCAGTAAAATTAGTATTCCCGAGCACAGCGTGTGCGCCCCAGGTTGGCAGCGCGGGTGTGAACAGGCACATCCTGCTGCGAGCTGTCTGAGCTCTGAAGTTCCTCTCAGGGCAGATCCAGGCACGCTTGGCATGAGTCCAAGGTGGCATCCTCAGTCCCCACACCCCCACCCCGACGATGCTCTGGCCATTCCCAGAACCCTCTCGACCAGGGGATCCCTCGTTGTCACCCTCCCGGCCACTCGGCCTTGCTCCTAGTTTTGTTAATTTTTTTCGGAGGAAGCACTTACGCCATTTCTGCTCAGACAGCTTCTGATGTGCCTCGGGCGTCAGGCTGGGGCCGGTTCTTTCTGTCTGAGCGAACGTGCCGTTTGCCCTGTGTTTTCACCCTCTGTAAGCTGGACAGTATGTGTGCTCCTGAGTCCCCGACCGGAGTGGGTATGATGACAGACATGGCCTTTCTTTCCCTGGAGCCACCTGTGGGTCACCAACGGCAGGCTCTTCCCTGGAAAGATTAAGTCACAGGCCAGCTTGTGATCTAGATGGAGGCCCGGGCCACCCGGTGGCTGTTCCGGCAACGGCCTCTCCTCAGATCCTGGGGGATAAGGACACGGGCGGGTGCGGAGACTGCAGGCCACAGCGCTGTGCGCCCTTCACGTTGTCCCTGGTTCTGCTCGGGTGGGGCTGTCACTTTGCCCTGTGACTAGAGGGACCGGTTTCCAAGCTCGAGGGTTCCTGCTGTGGGCAGACTGCGGATCTGCAGCCAGAGAGGCGGACGCTGCTGTCCAAGACTCCGCGGGGACCTTGTCCTCTGCTTTCCTCTCTGCAACGACGGTGTGAATGCCCTGCACCTCCTCTGTGGGGACGGCTCTGCTTTCATGCCAAGGCCAAGCAGCGGCTGGGATCAGGCCCCTTGGCAATGACAGAATGATGCTCCGTGAATCACGGGCACAAGACTGTCACCTTGGGCACAGAAGGAGTGCAGGGCCCCAGCCCAGAGCCTGCCAGGCGGCGATGCCCGCGATGACTGCTTCTCTGACCTGGGGTTTAATCTCACAGGGGCACTGTGGCTGCCTGGTTTCCAAATCTCTGTCCCAGCAGGAGGAGGCGACCAGGAGAAGGCAGTGCGGGGGCCCCGTGGCCCTGTCAGAGCTGATGGGTGAGGCTCACAGACATGCTCTTTCCACCTGCAGGTCTCAGTCTGGTCCTAGGTTGGCGCCTGGTGTGCAGCCTGCCTTGCGGGCCGCGTCAGGAGCGGGTGTGTCTGCGGTGGCCAGAGTGTCTCCACTGCTTCTCAGATAAGCAGCCGATCGGCTCCTCGTCTCAGGGAATGAGGGCTCAGGGCTCGGGGGCCTGACCGCTGCCCTGCAGGGAAGGCCGCCCCCACCTTCCCAAGCTCAGGGCTGCTGAGCTGGTGGGGGCCCAGCTCCTTGCTCTCCTTCCAGACCATGGGGCTCAGGGTTGAGCGCCGACTTTAACCGCTCTGATTTTTTCACTTTGCCACTTTTAAAGGCCTCAGTGTGTGCAAAGTGTGTAGGGCCCTGCAGCATGGACACCAAGCAAACTCCCTAATAGAGGCAAGGGCACACACAAAACCCAGGAGGCCTTTTCTTGGCTTGGAACTGAATTGCCTCCTTGCACAAATTGTGGGCAAGCAGTTTTAGGGACAGGGGTGGGGGTGGGGAGGGTCTGGAAAGTTTTTCTTTGCAGGGAAAAGCCGAATAACAGCAAGCTTTCCAGCAGGGGGAGGCCATGAGCCAGGGCGCAGCTGCCCAGGGAGCAGCCCCAGGGGACAGACCTGCCCATTCCGGGAAAGCGAGGCCCGGGGGCAGCCAGACGGCCTCCCACACAAGCCAGCTCAGTCCTGATGGGGCGCCGTCTGCGCTGGGTGCCCACGGCTGGGTCTACAGGGCCCACCAAAATGCGCAGCCTTCAAAACTACTCAACGCTGGTCAGGGCCTTTTATTTGGCAAATTATGAAGAAATATGACTCAGAACATCTGGAGCTGCAGGACCAGGGCCATCTCTGGACAGCCTTCATGTGTGGGCGGCGCCCTGGACACTTGAGGCTGGGCTTCTCGGGAGCAGAACATCTTATCAGCCTGATGCACAAGGAGTTGCCCAGATACTCTGCTGACCACCCTGGGCTGGTGAGAGCTGTGTGACCACAGGCCGTTCCACAAGGACACACCGGCCTTGTGCCCGTGATTCACGGAGCATCATTCTGTCATTGCCAAGGGGCCTGATCCCAGCCACTGCTTGGCTTTGGCATGAAAGCAGAGCCGTCCCCACAGAGGAGGTGCAGGGCATTCACGCCGTCGTTGCAGAGAGGAAAGCAGAGGGGTCATGACCTTCAATGGAACATTCGGGACCACTGACCCTGATGCTTTGCTTGACAGTTGAGGAAACAGGCCTGGGAGCAGAAGCCAGTGGCTGCAGCCAGGGCTGCTGAGTCGCAGATGGGAGACCCGGGCCTTCCAGGGCTGCACGGGGCACCGCGTGTCACCCCAGAATGGGGTGGAGGGGCAGGGCCGACGGCTGATTCACACGGGCCTCTGTGTTTCTGTCGGTTGGCACGGGAGCCCCGATGTCGGCAGGATGGAAGGTCGGGTGGCTGTGCTGCTGCTCCACAGGTGGGGAGGGCACAGGCAGGGCAAGGGCGGCGGGCGAGGTGCTGGCGCTGGACCCAGGACGGGTGTCTCTGGTTCTGGCTGTGCCTTCCTGCAATGGGCAGGACTGGGCTCCATGGGCTGCAGTGCACCCACCGTGGGACGGGCGGCTGGTGTGGTCAGAGCTGGAGTGTTTGGGCACATGTGGCATCCCAAGCTCTCCAGCAGCCAGGCCCCTGTGACCCCCCTGCAGAGGAACCAGGGAGGGCGGTGAGAGCGGGCACTTCCCTTGCTGCCTGACCTGGGGCCTGGGCGAGACCTGGACACGGTGCAGGCAGGACCGGTGCTTGTGCTGCCCCCACCCTGTGGGCTTGGGGATGCTGGCGCCATGGTGGCTGTGGCTGCGACTGCAAGAAGACGGGGTGCTCTTCCCATGTGCGTGTTTCTCAGGTCCTCCCCTGCCGTCTGGCTTCTCCACTGTGTCCCTGGGTCCCAAGTTGAATGTTGTTCTCGTCCCAGCACCTTCCTCTCCCACCGTCCATCGCCAGGTCACGCCCTTTGAAGGACAGCTCTAAGGGACATGCTCGGTCTCCTGAGCCAGGCGGCTCCGGGCTGGGGGTCTCGTTCCTGAGGACCAGCGGCAGCCCTGGAACCACTCTGCTCCTTGAGTGTCACCTCTCATGTCACAGCTGGGGGGTCTCTTACCTTCCTGGGGTATTTGCAGAGAGAGACAGAGAAGCACATGCCCCAGAAGGTCAGGGTGCAGGTCGGCTGGGCATCAGGCAGCCACACCTTTGAAGTTTCTGAGCTGAGGGGGAGGGAGTCTGTCCTGGGCCTGAGCTGTGCACCGGACGGTGCAGGCTGTGTCTCTGTGAGCGGGTTCAGGCTCCTGCCTGTCCGGGGGCCTCTGTCTCCTCTGCAGGCCCACCTCGCATTTCTTCACAGGTTTTGTCATTATCTAGTGTTGTTTTCTGCAAGCCGATCCAGTCCTAGCTGGACTGGAAGGAGTTTCCATAATGAACAAATCATAAATGCAGAGAACCCTCTACTGGCAGCAGCTGTGGGTCCTGTGCACTATGATGTGGCCACTGGGGGTGAAATGCCAGCAGCCGCACACAGGTGGCATGCAGAGTGCTTGTCCGTTTCGGCCCGGATTTCACAAGCACACAGGGCAGTCTGGATAAAGATGTGGAGAAAAGGGCCGCGCTTTTCCTCAGCCAACGATGTTTTAAAAGAGAAAAGGCAAATGCTTTGTTGAAAGCTTTCTGACATCCAGTTACTGCAGGCTACTTGGCATCCCAGGATTCTGGCACGGTCTCTGCAGAGTGGGTCTGCTTCTGATGGCAACGTGTCCGCAGAGGAACAGAGGAGGGGCAGGGTGGTGACCGTGTGCTTTCAGGGTGACGGGAGCAAGTCCAGGTGTCCATGACCAGGCGCCCTGCCCGCCCTGCTCACCACCACGCCACACATCCCTTGCTGCAGGATCGAAGTGTGACTTTGCCCAGCCCGTGTCTCCACTCCTGAGTGTCCCCGAATCTGTGCCTCCTGGGGCAGGCACGGGCCTTGAGGACACCCGGGGACGGCTGTTTGCTCTGGCCAAGAAGCCACTAAACGAGGCTTTGCATAGCATGCAGCACCAACAGAAACAGGCTCGGGGCTACAGAAACTCGGGGTGCGGCGTGCTGCCCCTAGTGGCCCAGTGGACCGGCCTCCCTGTCCCGCTGCCCCGGGAGCACAGCCGCCACAGGGGAACACAGGACAGGTGGCAGTGCTCACACGGCATCCAGGGAGGCTCAGCAAGGCTGGGGGTAGGGCAAGGGCACCACCAAGGGCTTCTGAAGGGCACGCGTTGTGCAGTTTAAGTCGGGTGGGATTCGGTGAGCGCTCAGTATCTGCTATGCTCTGACCATCACAGACGAGAGCAACAGGCCGTCAGCGCCTCAGGGCTGCCAGCTCTCTGCGCTGTGGTGCCCGTGGCACCCGCGGCCGGCTGACTCGGGGACTGTCCATGCCCTGACCCGTGGCCAGGCCTGCCCGCTGTCCACGTGGGAGCCCACACGGAAAGCGCTTGCCCGTGGCCTTCTGGAGGACTTGCTGGTCCTCATTTTCCTTGCTGGCCTCCCTGCAGGAGCTGCCCTGCACCGTGCCCCACGCCGTCGGGCCGGCTGTGGCCCGTGTGACCTCGGGCTCACAGCGGGGCCTCAGGAGGGACCTGGGTGGGGGGGGGCACATCTTACCTTGTACATGTTGCACAGCCCGGGCTTGCTGCGGGCATGAGAGGGCAGAGGGCTCCTGCTCTGCGTGAGCCAGGGTACCTGCCAGAGGGACACAGAGTGGCCGTTTGAGTCCCCTGGCAGATGCCCTCCTGGCAGGGCTTGGTGAGAGCCCGGGCGTGAGGATGGAGGGGGGAGGGGCCAGGGAGAGGCCACGGGGTCAAGGGGCCCCAGGAAAGGAGGCAGTGGGCAGGTGCCCCCAGGACTGCAGGTGGACGCGCATCACGAAAAGGAGAGAGAAAGGTCAGGGACGGATTCTTTCCTTTAGAGCCTTCCGGGGCCCTGCATCTAATTAGGTGACCAAGTTTTCTTAGAACCGTATCAGTCACCAGATGTGTAAGATTTCTAAGAGAGAAAGGAAAGAGCATCTTTCCTCCAAGGAGAAGTGGGCTTCCTCGAGTCTTTAATGGGGTAAAGACATTTTACACTCAGTTTTATTTGTGGTTTTTCTCTTTTATAGAAAGTGTTAGCTTCTGTTTCGGATTTATGGGTAGACATCATTCCTGCTCGGCAGTTCACTGTGGCTGTCATGTGGGGCCTCTTCAGTTTCTACGGAACCAAATAATTTTATGGTTGGCAGAGTTCAAAATCCCTCCAGCCAACTGTCTGGAGTCACTTTCTCACAGATGTGCTTCGTCGCTCTTGATGACCCACGGGACTTGATTTAATAGGAACTTATTATTCCTTGACCTGAGCTACGCGCCCTTGTTGTAAATCTTCCCGAAGAATATTTGCTCGTAATTTAGTGTGTTTTCTCTATTCTATTAACTGTAAGATGGCACCTGCCATATCAATTATGTGGGTGAGAGATTATCATCACAGGACGAAGTAAATGGCCTGCAGGAAGTTCCTGCCTTTATACTGTGCACAGGGAAATGGCGAGAGAGAGAGCGAGAAGGAGGGAGGCAGAGAGGGAGCCCCTTACAGAGGCCAAGAGATACAGTCAATAGAACAGACTTCAAGGGATGTCTTACGTTGCCTACAGATGAAGTAGATTTTTTAAAAACAGTGAACAGTGGTCACGCATGGCAAAACCAGTAGCTGTGACACAGGAGGAGGTGTTTTCACTGTGGCCTAGAAACATTACTGGAAGTGGACACACCAGGATCCCACAGGCAGATCTGTGGGGTGCCCACCTGTGCACCCTGTGCTCCATCCTGGCCACCCTAGAGGCTATTTCTGTCCCGGCAACGAGCCCCAGTGGCGGTGATCACAGTGTTGGGCACTTGAAGACCAAGACAGTCGTGCATTCATTTTGAGTATCTCAGTGGTCGGGCCTCTGGGGGTCTCTGCCTCGATAGGCCGCTGTCCCCACAGGGAGTCACACCCCTCAAATGGTGGCATATTGGCGAGTCCCTTTGCACCCTTGGTCAGAAGGTGAAGTAGAATTTTCTAATTTCTTTTCCTCTGTTCAAGACAATGTCCCCTCTTATGGAAGAGGGCCACCTGAGATCTCCAGGGCTCTGGGCTCGGCACCACAGCCCCGTGCTGGCCGTGCAGTGTGGGTACACAGAGGCTGGGTGGGCGGAGTGGCGCTGAGCTCACGGCCAGGGAGCCACTCGGCTGGCAGGCCCCAGCCCCAGCCTGGCCTCAGGCAGCCCAAGGAGGACCAGCTGGCCGCCTGTCCCTTCCCCACACTGGCCCCACGCTGGCCCTTCCCCAGAGGGCAGGGACTCTGCAGAGGAGTGGGGAGGGCACCATGCAGTGGGCAGGGTCACCCAATAGGGACTGGTGTCTACAGTTGGGAGGGTCACCCCAACAGTCTGGGTGTTCTCAGTCAGGAGGGTTACCCTACAAGGGCTGGGGTCTGCAGGAGGGGCCTCTCCAAAACTGCAATGGCCAGGCTCATGGTTACGGGCCCTCGAAGGGCTCACTTTTTTAGAGTCCCCCCACTCACCACCGTGTGCAGAGCGGTTGATTTCAGGGCACCTGCTGCGCACAGACCCACGGGCACGCCAGGGGTGTGTGGCCGCAGGGTCTGCAGCTTCCTGGCTGTGGGCGTGCTGAACCCTGAGGCTCAGGTCCCGTGGAGGAGGACCCCCCTCAGAGGTCGCCGGGCCCCCGTCAGCCCCTCAGAATGCATCACCTTTTACCGAAAGGTGGTGGGAGATGATGGAAACCTGGCGCGGGCTGAGTTAGCACAGAGGGCTGCTGGTGGCCGGCTGTGGGGGGCTGAGGCGGCCTGAGACTCCCTGGTCGGCTTTCCCTGCCAGTCAGGGGCCCACGCTGGCCCTTCCCGGGGCCCCTCCCCTCAGCCTCAGGAAGTGGTGGCTGCCTGTGCCCTAGGGGTCTCGAGGGCACCCGTGGTCCCAGGCACCCCTCCCAGACTCCCGGCATTTGTGGCCACAGCTTTGAAGGAAACACCGCAGCCATCAGAGTCGAGGCAGAGAGCCTGGGGCACCCCCAGTCAGGGAGACCTGTGTGGCATGTCTTCTGTGTGCAAGCGGGCCAGGGAGGAATGTGCCCTGCATGTGGGAGTGGCAGGCATGCACCCTGGGCTCAGCTGGGTTGCCGCATCAGGAGCCCCAGGAAATGCCACTAACAAACCACCAGGTAAGGGAGGGACACCAGAAAAGGCACCTTAGAAAATCCACGTGCAATCAGCACACCAGCCTCGGTCTGTCGGAATGTTTAATCGACACTTGGGAAGGAGGGGCTACATATAAAGCCAACGTTTGTCACAAAATCAGATTGGAGCACAGTCACCACTAAATACATCATGTGATTTACAACGTGCCCCCGTACAGAGGACGCAGCAAAGGGGCCCTCGACACAGGGTCACAGCCGCCTAAGTGAACTATTGCCTGTCTACGACAGTGACAACCCAGCGTCTGGGGGCGGCAGGAGGACGCAGCAAACAGCTGGGACTGAGCCATGGAGAGCGCTGTCAGCGGCTGATAAAGGCAAGGATGCTTCAGAAATTCCTATAGGAAATCTCAAAAAAGGATTTGTTTGGGTCAGAAATAAGCACACCTACCATACTTGGGTTTTCTCTGGAAAGATCTCTGGCCAAAACTCTTGGCCAACAGATGCACAATGGCTGGATGGTTGCCAGTGTAGACTTCAGGGGGTTTCAATTTGGTCCTGTGGGCACAGCTCGTACTGTGGGCAAAGGCACCCTCTGCTGCATGAAGTGGGGCTCTGTGCCTCCTCCAGCCACTGACTCGGGCCACACAGCCCCGCGGGGTAGATGCCCCCCTCCAAGCTGCCCGCTGCGTCCTGCAAGCTGCTTCAAGCGCTGCACTCCCACTCCCCACAGATGACAGAATACAGCTACAAAGCTGGGACTGCATGTTAACAATGAAGGATTGAGTTACCATAGCGCTAAAATGTTACATGAAATTGAAATGCAATAAAAAAGAATCAGGAAACAGAACATTGTGATTCATTTGTAAGATTGATTACACCCCACGGCGCTGAATGACAGAAATGGTTCTTATCCCATACAGTCAAAATTGGAAGGAATACTGAACAAGAAATAACAGAATGCTGAGAATAGCTGGCTAGAAATGGGGCTTTGATTGAAAATTGAGAAGAACAGTTAAAATCATCACTCTAGAAACCAGCTTGGAAAAACTCTACACTGACCCGGAGAATTACCTGAGAACTGCCCCGTGTTCTGTCACTGCGCCAAGCTTAGTTATTTCCTAAAACCTTATCACTTCTTCCATAAGAAGGAATGAGAATGGTTCCCCCGGCTCCCGGCCTGGCTGGTTAGGCCGCAGCAGCCGCGGACACGGGTGTGGGAGCAGCCCGGGGACAGACGGGGAGCGGCGGCTCAGAGCCACCCTTCGGAAGCAGACCAAGTGCCCTCTCCTCTCCCTCCTAAATGCCCATTCCTCACAAGGCCCGCATTCCAGGGAACTGGAAACCCGTTCCTGAAAGGCAGTAACAGAGCCCCTCTTTCTTTCCTCCTGTGACAAAGGAGCATGTTGTCCATGAATGCGCTTTTCATTTATGGCTCTCAAAAGAATATGCCTCCTCAAGGAATTTCTAATGCACTTTCCTTGAATGTCAGCTCCCCAGCCACACAAGTGTGGGTGGTGGTAGTGCATTCCTGGGACTGGGGGTGGCAGCAACGCCCATGGCCCTCGGGGACCCCCAGGACCTCAGGGGCGGGGCCCAGGACAAACGGTCCCCTTCCCGGGGCCAGCCATGCAGTCCTGCATAATCCTACTGTGAGAAACCTCCTCTGGACAGATAGGCAGCGAAACTGCTTTCCCCAAAAAGCATGCCAGGCAGAGAGGCTGCTACTCAGGCCTGTGTGCGTGGCACTGTCTTGTGTACTTTACACAGAAAACCCAAACCCAGACCAGAATGGGCCCTCAGCAGACACACTGGCAGATGCCCCAGGCTTCCAGGACCACAGGGTACCCCTGGAGCACCAAGCTCCCGTCTGCAGTGCTTAGAAGAAAACAAGGACACCACCTTCACCAGGAGAACTGAACAAACACTGAATCAGCAAAGGCCCCGCAGGGATGTACCGGGGGCCTGCTGGCACTAAGCAGCTGTGTACAGACACGCAAACTCAGCGAGAGCTTTGGCATCAAAGGGCGAGGCTGCTCATTTTACATCTTTATTTGGCATTCAGTACTGAACAGAGCTGATACTTCAAAAATGCTAAAACAATTATTTCAACATTGTTTTTATTTTTAAACATGCTAGGAAAATATTTTGATTTCTCTAAATCTTTGATAATCCAGCAACACTATTTTGCAAAGAGGATGCATACTTAGGAGGCTCTTTTCTTTGAATCTATTGAAGAGTACAGGAGACTTAAAGCAGGTGGTAATTCTACATGAAGGAAGAAAAACATGTATGTAGGTCTCTATTTTGAGAAAGTCATAATGATTAAATGCTTTCACCATTTTAACTTAAACCATTACCACTGAAATGAAGCTTGTTTTATAACGTCCTATCCAGCTATTTAATCTTTTTTGCACAGTTTAAATACATTTTTCCTGTTACTTGAGTTAAGTAGAAGAGCCCAAGTTCTCAAAGCTGGCGATGCCACATGCACAGGGCGCTCAGCCCGAGAGCAAGACCCCTGGGGTGGCCTAGAGCCTCCTGTGCTCTGAGGGCTGAGCTTGCAGAGCGCCTCAGACTGAAATTAGCCTGAGAAACAGGTTCAAGGTCCCCACGTCCAGGCCGAGGGAGGACTGCCCGGCAGGAAATGCGGAAGCCTACAAATGCACACAGAAGGGACGAACCAGCAAATGCATTCCCTTGGCTCTTTAGAGCAGGTGTTAGTCACAAAAAGTCCTGAATAGTGTCACGTAAGAGACCGCGGCTGGAGCAGCCCAGGGCCTGCAACCAGGCTCTCTGAAACCCTCACAAGAGGCCACGCTGACACTCATGTTGGTCTGCAACCATTTCGTGATTGTCAGGGATTCCAGGAACATGGTCAGGGACTAAAGCAACTTCTAGAAACTCCTGACCTCCTAAGTCTCCCCGGGGTTTTTACGCTCCTCTATTACCATGGCAACGGCCCTTGGCTTCGGCCTTTGCTCAAAACCTCTCACATCCGCAGTGGCCTTTCAGAATAAGCACAAAACGCAGCCAGAAGAGCCCATCCTAGGTCTTGGTGAGGAGGCCCAAGAGCAGGGCCTTCTTTGGAAAACCTCTCTCCTTCCAAAATTACCAGCTATCCACCAGCCTAAAAAGACACGGGCCATGCATGCCATGTATTTGCCATCAGATGCCACTCGGGACTGACTCTTCATCAGCCACAGGTGACCTATTCCCCATCGACACTGTCGGAAACTGGACCCAAACAGGAACGTTTTTTCTTGTGATACAATTTTGAGCTACAGAACATTCAAATAATGAAACCTCACAGATTCTACATTCAAATTAATGGACTAACAAAGCAATACTGTTTGATTCAAGACACACTCCACCCCTTCCTCAAGCGACTCAGACAAAAGAGAAAGTTTGCTCAGGCGAATTAAAATTTCAGATTTCTTCAAAAAATCTTCAATCGTGTAATTGTTGCAAAGTAACAGAAGCCACAGCATGGACGCCAAGAAAAAATCAGCATGACCCACAGTTGAACCCAGAGGCGGGGGCTGCAGAAGCCGGATCAGCCAGGAGGCCCCCAGCACGGGAGGCAGACGCCCTGGGAAGGTGGCACCCTCCCGGCAGCCCCGTCCCCATGCCACCCAGAGCAGCAGCGCCTGGCGCCCTGCCAGCCTGAGCACCTCCACGTGGCAGTCCCTTGAGAGCCGGAGGAGGGGGTGGCAAGGAGGTAAGCAGCCCCCGGGCCCCGCACGTTGCCAGCCGGCAGCCGGGGCAGCAGCTACAAGCTAAGAGGCCGCAGCGGGGCCGCCGCCACGGGCTTGGCTCACCTGCCGACTGTCCTTCCCCTTTGCTGCACCCGGAGCGGGCACACGAGCCGTGCGGCCGCTACTCCTCAGAGCTCACCTTGCCTGAGCCCCGCTTGGGCGAACCCCTGTCGCCGCCAAAGAAGCGCCCGAGGGAGTCCAGGATGCCCGTGTCTCTGTGCCTGGGCAGGAAGCCATGCCTGGCGTGATCCACGGCGCTGGCGGAGGCCAGGTACTTTGACCCGTGCCTCTGGGAGGGTCTCTTCTGTGACGCCATTGCATCCAGGCCCTCGGCAGGGGCTGCACTGTCTTCTTGGATGGTCTGGAGTTCGTCTGACTCCGAGGGCCTGTCTTTGAAGGTGTTGTCCTCCCTGCCCGGGGCATCTCGGGAGAAGAGGCGGACCAAGTGGGGGCGGCCCCCGGGGTCAGCTGGGTTGGCGTCCGGCCAGGCGTTCTTTGGGCCCACTGTGCACTTGGAGTCTGTCACCGCTGTGCCCTGAGAGCGGCTCCCATTGTTCGGGCTCACATCTGCTTCTCCTGCAAACAACAGTGAGACGTGAATGCGGGCTGTGCAAAGCAGAGCCCCGCACAATGCCGCTTTCTTCCGGGCCCGCGGACTGGCCGCCTCCTGCGAAACCCCCGGAACGTGGGCGGTGCCGTCAAACTACATGGCAGCCCCAGAGCGCCTTTGGCGGAGACCAGCCTGGACCGAGCATCCTGGTTGGCGTTCCATGTCTCCGGGGCCCTGGAGTTGCCCTCATTGCTCAAGATTTGGTGCCCTACATGCAGGGCATCGGGGCTTCTGCTCAGGAGGCCTGAGCAAGCAGCCATGGCGCCCAGATCTCCCCTGGGGGCTGCCACTACTGCATGCAGAGAATCAGGACCGTACGAACCTTTACGGGACATCTGTTATCCACGGGTGCATAAGCTAATCGTGTTGGGAGCATTTGACAAAAGGTATTTTTAGTGCTCTTGGTAAAAATGGCACTTCCCACATCTTTTTGTAATTCATGCCTTAAATAAGTGGGGCATTTCGAATTCTTTAGTTCCCAGATTCCACAAGAGGCCTCCGGCATTAGAGAGCTGCTTACTCAGGACATTCTGATTCGGCTTCTCCTCTGTAAGCAGCAACGGTTAGACTGCTGGAGGTGGGAACACAGCATTTCATCTTGTGTAATAATCTCTCAGCTTTTTTTTTTTTTTAAAAGACAGCATTTCTCTCCAGAAAAGTGATACATCCCCTTTGCTCTCAACTTACAAGTTAGGTTAAAGTGGATGGCAGTGAGTGTGTCTCCTTTCCAAACTTACCTACCTACAAGAAATGTGGGTTTACTCACCACTTTCCTGTAATGCCACCCACTCAACCACTCAACCACCTGTTCACTGACATTTACCGAACAGCGCCAGCCAGCCAGTCCCCGGCCCGCTCACCCACCCACCCACCCACCACCCGCCACCCGCCACCGACTGGGTACCTGAGGAATATGGACCTGAGCTGGCAGTTCGGGTTGCAGTGAACGTCAGCACGGCCTCGTCTCATGAACAAAGATGATAATGAGTGTTCAGGGTCAATAGCATCCCTGCTTACTAACCCCCCACTACCTATGAATGTGACCTTATTTGGAAATAGGGTCATTTGTAGGTATAATCAAGGTATGATGAGGTCCTACTCAAGGTAGAGTGGGCCTAATCCAATGTCCTGAAAAGAGGCGGATTTGGGTCCAGACCCACAGACACAGGGAGGAGGCCATGTGATGGTGGGACCATGGGGATGTGGGGTCAGGGACCCACGGCTGCCGGGCCACAGAAGTTAAGAGACACGGAAGAGGCCCTCCCCCGGGGCCCAGGGTGTGGCCCAGCTCCTACCTTGAGTCCAAACCCCTGGCCTCCAGAAGGGAAAGAAGAGATTCCTGTTGTACTAAATCACACGGTGTGTGGTAATGTGGTAATTTGTTGGGGCAGCCCTAGGAAATGGGACACAATGTATAATTTCATATCAGATAATGAAATGAAAGAATCAGAGCAGGAAAAGGGGCTTGGGAAGGCCCCCTGCGGGACATCGGGATAAAGCGAGGCTGGGGCGGGGTGGGTGTGCTTCTGCAGAGAGGAAGGTGGACGGGAGGGGTGCTCCCTCGGCCCAGGGTGGCTGGCAGGGGACGACGGGAGGCAGAGGACATTTTCCTTCTGTTATATGTACTTGTGGACGTTTTCATGTCTACAGCACAGTATGTAAGTATGTCCAACAGTATGTAAGTAACAGAAGGTAAATGATTTCACACAGACTCCCCCACAAAATCACAGGGATCAAGAGACAGTCCCACGGGTGACCCCCATCAGGCAGTGCAGATCTGACCCATGTTTCGAAAGCAGGGTAACTCATTCCCAACGTAGATGATGAGTGCCGGTGACAGAGTCCAAGGCACCCAGGCCACCGTGACCACATCCAGGCTCCTAGGAGTGCGTGTGCTTGTCTGGGTGCCTGATGCAGCCATGCTACATGCTCTCACATGGGCTGTGGCAGAGAATTTCACAGATTAGATTCAATTTCATGCCATCACTAATAGGTGTAATATCTCTGTGAAATGCCTTGTGGCATCACAGCAACCTGAAGAATGCTGAAGCCAGGAGAGCCGTGGCTCTTTGCAGGGATGCAATGCCGATTTACAGGCCTGATTTTCAAGTTGGGGTTTGTATTCTGCAGCTAATATAAATTAATGCAAATGTGAAAGGCAAACAAGGGCTATATTGTGCGTAATTAAATGCATTAAGAAAACACAGGCGCATGTGAATACTAATATTTTTACAACAGTTGGGCCTTGTGTGCCTGAATGTAGTTGTTTGTGAGGCCCCGAGAAGGCTTCTGTGTCCTGTGAGTAGCTTCCCCTGCACACGAGGACTTCGGGAGAAGCTGGTTTCTGGGTGTGGAGCACCTTTGTGAGGGCAAGTGCAGTTTTCATTTGTCAATTGCTATCAGCTTTACTCAGATTAAAGCCCAGGGCTGAGATTCATTTAATCTACAACTGTGAGCAGAACGCTTGGCCCTCAGTTTGAGGGGCAAGGACCCGATGCTGTGTGAGCAGGCCCTAACCAGACTCTCTGTCACTGCTCCAATTCCACAGGCATTTGCAAGGAAACTTAAGAAACCTGGCCTCAATCTAATTGCTAGAATGACCCCCAGAAACCTTAGGTGGGAATGTGCTGCTCTGAGGTGGAGGTGGGGAAATCATGGGTCAGCTTCCCGGTACATCCCTGGGAATGGATGTTCCCAGAACATCAGAGGAGATGCCACGCACTGCAGAGACACCCACCAAACAGGGTGGGGGTCTGGGGTGCATTTCACTACTGACAGCAACTCACAGATGTCATGACCGAGGAAGGCCGCTCTGAAGGTCACAGTGGCCCCGTCCCTGCAGGTCATCTGCTGCCCCCACCTGCTCCAACCCCAGCAGTCCCGTGGACCCTCCCTGACGATGGTTTCTTACCAGACTGACTGCAGCCGCCGTCTTCCTGCTCCGCCCTCGTGGCTAAGCCCAGGCACTTCGGCTTCCCTCCTGGACGCCCTGGACACATGGCTGCTGAGATGCCCACACAAGGCCCCCGTGGTCCCCACTCCTCATTCTCGTCTGCCTGCTTCCTGCCGCTCTCCGTCCCCTCACGGGTGCCCCACCCCTTGCGCCTGTGCCTCCGTCATCTCGATGAGGCCACCGTGGCCTGCCCCCCTGTCTGTATCCTAGCCACCCCCTACCAGGCCTGCCCTTGGCAGCTGGACCCCGCTTCTGTGTACGCAGGTTCTACTGTGCTCAGCTCCACAGTGATGCCTCAGTTTCCCTTTCACCATCTGTCCCCTCCAGGGGGGGCAATGACGTCTCAGAGGCAGGGGCCCTGTGGAGCTGGTGCCGTGCTTCGTCCTGCACACTGCCAGGTCTACACTAGGCACTCAAGACTCACCATCTGGCCGCAGCAGTGTGATGTTCACTGGGCCCTCGCAACAGAGGGAAGAACAGAAACCAGATCTCGTGCTCCTCTTTGCTAGAAGAACTTGGCTATTGGCATTATAGCTGTTAACTTGTTTTTTATATACTTATTTTTAAGTGAGAATTTCCCTTCAATCTTGGAAGGTTCTGACCTGGCTCTAAATCATTCTGGCTTAGAAATGAGTCTCAGTTTTACAATCTGATTCTTTCTGGCTGTGCAGGGAGTCAGCGTGGCCCTGGGGTGCCAGGAGAAAGGACTTAGGCTTCCTACTCTGTTCTTTCACGGTCCCTGAGCCCGAACTCACGCATCTGGGCTGGTTGAGTCGGACTGACTGGCCAGGCCACCGCGTCTGCCTGTGCACTGCGGTTTGCGTGGAGCAAACCGGGCCACGCACAGCAGAAAGCACCGCTGTGCAGAGCTGCACATCGCTGGGTCCCGGCCCCGGGCCTGCAGGCGGAGAAGGACCCCCCACAGGCTGACCGAAGCCCCCACCGGCCACCGACAGCCTGGAGCAGCCCCAAGTGAGCTGCCGCTGGGTCCGGGGCCATGAAGCCGGAGGGCAGGCCCGTTCCTGCCGTGCCGCTCTGATGCGGGTGCTCAGCGGTCAGCCACGCCGCCTTCCCGAGAAGGGCAGCTGCCATGGTGAAAGGAGTCTGTTCATTGCTGCTGGCCTGCCGCCTAGGCGTCTCACATGCACGGTCAACATTACCAACATCCCACGTGAGGAAACTGAGGCAGGCGTTCCTAGGAACTGATACTGACTCCGAGTCCACACTGCCTCTCCACATTCTGCAAACTGGAGGCAGCCTCCCTGTCTGCGCATCTCACAGCCTTTCTAGCCCAACTGACCAGAACTGCAACTAGGTTTTACCTCTTAGGGCAACATTTAACTGCAGAAAATTGATGGCTAAAACATTTCTGGATCACAGCTGCTTAACGAAGAGGACTGGCCAGGGGAGCCGGGGGGCTCTGTAGGAAGCTGCCCACCCTGAGCTAAGGGCTCAGCCAGGGCCCCGGCCGGGGGCAGCGGAGACCTGGGACCCCCAGTGGCACCAGGTCTTCAGGCACCGGGTGACCTGCAGGTGTGGGAGGGGCTGCCCCCTGCCCCAGCCCCCCAAACCAACAGGCACTACTCACAGGGTACACCGGCTGGCCTTGGCCGAACCTGTAATGACTGTCAAACACTGAAAGAGGCTGAGCTCAGGAATCCTGAAAACTATACTATTGCTCAGGCAGCTGTGCCGCCCAGGGACATCCAGAAGCTAAGACGCAGTGACTCTGCGCCTGTTTAGAAAACTGCCACTTACCCGTCACCTTACTATAATTGGAAGATGCCACCCATCAAATATTCATACAAGATCATCTCAAATAAAATGTGATGACAAAGGGAATATTTTCCTATATTTAAATATTACTTTTTTTTAAATCTACAGTGTAAATTTTATTCTTCATTCTGTTGCACCCATGGAAACCATAGTCCATGAATAATTTTCACCCCCAAAACGGTGTGTGTGTGTGTGTGTGTGTGTGTATGTATGCATGAGAAAAAAAGGCAGGTCCTCCCTAGGTACGTCCTGGACCTAGTAAATCAGAATGCATGGGATGGTGCCTGATTCGGCTGTTTTGACAGGCCGGGGTGGAGGGGCTGGGCCTTCATTCCCCGGGTAACCGGGTCCACTCTCTGCCCTGCGGCGCCCCGCATTCAGACCCCTCCCACCACCTATGCCCACGATCGCTATGAGGAAGTTCAGTCTCAGAGGTGCTAGTGACCTTGAGCCTGTCGTGGTGCGTGGGGCTGCTCACTGCCCAGCGTCCGGCGCTTCTCACCCCCAACCCTGGACAACACCGCCCTGGCTGCCTGTGTCCCCGTCCGGAGACGGCGCCTGCTGCCGCTGGCAGGGCTCGAACTCCCGCGCCATCCCCACCTTCCGGTGGACCCGGAGGGCAGCTCGCCACGATGGGGTGTCCTGAGGCTGCAGGGCTGGAGGTGGTGTGAGCACGGCTGTGGCCCTTCCTTCTGAGCTTGGCCAGAGGCTCGTGGGTCGACGCAAATAGAAAGCTTTTATTTAGTTGCACAGAGCATGGATGTTGCTCACCAAGCTGGAATAAAACGTAATAGGGAAAATGTTCTTGACAAAGGCAAGACACTCTACAACTTGAACTAGAAAACAAAACACTTTCATGAATAAGATGTAAGTGATAATGTCCCTCCCTACTATTAATTTAATGTTTCTCCTATGATTAGAGACCCAAGGCTCATGGAACTACAGGCACTGGGAAGTTTAATAAGACGTCATATTCAGGGCTGGTGTTCAATGAGACTGGAAAAAACGAGAAATGATCACTGCTCGGCTCCCTGGAGGTCTGACCAGCAGCAGGGGCGCGGCCCCCGGCTCAGCACCGTGGGTGTCGTATTCCCACGCCCTCCCGTCTGATGGGCTTCGCGGGCCAGTCCAACAGTGACGATCGGGACGGCGGTGGGTCTCCACGAGCAGCCTCAGGGCGTGAAGAGGCCTCTGTTTTGCCAGCTGAGAGAAAACGAGTAGCCACCACGACCAGACCACAGTCTCACTAAGGAAGGAGTTTTGTTATCAAAGGAAGAGGAGAGGTGTGGGCCGGAGCAAAGGGCTGCCAGCCGCACTGGGTGGCCTCTGGTCCTGCGGCCAGGAGCCGCTTCTGACCGTCCGGGGCCTCCCCAGGCCCGCTCTACATGGAGATTGGCGTGTGCGGCCCTGTGGGGGACTCCTGGCCAGCGGGGGGCTGTGAAGCCTCAGGGGGCCCCGGGCCACCAGTGGGCCTGAGGGTCAGAGGGGACCCCCGCCCTCCTCCTAGGCTCCAGCCCCTCCGAAGAGCCCACGGCCCCTTCTGCCGCCCCCATGGGGGCTCCACGCAACCACTCCCACAAGTGGATTTCTCCCCATGACATCCAGTGGATATTTTGACAGAAAATAGAATATTCTTACTCATTTTGAAGGATCAGACCCACTGGTTTCACTTGTATTTTAACCTCCGTTTTAAAAACAATTGTTTTGAGAACACATATCCAGTCAGGTTGACTACCCAGAGTACAATTTTAGCTTGTTTTGAGTGTTTTCAGTTCCCATAAAACTACCAAAAAAATCACTGCCCAAACCAAAGTCACAGCTGAACTGATGTGAGGGGTCACCCGCATCACCCAGACTCTCGCCCAGAACGAGGGCTTTTTCTGGCCCAGCACCAGGGGTTCCCAGCTTCCAGTCCACTTCCCTCTGGTGGGTCTCCCACACAGTCTGGGGGCGCCACACGACCCCACCCCAAACTGTGGCCTGGTTGCTTAGTTACCTATGGTTGTCTAAGGACATGCAAGGATTCCTCACGTTAAAATACAAGCAGCCAGAAACCAGAGCTCCCAAAGCTGAGGTGACAGTCAGCAGGCTTGTGAGTGGTTCGCGGATGTCCTGCCTTCCCAGCCTTTATTTTCCACACTTGGCAGCCCTGCTGTCATGTCATGTGGGACCTGAGGCAGAAGATGAACGCAGGGACCCTGCAGCAAAAAGTCCTAAATGCAGCGGTGACCTTCCTGGGCTGGAGAGAGCATTCGCCCAGCCATGGGGAGGCAGGTGCTGGGGCGCTTGGTGACGCTCACCTACACACACACTGGCAGGACTCGGAGGCGCTGGGTGCCCTGCTGTCCTGGTACCCTGCACGTTTTCTCCTGCAGTGACTCGCGGTCTGCTCTCCTGGCTTGCGGTCCCTTTAGCATGTATTACCCTAAAGTACAGCCATAGATCCAGATGCACCAGCTGTCCTATTTTTTCTAATAGTTCAGATTAATTCTTAGTTTCTAACTCAAAGCAGCAGCATGGAACAGATACAGAAACATTGTGGAGTCCACAAAACGGAAGAAATCTTTAATAATTTGGTCTCCAATTTGGTGTTTCTAAACTCACGCTCTGTAAACTTGAACTTCTTTTCTGTACTGCTGCATCAAGTGGTTTATTGTAAAGATTACTAAGACTGTCAAAGCCGTCATACAATCGGGACGACCTCCACTGACCCTCTCTTCCTGGGACAAAATGACTGGGCAAGTTCCTGCCTCCTCAGGAAGTGAGCTGGTGCCAGGAGGCGGGGGTCTCAGGTCACACACCTTTCTCCACAGTCAACAAAGTGTGAAGAGACACAGAGATGGCTGCAGAGGGCCAAAGAAAGGCGACCCCATCATTCAGCCCATTGCATAGGAGGTCCTACTTCCAAGCATGGGGAGAAGGTGAGACCGTTTCCTACGGCCCAGAAAAAACTATATAAAGGCTCCGAGTTCTACACTGAAGTAAGATACTGTAACTCTCCTGAGGTCTGTCTGAATTCTGATTCTTAGTTCGTAGGGGTGGTGGGGGTCTGCTGTTACAGGATTCGCAGCTATGGCAGCTTTGCGTATAAGCAAGTAGCTCCCCAGAGCCTTCGCACATGCCCGCCTGCCTGCCCATCATCCCCTCCTGACCCCCCAGCACCTCCACGGCCTTGGGTGGTTCCCTCCAAGCCTGACAGCAGAAAGCCATCAATAAACCATCAGTAAGAGTGCAGAACATGAGCTTCCTTCTGCAGAAACATGCTCCAGTTTTCCCCAGATTCCAGGAAGCTAAGAAAAAGGAGGCAGAGGTTGTCACATTTGTTTAGACCTGAGGCCCAGCCAGATGCCCGTAAACTGGATGAAGTTCCAGCCTACTTCTCTGTAAGTGAGGATCTTAGCACTGTGTGCTGGGCCTGCCGTCTGATAGAAGGCTGATTTGTCCCATTTGACATTAGAAGCGTCAGAAGGAAGCAGCTGCCAGTTCTGTCCGTGGCCAGAAGCCCTGGTCCGTCCTGGTGGGGGCTGGAGGCTCTGTGCTGGCTGCCAGCTGTGTGGCCCTGCTGGGACCGGACTGCACACAGGTGGAGCTCCTGCCTGCCTGGGCCTCCCTGGGAAAGCCAGGCGGTGCCTGCAGGAAGCAGGCCTGAGGCTCCCGACTGGGGACAGGGCTCCCGCCCGAGCACTGGGCTCCTGAGCAGCGAATAAAGACAGGTGGGCGCCCCGTCCTGCAACGCGCTGCCTTAAATTGACGGGTCCAAACCACATACAAAGCTCAGTAGCTGGACAGAGCCTCAAGCTTAAAGGGTGGCAACAGGCGCTGTGGACTGTGTTGTCCAGTGGAGTAAAGGTCGTGGGGGAGCCGCACGCTAAAAGCATGTGACTGCTCTGGCTGACCACCCCGAGCAGAGATGGGGCGCTGGGGGGCCCATGCATGCCCCTTATGGCCAGGCCTGGCCGCTCTTTGCCAATGAGCCGGAGGCGCCCTGGGCGGGCAGAGCGTGGAATTTGCCAGTGTGGGCCAGGGCTGAGGAGGACACCCATTGTTTGCGGAATACTTCTGCACTGGCACAAAGCGCTCGGGGTCACTGGGGAGGGCAAAGGAAACAAAAAGGCCCATGGTTGCGGCCGGGTGCATGTGCTGTGGCAGAAAATCTGCATCTATGAGAGGCATGCGGCCGCCTGCAGAGACCACTTTAAAACTTCTCCATAAACGAATCTTATCAACCCACCCATCTCGCACTAATGCCTTCTTTGTGTACCCAGAACATGTAGTTTTTATTTTCCCTAAATAGCTCACCCCTCGGCCCTCCCACAGCAGGGATGGGGTCACAGGCAAGGCAGCCTCATGTGCAGAGCAAGAAGCCGGGGTGGCTGGGGGCCAGAGCTCCCCTGGGAGTCTGCACCTCACGGGCCTGAGAGTCCCCATAAGTGGGGGTGAGAGTCCATGCATCTGGCTTCCCAAATGCAGCTGGCGTCAAGATCCGAGACTGAAACAAAGCGTACTGTTCACGTAGGTTCCGTTCCACGTGCAGGCCCCGGTGAGTCTCACAGTAACTCCTTGCCACTGCCTAGCAGCCCCAGAGGCTGCAAGACTTCTGCACAAAAGTGCCCACAGAGGCCACTGGGGATCCTCTTCAGGGGGGAATAAACAGGCCGACAAGTTTATGTCCACCGCTGACTGTGCACTGAAGCTCTGCCGCGGGCAAACCCTGCTGACGGGGACCCCGGCTCTGCTGCCTGCCGTGCAGTCGTGGACATGGGGTTCAGGCTCTTAAGCCTTGGGTCCCTCACCTGCAATGCCAGGGGAATAGGTGGCACTCCCCATGGTACTGTGACCAGGACTTGAGGCAGGCAGTCCCTTTAGTGCCGGCGTGCAGTGAGCGCTCCATGAGGACTCTCATCACTGGTGTTCTCATTACGGTGTTTATAAAACTGGTCTGGGAATACCTGTGCACGGGGTAAGATCCTGTGCATTGTCCATTAGCCCCCCCTCACCCCCCCACCGCCCCTCAGATATCCTGGCCGCATGGATTTGGGAAAGACAACCACCTGCCAGGAGGCTGTGGTGGAGACAGAAGCATATCGTGAAGGCGGCGTAGAGGTCGGTGTCAGCCAGTTCTCCTGCTGCTGTTCCTCCCGTGTGCATGTGCCCGTGTACTCTGTGCACACGTGTGCATGCGTGTGTGGTGTGTGTGTGCACGTGTGGGGGGCAGGAGGCAGAGTGGGTGTGCCAGGTCCTGTTTCTCCTTCCAGCCTGTTGAAGGACTTGTGCCCTATTGGAAAGTTCATGCTGTCATTTGACCAGAGCTTGTTTTCCTTTATTAGTTAGGAGACGGCAGAGGACAGATCTGGGGGACAGACGAGCCCTGCTGACCCACTCTGGTCTCCCATGTGCTCCCAGCCCCTGTCCCTCGCGGCTCAGGCCGCCCCAGACTCACCTCCGTGCCCCGAGCCCTGGGGCATCAGCCCTGGGAGCCCACCCCCTCGGCAGGGCCCCCCTCAGGGGAAGCTGCCTGTCCTCTGGGCCTCCTGACCTGGGGGCCGGACAGGCGCAGCAGGAGGCTTCCCGCCCCAGCTTCCTCCCCGATGCCCGCTCCTGTTCCTCGGGGTGTGGGGTGCGTGCATTCAGGTAGGGCAGCCGTCCAGGCCAGCGGATCCCCTCCCCCCACAGCTCGGCCCCCAGCACCCTGCACCCTCTGTCCTCCTGTCTGCCCGACTGTCATCTATCTGGTAAAGCCAACAGGGACATCAGCTCTGGGGACATACTCCAGGACAAGAGAAAG